>NC_086100.1:77035726-77664118 GCF_963921235.1 Mobula hypostoma | reverse complement strand
ATTACATTTTAATGATTTGAAAGAAGGAATTGATGGCTTTGTGGACAATACGAGGGTAGGTGAAGGGGCAGCTAGCGTTCAGGAAGTAGGGTGTCTGCAGAAGGACTTAGATTAGGGAGAATGGGCAAAGAAGTGACAGATGGAAAACACAGTAGTGTAAAGTCATGCACTTTGGCAGAAGGAATAGAGGAATGGACTATTTTCTGAATGAGGAGAAAAGTCAAAAATTGGCAGTGGTAAGGAACCTGGGTGTTATCCTGCAGGATTCCTTAGAGGGTAACTTGCTAGTTGAGTTGGTGGTAAGGAAGGCAAATACAATGTTAGCTTTCATTTTGAAAGGACTAGAATAGAAAAGCAAGGATGTGATGCTTTATAAGGCATTGGCCCCTTATCAAAGCAAAGAAGAGCTGGAATTGGAGGTCACGAAATGTTTCACAAAAATGATCCCAGGAATGAAAGGGTTAACATATGAGGGGCATTTGATGTCTCTGGGCCTGTACTTGCTAGAGTTTAGAAGAATGGGTGTGGGGGAGGGGAAGCTTTTGAATATTGAACAGGTTAGATAGAGTGGATGTGGAAAGGATGTTTCCTTTCGCTGAGTACTTAAGGGTACAGCCTCAGAATTGATAGACGTCCATTTAGAACAGAGATGAGGAATCATTTCTGTAGCGAGAGAGTGGTAAATACATGGAAGGTATTGCCACAGACAGCAATGCAGGCCAAGTCATTGGGTATATTTAAAATGGAGGTTGGTAGATTCTTGATTAACCAGGGCATCAAAGGTTATGGGGGGAAGCCAGGAGAATGGGGTTGAGAGGGATAATAAATGAACCATGATGGAATGATAGAGCATATTTGATGGGCTGAATTACCTTATTCTTCTCCTATCGTCTTATGGTCCCAACTATAGAGAGTATGATAATTAGATCTCCTATTAAGGAATGACCCAGGATAGGTGACAAGTTTGTGTAGGGAAATATTTTACATCTAGTGATCAGAATGTCATTAGTTTCAGGAAAATTAGGGAGAAGGATAGGTCTGGTCCTAGGGATCAGATTTTAAATTTGACAAAGGCCAATTTTGAAGGTATCACGAAGCAAATTCAATGGGCTAAATGACCTAATGCTGCTCCTATGTCTTATGGTCTTATGTGTGGATTGGGACAGGTTGTTTTCTGACAAAGGTGTACTTGGTGCGTTGGAGGACTTCAAAAGTGAAATTTAGAGAGTACAGAGTTTGTATGTTCCTGTCAGTACAAAGAGGCAAGTGTAACAAGTTTAGGGAAATTTATTTTTCAAAATTTATTGGGGTCCTAGTTAAGAAAAAGAAGGACATGAATAGCAGGTATAGACAGGTCAGAACAGTTGAGATACTTGAGAAGTATAAGAAATGCAAGAGAATACTTAAGTAGGAAATCAAGAAGGCTAAAAGAAAGCATGAGTTTGCTCTAGCAAACAAAATGAAGGAGAATCCTAGGGGCTTCTACAGATACATTTAGAGTAAAAGGATAGCAAGGGACAATCCATGCATGGAGCCAAAAGAGATGGGGGAGATATTAAAATGATTTTCTGTTCCTGTATTTACTTGGGAGACAGACACAGAGTCTATAGAAGTGAGGCAAAGTAGCAGCAAAGTCATGGACCCTATATAGATTACAGAGGAAGAGGTGTTTGCTGTCTTGAGGAAAATTAGGGTGATAAATCCCTAGGGCCTGATAAGGTATTCCCTCTGACACCGTGAGAGGCTAGTGCAGAAATTGCAGGGGCCCCAGCAGAGAAATTTAAAACATCCTTAGCCACGGGTGAAACGATGGAGGATTGGAGGAATGCTATTGTTTTTCATTGTTCAAGAAAGGCTCTAAGAATAAGCCAGGAAATTATAGGCTGATGAACCTGATCTTAGTAGTAGGAAAGTTATTGAAAGATTTTCTAAGGGACTGGATACATAGGTAGTTGGATAGACAGGGACTGATTTGGGATAGTCAACATAGCTTTGTGTGTAATACACACAAAATGCTGAAGGAACTCAGCAGGCCAGGTTTTATCTATGGAAATTATACAGTCGACATTTTGGGCCAAGACCCTTCAGCAGGGAAGGGTCTTGGCCCAAAACATCGACTGTACTCTTTTTCATAGATGTTGCCTGGCCTGCTGAGTTCCTCTAGCATTTTTTGTGTGTTGCTTGGATTTCCAGCATCTGCAGATTTTCTCTTGTTTGTAAATGGCTTTGTATGGTCAAGGCTAACCATTCTTATAGAGTTTTTTTGAGGAAGGGTCTGCTTCTTGTCAAAATGGTTCTATGATTCTATGATTCTAATGCTTTCATAAAAACACTCAGATGAGATATCATTAATCTGAAATATTAGCTCTGTCCTTCACAGTTGCTGCTTGACCAAAGTATATTTCAATGCAACCTGTTGTTTCCCCTCTTTTATTTCTTATCGTCCTTTGTTTATCCCTCTCTTTCACTGAAATTTTTCCAATCACATTTTAATCTAATCATGAGATATAGTTTGTATTTTCTCTATATAGTAAAACATCATGGAGAAACATTTACTTTTATGTTCAATTTTGAGCTGCAGTAGATCTTCTTCTATAAGCAAATGGCATTAAAGACCAAGAGTTGATTATTGTTCATTTCTACAACAGTTAAATACAGAGCCCACTGTGTTCACAGGCAACAATGCAGTTATTTTACAATTTTTAATGTCAGAAATGATGTTGACCCATTCAGGAGTTATTTATTATTAGAACATGAATGAATCAAACCAAGACGAAAGATTTGTGAGTCAAATCCTCAAACCAAACTCCGCAGTTTCCTGTCTCATCTGTACACCCCACTCTTTTTAATGATCAGTGAACAGCATCTGTTGACCCCTCAACACATTCTTTGAAAGCAAGGGTGTCAGTCAGACTTCCTCTCTGACTGTAGTTGGTCCTTGCATTCTCTGTGTGACAAGAATACACATAAAATTAAGATGTTTGCTGGCCTGGGTTAGCATCCGTGACATCAGCAAGTGGTCTGCCACCTGTCCTCAGGGGAAGGAGAGATAAGGAACAATGGAGCAGCATCTGGAGATGTGTAATGAAGGGACGGGGGAGAGAGAGCTGTCTGGAGCGGCTCCCCCTTTGAACCCTGAACTGTTTGAAGTGATGGACAGGCGATACCCCAGCAGGGGGATAAAAAGGGACAGGTTCACTAAGGCAGGACACACACGACACCCGAGGTAACGAGACCCTGGAAGCGGTGCGCCTCTCACGAGTCGCTGGGAAGTATCGGGCAACGCACAGGGTGGAAAGGTACGATCAGCGGGAACCCAGTGTGTGTCCGCCCTTGCTTGGGTGCCGGGTTCACTGCAGAGGATCGACCGCATCTGGAGGAGGGGTCACAGTCGGTGACCTCAGGTGACATCACCAAGGACCTGCCCAAAAGCTGCTTGTGAGCCATATCGCCGGTCTGTGAGTGGAAACCGTGTCTGAATGATCAGTCGTTCCCGTTCTCTCTCTCTCTCCCCCCACGTTGTCCATCGCCATGGCAACGATTACTGTGAACTGAACTAAATTGGACTGAACTTTTGTGTCACTTTGAAATTTGGTCATTTACCCCTAGACAACGATAGAGCTTGATTGATGCTGTTATCTTAATTCTGTGCACATGTGTGTTTATCATTGCTGAACTGTTGCATTTATTATCCTTTCGATTACTGTGTTGCTTGTTTCTTTAATAAAACTTTCTTAGTTCTAGTAATCCAGACTCCAACTGAGTGATCCATTTCTGCTGGTTTGGCAACCCAGTTACGGGGTACGTAACATAAGTGGGGTTCTCGTCCGCGATTTTGAACGCTAAATTTGGGACGGAGTAAATTGATTGGGTTAAAATTCCCGAAAGAAAGAAAAGACAAACAGCAGAAATGGAGGCTGAGGAATTTATAAAGGCGCCGACCTTGGAGGCATTAGAGGATGCCAGGAAATCGGAATTGGTAGCTGTGGCCAAACGGTTGAATCTTGCTAAGGTGAAATCGACAATGAGGAGAGAGGAGATACACAGAGCTATTGTAGAGCACTATGTATCTAAAGGTGTATTTCCCCAAGGCGAGCTGGGGGTGGAGTCTATTGAAAAACCTGCTGGAGACGCGGTACAGGTGCAGCTTGAAAAACTAAGACTCAAGCACGAGTTCCGGGTACGGCAGTTGGAGCGAGAAGAGAAAGAGAGGGACAGACAGTTGGAGAGAGAAGAGAAAGAGAGGGACAGACAGTTGCAGCGAGAGGAGAAACAGAGGGAAAGGGAATTTGAGCTGGAGAAGTTAAAGATAAGGGCCGAGCAGGGGCTCGTGCCGAACCAAGGTGGAGGGTTCCGGGCGACCCAGGAGGTTAGGCTGGTTCCCCCATTTGACGATACCGACGTGGATCGGTACTTTCTCCACTTCGAAAAAGTGGCTATAAGTCAGGACTGGCCGAGGGATAAGTGGGTTGTTTTACTTCAGAGTGTACTGAAAGGGAAAGCCCAAGAAGCTTACTCCGCTTTGTCCGCGGAAGATGCCCAGAGGTATGAGTTGGTAAAAGAGGCCATCCTCAGGATTTATGAGTTGGTCCCGGAGGCATACCGGCAGAGGTTCCGGAATGCGAGGAAGCAGTGGAACCGCACGTACTTGGAGTTTGCCCGTGAGATGCAGACATATTGTGAGCGTTGGTGCGCCTCGAAGGGGGTAGAGGGGGATTATGACAGACTGCTGCAGCTGATACTGATTGAGCAGTTTAAAGGTTGTGTCCCTGAGGGTATGAGACCCTACCTCGATGAGAAAGAGGCAGCCACGTTAGCCGCAACTGCTAAGTTAGCGGATGAGTATGCGTTGACGCATAAAATGAAGTTTGCCCCGAGTAAAGGCTACCAGAAGGGTAGTCAGGACGGCGGGGAGAGTCCGCCGGAAAAGTCAGAAAGTAAGCCGGGGACTAGTGAAAAGGATAATGTAGACTGGGAGCAGTCAGGTAGGAAGTCTCCTGGGGTCGTCTGTTATAATTGTGGGAAAGCCAGACACTTTGCGTCCAGGCGCTTTGCCCCAAAGAAGGAGACGGGAAAAGGGAAAACAGCGATTTTGAATGGCTGTATCGAGCTGTTAAGTGAACCGCTAGGGAAGGACAGGTCTGAAAAAGTCCAGGAAGGGCGCGAGAGGTTTATCTCGGCCGGATTGGTGTCAGTGAAGGAGGGGTTAAAACCAGTTCCAGTGCGGATCTGGAGAGACACGCGAGCGTATCAGTCACTAATACTGAAGAGTGTATTAGAGTTTAGCTCAGAGACCCAGACTGGGGAGGTAGAGGTCAAAGGTGTTGGGGAAGGGACAGAGTCAGTCCCTTTGCACCAGATACACTTACAACGCAACCTGGTCTCTGGACTAGTCACGATCGGGGTGAGGTCCGAATTACCGATGAAAGGCGTGGAAGTCATGCTCGGTAATGACATCGCCGGAGGAATCGTGTTCCCAGTCGTGAGATTGACAGGTCAGCCTGCCAGCATTGAGGCCCCGCCCATGGACTCACAGGTTCATCACGGGACCGCGGTAGTGAATTTAGCTGTGGTGGTAAATTTAGCTGAAACGTTTCTGCTAACCTTGTGCAAGACGGGGGTAGAAAATGAAACGAAGGAATGTAGTGAGACAAGAGACAGTAAGGGAGCTGAGACAGACTTAGCAGTAGCCAGGAAAGAATTCGTGCAGGCGCAGGAGCGAGACGAGGGGCTGAGGGTTTCGGCAGAGACAGCTCTCTCTGACACAGCTTTAACAAGGGAACTAGTAGGCTATTGTGTGGAGGACGAAGTGCTAAGGAAGAAAGGGAGACCAAGTACCGTGCCCGCCGATGAGGAGTGGGGGGTGGTGCAAAAGAGTTATGGGGATGAGGTTTTTAACATGGCCCACGAGGTACCCCCCGGTGGACATTTTGCGGTGCTGGAGGAAACAGTTGGTGGGATCGTGAAAGAGATTTACCGGCTGCCCAGGGGGAAGAATGTTATTGATCATGACCGACGCGAACTGAGACGGTCACCGGCTTATGATATGCTAACAAACCTAGTCGGTGTTAGCGTGGAAATCAATGAAGCTAGGGGCCCCCTGATAAGAGGAAAAAAACATTTTGAAAAGATTAGTATGGGATCGATCAGATGGGAGAAGGCTATTGTTTTGGCCAGGTCTACTGATAAGGTCTCTTCCTTAATCCCTGAACAAAGCGAATCTTTAGAAGAAGTAATTAAACGACTCACACTCATGTGTTTGATTGTCCCGAGGCAATGCAAAGAACTGGGACGTTGGGTGATGTCTGTTACAATAGGTGAGCCTAGCAAACAGCAGCCATATATAATGAGTAATTTTGTGACTAAAGGGCTGATGAACACAGAGGTGTGTATTGGCAATTTAATACAGCTGTCTGAAGCCAGCTTGATAGTGAACCTTGAAAAAAATGAATTCGGCCACACGAGGGTCACTTACCTGGGATTTGTGGTGACACAGGGGCAGTTAGCAGCGATGCAAGCTACAGTGCAGGCTATCGCTGACCTCCCAACCCCGACAGACAAGAGGGCCCTCAGAAGGCTCTTGGAGATGGTGGGGTACTGTAGGAAGTTTTGCAATAACTCTGCGGTCAGTACCCGTCCCCCTCCTACTAAGCCCTTACGAGAGAAAACTGAGTCGGAATGGGACGACCCTTGTTATTGTGGTCCAGGACAAAACTAAATGAGAGGTTACATTGATCGAAATTCATCAGTGTTTTTGGCCACTATGAAGTTTGCTGAGTTGGAGCCTGGTCTAAGGGATTATTAATAACATATATAAAAGGAACGGAAAATGTGATGACTGTCTGTCAAGGTGTTGACAACTTCAAACTCACTGTGTTAGCCAAATAGCTGATAAAGATGTATATTTGTGCGTGTATCAAATAATGTATTCATGTTTGTAATTTTTACCTCCCGGTAAAAATCCTTAAAGGGGGGAAGTGTGATGAGAATACACATAAAATTAAGATGTTTGCTGGCCTGGGTTAGCATCAGTGACATCAGCAAGTGGTCTGCCACCTGTCCTCAGGGGAAGGAGAGATAAGGAACAATGGAGCAGCGTCTGGAGATGTGTAATGAAGGGACGGGGGAGAGAGAGCTGTCTGGAGCGGCTCCCCCTTTGAACCCTGAACTGTTTGAAGTGATGGACAGGCGATACCCCAGCAGGGGGATAAAAAGGGACAGGTTCGCTAAGGCAGGACACACACGACACCTGAGGTAACAAGACCCTGGAAGCGGTGCGTCTCTCACGAGTAGGTGGGAAGTACCGGGCAACGCACAGGGTGGGAAGGTACGATCAGCGGGAACCCGATGTGTGTCCGCCCTTGCTTGGGTGCCGGGTTCACTGCAGAGGATCGACCGCATCTGGAGGAGGGGTCACAGTCGGTGACCTCAGGTGACATCACCAAGGACCCGCCCAAAAGCTGCTTGTGAGCCATCTCGCCGGTCTGTGAGTGGAAGCCGTGTCTGAATGATCAGTCGTTCCCGTTCTCTCTCTCTTTCCCCCCACGCTGTCCATCGCCATGGCAACGATTTCTGCGAACTGAACTAAGTTGGACTGAACTTTTGTGTCACTTTGAAATTTGGTCATTTACCCCTAGACAACGATAGAGCTTGATTGATGCTGTTATCTTAATTCTGTGCACATGTGTGTTTATCATTGCTGAACTGTTGCATTTATTATCCTTTTGATTACTGTGTTGCTTGTTTCTTTAATAAAACTTTCTTAGTTCTAGTAATCCAGACTCTAACTGAGTGATCCATTTCTGCTGGTTTGGCAACCCAGTTACGGGGTACGTAACATCTGCAATAAGAATTAGTCACAATTGATCTGTTTTTGATCAGATGTCAGATATAATTGAGCATTGCTGCCTGTTAGTACTTTTAAATACTCTATTTTCATGTACATTACGGCTTTATTGTCCTTTTTTTATGTCATTTGAACTTAACTGCACAGCAAGGAAAGATGCTTTAGTATGAGTTTCCAAACCATTAATCCTGGTTATTACTTGGAAATTATCTCATTTATTGATTTGGGAGGCTTAAAATGAGACTTCTGAGAAAATAAAATGTGCTAATGAAAAGAACCAGGGCTTTCAGTTCCCAAAATTGAAACATTATGAGTGAACAAGGGTGCCATATGACCATATCATTTTGCCTATGCTAAAAATACTTCCCTTCCATTATGGGGAATTAAGTCTAAGCAGGTGTTTTTTCTATGATATATTTCATCTAAATAGCCCTCTGGGTTATGGTGGTTTAGCATCTTTTGGGTCAGTTGTAATCTCATCATGGTAGGTAGAATTTTAAAAAGAACAATTGAAAGGTAAGCCTAACATCACTACAACGGGGTCTTTGACTCCGTTGAATTTTAGTTATAAAATAAACTATTTTTCACAATTATACAACAGGAAGGAAACATGCTTATCTTACACACGTTATTCTGTTGACCACCCTGGGCTGGACTTTTGGATCAAAACATATAGTGCCAGTCAGAGTCTAGCACTGGCAATTCGTTCTTAGGACATCTAGGATCACACAGTTAATGTTGGCCATGACAGTAGGGATCAGATCCCAAAAATTATACACATAGACACATACTGTCTGCACAATCTAGAGAAACAGGAGTAGGTCATTTAACACTCATGTCTGTTGCACTCGTCAGTAAAATCATGTTGATCTCTCACCTTGGCACCGCTCTTCTGCATTTTCCTGACTCTCTTAATCACCGAACAATTTTTTTATTTTTTGAAATACTCAGCAACTATCATCCACATCTGTCCTGGATGGAGAATTCCTAATATTCACTACCATTGGCGAGAAGGGATTTCTTCTCACCACAGTTATTATGACCAACCAGTCAGTGAATATTAGATGTCTATAACTCCTAGTTCTAGACATACCTACTATGAGAAACTTTACCCTGTCTGTCAAAGTTCATTTTGTACATTTCAGCAAAGCACTTTTCATTCTTCAAAATTACAGTGTATATCTGTTTAATAACCCCTCATAGAACAAAACCCCATTCCAGGAGTCAGTCTGATGAACCTTCATTGTACTCCTCCTTTCACCAGACCCTCCTTACTAAGGCAGGGTCACCAGACCAGTTTCTAATGTTTCAGACACACTCTTACCAAGGCTCTATATAATATCAGTTCACTGTCTTTACCTTTGTTCCATCTTTTTGTTTGGTTTTGCAAGAAAAATCATAATACTATTTGTTTTATGGTTTTTTGCTTTTCATAATTGTCTCTCTCAATGGATGTTGTTTTTATACTAGTATACTCAGGTCCCTCTGATCACTAAATTTTCAGTCTCTCACCATTTATAAACAACTCAGCTGTTCTATTTTTATATCAATGTGTGTACCTCGCATTTTTCAAGCTCAATTTCCAGATATTTCGAGTTCTGTAGTTGCCTAATAATTCTGTAGTTTTCTATAACTCTATAAGTTGATATGACGAAGCAGATTAATGGTTCAGCACAGACTAGATGAGCTAAAGGGCATGTTTCCATGCTGCAGTGCTCTATGACTCTATTTACTCCTTCTGTTTCTTTCACTAATCAACTTCCCAGCTCTTTACTTCATCCCTTCCCCTCCAGGTTTCACCTATCACCTTATGTTTCTCTCTCCCCTCCCCTCACCTTTTAAACCATTCCCCAGCTTTTTTCTCCAGTCCTGCTGAAGGTTTTCAGCCCAAGACATTGACTGTTCACTCTTTTCCATAGAGGCTGCCTGGCCTGCTCAGTTCCTCCAGCATTTTGTGTGTGTTGTTCCCATTCTGTTGCTCCCAACAGTCCTTGTCCTAATGTTTCAGTGCCTCCTATCTGATGGTAGGGATGAAAATGATTGTTGGACAGATAGGAGGGATCATTGCCAATGCTAAGGACCCTGCATACACAGCACTCCTGGTAAATATCTCCTTTGCTCTGCAGTTTAAAACATGTTTGTTTATCACTTTTCCTAGTTCTGTCATTAACCTGAAACACTGTTTCTCACTTTACTATATTGCCTTGTCCCTATGAGAATTTCTGGAATTTTGTTTTACCATCAAATCTCCAGTAATGCCATTTTCTGCTTACATTGATAATGTGTAGTTCAATAATAAGCACATATTAATTGAATGAGTGGGCAAGAACAGGATAGGTAGAATATGACAAGGGGAGGTAAAGATATGTATTATTTGCCTCAGCTCCTTGTTGGTACTTTCTCTCTATTTTCTGTGTAAAGAAGTTTTTTTTTCTAATTTCCTTATTTAATTTGAAGGTTTAATCGGATTTTCCTAAAATAACTAGATCAGCATGTGTAGATTTTGTTTTTTCTGTAAAGTTGATGATGTCTTACTGGTTGTTTAATTCACCTTATAACCCAACTGATAACACCTGATGACACAATTGACAGCAACATTCTCCTAGATCACCTTGAAATCTATATTAGCCTCTTTGGAAGTGCTTTTAATTGGTTTCACTCATATATCTTAGAGAGAAAATTTGATTTTGTCGATCTTGGAGACCATTTTCCTAAGAGATACAATGTACACTTGGTATTGCTCAGGGAAGCAGTCTTGGTCCCCCTACTCTTCTGCCCCCTGTGACTATCTCTTTGTTGTCCTTACCTCTGGAGCCTTGCTTTAGCCTCTGCCTATATGCAGGTAGGAGAAGGACAGGCAATTGACCAGGTTTCCCAAAATATAGTCTAGGGATTGAATGGTAGGCATTCCTTATGGTAGTATAGCAGTGGTCAAGTGTGTTGGGACCCCTGGTGCTGCTGGTGAAATGTTGATAATAATTGAACGGAGATTTCTTCCAACAAGCCTGATTTATGTCTCCAATAATAATTTGAAGGCTGTCAAGGTAGGCTGTTTCTTCCCTTTATTATGAATTCCCATTCCCTGTCAGTTTTTCCCAAAAACATTACCACAATGTTCTCTGGCCTGAACTCCATTTGCCACTACTGGTTCAATAAATCAGTCAGTTGATATCCTCCTGCAATCCATAACTTTCTTGTTCAATAAAATCACTGATGCAAATACAGTCAATTTTGCTTGCTTCTTCCAACTTCTTTGCCATGGCCTCTTCCTCTAAGTTAATGTCATTGATAAATCCAACAAAAAGCTGGGAATTTTGCCATGAACGCTGTGTAACTCCTTAGGATGCAGCCTTTTCACAGCTAAATTCCCATTGCTCATTAGCCTTTGTTTTCTACACTAAGCTTCTGTATCTTAACCATACTTTGGCCTTTCCCTTAAATCACCTGCACATTTACCTTCATGATATGTGATCAACAAAAACTTTGCTTAAATCCATGTTAAATATATTGCCTATTCTACAATCATCAACCCTCTTTGGCATTGCCTCATAAAAATGAAATTTGACAGTTGGGTCTGAATTTCCTTTAAAAAGATCCTGAAGCTTATCATAATATTCCTGCCTTTTTACATTTGTATTCCTCAGAAAGTTGTCTAATTATTGCCATTCTATTTCTCTCTGAATTTTATGGGGTCTTACAACATATCACGAGCAATGTTTCTTTAGCTCAGCCCACATTTATTAATCTTCTGTGCACACTGATTCCTGTTATTGTTTCATTAATCAATACCACTTTTTCATAACAATTTTTATTTTGTCTGATTTTCTGTTCCTTCAAGCCATGTTTCAATAATGATATTCCCATACACCTGTCTGCACTGTCAGTTCATCAACCGTTGCATTAAAGTACATATCATTAAAGCATTGCAAAACATTGACTCCATTTCTCTGACTTTTTTTCTATCTGCCTTTCAAATGCATTTTTACCTACTATTCCTTGTCTCTTGCAAAAATGCCATCTCCTTCTCGCAATTCCTCCGTCTCCACCACATCTGCTCTCAGGATGAGGCTTTTCATTCCAAGATGAAGGAGAAGTCCTCCTTTTTTAAAGAAAGGGGCTTCCCTTCCTCCACCATCGACTCTGCTCTCAAATGCATCTCCCGCATTTCACGTACATCTGCTCTCACTCCATCCTCCCGCCATCCCACTAGCAATAGGGTTCCCCTTGTCCTCACCTACCACCCCACCAGTCTCCGAGTCCAACATATAATTCTCCGTAACTTCTGCCACCCCCAACGGGATCCCACCACTAAGCACATCTTTCCCTTCCCCCTCTCTCTGCTTTCCGCAGGGATTGCTCCCTACGTAACTCCCTTGTCCATTCGTACCCCCCATCCCTCCCCACTGATCTCCCTCCTGGCACTTATCCTTGTAAGCGGACAAGTGCTACACATGCCCTTACACTTCCTCCCTTACCACCATTCCGGGCTCCAGACAGTCCTTCCAGGTGAGGTGACACTTCACCTGTGAGTTGGCTGGGGTGATATACTGCGTCCAGTGCTCCCAATGTGGCCTTCTATATATTGGCAAGACCCGACGCAGACTGGGAGACCATTTCGCTGAACACCTATGCTCTGTCCGCCAGGGAAAGCAGGATCTCCCAGTGTCCACACATTTTAATTCCACGTCCCATTCCCATTCTGATATGTCTATCCACGGCCTCCTCTACTGTCAAGATGAAGCCACACTCAGGTTGGAGGAACAACACCTTATATTCCGTCTGGGTAACCTCCAACCTGATAGCATGAACATTGACTTCTCAAACTTCCGCTAATGCCCCACCTCCCCCACATACCCCACCTGTTATTTATTTATCTATATATACACATTCTTTCTCTCTCTCTCCTTTTTCTCCCTCTGTCCCTCTCACTATACCCCTTGCCCATCCTCTGGGCTTCCTCCTCCCCCTTTCTTTCTCCCTAGGCCTCCTGTCCAATGATCCTCTCGTATCCCCTTTTGCCAATCAACTGTCCAGCTCTTGGCTCCATCCCTCCCCCTCCTGTCTTCTCCTATCATTTTGGATCTTCCCCTCCCCCCACCTTTCAAATCTCTTACTAGCTCTTCTTTCAGTTAGTCCTGACGAAGGGTCTCGGCCCGAAACATCGACTGTACCTCTTCCTGGAGATGCTGCCTGACCTGCTGCGTTCACCAGCAACTTTGATGTGTGTTGCCTCGTGTTTACCTACATTTAACATTTTTGTGATTCATAATCTAGAACCTAAAGATCCTCTGTACTTCACCCATTTGATTTATGATCCTTGAATCCTTGATTCTTGATGCTTGATTTGAAGTCTCAGAAGTTAAATAATAATCCCCCTTTTGATTTCTCTTTCCACAATGTATAAATTCTCACTTCTCCACATTATGGAAGTGGAAGTAGAGGGATGGGTTAGTAAGTTTGCTGATGACACAAAGGTTGGAGGTGTTGTGGATAGTGTGGAGGGCTGTCAGAGGTTACAGCGGGACATTGATAGGATGCAAAACTGAGCTGAGAAGTGGCAGATGGAGTTCAACCCAGATAAGTGTGAAGTGGTTCATTTTGGTACGTCAAATACTATGGCAGAATATAGTATTAGTGGTAAGACTCTTGGCAGTGTGGAGGATCAGAGGGATCTTGGGGTCCGAGTCCAAAGGATGCTCAAAGCAGCTGCACAGGTTGACTCTGTGGTTAAGAAGACGTACGGTGCATTGGCCTTCATCAATCGTGGAATTAAATTTCGGAGCCGAGAGGTAATGTTGCAGCTGTAAGGATCCTGGTCAGACCCCACTTGGAGTACTGTTCTCAGTTCTGGTTGCCTCACTACAGGAAGGATGTGGAAGCCATAGAAAGGGTGCAGAGGAGATTTGAATGTTACAATGAAAATGTGGATTTGGAGGATGCAATCGTCAAAAGCATTGTATGAAGGCCATTATCTACACTAGGTGTCTACACTGGTTTTGTTCATTTATAGTCAACGTACACTGGATAAATTCCTCCATCAAAAACTATTAGGAACTACAGTTTTATAATACTTTAGTCGTATTGTTATTGTTCTAATTTGTTTTCTATTTCATTTAAATACATAATCTGTTACTCAGTTAAATGTTAGTTTGTCTTTTTATACGTTTTTTTTACTATTTCCATGAAACTTCAACTAATTGAGGCAGATGCTCAATTGTGCCACAATATGCTGGTCCCGAAGTGTCCCAATTAACTGGAATCCTCTGTATTATCCTATATCTACAGCTAAATATTACAGTTCAGTTAGAAAGGTTAGTTGGATATTTCCATTATACTTATTAAACTTTACTGGAATAAAATTTAAATATTTATTCTTTGTCAGCACTCGGAGTAAAGTAAATTAATATCTGCATAGCTGTGATTAGTACAGCTGGGTTGTGATAGTTCAATGAGATCAATCTAATCTGAACTCGCCATCAATCCATTGCTTCCCAACGTACTACAGAGTGGGGTTTGGTTTTGATCCAAGAAAGTGTATCAAAGGTTCTAATTCAATCAAGGGGTTACTGTGACATTTTAAGTCACAAGGGCAGTAACTTAAATCATTCGCATTTATTGGCAAAATTAGCTTCATCTTGAGGAGCTACATTATTACACAGTTGGTGAGTTCTTCAATAAAAAAGATAGATCAAAAGGGTTAGCCTCATTGAAGTTGGTCCATTAAAAGAAATGAAGTTCTTGATTGAATTGCTATTGTGGCATTGTATAATCTACATTAAATCTAAGCCATTCTGAGTGTAAGGATTATGTTGTTTGAACTCCAAGCAAGTTTATGTACTGTGCTAACATCAACATAGTGGTTTGTTACAGCCATTCTTCCATGCCTTGGAGTCACATTCAGGCGAGACTGGGTAAGAATGATAGATTTCCTTCCGGTAAGGACATGTGAACCATTGGCTGAATTTTCACAATAATGCAGTAGTACCATTTTTGGTAATAGGTTTAACTGAATTAATTGGCTTTGAATTTCTCAGCTGTCATGAAGGAATTTGAACGCATACCATAAATATATAGGCTACACCAGTCATGTTCCTTTGTCAAACAGTTCAAGTCCCAGTTATGTGTGCACAAAAGTGCACTCTGGCAAACTAGTAACTTACTGCAGGAATAATTTGTTGTCAGAGGTGACAAGCTTCACATAAGAGAGTTGATGAGACAATGGTTTAATACTTCAGCAATGATGTCAAGCAAAAATGGAGCCTCAGCTGCAGTGCTGAGGAGTGAGGCACTGCAAGAGGTGCCTTCCATTGGATAACAGCCCATCTTCTTTCTCAACTTAACGTAAATGATCTCACAGAAAAAGAGTGGGCTTGTGGTTTTCTGATATTTATTTGTCCTTCTATTAACATCACTAAAATAGTCTCACCACTATCGCTGTTTGTGGGATGTTACTGTGAGACACTTAACTGCCATAGTTCCTGTGTTACAACAGGAACTATTCTTTAAATGCATTTCATTCACCTAAAAAGGATGTGACAGGCTTTATTCAAATTCATTTTTTCCCAGCCCACTAATTTTCAGCCAATTCATTTCTCATCACATCAAGAAATATTTAAGTGTACTTGATACTAAAAGGCAAGAGCAGTAGCAACATCCTGACTGTATAGCAGAACAAGCAACCCCAGCTTCTAGCTAAGCTGCTTCTCATATAACTGGAAGAGGACCTCAGTTGGCCAGGATCAACCAGGGAATTTGCAACCGAGCTGTCTACATCCATGTACAAGCCAAGGCAGTACAATATGGAGTAGCAGGCTCCACCTCTCCACACAGCTGATGAATACAAAGGAAAAGCAAAGACTGATACGGTTTGGCACCAGTGGCCTAGCAGTAGTTGCCAGTTACTGTTGAACTCAATGTAGAACTGCCTTAGGGATCCCAGCTCCAGATTTTTCCTCAGGGTTTACTCCTGAAGCCTTCCCCATGAGTGGGTATAGCCACAAGGCAGTGGAGATTTGAAATCAGAATTTTATTTCTCCTAGTTGAACTGCCAACCATGGTTGGTGAGCCCCATCTACCTGAAACTACAACATTAATATAACATTTGTATAACTGCAACATCGATATCTACACAACAATGAGGAAACTTTTCCAAGGAACCATCACATTCACTGCAAGGTTGTTAAAATTCATACATCTTCCCACATTAATTCACTCTTCTTCAGGATATTCAATCCATACAATTTTTAATACATTCAGTTTCCTCCACATTTCTAAAGTCCACTATCGGCATAATTTAGTTGTCATTTCTCAATCTTGAAGCTGTTCCGCATATGGGAAAAAAAAGTTAGTTTTCAGCGAACTCTTTTACAGACTGCTGACAAATTATTGCCCTTATTTAGCAGGAGTCGATGAGCAAGATGGAGAAGACCAGTTTTGAAAGTGGCTTTGAACTATAAATAGGATATACTTCCTGTCGTGTGCAGTCTGCCTTTGATTTTTGTGCGCTGTTTTAAAACAGCTAAGTCTTAAAATTATCAATGTTCACCTACTTGAAAGAGTCCTATTAAAATGACTACAACATAAAGGAGTATCAGTAGCGCTCCATCAAAGTGGTATTTGAAGCCTTTTTGAAGTGACTGAGAGCCTCAGTGAAGACTGTGATTATGTAAACTATTAAGATCAGTGGCTTGTATTTGGAAAGACTCAAAATTACTCAAAATTATTCAAAATCATATTATCATTGATTGAAAGACACCGTTAATCATTTGTGAATGCACTTCCGAGATTAAAGGTAATAACAACCAAGTCCAAAGCTCTCAATGATATCCAAAGATGCTGAATGAAGCATTATACTGAGATTGAATACATTAACTGAAAAAAAAAGATTTGAAATGTTTACCCATTGCAGATGTATAAAGTGAACTAATTTGTTGGGCAGGATGGCCTTTCCGTCATGAAAGAATAGCAATAAGAACAGATTTGTAAGCAATGACTACCACTCTTATTATTTTGTTAAGAATGTTACACCGTTAAGAAAATCATAAACTAGAAATGTGGATATTATCAAGTAATTTCAATCTCTTGCCATCCATTCTTTCAGTTCAAAGGTTGTAGATCAACCTAAATGTGACATGGCCATCTCACAAAGTCACTTTCTCAAAAAGGATTTGTTCCACATTCTAATCAATGATTTCATCAATCTGTTGTAAAGTGACAGAATTAAGGAATGGGATTGTTATCCAGTTAACATTAGATGATGTTGATGAAATTGCCTTGGAATCTACAATGCTTCTTTTGCCAAATTTACAACATGCTCACTACCAGATAGTAATGAAGGTTGCATACAACATGCAACTGTTACTCCTGATAGGATCTCATAGATCTGCACTATAAAACTGAACACTCAGGGATTTGAATGCACATTAAACTGGCGATTTATCTGGATCATTCCCGTCTTGGAGTTGTGATTGGGGCACTGAGGAGAAGATGACAATTGTTAGGACACAGGCATATTGAGAAATTCCATGTGTCCATCCTCAAGGAGCTGACAGCCATTGTGCTGTGTGGACCCGAAATGGCCCAAGATCCTCCAGCTGAGACGTAGGTTTACTGACAATTGTCCCAGCCTGTGGTGCAGTAGGTTAATAGTTCTTACTTAACAGTCAGAAATCGGCACACGTCTAGTAACATGCAGAAAGTTAACAGCATCTCCTGAGTCTCCTGACTCCACCTTCCCTTCTGAAACTCTCCATACAGGTACTATCATAAGCTCTTCCTCCTCCCACCTCTCTTCAAGTTCAAGCTGATTGTCATTCAACCGTACACATGTATACGGCTAAATAAAAAAAAATCCTCTGGGACCAAGGACGTAGTACTTACATGGTCTGCAGAACATGAAATAATACTAACACAATAATATTAACAGATGATAAATAAAGTTTTGTTGATGAGCAAATTGACATAAAGTGTATATACAACATATAGTTAAATATAAAACAGTATAATGCTATTGCTGCTGTCATAAATAATCTGTACTGGATCGTAGCAGGGTATTTAGAAGCTTCTGCAGGAAAAAGTAGTTACCCAGCCTACTAGCCCTTGTTCTTATACTGTGGTACCTTCTGCCTGATGGAAAGAGGTTAAAGGGATTGTGGGGCAGATGGAAGGGGTCCTTGACAATGCTGCAGGCTCTGCAAACACAGTACTTCTGGTATATGTCCTGCATGGGGAGAGGTGGGGAAAATGTGAAGAGACCCTGATGATTCTCTCAGCTGTGGTCACAATCCTTTGCAGGTTCTTGCAGTCAGATGGCTTGCAATTCCCATACCAGACGGTGATACAGCTGGTTAGGACACTCTCGACTTTTTGGGTGAATTGTGCTCATTCATAACCCTGCTGTTGCACAGCTACAAGCTTCACACAGGGATTGCTGACCTGCGCCACTCCTAGTAAACACAACTATGCCCCCACAGCTACCCCTTCTGTCCTGGCACTCCTTTCCTCTGGGAGTCTGGGAGTGAGATGGTACGGCTCAGGTCCAGGAGGGACATTAGATCAACATTTTCAGCCGGTTTCCTGATTATCTGTTTGACCCACTAATTTGGTTAAGATGCAGACAGGAAGGGGCCACAAGTGTCCTGGAGGCAAGAACAGAATCTCAGTAGATCGAGGGATCCCTTCCCCGACAACCCTCTCCTTCAGAAGCCGAACATCCTGTGCAGGTCCTCCCCTTCCCTCTTGCGCAGACTTTCACGGATCAGCCTGGTTTTCATTTCATTGAAGCTCACCCCATTCCTGATTTAATAGCAACCAGGGCAACTTTTCCACCCAGAGAGTGGTATCTGCGTGGAAAGAGCTGCCAGAGGAAATGATGAAGGCAGGTATAACATCAATACTGAAACAATATTGGGACAGATGCATGTTTAGGGCAGAGGTTCCCAACCTTTTTTATGCTACGGACTCCTACCATTAACTGAGGGGTCCATGGACCCCAGGTTGGGAAAACCTGGCTTAAGGGGGAAGGAGCAAACACAGGCAAATGGGACTAGCTTAGACAGGCATCTTGGTTGCCATGGACAGATGGGCCAAAGGGCCAGTTTCCATTCTGTATGGCCCTACGAATATGACTTGATGACTCAGCGGTCTGGAGGACATGTTTGAATGTATATGACTATATGACTCATGCATCTAAAGAGGTTTTTCTGAAACATCTGCAACTATTTGTTATGTACTAGAAGGGTAAGTACATTTGTAGAATTCAAGCTAAAAAGTATATTTATGTTAAGAGAATAGATAACACTGTCCTAACTCAGAATGTCAACCATTGCAGCCAACTTTTTTTGGCAACATAGTCAAGGAAGATTGACCTTCTGCATTGGACCAATTAGCAAATTCTCAGCAAATAGAAGTGCAATTGTGAAGTATAAAAGGAACAAAAGAACTTATCAATACATCAACATTTGGTAATTCTTTAAGATGTTGCCCTCAACATTAACATGGACACACACACACACACACTTGGAAAGAGGAAATCAGGTTATCTACCAGACACCACATCCGTGTCTTCATTAATTATTTTGATTGTTTTATATAAGTGAGTGCTCCATCTTGGAGCAACATCAGTACCTGATCTACATTAATCTCCACAGTGTAAAAGGATAATAATGTAAATTTCACCACTACTTCCCAGATTTCCCAGACCTCAGGAATTTGAGTAGTGAAAAAAAAGCTGAAAGTTACCATCACAATAGGCTACACATTGCTTGTAACGTTGGACATTTGACTGGGAATATTTCATGTCATATACTGAATCCGCTCCAGTTTGCCTGCCTTCACAACAGGTCAACATCAGATCCATTTCATTGGCTCTTCACTCAACCTTGGAATATCTTGACAGTAAAGTTGCATTTATCAGGATGCTCTTCATTGACTACAGTTCGGCATTCAATACCATCAGTCCCTCAAAACTAATCAATAAACTTCAAGACCTTGGCCTCAAACTTACTCCTTGTGCAACTGGATCCTCAATTTCCTCACTTGCAGACCCTAGTCAATTCAGATTGGCAACAGCATCTCCTTCACGGTCTCTAACAGCACAGGTGCACCACAAGGCTGTGTGCTTAGCTCCCTGCTCAGCTCAGTTTATACTTATGAAGATGAAGTGAAGCACAGCTCCAATGCCATATCCAAGTTTACTGTCAATGGCTGAATCAAAGATGGTAATAAATCAGCATGTAGGAGGCAGATTGAAAATCTGTCTGAGTAGTGCTCTCACTATGTCAGCAAGACCAAGAAGCTGATTATTGGCAACAGGAAGAGGAAACCAATGGTCCATGAAGCCAGTCCTCATCGAGAGATCAGAAATGGAGAGTGTGAGGAACTTTAAATTCCTTGGTGTTATCATTTCAGAGGATCTGTGCTATTATAAGGAAAGCATGGTGTGACTCTACTTTCTTAGAAATTTGCAAAGATTCAGCAAGTCATCTGAAACTTTGATGAACTTTATTGATGTACAGTGGAGAGTATATTGACTGGTTTGTATCACAGCCTTGTATGGAAACACTAATGCCCTTGAACAGAAAAGCGGATAAAAATAGCTCAGTCTATCTCAGGTGAAACCCTCCCCACCATTGAGCACATCTACATAGGGCACTGTAGCACAAGAGAAGCATCCATCATCAGAGACCCCCACCAACCAGGTGATGCTCTCTTCTCACTGCTGCCATCAGGAAGGAGATACAGGAGTCTCAGGACTCACATCACCAGATTCAGGAACAGTTGTTACCCCCCACCCCCCCCAATCATCAGGATTTTGAACTAGAGGGGATAACTTCACTCAACTTTATTCAGCCCAGCAGTGAACTGTTCCCAAACCTACGGACTTAATTTCAAAGACACCTCATCTCATGCTTTTGAAATTTTATTGCTTATTTGTTTAGTATTATTATTTTGCTTGTTTTTTGTTGTTTCTTTGTAATTTACTATAAATGCCTGCAAGAAAATGAATCTCAGGTTTGTATATGGTGACATATATGTACTTTGATTATAAGTTAATTTCAACTTTGAAAATTGTAGGCTTGATTTCTGTGTTAAGGGACATCATTGGGTCATAGTGAGGAATGTGGAAGGAGAAAGATTTTGCATGCATATTAGTAATTGTGTATGTGTGTTTGTGAGAGGTAAAGACATTGTATATATGCTTCTTTATGACAGAGCAGTATTTTCAGTGGTTTTCTGTTCAACCTGATGCATCTTCTGAAGTTATTAAAATTTCTATTATAACTTCCCATTGCCCATGGATTTCGACTGCCATGGGAAACCATTGAAGCAACCTCTTTCCATCCCCTTGTACTGATCAATGGATTTCGCAGTCCCCTAACACACTCATTTCCCAGTCTCCCACCACACATTACCACCCTCTTGCCATTCTTTTCACTTATTAGAATTTTGATGTCTCAGTCTGGTAATTTTGGAACTCTCTTGCTCACCCCTGTAGCCTTTCTCTCCTCTCTGGCAGCTAGTGGGTGTTACTGGTGTCTAGCTACCAATGGAGGTATTTTCTCATCTTTCTGTGATAGTCATAGTCATAGTCATACTTTATAGATCCCAGGGGAAATGGGTTTTCGTTTGGACGAGTGGCAAAGTACTAGGAGATGCACTGACTTGCATCTATTCTTGTTAGGTAAAATAAAGATCCATTTTGGTACTTTATTCTGTGAGTAAAACCACTCTAACATTATTTGAAAAGACCTTTTAATCAACGTGCTGATATTATGAGGGATGATTGATTTTCTGCCACTGTTAAACATGCCTTGAGTATATGAACTCTAGTTTTTGGCCACATTTCACTGCTGTACAACTCTACAATGGGAAATAGGTCTCCATTTCATATTTTCTTTCATACTCTTAATAATAAAACAAAACTTTGGAATACACAGTTTCTTTGGAGAAGCTGACTGAATTATAGAAATGATAGATTGGTTCCATTCAGGTTCACAGCGATTTGCTAATGAACATTTGCTTGAAGCAGACAGAATAACAGAGAGTTTCTCAGCAATCAGGAGCCATTGTGTTGCAGTCAAAAGCCAACACTGAGAAAGACTCAGTGAAGAGACCTTTAAGTTGCAGCAAAGTCATGTCACTCTGTAACCTGGCAACATTGTCAACAGAGATTAATAAAATTATTAGGTGGAAGTTTCATGACACTGATAGGAATTCACATTGTTTGGGCCTGTCCAAAAATCAAATTTTGTTGGCTAGATGTGCCCCTCATGTTATGGTCTTTTGGGTCACAGGAATTTGCCCTTGCTGGCAACTCCCATATCCATCTTTACTTGTTCATTCATTCCTACCCTGATGCCCTTGTTACTAGCCCTGCCTCCACTATTTCTTCTGGCAGTTCATTCCAAATTCCAACTACCCTTTGTATGAAAATTGTATCCCTCAGATCCCCTTTAAAACTCTCTTTCTCACCTGAAAACTATCTTCCCTAGTTTTAGACACTGCTACCATAGGAAACAATCTCTTGGTATTTGTTCTATCAACGCTCGTAATCTCATACACCTCTATCACGTCATCCTTCAGCCTCCTTCGTTCCAAGCAAAACAAACTCAGCCTGATCTAATCTCGTTATAATTCAAGCCCTTCAACCAGGCAACATCAATGTGAATCTTTTCTGAAACCTCTCAAGCTTAGTCACAATTTTTCCTGCAGTGTAGTAAGCAGTATGGCAAATAATACTCCAAATGCAGAATTGAAACTGTTCTCTTTTGATGCAAATCCAATCCTTAGCCGATCCTTTTATACAAGACTTTAAGTGATTTATGTCAGTTGAATTCTTTACATTTGTCCTGATTTGCTTCCTGACAAGAATTTTACGTTGTATGATACTGTTAATTATATATATAGATATGCCCATTGCAACCTCCACAATAACACTGTGAAGTAAGGGTTTCTCCCTCCTCTGGATACCAAAAAGTCAGGCTCTATGATGTGGCTGGAACATTCTGGAATGACACGCTGTTGTTACATTGACATGTGATAAATAGTGTAAGCATTCTGCTTGATCCAGTGTATAAAAATAATGCCATGTCCTATCCATGTAACTGGATCTTTTATAAATGAAGTGTATTTTTGAAATCAAAGCATAGCATCTCATTTAAAAAGAAATCACTGAAATGAGAAATGATTAGAGACTGTCAGCAATGTCAACGTGGCAGGTTATTAAAAAGGGTTGGGAATGTGATGGGGAGAGATAGCAGAATGAAAAGGGGGAAGGTTATGGTAATGAAAGGCTGAAGCACTGTCAGCTCTTGAAGCAAAGATGGATTGGAGAGAGGTGAAGGTTTCCAGTAAGATGGCAGTGCACTTGGGATGCAGCAGCTACTCTGGACCCAATCAAAGGTGATTTTGTTCACCTTGTATGTCTTTTTCATGATCACTAGTCACTGATAGGTACTAAGGTGATCATGTTCTGCAGGACTATCATATCAGTGAGTTGCTCAATAACAATGGAGCTGGACTTATTTTGTACTGTTGTTGTGTTGTCACCCGGACTTGTGTACCATTTCCTCAACTCCGTTCTAAATTGTCTACCCCATATTCTTAAAATGTGGCCTCTGGTTCTGGGCTCCCCCAACATCAGGAACATGTTTCCTGCCTCTAGCGTGTCCAGTCCCTTAATATCATGGATTGTATCCATTTACAGACACTATCCAGTGTAGATGCCATTGTTTTACATTATTAATTTCCCAGAGAATGTACAAAATTATGTATTCAATGAGATCAGAATAAGTTAATAGAAATGGACTCCTTCTGGGTGACTCATTAACTTGAAGATATTGTTAAATGCACTAATTTCATTGCAAGACATTGTACAACATCGTTTTTCCTTTCATCTTTTTCTTTTTGATGGCATTTTGCATTGAACTGATTTATTTCTGGTTGTCATAATACATTTCACACCTTGACTTATCGCTCGTGTATTTTTATCAGGGAAGGACATGAGCTGAACACATGGAGGCAAGGGTGCCAACTGTGTGCAGAATGGTAATTATCTTAACTGACAGAATTCCTACTCCTCCCCCAGCTCATGTTTCAAATCACCATCCTCAACAGAAGTGCCTCCCCCACCCCCCCCAAGGGCTGCGTGCTGAGTCCATTGCTGTACACTCTCCTCACACATGACTGCTCAGCCTTCAATAACTCCAAAACACTGAATTTGGGTAAATACTGAAAGGCTTTTATTTGCTGTACAACACGACCTCCATGGTGAGTGTCTGTCCCGGACTGAGCAGGAGGGGCAAGGCAAAACACCTTTATTCAGGAACCGGTGGGGGGAGCCACAGGGGCAGTCAACAGAGGGGCATGTCCAGACAGGTAACCAAGTTACACCATATATATGGTTTACCACATTCACCCCTCTTTTTTTTTAAAAAGAGTCCCGCGGAGTGAAGTGACTCACAATATTTAAAACAAGTATATTTACGGGTTAAGTCTATCAGACGGTCGAGTCTGTCGCTGTGATCTAAGTAGCACCGGTGGTGATTGCGTCGGAGATGGCGGTTGTGCTGGCGCCGGCCTGACTTGAGGTGCCAGCACGTTAGGCGTTGGTAATTCCTCATGCATGTGCGTCGTGCCCGGTATGGGAGTGTCGTGTGGTGTCTGTATAGGGGTTGGAGTGCGCGGTGTCTCGTGGGTACATACATCAGTGGGTACGGGGTCAATAGTCACCACGGAGTGTTCAGGGTAGGGGCCCGGTGCTCCTGCAGGTGCCAGGTCGCGGATGGAGACCGTGTCCTCCCACCCATCAGGTAAAACCACATAGGCATACTGAGGGTTCGCATGAAGTAAGTGAACCTCCTCGACCATCAGGGAGTATTTATTGCTCCTCGCATGTTTCCAGAGCAGCACTGGCTCCTGGGACGTCAGCCAAGTTGGTAGGGTGGTTTCAATGGTCGACTTTCTGGGAGAAGAAAAGAGCCGCTCATGAGGGGTGGCATTGGTGGCCGTGCATAACAGGGAGCGGATGGAGTGGAGTGCCTCGGGAAGGACCTCCTGCCAGCGAGAGACCAGCAGTCCCTTTGACCTGAGGGCTAAGAGTGTGGCTTTCCACACTGTGCTATTCTCCTTCTCTACCTGTCCATTCCCCCGGGGATTATAGCTCGTGGTCCTACTAGTTGCAATTCCCCTAGCCAGTAGGTATTGGCGCAGCTCGTCACTCATAAACGAGGACCCTCTGTCACTGTGGATATAGCATGGGTATCCGAACAGAGTGAAGAGCTTGCGCAGGGCTTTTATAACTGATGTGGTAGTGGTGTCGGGGCAGGGGATGGCGAAGGGGATCCGCGAGTGCTCGTCAATAACGTTAAGAAAGTGCACATTGCGGTCGGTGGAGGGAAGGGGGCCCTTAAAGTCAACACTCAGTCGCTCAAAGGGGCGGGTGGCCTTGATGAGTTGTGCCTTTTCGGATCGGTAGATGTGCGGTTTGTACTCTGCACAGACTTGGCAGTCCCTGGTCATCGTCCTGATCTCCTCAAGGGAGTAAGGCAGATTCTGGGCTTTCACGAAGTGGAAAAGCCGGGTGACCCCCGGGTGGCAAAGATCTACATGTAGGGCGTATAGCCGGTTGATCTGCGCGCTGGCGCACGTTCCTTGGGATAGGGCATCGGAGGGCTCGTTGAGCTTCCCAGGCCTGTACATGATGTCATAGTTGTAGGTGGAGAGTTCAATTCTCCACCTCAGAATTTTATCATTTTTGATTTTGCCCCGCTGTTGGTTATTAAACATGAATACGACTGAGTGCTGATCAGTTAGCAGGGTGAACCTTTTGCCGGTGAGATAGTGCCTCCAGTGCCTAATAGCTTCCACTATGGCCTGGACCTCTTTCTCCACCGCGGAGTGCCGAATTTCAGGGCCTTGAAGGGTACGGGAGAAGAAAGCCACTGGTCTTCCCGCCTGGTTGAGGGTAGCAGCCAGCGCAAAGTCGGAGGCGTCACTGTCTACTTGGAAGGGAATGGACTCATCCACTGCATGCATTGCTGCTTTGGCAATGTCCCCTTTTATGCGGCTGAAGGCCGCGCGGGCCTCGGCTGAGAGGGGGAATGTGGTGGACTTGACCAGGGGGCGGGTCTTGTCTGCGTAGTTATAGACCCATTGGGCGTAATATGAAAAGAAGTCCAGGCACATTTTCAGAACTCTGAGGGTGTTGGGAAGAGGGAGTTCCAACAGGGGGCACATACGGTCAGAGTTAGGGCCAATGACTCCATTCTCCATGACACACCCAAGGATAGCAAGTTGGGTAGTCCCGAATACACACTTGTCCTTGTTATAGGTGAGATTGAGAGCTTTGGCCGCTGGGAGAAATTTTTAGAGGTTGTTGTTGTGATGCTGCCGGTTGTGACCGCAGATGGTGATGTTATCCAGATATGTGAATGTGGCCTTCAGTTGGCACTGGTCCGCCATCCGGTCCATTGCCCTCTGGAAGACAGATACACCATTCGTGACACCAAAGGGGACGCGCAGGAATTGATAAAGCCTACCGTCCGCCTCGAAGGCAGTGTAAGGGGAGCTGACGGTAAGCGGATTTTAGGTCTATGGTCAAGTACACCTTGTACTGTGCTATCTGATTGACCATATCTGCGATGCGGGGTAGAGGGTACGCGTCGAGCTGAGTGAACCTATTGATGGTCTGGCTACAGTCCATGACCATCCTATTCTTCTCCCCGTTCCGAACAACGACCACCTGCGCCCTCCAAGAGCTTGTGCTCGCCTCAATGATCCCTTCCCTGAGCAGCCGCTGTACCTCCGACTTAATGAAGGCTCTGTCCCCCGCGCTGTACCTCCTGCTTTTCGTTGCCACAGGTTTACAGTTCGGAGTCAGGTTGGCGAACAGCGGTGGGGAAGGGATCTTGAGGGTGGAGAGGCCGCAACTGGCGTCAGTGGTGCGGCAGTTGGCATGGTGTTGGGTGGGATGTGCGGGTTGGTGTGTGTGTGTGGTCAGTAGCAGGGTATGTGACGTATCCCTACAAAACTGGGGACTTACAACAGTAATTGGTGGGAGGGACCCATCATACTCCATTGTCACACTTTTCAAGTGGCTTTGGAAGTCAAGCCCCAGTAGCACAGGGGCACACAGTTGAGGCAAGACCAGTAACGTAATGTCTCGATATTCTGTGCCCTGCACCACTAGCGTCGCTACACAACCCCCTCAGATGTCTGTTGTATGCGACCGGGATGCCATGGTGACCCTCTGACTTACCGGCTGTATCACGAGTCCGCAATGCTGCACCGTGTCCGGGTGGATAAAACTCTCCGTGCTGCCTGTGTCAAACAGGCAGCTTGTCCTGCGCCCCTCCACCAGGATGTCCATCATTGACCTTGCGAGCTGGTGGGGAGTGCTTTGGTCGAGGGTCACGGAGGCCAGGGTTGATTCGCTGTCTTGGTCTGGCACAGTGGGGTGCCCCATGAGCACCCGTTGGTCGTAAGTGGTGGGAGGAGGCGCCGACCAAGATGGCCGCCCCCATGTCTCGCACGTGGTGGCGGCGTGCAGGGAACATGGCGGCAGGCAAATGGCGACCCCTACAGCTCGCACACGGCGCTGCTTGATCCTGCTCGTGGTTTGGACTTATAGACCTTGGCGACGTGGCCCTTCTTTCCGCAGCTGGAGCAGGTAGCTTGTCGGGCCACGCAGCGTTTCCGGAGGTGCTTCTCCAGTCCACAGAAGTAGCACTTCGCGGACTCGTGACTGGCGGCAGTCGAGGTCGATTTGCCGGCGGGTTGCGGGGTCTGCGGCGCCCACGAGGCCATCGGGGGATCGCGTGCCTGGAGAGCCTCCAGCATGTCGGCCAGCTCGATTGCTGAACTTAAGGTAAGATCGGCTTTTTCCAACAGCCACTGGCGCACATACACTGACCTGGTCCCCGTGACGAAGGCGTCTCTCACTAGGAGTTCTGCATGCTGCGCCACCGTCAGCTCCTGGCAATTGCAGGCTCGCACGATGTCCGTAGGGCCTGAACAAACTCAGCACTTGTTTCCCCGGGGCGTTGTTGCCGTGTCGCTAAACAGTCAAGCATAGACTCTGTTTATCAGCCGCAGGTATTGTCCTTTGAGGGGCTCATTGCGCCATTGTATCTCGGCTGGTCTCTGATTAGCGAATAGACCCGCGGACTGACCCTGGAGAGTAGAACTCTGCGCTTCGCTACAGGATCGGTCGCTTTAATCTCCTCTAGCTATGCTTCGAAGTAGGCCAGCCAGAGTTTGAAAGCATTTCCAGCTTCAGGCATTTGCGGATTGAGGTCTAACCTATCAGGTCTCAGCGTGCGTTCCATGCTTTAAAATGTACAGCGAATAAAATTGAAGTGCACCTTCAATAACTCCAAAAGACTGAAGTTGGGTTAAATACTGAAAGGCTTTTATTCACTGTACAATACGACCTCCATGGTGAGTGTCTGCCCCAGACTGAGGGGGAGGGGCAAGGCAAAACACCTTTATACAGGAACTGTGGGAGGAGCCACAGGGGCAGTCAGCAGAGAGGCGTGTCCAGACAGTTAACCCAGTTACAACATATATATGGTTTACCACACACACACTCAAGCGATCACATCATCATGTTCGCCAATGACACGACAAACGTGGGGCTCATCACCAACAATAGTGAGTCGGCCTACAGAGAGAAGGTGAATGAGATCGAGGCCTAGTGCAGGCAAATAACTTCTTCCTTAACGTCAAAAACACAAAGGACATTGTTATTGACTTCAGGAGAACTCATACCACTCAAAGCCCTCTTTACATCATCGGAACAGCAGTGGAAAGTTAGCCAGATACATACTTTATTGATCCCAAAGGAAATTAGTGTCACAGTAACATTACAAGTGCACAGATATACAAACATACAAATATTAGAAGAGAAGTAAGAAGTAAAAAAGTTACCTCAAACAGTCTAACAGGAGAGGGTGATCACTTCCCCAGTTATAGGCTGACTCATTATATAGACTAATGGCCAAGGGTAGGAATGCCCTTATATAGCGCTCTTTGTAGTAGCGCAGTTATCTTAGTTTATTACTAAAAGTGCTCCTCTGTTCAGCCAAGGTGACAAGCAGAGGGAGAGAAACATTTTCCTGAATTGCCAGGATTTTCTGTAGGGTCCTTTGTTCTACCACAGCCTCCAGTTTGACTCCTATTACTGAGCCAGACATTCTAATCAGTTTATTGAGCCTGTTGCTGATGTCATTGTCCCAACACACTACCACATAGAAAATTGTACTGGCGACAACAGACTGGTAGAACATGTGAAGGAGAGAGAGGCCTGCATACTCCAAAGGACCTCAGTCTCCTCAGGAAGTAGAGGTGACTCTGGCCCTTCTTGCACACAGCCTCTGTGTCGGTGTTCCACTCAAGCTTGTCATCCAAGGTGCACCCCTGGGTACTTCTAGATCCTCACCATCAAAAGGAACAGGGAGCAGTCCAGGCTTAGTCTTCTTAAAGTCCATCACCATCTCTTTTGTCTTACTGATGTTGAGCTGCAGATGATTCAGCTTGCACCATTTGACAAAGTCCTCCACCAGCACCCTGTATTCATACTCCGGTCCTCTCTTTATACACCCAACTATTCTGAGTCAATAGTTTCAAACTCCTCAGAATACACATCACACACAGTAAGAAAAAAGCTCACCAGTGCTGCAGCTTTCTGAGGAGGCTGAAGAGAGCTGGACTTTGCACTTCCGCACTCACATCATTTTACAGCTGTACAGCTGAGAGTCCTGACAAGCAGCATGGCTGCTTGGAGTGGACGCTGTACTCTCCCGGCAGGAAGGCTTCACAATGGGTAGTCAAAACTGCTCAGTGTATCACCTGATCAACACCTCAACCCACTAACTCCACCACTACTTTATTATTTCCTGTCAGTCACCCGGCGTCACTTTATGGACACACAATCAGTCTAAGTAGATAAGCTATCCCATGTATTTATATTTATGATGTTTTTTTTTAATTATTATTCTGTTCTTTATCCCTTGTGGGGGGTTTTTTAGCTGCATCAGATTCAGAGTAACAACTATTTTGTTCTCCTGTACAGGAAATTACATTAAACAATCTTGAACCTTGAAATCTGGAGAAGATTAAATTTCAAACTTTGACTATAATCTCATTTGCATTCATTATAACAGGCATAGTTCTAAAAATGTAAATACATTTGGCAGTTGGAAATAAATATTTAGGAATTATATATTGTTCCAAATTATTTTTGTTTTACAGTGAAGGAAGGAAATATTGTATCAGCCAGTAGACGTGAGAAGAATGAGACATTTCTACCTTGATAAATTTTCATCAGCTGAATGAACTTGAGGAACCTAAGATTAAAAGCTGATTTCCCACCTGGACTCTGTCAAGCAGAGTTTTGACTTCACTCATTTGAAATGGAAAAATTGCTGGTAAAATTCCAGTTGTAAAAAAATAACATTCAGAATGTGATTTGAATTCCGGCCATTGCGATTTCATTCACATGTAATTCTAATAAATGCAACACACACAGAGTGCTGGGAAAACTCAGCAGGTCAGTCAGCATCGATGGAAATGAATATTTCAGGCCAAGACCCTTCTTTAGGACTGGAAAAGAAGGTGGAAAAAAAAAAGGTGGGGGTATTAAAGAAGGTGATAGGTGAAGCCAGTTGTGTGGGAAAGGTAAAGAACTGGAGATGAAGGAATCTGATGGGAGAGCAGAGTGAACCAGAGGAGAAAGAGAAGGATGGGCACCAGGGGGAGGTGACAGGCAGGTGAGAAAAGGTAAGAGGTCAAAGTGAGGAATTGAACAAGAGGGGAAGGTGGGGGAAGGATTTTTTTTTAACTGGAGGGAGAAATAGATATTCATGCCATCAGGTTGGAGGCTACCCAGACAGAATACAAGATGTTGCTCCTCCACCCTGAGGGTGGCCTGATCGTGACACAAGAGAGGCCATGGACCGACAGGTTAGAATGGGAATGGGAATTAAAATGTTGGGCTATCAGGAAGTTCTGCTTCTGGCAGCAGGAGCAGAGGTGGTCAACGAAGCAGTTCCCTACATTAGCACTTGTCTCCCTTATGTAGAGGGGGCCACATCGGGAGCACCGGGTTCAATAGATTACCCCTGCTGATTCTCAGATAAAGTGTTGGCTCAACTGGAAGGACTGTCTGGGGCCCTGAATGAAGGTGAGGGAGGAGGTGAATGGGCAGGTGTAGCACTTTGGCCACTTACCGAGATCAGTGCCGGGGGGATTTTAGTACGGACGGACAAATAGACAAAGGAATCAAGGATGAGGAGATCTCTGCAGAAATCAGGGAGTTTGAGGAGGTAAACATGTGTTTAAGATCATAAGATCATAAGATATATGAGCAGAATTAAACCTTTTAGCCTACCATGGTAGTGGTAGGATCCCTTTGGAAATGGCAGAATTTGCAGAGAATGATGTGTTGGATGCGGAGACTCATGGGGTGGTAGGCAAGGGCAAGCGGAACTCTATCACTGTTAAGACAGCGAGAAGATGGGGTGGGTGCCGATGTCCAGGAAATAGAGGAGATGCGGGTGAGAGCAGCATCAATGGTGGAGGAAGTCAAGCCCCAGGATAAAGATAAATTCTATGAAGTCAACCCTCATACTCCTTCACTCCAGGGAATAAAGATCCAGTATGGACAACCCCTCCCTATAAATCATGCACTCTAGTCCAGGCAGTGTCCTTGTAAACAACGTCTTCACCCTCCGCAGCTTGACAATGTCTCTCCTATAACAGGGTAACAATGCTCTAAGTGCGATGTCACCAACAACTTGTATAATTGCAACATCATCTCCTACTCCTGAACTCAATATCCTGACTGATGAAGGCCAATGTGCTAAATTCTTTCTTCACACCCTGTATACTTTTGCAGCTACTGTCTTCCAACTGTGCACCCTGTACTCCCTGGTCCCTCTGTTTCACAACACCCATCAGTGCCTCAGTCCTATCCTGGTTTGACTGTCCAAAGTGGATCCTCACACAGCCCTGATTGAAGAGTGGAAAGTATGCAAAATGAAGTATGGCTGCCTGTTCAGCCTTACCTTTCCTGGGATGGAGAAGGGGTCAGGAGGGAGAGGAATCAGCCAGCATTCCTGCAGCATTTATGAGTAAGTGGATAGATGATGTACAAAGATACTGTTGAAGTAGCTTTGAGTCCCTAGTAATATAGCTAATTGAGATTGAAAGGGAGCATGGAGTCATTCCCTAGTGTGAGCCAATAGCTTTCTGAGAGGGAATGAGAATAACAATCTTGCTCTTTATACATAAATGAACTGATATGAAATTAGTTGAAACAACCCTGTTACAATGATTTAATGTATTTTAAGACCTCCCATAACATCCACAAAACCAGAATAACACATGATTTACTTCTGAATGATAAATCAAGAGTCTACTGGGGAAAAAATGACTTGCAGGTTGCTTAAACTAGCATTTTTCTTCAATATGACATCTTGTAAATGGAACAGTGTACAATGAGATAATCAGAGTGATGATAAGATTTGCTGCTACAAACGATCTTCAGCTTCAGCATGACAAAAATGATATATTTTCTTATTCAGTATTAATTCATAGCTATGCTCCTAAATCTAGACAGGCTTTGAAATTAAACAACTACAAGAATAACGAATCTTTTCAGAGAAGATTGTTCCTTGCCTTGTAGATAAAAGACTCAACAAAGGGGGTAGCAGTGAGGATATTAGAGTCAGAATCAGGTCTAATATCACCAGCATGTGTTGTGAAATTTGTTGTCTTTGTGGCAGTACAATGCAATAGATGATAATGTAGAAAAATAAAACTATAAATGACAGTAAGTATGTATATGTATATTGAATAGTTAAATTAAGTAAGTAGTGCAAAAAAAGAAATAAAAAGTAGTGAGGTAATGTCATGGGTTCAATGTCCATTGAGAAATCGGATGGCAGCGGGGAAGAAACTGCTCCTGAATCACTGAGTGTGTGCCTTTAGGCTTCTAAACAATCAGAAGATGGTAACAATCAGAAGAGGGCATGTCCTGGGTGCTGGGAGTCCTTAATAATGGACACCAGCTTTTTGAGGGCAAGTGGTAACGAAAAAAAGCTGTACATTCCTGTGAGGATTTGGGAATAAAAGAAGGAAAAGCAAGCTGTCCTTGAGGCACTGAGTTGACTCTCGCTTGACACACTCGAACTTTCACTTTTGCCTTATTTGGAGTACTTGAGGCCACATTTCCTTCTGGAACTATTTTGTTTCTCATATCCTGGAGGGCTCACCACTCTGGCCATCCAAGTGAGGCACTACAGTCTGCATGATCGGCCACTTGGTGTCCATTTATGCAAACTGAGCTCTGCCATCATACTATCCTGATAACCTCCTGATAGATCTTTCTCAACCGACTCTACAGATTCTTGATGACATTTGAAGTGAGTTCAATTATATTTAAATTATCTAAAGTAATTGAAGTTATTTGCAAAAAGTTAATAATAATGCATTTAGAGTCAAAGAGTCATTTAGCATGGAAACCAGCCCTTCAGCCCAACTTGTCTGCACTGAGCAAGATGCCCATCTAAACCAGTCCCAATTTTTTGCTTTTCATCTGTAACTCTCTGTCTTTCCTCTTCATGGTTTAAATAATATATCCATTTATTTAAAAACACAAAGTCATAGATAACTTGCTAGGGGAACTCAGCAGGTCATGCAGCATCTATCAAAAAGAGTAAACAGTTGATGTTTCGGGCCAAGACCCTTCTTCAGGACTCGGGTCAAGACTCAGTCTTGAGGATGGGTCTAGGCCTGAAACATCGACTGTTTACTCGTTTCTATAGATGCTGTCTGGCCTGCTGAGTTCCCCCAGCATTTTGTGTGTGTTGCTTTGAATTTGCAGCATCTGCAGATTTTCTCATGTTTGTGATTTACTACTCCACTGCAAAATCTCTTCAAGGGAAGCCTACCCTGAAGAAGTTTAAATCTTCCCTTCGACAGGAGCTCAGTGAAAACCTCTTTCACTGGTCCTCCTCTGTGATCTCTGCTGCACCCAGTCCTGATGAAGGCTCTCACCCTAAAATGTCGACTCTTTACTCTTTACCACAGGTGCTGCCTGGCCTGCTGAGTTTTGTATGTGTTACTTGGATTTCCAGCATCTGCAGATTTGCTTGTGTTTGTGATAGAGTCATAGAGTTGTACAACATAGAAACAAGCCCTTTAGCCCATTATGTATGACAACCATCATGTCTATCTATGTATGTCAATCCCATGTGTTTGCATTAGTTATCTATCCCTCTATGCCCTGTTCAGTCAAGTACCTCTCCAGATGTGTTGTAAATATAGTTACTGTTCCTGCCTTCATCACATACTTTGGCAGTTCATTGCAGCTCATTCATTGTGTGAAAAATTATCCCTCAGATTCCCTTTTGACAGATATTATGCACATCTTGTTGAAAGTATTTCAAATCATTAATTTTAATTACAGAACAAGCAACATTTATCTTCAATCACCTGTTGGAAAGAAAGTCAGTGACCCTGGATGAATGCCACTAAATACAACAACCAGGCCTAGTGTAAAATGAAGGCACAAATACTAAGTGTTTCTGGTCTCACAGCTCCTTACAACTAGAAACTCTAACTTTTCCAGTCACTACCATTCCCACCATTGTACTTTCCATATAAAGTGGCCATTCTATAATTGTTAGCTCTACATCCAGCAAATTAAGAATCTAACATTTTTTATTGTTACGTTGTAATCGAATTCATGAAGTTGAGGAGCCATAAAGAGATACCACATGGGAACAGGTCCTTCTGCACTGATTTCAGATTTGTTTAATAACTTGAACTGAAGTTCCCAGCTGCCATAGTAGGATTCAAATTCTGCATAAATGATCTAAAACTCTGACAGCTAATACATTGTTCAATGAAACATAATATGATGGGGAATAATTATGAACTTATCAGCATTTTGAAAGGTTGGTGAATAAGCTTTATCCTAGTGATGATCCTCTTGTCAACACTGTAAGTACTTTGGGGACAGATTGAGGTTCAATGGAACCTGCGGTACTGAGGTGGCAATCTTGCTACCAGCATGACTGCAGCAGTTTGATGGATAGGGCAAATGCATTTGGATAAATTCATGTCATTGCATGATCATTTATTTAGCAACTTCCGCTATTAATATGCTTACAAGATTATAGTCATGTCTATGCCACTGTGTAAATATCTCCTTTCTGTCGGCTTACGGCTTTTTTCAAAAGTTTGTCACAGAACGTGGATGTAGTCCCCTTAGCCCATCGAGTGTATGCTGACCATCAACGACAATTTACACTAATCCTACTTCGATCTCATTTTGTTTAAACATCTTCACAGAATGCTGGAGACAACCAGTTTCTTATTGTGAAATCCTTTGCACAGAATTGCTTCATGGTGCAGCTGACAAGCCCCCTTTAATGTCTAATTATTGAGTTAAATGAGACTTGTTCAGGGGATATTTGCATGGAGTTCTACATAGGTATGTTCCAATGAGACAGGGAAAGGATGGTAGGGTACAGGAACTGTGATGCACAAAGGCTGTTGTAAATCAAGTCAAGAAGAAAAGAAGAGCTCACGAAAGGTTAAAAAAACTAGGTAATGATAGAGATCTAGAAGATTATAAGGCTAACATGAAGGATCTTAAGAAAGAAATTAGGAGAGCCAGAAGGGGCCATGAGAAAGCCTTGGCGGAGAGGATTAAGGAAAACCCCAAGACATTCTACAAGTATGTGAAGAGTAAGAGGATAAGACGTGAGCGAATAGGACCAATCAAGTGTGACATTGGAAAAGTGTGTATGGAACCGGAGGAGATAGCAGAGGTACTTAATGAATACCTTGCTTCAGTATTCACTACAGAAAAAGATCTTGGTGATTTTAGGGATGACTTAAAGTGGACTGAAAAGCTTGAGCATGTAGATATTAAGGAAGAGGATGTGCTGAAGATTTCGGAAAGCACATCAAATTGGATTAGTCACCGGGACCAGATGAGATATACCCCAGGAAAATGTGGGAGGCAAGGGAGGAGATTGCTGAGTCTGTGGCAATGATCTTTGCATCATCAATGGGGCAGGAGAGGTTCTGGAGGATCGGATGATTATGGATATTGTTCCCTTATTCAAGAAAAGGAATAGAGATAGCCCGTGAAATTGTAGACCAGTGAGTCTTACTTCAGTGGTTGGTAAGTTGATGGAGAAGATCCTGAGAAGCAGGATTTATGAATATTTGGAGAGGCATAATAAGATTAGGAATAGTCAGCATGGCTTTGTCAAAGGCATGTCGTGCCTTACGAGCATGATTGAATGTTTTGAGGAGGTGACTAAACACATTGATGAAGGAAGAGCAGTAGATGCAGTGTATATGGATTTCAGCAAAGCATTTGATAAGATACCCCATGAAAGGCTTATTGAGAAAGTAAGGAGGCAAGGGATCCAAGGGGACATTGCTTTGTGGATCCAGAACTGGCTTGCTTACAGAAGGCAAAGAGTAGTTATAGACGGGCCATATTCTGCATGGAGGTCAGTGACCAGTGGTGTGCCTCAAGGATCTGTTCTGGGACCCCTACTCTTTGTGATTTTTATAAATAACCTAAATGAGGAAGTGGAGGGATGGGTTAGTAAATTTGCTGATGACACAAAGATTGGGGGTGTTGTTGATAGTGTGGAGGGCTGTCAGAGATTACAGCAGGACATTGAGATGATGCAAAACTAAGCTGAGAAGTGGCAGATGGAGTTCAACCCAGCTAAGTGTGAGGTGGTTCATTTTGGTAGGTCAAATATGATGGCAGGATATAGTGTTAATGTTAAGACTCTTGGCAGTGTAGAGGATCAGAGGGATCTTGGGGTCCAAGTCCATAGGACATTTAAAGCTGATGCACAGGTTGACTATGTCGTTAAGAAGGCATATGGTGCATTGGCCTTCATCAATTGTGGGATTGAGTTTAGGAGCCGAGATGTAATATTGTAGCTATATAACACCCTGGTCAGACCCCACTTGGAAACTGTGCTCAGTTCTGATCGCCTCACTACAGGAAGGACGTGGAAACCATAGAAAAGGCACAGAGGAGATTTACAAGGATGTTGCCTGGATTGGGGAGCATGCCTTATGAGAATAGGTTGAGTGAACTCAGCCTTTTCTCCTTGGAGCGACAGAGGAAGAGAGGTGACCTGATAAGATGATGAGAGGCATTGATCATGTGGATAGTCAGAGGCTTTTTCCCAAGGCTGAAATAGTTAGCACAAGAGGACACAGTTTTAAGGTGCTTGGAAGCAGGTACAGAGGAGATGTCAGGGGTAAGTTTTTTTACGCAGAGAGTGGTGAGTGCTTGGAATGAGCTGCAGGCAAAAGTGGTGGAGGCAGATATGGTAGGGTCTTTTAAGAGACTCCTGGATAGGTACTTGGAGCTTAGAAAAACAGAGAGCTATGGGTAATGCTTAGTGATTTCTAAGGTAAGGACATGTTCGGCACAACTTTGTGGGCCAAAGGTCCTGTATTGTGCTGTAGGTTTTTTATGTTTCTATGTTTGATGGTGATCTGGCTGCAGTCAACCTGATGATTGTGGGTCAACCTTTGGGCACCTGAAGATTCAGAAAGAATTGAAGGGAAATAGTTCTGACAAACAGATAGCAGAGGCAAGCAAGCCACATTATGAGGGGTAATTATTTAGCTTGAGAGACTTATCTAAAGGAAGGTAATTAAAGACCATATCAGAGGTATGAGAACAGACTAATAAAGAAGCAAGCTTTGTACACTCTGAGAAAGCCACATCTGTTGGAGTGGCTTGTGAATGTCTATAGGTGCAAGAAAAAAATCTAGACCCATGTTCCTGTGTAACAGAACATTCAAGGTGACCTGATTCAAAATAGAAGACACCCTTCTATTTAGTTATCATTGTGTACCTCGTGTGTGAAGCACACCAATGGGCTGTACCCCTTTTTTCCACACACCAACACTTAGTGAGCTGAAGGATTGCAATTGTTTTGTAGGTCTTCCTATATCATATTAAAATTATTGTAAGTCACTCAATGCAGTAATAATACATTCACTTTTACTATAGGATCCATGACAAATGAAGCCAAGATATATTTGAGAAGGAATCATGGAAAGCTAATGTCCATCTGATCTAAAGGGAATATTAAAGAAATTGCTGTTACCAAAGCTGCTACCTAATTTTATCCAAGTGAGCTGTTCAAAACATTTATAGTGTGACACTGACTCTGTTTCAGATGGTTTGATGAAGCTATATTCCATGAATCTTAATTAATTTGTAGAAAATCTATAATCACATCTGAGCATTTCCTGAGTACAATAGCACTAGAAATTCTACCAACGGACACAGACAGAATCAATGATTAGATGGTAATCAAACATCATGAAGGCGCAGCTACCTAGGAGTTGAAAGTTGCTAACAAATATATTTGATCTGCAATCCCTTGTGTTTTGAACCAATTCTGAGACTAGTCACAGGTGCTGTAAAAAAGCTTACCTCTCTCTTAAACAATGCTTCAAAATGTTTTTTTTTAGAATTGTCACAGAAATTCACATAAAATGAACCAACTCTTCCTGAAACTGTGGAGTCTTTAGAGCATTTGCAATGCACAAATCAGGGCTACAAAAGGATATGCCCCATTTTATTTTTTGATATGTTTGTCTCCAGCGAGCACGTTGACATCATTCAGAGTAAGGCAAACCACTTGATAGCACCCCCTCCCATTAATCACTTTAAATAATCTTTTCATCCAACACTGGGACATCATGTCTGTAGTATCTGCTATCTACAGAATGCATTGCCAGTACTCACCAAAGTTCAGGATCTCCCATCCCACAGAGGAGGGCCAAGAGTACCAGGAGTGCACCAAAACATCTGTGAGTTCTTCTCCAACTCATAAATTATCAGAGATGAGCATGCATCACTAATGCCTTGTTATCTTCAGATGAAGAACTTTCTCTAAACTATTGAGACTATGTATCTTCAACTTAAATAGCAGTTCAACAAGGCAGATCAGTGCCAACATTCCAAGGGCAATTAAGGATGGCGATTAAATGATGGATTTGTTTTTTTTATTCTTTAAGGCAGTTTATGGTCTATACATTTATCGGTTGTCCTTATATTAAGAACTATATATATATATATATATAGTGCCCTGCAGCCATACCCACTTAAGGGAAAGGCTTCGGGAGTAAATCCTGAGGGCAAATCCCGAGCTGGAGTCCCTAAGGCAGTCCGACGTTGCTTTCAACCTTGCTCTGCAACTCCTGCAACTTCACTGGTGCCAAGCTGCATCGGCCCTTGCCTTTCCCCTTGGACAACATCGGTGGCATGCGGTGGGGAGACTTGCTGCATGGGCAACTGCCAGTCTTCCATACAACCTTGCCCAGGCCTGCGCCCTGGAGAAACTGAAGCAAGACTTCCCAGGTGCAGATCCATGGTCTCGCGAGACTAACAGAGGCCATATATATATAAAATAATCTTAATATTGCAACAGCCCATAAACATATAGTATACAGTATCTGTGTGTGTGTACTCATTTCTATGAATAGAAGAACTTGTTCTTCATTTTTGGTAAATAATACTTTCCTCTCAGTCGTACATATTTTTAATATTATTCTTTGCTGCACTGTATGATTGTCATATCAGGTACAGAAGGTCAAAGACAAGGCTGGTAAAGACAGAGGAACACCACCAGCTGAAGGATCCCCTTCCAGGTGCACACATTCCTAAATAGAAAATATAACATCTTCCCTTCACTGTTGCTGGATCGAAATTTTGAAATGACTTCCCCAAGAGTTCCTTCACTAAAAAGACTTCAGCAGTTGAAGAAACAGCTGAACACAATGTTTTCAAAGAGGAAAAGGGATAGCAATAGCAATGACCTTGCTAGCAAAACACAGGTCGAGAAAATTAGAATTTTTAAATTTCCACATACGTAACATTGACTAATATTTCACATTAAGTAATATTATAATGCAGATGAACAAATTATTGGGCAAAAAAAAATTACTATCTTAAATGAGAGTTGGGGAATGACAAAAAGGAAAGGTACGTTGCATTCAGAGTTTCTCCAGTTAGCGGACGATTTCCTTCCACGCCTCTCTGACATAGTGGAGAACCGCGTACGAGGCAAGTTACAGCAGTGGCTTGCCATTGCCTTCTGCCGGGTGAGTTTCCAAAGAGATCACCAGCTCGTAACCCAGCACGAAAGAAAGCGAGCAGGGGAGCCGGCTGGATTCAAACTCGGGATCTCTCGTCCCGAAGTCCGACACTGGTGCCACTACACCTCCAGCTGGGTCATTGGGGAATGAAGAAATTAAAATATTTAGGATACCAACTCCATAGCTTAGTTCCATAACCATGACCATCAGAAACGCAGTCATCAAAATCAGGCAACAGGTCAGAAAGAGGGAAGCGAAGATATCTCAAATGTATGAAAGATTAAAACAAGTTAATGAGAAAGTAAAGGAGCATGGGTGTGGAGGCATATGAAAACACAGGTAAGAATTTTAAAACCATCTAGGGGCTTGTTTAGGTCACTGCATGTGAAACGAATGGACAAATGAAACACAATGTATAATAGGATGTGATCAAAACCTTCACTGAGTTAACTATATATTAGAGAGACAACGATGGGCTTCCCTCTAGCTAGGGTTGCCAACTGTCCCATATTAGCCGGGACATCCTGTATATAGGGCTAAATTGGTTTGTCATATACGGGACCGCCCTTGTCCCGTATTTCCCCCGCTAAGGTAGAGCGTTCGTATGAAACCGTTCATAAGCTGAAATGGCGTAAAGCGAAGAAGCAATTACCATTAATTTATACAGGAAAAGTTTTTGAGCGTTCCCAGACCCAAAGAATAACCTACCAAATCATACCAAATAACACATAAAACCTAAAATAACACTAACATGTAGAATAAGCAGGAAAAATACGATAAATACACAGCCTATATAAAGTAGAAATAATGTATGTACAGTGTCGTTTCACTTAAAAGAATCGGGAAAATTAAGCCAAAACCAACTTGTAGAAAAGAATCGGAACATACATGCATGCGCACGCAGATGCCCGCTCAAGGCTTCATAGTCATGCTAGTCTTTCTCAGGGTAAACACAAGTGTTCCATAGTTGACTGCTGCTTTTGTCCCTTATTTGGGAGTGAGAAAGTTGGCAACCCTACCTCTAGAACCCCATTATGCAGGTTTGGTTTGTGCAAAGAACTGCTTAGAAGATCTGTTCTTAGGAACAGAAAGAAATACTTTTGGAGACAGATCAGTGTGTGACATGTAATTTACCACAAAAAAAAAATCAGCCCCAATACAGCTGGGATCTCACTGATGTTCTGATGCACGTGGAAGTTCTATTTTTATATATTTTGAGTTTAGAAGAAGACAATGATCAAAAAGTTATTCACAATTTTGTGCAATATCAACTTGGCAATACAAGATGACTTATACTAACTGGATTATCTGATGGGTTTCATACTCCAGCCCTGCATTAATTAATATGTATCTGGCAGGTGGCTTAAATTATTCTATTTCACAAATAGCGGTTAATTGCAATAGTCATAAATTTTAACTTGCACATTTTTCAAAGGTGGTCATTTATACTAATACAGAGATGATGGTGCAGACAAGATTTATGTGAGGGAAGTTGAACACTCAACAATGCATAAAAGACTGATTGGTTAAATGCTATAATTTATAACAGAGAAGCAACAATCTAGCATGTCTTATAAACCTAATAATAAATTTTATATGACACCTTATTTCTCTTGCATCTTACAGACTGTGAACTTTTTAAAAGCTGGTTGAACTTGTGTTTTAATTCCACATGGCAGGAATCTAAAATTCTAACAAAAATAATGGGCTGCCGGTAATCTTTTCAACTAGTGGATTTGCTTTTGTGCACAAACAGCATTTATTTCAAATCAGAGTGTCAAGTTATTCCAAATATATCATTTATGTCAGAAATCAAAATGCAGGCAGTTTTTCCTGTGGTTGAAAAAATAACATCCACTATAAATCAAACATGGAAAATCAGCTATGTGGTGTGTCTCAAGTGGAGAATTATTCCTTCTTGAGAGTGCCAATAAATCGGATTCTGGAGGGACATTCATCCACCTACAAGCGTAGAAAACTAGAATCTCAGCTCAGAAAGCTATAATCAAGCTAAGGAATGAAAACTCAAAAGCAGCCCTTGAGGATGATAAAGAAGCCAGAAAAGAAATCAAGAAAAGAAATAGGAAAGACAGGAAGGCCCATGAGGGGCAAGGAAGGGCAAATAGGATTGAAGAGAATCCCAAGGCATTTTATACATACGTACATCAAGAGCAAGAGGATAACGAGGAGAATGTAGACCTATTCAAGGATAACGGGGTAACACTTGCTTGGATGAGGAGGATGTGAGTGAGGTCCTTAATGAGTACTCTATATCAGTATTTGCCAAGGAAAAGGACATGGAGGAGATGGAGATCAGTGTCACGTGTATTAACATGCTAGGGAGTTTCGAGGTTTGGTCTCTTAAAGAGCATTAAGGTAGATAAATCCCAGGGCCTGATGGAACATAGCCCAGGGTATTGAGAGAGGCAAGAGATGAGATTGCTGGGGTCTTGACCATTATCTTCATGTCCTCTCTAGCCACAGGCAAGGATCCAGAGGATGTTGATTACCTAAAGTTGTTCCATTATTCAAAAAGGGAACCAGGGATTATCCTGGAAACTGCAGGCCAGTGAGTCTCACATCTATGGTAGGGAAGTCACGGGAGAGAATTCTTAGGGATAGCTTTTGGAAAAGTATGCCTAAATAGGGAGAGCTGATATAGTTTAGTTTCTTACTAACTCAACTCAGTTTTATGACAAAATGTTTGCTGAAAGTAGAACTGAGGATGTTGTTGATGTGTGTTTTAGTAAGGCATTTGACAAGGTCCCTCATGGGAGGTTTATCCAGAAGATTAAGATATATGGGATCCATGTTGCTTTGGCCGTTTGGATTCAGAACTGCCTTGCCCGAAGAAGACAAAAGGTAGTGTTTGAAGGAACTTATTCCAGCTGGAGGTATGTGATCAGTAGAATTCCTCAGGAAGCTGTACTAGTACCTCTGCTGTTTGTGATGTATGTAAGTGACCTGGATAAAAATATAGATGGGTGGGTTAGTAAATTTGAGGATCATACAAAGATTGGCAGAGTTGTGGATAGTTTAGAAAACTGGTAAATAATATAATGTGCAATAGCTCAGTTGCAGATATGGGCAGAGAAATGGCAGATGGAGTTTAACCCAGATAACTGCAACTTAGTAAAGTCAAATGTAAAGAGACAGTACATTGTTAAGAGCAAGAGCCTTAATAGCGTTGGTGAGCAAAGGCATCTCAAGGAAACAAGTTCATAGCTCCACAGATTGATAAGGTGTTAGGAAGGCATGTGGCATGCTTGCCTTTATTAGTTGAGGCAATAAGTTCAAAAGTCAGAAAGTTATGTTACAACTTTATAAAACTCTAGACAGGCCACATCTGGAGTATTGCATACCGTTCTTTAATGGGTTGTCCCGTTATTGAAAATTTGTTGAAGCTTTAGAAAGAGTTCAGAAGAGGTTTACCAGGATGCTGCCTGATTAGAGGGCATACGCTATAATGAAAGGTTAGACAAACCTGAGCTGTTTTCTCTGGAACAGCAAGATCCCTTGGATATAGGTTTATAGGTTTATGACAGGCATAGATAGACAGACTGTATATTTTTCCTTGGATTGAAATATCTCATACTAGAGGGCATGCAGTTAAGGTGAAAGGGGATAAGTTCAAAATAGATCTGAGGGTTAAGTTCAGTACACAGAGAGCTGTGGGTGCCTCGAATGAGCTGCCTGTGGTGGTGGTAGAGGCAGAAACATTAGAAGCTTTTAAGCGACAATCCGACAGGTACATGAATGTGAGGGAAGTGAAAGGATATGGACATTATGTAGGCAGAAAGGGTTAAATTGGTTGGTCACTTGATTACTAATTTAATTGGTCTGGCACAGCATTGTGTGCCAAGGGGCTTGTTCCTGAGCTGTCCAGTTCTATGTTCTGTACTCTCTATATTGCACTGGCTGATTCTACCTGTTGGAAGGTGACATGACTGTGGTAGACATAGGGATCCAAGAGAAAGTTGAGGCAGTGCAGCCAGAGTACAGGATGGCCTGGCAGGGCCTTGGGGTCTCAGTTTAATACTCATCATAAAATGGCATCTTCAGGCGGAAGAAGGATCGCCAAGTACTGAACTGAAGCATTGGCGTGAATATTTGTCCTCAAGTCGCAGAGTGGGACTTAACTTCATAAGCATGAAAATCAGTGACCAGCTGAGGTCTCATTCAGTCAAGTGTTTCAACTCTCTTCTCATTACAATATTTTTATATGAAGTGGGTAAATGTTAAATTGTGATTGAACATAATAAGTAATATGAAATGTTGTTCATGCAGAGAGTATAATGGATTTATGTACTGATAAGAAACTTTATTTTGTGTGCAGAGCACTTATTTCCTTAAGTACATTTAACGTGTATTCTAAAACATGTTGGAGCATGTCGTAAAATGTCATTGATAAATGCAAATTTCTAAGCACTCTAGATAGGACTCTTCCTTGTGGCTGAAAAAGTTAAAAATCCTTTGGTATATATTCTATCTGCTACCCTCCAACATGATGGAATGAATATTGATTTCTCCTTCTGGTGAACAATTTTTTCCCCTTCCTCTATTCCACACTCTGACCTTTCACGTCTTCTCAGTCGCCTATTTCTTCCCCGGTTCCCCTCCTCCATTCCTGTTACTTTTACTTTACTTTAATGTCCCCAAACAATTGATACTAGAGCGTACAATCATCACAGCGATATTTGATTCTGCCCTTCACGCTCCCTGGAGTACAAATCAATAGTAAATATTTTAAAAATAAATTGTAAATCATAAGTAGAAAATAGAAAAGGGAAAGTTTTCTCTTATTGTCCACTTTCCTCTCCTCGCAGATTCCTTCTTTTCCAGCACTTGACCTTTACACTCACCTTGCTTCACCTATCACCTTCCAGCTAGCCGCTTTCCCCTTCCCCCTGCTTTTTATTCTGGCATCTTCCCCCTTTCCTTTCAGTCCTAAAGAAGGGTCTTGTTCCAAAACATCAATTTTTTATTCATTTCCATAGATGCTGCCTGACTTTACATATCGATGATCCCAACTTATCGATGCAGCTATAAAGAAGGCAAGACAGTTGCGAAATTTCATTAGGAGTTTAAAGAGATGTGGTTTGTCACCTAAAACACTCAATAACTTCTATAGATATACCTTGGAGAGTATTCTAACAGCTGTATCATGCTTTAGTATGGTGGGGGGGGGGGTGCTACTGGACAGGATAGAAAGTTGTAAAATTAGTCAGCTCTATCTTGGGTACTAGCCTCTGTGATATCTAAGACATCTCCAACATCTCCAAGGAGTGGTGCCTCAGAAAAGTGGCATCCATCATTAACTACCCCCATCATCCAGGACATGCCCTCTTCTCATTGTTACCATCAGGAAGGAGGCAATTTAGGAACAGCTTCTTCCCCTCTCCCATCTGATTCCCAAATGGACGCTGAACTCATGAACATTACCTCACTTTTTTTTATATATATACTTTGTGTGTGTGTGTATATATATATATGTATATATATGTATATTGCCTGCATCGGGTGGCAAGGCCTCGGCTCAGTTCACATCCAGAAGTGGGGAAACGCAAGCATAAGGAACAGGCGAGACATGATACAGGGAGAAGTACGGATCCATGAGGAAGAGAAGCGGATGTCAAAGGCAGTGGAACAAGGGTTCCAGGGTACCTGGACAAAATGGGATCTGCCTAAGCGTAAGATCTCATGAGCAGAGTTATGGAGACGGGAGCCCTTCCATATTTCCTTCCTTTTGCGATCTGTGTATGACACCCTTCCTTCACCATTACATCTGTACACATGGGGGATGAGAGAGGACCCGAACTGTAAGCTCTGTGGTCAAAAGGGGACACTGGCTCATATACTGTCCGGGTGTAAAACAGCTCTAACTCAAGGACGGTATAGGTGGCGCCATGATAAGGTGCTTCTGGCTCTTGCTGACACACTAGAGCGGGAGAGATGCAAGAAAAGGACGGCACAGATTTGAGGAAGGCCATCACCTTCATCAAAGAGGGAGTTAGGCCTTTCGAAACCAAACCACTAAAGCTCAATCTGCTGCTAACGGCCAGGTCCTGGGAGATGAGGGTCGATGTGGGAAGGAGGTTGCAGTTCCCGGATGTGGTGCACACAACCCTACGCCCGGACATTGTACTGTGGTCAACCGAAGAAAAGAAAATAATTCTGGTTGAGCTGATTGTGCCGTGGGAGGAGGGATGGGAAGAGGCCCACGAGAGGAAGGCCTTGAAGTACCAGTCCTGAGTGCAGGAGTGTAAAGACAAGGGGAGGCAGGCCTGGTTGTTCCCTGTGGAGATCGGCTGCAGAGGTTCCCCAGCCAAATCAGCATGGCGGTTGTTGTCAGGTCTGGGCCTGGACGAAAGGAGCAAAAAACAAGCAGCTCGTAGGATGGGGGAAGAGGCAGAATGAGCCTCTTGTTGGATTTGGAGTAGGCGAGAGGAGGGAAGCTGGAAGCCAGGAGCAGATGGGCAGTGATTTGCCCAACACTGCCGGTCCACCAACTGGAGAGTGTCGTGGTTAAGGGTTGAAACACTCTGTGAAGGTTCGGAACCATCTGATGATATCAGCTCCTGGCTGAAGGCTACAGTTACCTTATAAGGTAACTGGAGAATGCACCCTAACAGGTGTATGTAACAAGTAATTAATTTACTTAATTATTTTTTTCTTTCTATATTATCATGCATTGCATTGTACTGCTGCTGCTAAGTTAGCTAATTTCATGACACACGCCAGTATAATAAACCTGATTCTGATTCTTTGCTAAGTTCCTCCAGCATCCTGTGTGGGTTTTCCTTTGGTCAGTGCCTGGTTAAACTCTAAGATCTGAGAAAAGTATGAAGCCATTCAGCCACTCCCACGTCCACTTTCCAGCCCTAACCCCGTAACTCCTGATTACTTGATCAATTAAAAACCTATCACATCATCCAAAGTAACTTTACAAATGCCTTGTTGAATTGGAGCAAGACTTCAAACTTTTATACTCCAAATATAAACCAGCATTTATTTGTCCTCCCCATTACTCAATGCATTTGCACATTGGCTTACTGTACTAGGGCCCGCAAACCCCTTTGTGTTGCCATTTTCTGTAGGCTTCCTCCACTTGATCATTCTTCCCTTCGAGGTAAACAATTTCACATTTCCTTACGTTATATTCCATTTGCCAATTATTCTCTGCATTTAACTTACTGATACCTTTTTTGAAACTATGTCATCCTCATACCTCAGCTTCCCATCTACTTTAGTATCATCCACAAAATTAGCTGCAGTATGCTTGTTTTCTTCCTTTATTATTTACAGTAAACTGATGCAATCTATGTGGCATTCGACTGGTTGTGGGCTGCCAACTTGATCATGAATACCATTCTTGAAAAATACTGACTCTGAAAAATATCTGGTCCAGGAAAATTAATGGCCTCTAGATGCAATTTCTTCAGCCAGAGAGTGGCAAATCTGTGGATTTCATTGCCAGAGGTGGCTTTGGAGGACAAGTCATTCAGAATATTTAAGACAGAGTTTGATGGATTCTTGGTCAGTCAGGACATGAAGGGATATGGGGAGAAGGCAGGAGATTGGGGCTGAGAAGAAAAATGGATAAGCCATGATGAAATAGCAGAGCAGAATCGATGGGCCAAATGGCCTAATTCTGCAACTTTTATCTTATGGTCTAATACTTTGCCTAATACTAGTTCTGTAGTGATGGTGATGTTTCATTTCTCCTCTATTTTAATGAGAATTTGCAGTATCCTTATAAAGAGTAATGTAAAATATGTGTTTAACTTGTGTTCAGTTTCTAGTGCCATACTCCTTTGTCTCCAGTCTCATTCTCCTAAGGGTCCATTTTCACTTCTTATTCCTTTTACGTATTTAAAGATAATCTAATTGTGAGTTTTTACAGTATATGCTTACATCTCTGCCCTTATTTATTTTTCCTTGATTTTATTTTATATTTTTGGTTCATTTGATGGATTCTGCATTTGCTTCATCTTTGTGCCAGACACGAATTGTTTGCACCTTCTATGTTTTCTCCTTTAGCTTAATGCCCTCCTTAACTACTTCCTTAATTAGATAAAGTATGTTCATCCTCTCCACTCTCCCAAAGCTACACCTTTCCTGTTCATTTTGATATTACAATATAACTGGATTTAAATAAGAGAAAGAAAGAATAAATTCATCGGGTAATGAAAGAATTTGTATTTATATTAAATCATTTTCTCTATTTTCAAATGGAAAACACTCTGCTAAAGTAAGGAACCAATTTGCGAATTCACAAACATCAAGACTTCACAAACAGAAATTGAACATAGTAGTTAACATCAGGTATTTTTGTCATTTTGACTGACAGGTAGATATTAGCCAGAGACTGGGAGAATTATTCTTCAATTTTTTCACTTTTTCTTTACTGCCCATCTGAGAGGACAGTTTAAATTTCAGCTAATGTGCCATTTAAAAGGCAGACACCTAATAGGATTTTGTCCATAGTGTATTCAAATACCTGCCTAACATTTGTGGTCAAAAGATTGAATAGTGTCCTGTACTTAGAACCTTTGAAGGAAGAGGCAACTGTGCTGTGAACCTCATGAGTCTGGGCTGACACTGACTGAAAGAAACAAAAGTAACTTCTAATCATCACTTTGATAAGACATTCCAAAACACTACATTAGAAATGCAATACAATTTGAAATGTAATGAGCAGTCATGCACACAAAAATAAGGTGCCAGTTTCATACAAACATCTTAGCATCCAAACTTTTATCTCTGCTTCGTTATATCATTGAAGTAAAACCAGTTTTCATATTGAGAACATTTATTCCGCTAATAAACGTTATAGCTGCTTAAATGATTTCATCCTAGTGAAACCTAAGCTCAATCCTACTGGAAAAATTTAAATCATGTCTGAAGAAAATGGATAAAATTATTTTAAAGAGAAGAAGAAAAATTCCTGTTTCACATAATTAGCAACCACCAATGAAAATGATTCTTCAGAAACCATCTATTTTCATAAAGAAATGTTTGTTCAATATTTTGACAATCTGATAAGGAAAAAGTATTTTCCTTACAAAGATTTTTATTAAAGGAGGAATCTCAGTTCTAAATTGCTGCTTCATTTTCAGTGACAGCAATATAATACAGCATTCATTTGGAAGAAAAAGAATAATTGAACTTTTAGCAGGTTTCTAATCAGGTAGCTGGATCCTCACTGGTTTTCTTATTTCTATCGAGAAGATTCAGAGGAGAATGAATTATTTTAGCATACAAAATTCACTTTGCACTTTCTCTGTGAAAGTTAATTAAATATTTACATAGTAAATGTTGTGATCTCTTAATTTATATTTCCTGTACCAGACTGAATCATAGGCAATTCATAGGCAAATTGGTTTTGGTGTAAAAACATCTTTACTGTTCCTGCCTCCACCATCTCCTCTGTAGTTCATTCCATATACCAGCTGCACTTTGTATGAAAAATTTACCCCTTGGATCTCCTTTAAACATACTCCCTCTCACCTTCAGCTTATGTCCTCTTGTTTCAGACACTCCTATCACAGGAAACACACTTACTGACTACCTAGCCTATCTATGCCTCTCATCATTTAATTCCCTCTATCATGTCCCCACTTAGCCTTCTTTACTCAAACATTATTGAAATATTAAATACATAGCACTCCTCCCTGCTAGCTATAAACTTCAATTCAACAGCGCAGGGTTTCTCAACGAGGGTTCCATGAGAGGTCGGCAGGGTTTCCGCAAGAGATCATGATTAAAAACATAAACATTTTTTTTTAACCTTACACAACACACAATGCTAGCACAGGTAGTGGAGGGCAGTGACCTAGCAGCCCCGTTAGCAAACTCGTTAGAGTTCTCTCAGCTCAGTATGGCAGCACACAGTGGGACCGTCTTTACATGGTTGAGTCCATTCTCATTTTTTGACTCAAGATAGGAGAAGCTGTTGATAACTGGTGAATGCTGTATTGCACGGAGGGGAGGATGACAGGCTGATAATTGGTGAGCACTGCATTGCACAGAGGGGAAGATGGTAGGTAGGCTGATGAGGAGTGTGAAGTGCATTTTCCAAGAATTGAATGGACTCACCTAACTTCGGCTATGATGTCAGTCTCTCCCCCTTACGTGCCACTGACTGACTTATGGGAGTGAACAATCTCCATCGGTGTAGTAGAAAACTGGCGGGAAATTTTCATTCTAAAGAAGTATTTTTTATGTGTCATGACTCATCTGCTGGCTTGCTGCTTTGCTGCTGTTGTAAACATTGCAAAAGGTGCATTGTGTAGGTTAGAAGAGAATTGTATTGTGAAGTTTTTGTATTTTTTGTGGTGTTTTCATTTTCAAGTCAAGTCAAGACACGTTTTATTATCATTTCGACCATAACTGCTGGTACAGTACACAGTAAAGACAAGACAACATTTTTCAGGACCATGGTGCTACATGAACAATACAAAAACTACACTGAACTACATAAAACAACACAAAAACTATACTAGACTACAGACCTACCCAGGACTGCATAAAGTGCACAAAACAGTGCAGGCATTACAATAAATAATAAACAAGACAATGGGTACAGTAGAGGGCAGTAGGTTGGTGTCAGTCCAGGCTCTGGGTATTGAGGAGTCTGATGGCTTGGGGGAAGAAACTGTTACATTGTCTGGTCCTGAGAGCCCGAATGCTTCGGTGCCTTTTGCCAGATGGCAGGAGGGAGAAGAGTTTGTATGAAGGGTGCGTGGGGTTCTTCATAATGCTGTTTGCTTTACGGATGCAGTGTGTGGTGTAAATGTCTGTAATGGCAGGAAGAGAGACCCCGATGATCTTCTCAGCTGACCTCACTATCCGCTGCAGGGTCTTGCGATCCGAGATGGTGCAATTTCTGAATCAGGCAGTGATGAAGCTGCTCAGGATGATCTCAATACAACCTCTGTAGAATGTGGTGAGGATGGGGGGGTGGATGGGAGATGGACTTTTCTCAGGCCTTGCAGAAAGTAGAGATGCTGCTGGGCTTTCTTTGCTATGGAGCTGATGTTGAGGGAACAGGTGAGATTCTCCACCAGGTGAACACCGAGAAATTTGGTGCTCTTAACAATCTCTATGGAGGAGTCGTCGATGTTCAGCGGAGAGTGGTCGCTCCGTGTCCTCTTGAAGTCAACATCCATCTCTTTTGTTTTGTTCACATTCAGAGACAGGCTGTTGGCTCTGCACCAGTATACCATTTTTATACCATATCATACCATTTTTAAAGATATTTTATTTACCGCTGTGTTGCAGTATGAGAAATTGAAAAGGTTTCTCTTTCAAAGGGAATGATAAATCGACGTATTGATGACATGTCAGATGATGCTGTAGAAGCTTTGTGTGATAGACTGAAAAACAACAGTTTCTCTATCCAGGTTGATGAGTGAACAGATTTCACCAATAAATGTCATGTCGTAGCATTTGTAAGATTTGTAAATGATGGTGAAATTCAAGAAAAGTTTTTCTGTTGCAAAGAGTTGCCCAAAATAAGCAAAGACCAAGATATATTTAATGTTTTGTCTTCATATTTGGAAACTAAAGGTCTGTCTTGAGGACCTGTGTTGGCATCTGTACTGATGGTGCCCTTGCAATGGTTGGCTCCATGACAGGTTTTGTTTCTCCTGTAAGAAACAGAAAATCCTGACGTTGTCACAAAACGCTGCTTTCTTCACAGAGAGGGGCTGATGTCAAAAACTCTTGGAGATGAAATGAAAAAAGTACTGGATGATACTACAAAAATGGTTAACTTTATTAAACTAAGACCAGTTCACTGGAGAATGTTTAAAAAACTGTGTGAAAACCTGCACAAAGAGCACACCAATCTCCTGCGACATTCAGAAATCCAGTCGTTTAGCAGAGGACAAGTTCTCAAAAGGGTGTTTGAGCTGAAAGGTGAATTGCAGAAGTACTTTCAAGACAATAGTAGGCTAGATTTTGCTGAGTGCTTTGAAGATGAAGAATGGCTGCAGAAACTAGCCCACTTAGCAGACAGTTTTCATCATGTGAACCAGTTGAACAAGTCTCTGCAAGACACTAGGAAAAATGTTTTGACTTCCAGTGACAAGATTCTTGGACTTCGAAACATAGAAACATATAAAACCTACAGCATATACAGGCCCTTCAGCCGACGATCCTGTGTCAAACATGTACTTACTTAAGAAATTTACCTAGAGTTACCCATAGCCCTCTATTTTTCTAAACTCCATGTACCTATCCAGGAGTCTTTTAAAAGACCCTATCGTATCCGCCTCCACCACCATCACCAGCAGCCCATTCCATGCACTCACCACCCTTTGCGTAAAGAAACGTACCCCTGACATCTCCTCTGTACCTACGTCCAAGCACCTTAGAACTGTGCCCTGTCAAGTTAGCCATTTCAACCCTGGGAAAAAGCCTCTGACTATCCACACGATCAATGCCTCTCATCATCTTATATACCTCTATGAGGTTACCTCCCATCCTCCATCGCTTCAAGGAGAAAAGGCCAAGTTCACTCAACCTATTCTCATAGGGCATGCTTCCAAATCCAGGCAACATCCTTGTAAATCTCCTTTGCACCTTTTCTATAGTTTCCACATCCTTCCTGTAGTGAGGTGACCAGAACTGAGCACAGTACTCCAAGTGGGGTATGATGCAAAGATCATTTCCAGAGGCTCAGTAATTTCTTCACTCTCCTCCCACAGTAGCCTGGTGTATATATCATCTGGTCCTGGTGACTTATCCAACCTGATGCTTTCCAAAAGCTCCAGCACATCCTCTTTCTTAATGTCCATATGCTCAAGCTTTTCAGTCTGCTGTAAGTCATCCCTACAATTGCCAAGTTTCTTTTCCATAGTGAATACTGAAACAAAGTATTTATTAATCATCTCCACTATCTCCACCGGTTCCATTTACACTTTTCCACTGTCACACTTGATTGGTCCTAGTCTCTCACGTCTTATCCTCTTGTTTTTCACATACTTGTTGAATGTCTTGGCGTTTTCTTTAATCCTGCTCGCCAAGGCCTTCTCATGGCCCCTTCTGGCTCTCCTAATTTCATTCTTAAGCTCTCCCACTGAGAGACCAGACACCTGACCAGGTTCATTTCCCAATACCAGATCAAGTACAGCCTCTCCTCTTGTAGGCTTATCTACATACTGTGTTAGGAAACCTTCCTGAACACACCTAACAAACTCCACCCCATCTAAACAGCTCACTCTAGGGAGATGCCAATCAATATTTGGGAAATTAAAATCTCCCACCACGACAACCCTGTTATTATTACACCTTTCCAGAATCTGTCTCCCTAACTGCTCCTCTATGTCCCTGTTACTATTGGGTGGTCTATAAAAAACACCCAGTAGAGTAATTGACCCCTTCCTATTCCTAACTTCCACCCACAGAGACTCTGTAGACAATCCCTCCGTGGCTTCCTCCTTTTCTGCAGCCATGACACTATCTCTGATCAACAGTGCCATGCCTCCACCTCTTTTGCCTCCCTCCCTGTGCTTTCTGAAACAGCTAAAACCTGGCACTCTAAGTAGCCATTCCTGCCCCTGAGCCATCCAAGTCTCGGTAATGGCCACAACATCATAGCTCCAAGTATGCTCTGAGCTCATCCGCTTTGTTAATGATGCTTCTTGCATTAAAATAGACACATCTCAAACCATCAGTCTGAGCGCATCCCTTCTCTATCACCTGCCTATCCTCCCTCTCACACTTTTTCTAATTGTGAGCCAACAACCCCTTCCTCCGTCTCTTCAGTTCAGTTCCCACCCCTCAGCAATTCCAGTTTAAACTCTCCCCAACAGTCTGAACCTCCCTGCCAGGATATTGGTTCCCCTCAGATTCAGGTGTAACCCGTCCTTTATGTATAGGTCACACCTGCTCCAAAAGAGGTCCCAATGATCCAGAAATCTGAATCCCTGCCCCCTCTCCAATCCCTCAGCCACACATTTATCCTCCACCTCATTCTATTCCTATACTCACCGTCACATGGCACAGGCAGTAATCCTGAGATTACTACCTTTGAGATCCTGCTTCTCAACTTCCTTTCTAATTCCCTGTAGTCTGTTTTTAGGACCTCCTCCCTCTTCCTACCAATGTCGTTGGAACCATGACCTCTAGCTCTTCTCCTTCCCACTTCAGGATATCACAGACATGATCAGAAATATCTTGGACTCCGGCATCTGGGAGGCAAACTACCATCTGTGTTTCTTTCCTGCATCCACAGAATCACCTGTCTGACCCCCTAACTATAGAGTCCCCTATCACTGCTGCCATCCTCTTCCTTTCCCTACCCTTCTGAGCCACAGGGCCAGACTCTGTGCCAGAGGCGCGGCCACTGTTGCTTCCCCCAGGTAGGTCCCTCCCTCCAACAATACCTATTGTTAAGGGGAACAGCCACAGGGGTACACTCTAGTATCTGACTCTTGCCTTTCCCTCTCCTGTTTGTTACCTGTTTGTTTGTCTCCCGAGGCCCTGGTGTGACTACTTGCCTATAGCTCTTCTCTATCACCTCTTCACTCTCCCTGACCAGATGAAGGTCATCGAGCTGTATCTCCAGTTCCCTAACCCCGTCCCTAAAGAGCTGCAGCTCGACGCACCTGGCACAAATGTGGCCGTCTGGGAGGCTGGGAGTCTCCCGGATATTCCACATCTGACACCCAGTACAGAACACCGGCCTCACAGACATACTTCCTATTCCTCACAAGAAGCTTACCTCACCTCAAGCTGTTATCACCGAAGTCCCACTGAACCGCTCTATAAAGGGGGAGATGCAAAATGATAGGAGAAGACAGGAAGGGGAGGGATAGAGCCGAGAGCTGGACAGGTGTCCTGTCCCATGATCCTCTCGTATCCCCTTTTGCCTATCACCTGTCCAGCTCTCGGCTCTATCCCTCCCCCTCCTGTCTTCTCCTATCATTTTGCATCTCCCCCTCCCCCTCCAGCTTTCAAATCCCTTACTCACTCTTCCTTCGGTTAGTCCTGACGAAGGGTCTCGGCCTGAAACGTCGACTGCGCCTCTTCCTATAGATGCTGCCTGGCCTGCTGCGTTCACCAGCAACTTTGATGTGTGTTGCTATGTAATGCAAATACTTTATAGATATCCACAGCATAATAAATTTTAAATTGTCCCATTCAGGCCTAAAGATTTAATCACTGTGGAGGATTTCATCATTCCTGACAAGCGTGATCACTCTACTTGTTTGGTGAGACTTGTGGCTGTGAAACATTCTCAGGTTCTGAGGTCCCCTCCGTGCTGGTTGTAGGAGTTGACTCTGAGACTGCAGGATGTGGTTCTGACAGCTCTGGATAACTTTCTTCTCCTTTTGTCTCTCTGGATCTACTCTGATCCCTTTCTTTTTCTTTCTCATGTTCCTTCCATCTTTCACAGAATTTTCTTTCTCGTTCATATTTTTTCTCTCCATCTCTTCCCTCCTTTTTCTTCTTCTTCGAGTTTGTGCATCTTAATCTTGGGAAGGTGCATTTAATTCACTGGAGTATTCTCTTATTAATCCTTCTATTACTCCCTTTATGATCTGATCTCTCCTCTTTGTTTCCTCATCCACAATATCATCTGACAAATTCTCAATTTCTGTATCTCCATTAGCTCCTTTTTTACCTTCCCTTCATCCAACAGGGCTTTGGTTTTTGCATCTACTTTTACAAGCAGCTTTTTATCTCCCACGTGAAGTTCATGCAATAACCTTAAAACACACAGAGTAGATTCTGGTTCTTTATACTCACACAAGCCAAATATTTGCATCTTTCCTGAAATTCCTTGAACTTCCTTCCATCTTAAACCAAACATCATTTTGCAAGTAACTATCTGATTAACATATCAGAAGCTTTCTGAAATATCTTGCCTACAAATACTGTGGTTATCGGACCACAGTTTTGTCATTTCCATGCTTCCTCTGAGCAGCATAGTCCTTCCTTTGTCACTTTAATAATGTCTCATCTCCAACGTTATGCTTTGTAACTTTAAAATATTAAACTAATTCAAATGAGTCCGGTGCAGATCTAGTTTCGTCTTTACTCTTAAGTGAGGTGGACATGTATCTTGTGATGACTTATACAAGTATCAAATTTTTACATATAGCCTGTAATTAATTATTTAAATGAACAAAAATACCTAATCAATTCATATATATATACAAGATTACTCAAATATTATATTAGATACACAACACAGCCTATCCTATCTCTCCTGATAACTCAAAACCTCCAACCCAGGCGTCATCCTTGTCAATCTTTACTACACAAGGATTGTGGCTGCAGTTAAATAAGAACTTGTGTGTTTCAGAGAAATCAGGATGAAAATCTCAGTGCAGATGTATTTTGCAAGTTACACAACAGTTGTGACTGTCGCTAAAAATCAGCTTTAAGGGAAAACAATATTGTATCTGTCACAGAACTAGGATACATTACCTCAGCATAAACGTGAAGCCAAAGTAGCTCTCCAAATCAACCAATTTTGTTATTTCTTCAGAGAATGAAAGCTTTCACATTAAGAATCCAGAAGGAGTACCCAGAAATGAAACCTATGAGACCAAAAGAGAACCAAACTTAGGAGGTACTTTTTGTCATCAGCGGCAAAAGTGGAAAGCAGAATGACTTCAAGACAGAAGTATGGTGCAAGTAATAAGCGTGTGACGAGAAAGTAAACCTCACAATTTAATGCAAGAAGGCGCACCAGAGTCTATTTAGCCTTGTGCCATGACTGAGTTAGCTTGAAAGCGTACTTATGTAAAATATTGAAGTCTTTAGTTTGTACAAAATATTCATTCATTCACAAACAACAAGTAAAACTAACAATGATATAGCCGATTGCATTAATAAACCAAGATTGATGCATAATGTTGGCTGAGAAAGAGTGGAAACAGGTGTTCAGCCTGGATGCTTCAAAAGCACACTTAGAAATACTGTTGGGCAAATATGCAAATATATTCCAGGCTAACTGCACAGATATTACAGGTCTTAATGCTTAGCTAAGCAAGATGCACAAGCGATCTTGCATTGCCCTCAACTTGTGCTACATGCAATGAAGGTGATGAAAATTTAGGTAAATAAGAACGAAAGAGACTTCAACTGAAGTTCCAAAGCATAAAGTGGAAAAGTTAGTTAACTTGTTTTGTATTTATAATATGGTATTGAACCAGGAAGTTGACAGATTATACCTATTGATGAGCAATACCATTGGTAAGATAAATTCCACAACAAGATCCATATTTTCCATGATCTTCTATCCTCTCCTGTCAGATTCTTCCTCCTCCAGCCCTTTATTTCTATCGCCAATCAACCTCTGAGTTCTTTACTTCATCCCTTCCCCTCTCAACTTGTACTTCTTACCCCCCCCTCTCTTCTTACTCCGACTTCTCCCCTTCCCTTCCAGTCCTTAGGCAGGGAAGATGCTGCAAGGCAGGAGAAGTTTTAGAAAGGCTATAGATTTCCGTGAAGGATTTTGATATTTGAGACAGATGTTTCCCAGAGTAACTCATGCAAAGGTTATGGAAGTCATTTTTCTTTATCCACAAATCCAATAGATGATTAACGATAGGCGATTCCAAGAACTTCTAGTGGGACCAGAGAAAATCACATGGAAAGCATTCAAGGATGTTGTTGAAAATGTTCCTGGCAAATAGAGAGCACCAAACAATCTGCAGCTGGTTGACAACATGCTACAATCATACAAAACCATGAAGTACAACATATCACTGAGGATTCATTTTCTGCATTCCCATTTAGAATTCTTCCTTGCAAATCTTGGCACTGTCAGTGACAGGCACAGTGAATGGATTCTCTAGGACATTGCAGGAGAAACAGTATCAGAGTAACTGGAATCCAGCAATGATAGTTGATTATTGTTGGACACTTAAGTAAGAAGCCTCAGATACTGAATACATAGCCATAGTCATAGTCATACTTTATTGATCCCGGGGGAAATTGGTTGATAAAGCTCTCAGTGCAATTCCGGTCAGCTCAAACAGTCTGGAAACACTTTGAATGGGTATGACCTCGTGCAGCCACATCTCAGTGAAGCACATGACACTGCTCTCCTGAAATGTTCTCTGACTCCTGACAAGCGCCGTCAGTTCGTCCTCTTCCCTCGCCTTTTCAATCCCCCTCTGCATCCTCTGTGTGTTTTCCTCCAGATTTCAGCCGGGATGTCCGCTGCTCTGTTCGCTAAGCCGGCCGGCATGAGCGCAATCAATTGGTCCCTGGAATAAACAACGCGGCCATCCTGCTGCCACGCTAATGAGACGTATCCGAATGTAACTAATTCCAGTGCTAAAAAAACAGGTAAAACTCTCTCCACCAGCATGTTAGAGAGGGTGCAGCTTCAACGTTTTGCCACGAGAAAAAAAATACAAAAAATAACTAAGTTAAAAAGTTTAAAAGTAAGACGCTACAGAGCAACTGTAATAAGCATGCGCACTACAAATGAAAATCACCAACAAAATATTTTTAGCTTAGTTGAACAATTGGAAAGCATCAGCTCTGTTAGGCGATAAAATGCATTATATTCAATAAAAGTTGATATCTAGTTTCTCCAAATTCCTACATGATACAAATAGTCTGAAATTATATTTGTGACCAGCTTTAAGTGGTCGATTATAAACAAAAAGAAAACATTCTGATGAAGCAACATTTCCGAAAAAATTGTTGCCCTGTGTCCAACTGTGTATTCTTTAACAGTGCTTAAAATTGGATTTTGTTTTAAATTAATCAAAAAAAGAACCAGTCAATTGTCCCAGAAATTCTGAAGTAATCAGCATGATATTAACAGCTCATTTGTTATAGCCCATGTTATGCCATCTCTCAACATTAAAAGTGCCAATTTTAAGTTCACTCCAAAATGTTCCCAGCTGTAGAAATGTTTTCACCAGTGCCTGCAATATCTAGCATGCCACACTTTCACTATCATTCAAGATTTTTAACTCATTCAGACCACCTTTTCATTTTCTGTTACCACAACAAATGGGATTAATTAGTGTTCATGTAAGAACATCTTTCACAGCTGCTTCTGATTTCACTGAGTTCTTTTCTGCCCTAGCCACAAAGAAAGCTGCAGAAATATATTTTCTCAAATGTTATTGACCCATGAAGTCGTTGCCATCTTTGTGCTGTGTGCTATGTACCTGGTTTTGCTTCTGTTCCCCTCCCCACCCCAATATATAAAAATTGCATTTCTACCAAGTAAAGGGTTCATTTATTGACAAAGTATATGAAAGAGAAAAAAAAAACAGCTTTTACATAACAACAGTCTCAGGATTTTTTCAGGATATTTCAAATCATTTTGTTGCCAATGACATAAGTTTTGTGGTGTAATCATTATTGTAATATAAGAAACACAGAGACCAGTTAGCACACAGCCAGCTCCTACAAACACCAATGTGATAATCTACAAATAATCAATTCTGATTTTGGCTCAAGTAATTCAATAGAAGTTTTACATTCACCTAAGTGAAGAAACTGACCCTTGGTTAAAGATCTCATCAAAAAACTCACTATCTCTGGCACTCATCACCTCAGCTCTGATCTGAAGGGTCAGTTTGTATTTTTTGTGCTCATAACTCCAGAGTGGGACTTGAAGCTAGAACTTTTTCATTCAAGATTGATAGTGCTCCTACAGCAACATTAGCTGTTCAATCTGCGATTCAATAGGCCTGTAGAATTCCTGCAGATTTCAAGTTACGTATAATGCCTGTTGGTGGCCAAAAACTTATCAATCACTCCTGATCAGTTATTATAGCTATTATTGTTAGTATTATTATTATTATTATCAGTTATTATCAGTTGAGTATAGGAGCAAAGAGGTCCTTCTGCAGTTGTACAGGGACCTGGTGAGACCACACCTGGAGTATTATGTACAGTTTTGGTCTCCAAATTTGAGGAAGGACATTCTAGCTATTGAGGGAGTGCAGCGTAGGTTCACGAGGTTAATTCCTGGGATGGCGGGACTGTCATATGTTGAAAGATTGGAGCGACTGGGCTTGTATACACTGGAATTTAGAAGGATAAGAGGGAATCTGATTGAAACATATAAGATTATTAAGGGATTGGACACGCTAGAGGCAGGAAACATGTTCTCGATTTTGGGGGAGTCCAGAACCAGAGACCACAGTTTAAGAATATGGGTTAGACAATTTAGAATGGAGTTCAGGAAAAAGTTTTTCACACAGAGGGTTGTGGTTCTGTGGAATGCTCTGCCTCAGAAGGCAGTGGAGGCCAATTCTCTGGATTCTTTCAAAAAAAGTTAGATAGAGCTCTTAAAGATAGCAGAGTGAAGGGGAGAAGGCAGGAAAAGGGTATTGATTGTGAATGATCAGCCATGATCACAGTGAATGGTGCTGCTGGCTCGAAGGGCTAAATGGCCTACTCCTGCACCTATTGTCTATTGTCTATTTTCTATTAACTGATGAGTTATTAACTTCAAAATTTCGGCATAATCAATCAAAGAATTTAACTGCTTGTTCATGTAACGAGAGCTGTATAACTCATCTCCTTCTACCTTGGGCCACAAACTTATCAATCACCACTACTGCGGACACTTTCTGAAGGTCCAGGATCCGTGTGCTCCACGACTACTGGACTAAGTGTGTAAATGTAGGAGGGGACTATGTTGAAAAATAAATGTGCTGGGTTTTCTAAAATTGACTCCTTCTACCTTAGGCCACAAACTTATCAATCACCCCTCATATCACTTATCACCAGATTTACCATGAGTGTGACATATTTAACATAATTCCTGCTAGTATTTCAGGATCATTCTAGAGCACAGAATGCCTTGATTCAAATAACTAACCACAACTTGGTTCTTTTGTTGTTATATCTAAAACAAGTTGGAAAAAAGAGCTATAGTATTTCTTAATTAATTTTGAGACCATCTGCATAACACTTTCACCACTTAAACACTTTCCTTTATTTCACTGCTTCCCAACTTTTTCATTTCACATTTGCTCCACTAAGTTCCAAAGTTTAGCAGTATATCAGAATCGGGTCTCTTATCAGTGACATAGAACCATAGAACCATAGAAACTACAGCACAGAAACAGGCCCTTTGGCCCTTCTTGGCTGTGCCGAACCATTTTCTGCCTAGTCCCACTGACCTGCACACGGACCATATCCCTCCATACACCTCCCATCCATGTATCTGTCCAATTTATTCTTAAATGTTAAAAAAGAACCCGCATTTACCACCTCGTCTGGCAGCTCATTCCATACTCCCACCACTCTCTGTGTGAAGAAGCCCCCCCTAATGTTCCCTTTAAACTTTTCCCCCCTCACCCTTAACCCATGTCCTCTGGTTTTATTCTCCCCTTGCCTCAGTGGAAAAAGCCTGCTTGCATTCATTCTATCTATACCCATCATAATTTTATATACCTCTATCAAATCTCCCCTCATTCTTCTACGCTCCAGGGAATAAAGTCCTAACCTATTCAACCTTTCTCTGTAACTGAGTTTCTCAAGTCCCGGCAACATCCTTGTAAACCTTCTCTGAACTCTTTCAACCTTATTTATATCCTTCCTGTAATTTGGTGACCAAAACTGAACACAATACTCCAGATTCGGCCTCACCAATGCCTTATACAACCTCATCATAACATTTCAGCTCTTATACTCAATACTTCGATTAATAAAGGCCAATGTATCAAAAGCTCTCTTTACGACCCTATCTACCTGTGATGACACTTTTAGGGAATTTTGTATCTGTATTCCCAGATCCCTCTGTTCCACTGCATTCCTCAGTGCCTTACCATTAACCCTGTATGTTCTACATTGGTTTGTCCTTCCAACGTGCAATACCTCACACTTGTCAGTATTCAACTCCATCTGCCATTTTTCCGCCCATTTTTCCAGATGGTCCAGATTTCCAGACATGTGATGTGAAATTTGTTAACTTAGCAGCAGCAGTTAAATGCAATATATAATCTAGCAGAGAGAAAAAAAATAAATGAGGTAGTGTTTAGGGGTTCAATGTCCATTTGGAATCAGATGGCAGAGGGGAAGAAGTTGTTGCTGAATCATTGAGTTGTGTGCCTTCAGATTTCTGTACCTCCTACCTGATGGTATCAGTGAGAAAAAGGTATGCCCTGGGTGCTGCAGGTCCTTAATAATGGACACTGTCTTTCTGAAACACCACTCCCTGAAGATGTCCTTACAGTCTTGTGCAGTAGCCCCTCCATATCTAAAATATTCCCCATGTTTTCTTTACATTCATCGCTTGGTTGACTACCTACCCAGTTCTTTCTGCTCCATGCTTCTTTTTTGTGCAATTTTGCTCAGTCACTCAGTTAGCTCAGTTTTAAAAATATTAACACCTATGGTCATCAGTGTATCCATTGTTTCTGGTTATCAATCTTGTTTTAATGATCTAAAATGTAACAGTAAGTGCTGGTAATAGACAGCATGCCAGGCCACACCTATGGGAAGAGGAAGTGAATTAACACTTCGGTTGAAGATTCTGAATCACTTTGTAATGCTCTTCCTGAGTTCTCAAATGTTCTCTACTGAGAACTCCACTGAGCTCAATGTTCATCATTCAAAATCTTTCTCTCTGATTTGCTTCAGTGTAACTTCCTCCTACACAGAGCACCAAGCCAAAGTTATGAATCACGTTTCAAGTCGTTGTGACCATGTTGGACTGGATCTTTTCACCTCTTTTGATTGTTTTGCAAGGTGTAATCCCCACCAAACAAGACTTCTGTCTTACCCAGCTTTTAACAAATTACTCCAATTTTTTATGAATTTACCTACTCCAAGAAACCAAGTAATTGTTCAGTAGTAGCTTATCCCTGAGGAAGAAGATTGAACAGGCTAGGATTATATCCTCTCATGTGTATTCAAGTGACGGCTGAAATCCTGATGAAACATGTTGAAATCCTGAGCAGTTTGACAAGGTGAACATAGAGATGACTTTTCCTACTATGGGTGAATTTGGAATCATAGGTCCCTACTTAAAATTAGAGGTCACATTTTTAAGTCAGGAATGAGACAATTTTTTGACTCTGATGGTCATGCGTCTTCTGAATGTTATTCTTCAAAGGGCAATGGATGATGAATCTTTAGATATCTTTAAGGCTGAGGTAGTCAGATTCTTGATAAACAGGAGGGAATTGAAACATTACCAGAGATTAGCAGGAATGTGAAGTTGTGACTAAAATCAGGGCTAACCAGGGTCTACCCCTGCCCCTAATTCACACCTTCCTCTCATTTTACCTGCAGCCATATTGGAAGCCAAGCCTTCATCTAGCTTCAACTGCCTAATCTTGCATTAAGCCCTCTAAATTTACATCACTGGTCACTTCTTTAATAGCCTTCACAAAACTAAAAGTGTTGACCAAGTTGGCTGTCACTGCTTTTACTGTCTCTTCATGACTCTGCAAATATTCTGAGATTTCATTAATTTGTTTTCATCCTCCATTTGGAAAGCATTTTGGATGCACTACAGAAATCCAAAGAAATGGTGTCACAGAATTCATTATAAGTACGATATGACTATTTCTACAAGCTCTTAAAAGGCCATTTACCACAGGAAAATATTGCATATGTGATCATTTAAATCCTTGGGAATTATTTAAATGTAAATGTACAAATGATAAAAATATGCAGCAATATTTATACAGCAGAAAACAAATTAATGTTTGATGTCTAGAAGTATCTCAGAAAAAAATTATCTTTTCCCCTAATTACATTGAGAATTTTCCTTTTACTTAAAATTGATATTGTCTCAAAGTTGAAAGAATGTTTTTTCAGCTGGAATTCATATTATTGTTGATGGCCAGATTTTCAGTAGGTATAAAAGGTTTTTTTATTGGATTGTGAAATTTTATAGGAGCATTTATAATAGGTGGTAGGGGAAACTCCCTGCCTGTCCATAAGTCTGTTGAAAGGCCTCGTAGGTGTTACTATCGTATGGACATTTACCATCTCCTTTTGTAGCATGTTCTAGGCACCAACCATTCTCTGTATAAAAATCTTGCCTTGTAGATTGTTTTTAAATGTTTTCCCTCCTACTAAAACCTATGTCCTCTACTATTTTTCCACAGAAAGCATCCAGATTGGACTGGGTGACCTGCCTCAATGACTATCATCCAGTTACGATTACATCTACAGTGATGAAGTGCTTTGAGAGGTTGTTGATGAAACATATCAGCTCCTGCCTGAGAAGTGACCTGGATCCGGTCCAGTTTGCCAAGTGGAGCAACGTGTCCACAGCAGATGCCATCTCATTGGCTCTTCACTCAAGCCTAGCCTAACGTCGGTGGTGGGGAAACTGCTGGAGTCAGTTATCAAAGATGTGATAACAGCACGTTTGGAGAGCAGTGAAATCATCGGACAAAGTCAGCATGGATTTGTGAAAGGAAAATCATGTCTGACAAATCTCATAGAATTTTTTGAGGATGTAACCAGTAGAGTGGATAGGGGAGAACCAGTGGATGTGGTATATTTGGATTTTCAAAAGGCTTTTGACAAGGTCCCACGCAGGAGATTAGTCAAACTTAAAGCACACGGTATTGGGGGTAAGGTATTGATGTGGATGGAGAATTGGTTAGCAGACAGGAAGCAAAGAGTGGGAATAAACGGGACCTTTTCAGAATGGCAGGCGGTGACTAGTGGGGTACCGCAAGGCTCAGTGCTGGGACCCCAGTTGTTTACAATATATATTAATGACTTGGATGAGGGAATTAAATGCAGCATATCCAAGTTTGCGGATGACACGAAGCTGGGTGGCAGTGTTAGCTGTGAGGAGGATGCTAAGAGGATGCAGAGTGACTTGGATAGGTTGGGTGAGTGGACAAATTCATGGCAGATGCAATTTAATGTGGATAAATGTGAAGTTATCCACTTTGGTGGCAAAAATAGGAAAACAGATTATTATCTGAATGGTGGCCGATTAGGAAAAGGGGAGGTGCAACGAGACCTGGGTGTCATTATACACCAGTCATTGAAAGTGGGCATGCAGGTACAGCAGGCGGTGAAAAAGGCGAATGGTATGCTGGCATTTATAGCAAGAGGATTCGAGTACAGGAGCAGGGAGGTACTACTGCAGTTGTACAAGGCCTTGGTGAGACCACACCTGGAGTATTGTGTGCAGTTTTGGTTCCCTAATCTGAGGAAAGACATCCTTGCCATAGAGGGAGTACAAAGAAGGTTCACCAGATTGATTCCTGGGATGGCAGGACTTTCATATGAAGAAAGACTGGATAAACTGGGCTTGTACTCGTTGGAATTTAGAAGATTGAGGGGGGATCTGATTGAAACGTATAAAATCCTAAAGGGATTGGATAGGCTAGATGCAGGAAGATTGTTCCCAATGTTGCAGAAGTCCAGAACAAGGGGTCACAGTTTGAGGATAAAGGGGAAGCCTTTTAGGACCGAGATTAGGAAAAACTTCTTCACACAGAGAGTGGTGAACCTGTGGAATTCTCTGCCACAGGAAACAGTTGAGGCCAGTTCATTGGCTATATTTAAGAGGGAGTTAGATATGGCCCTTGTGGCTACGGGAATCAGGGGGTATGGAGGGAAGGCTGGGGCGGGGTTCTGAGTTGGATGATCAGCCATGATCATAATAAATGGTGGTGCAGGCTCGAAGGGCCGAATGGCCTACTCCTGCACCTATTTTCTATGTTTCTATGTTTCTATCTGGACAGCAATGGTGCATACATCAGGATGCTCTTTATTGACTAGAGCTCAGCATTCAATACCATCATCCCCTCAAAACTAACCAATAAGCTCCAAGAACTGGCCGTAATACCTCCTTGAGCAATTGGATGCTGGATTTCCTCACTTTCAGACCCCAGTCATTTCGGATTGGCTACAACATCTCCTCCATGATCTCCATTAGCACAGGTGTGTGCATAACCCACTGCTCTACTCACTTTACACTTACGATTGTGTGGCTAAGCACAGCTCCAATGCCATTTCAAGTTTGTTGATGTTGTGGGCTGAATCCAAGGTAATGATGAATCAGCACACAGGAGGGATGTTGAAAATCTGGCTGAGTGGTGTCATAGCAACCTGTCACTGGATGTCAGCAAGACTAAGGAACAGATCAAAGACTTCAGAAGAGAGAAACCAGAGGTCCATGAGCTAGTCCTCATCGGAGGATCAAAGATGGAGAGCGTTAGCAACTTTAAATTCCTAGGTGTTTCTATTTCACAGGACCTATGCTGTGAAGAAAGCACGGCAGCACCTCTACTTCCATGGGAGTCTGCAGAAATTCAGCATGACATCTGAAACTTTGACAGACTTCTGTAGATGTGTAGTGGCTACATCATAGCCTGGTATGGAAGCACCATGTCCAACAAGAAGTAGTGGGTTTGACCCAGTACATCACAGGCAATGTCTTCCTGACCACTGAGCACACCTACATGAAACGTTGTCCGAGGAAAACAGCATCCAGCATCCAGGACCCCCACAACCCAGGTCATGCTCTCTTCTCACAGTTGGCATTGGCTAGAAAGTACAGGAGCCTCAGGACTCACAGCACCAGGTTCAAGAACTGTTACTACACCTCAACTTGAACAAAAGGGGATAATTATACTCAACTTCACCTGCCCCATCATTGAAATGTTCTCAGAACCAATGAACTCACTTTCAAGGACTCTTTGTCTCATGTTCTCATTTATTTATATTTGTTATGTTCTTATTTATTTATATTTGCATTTGCACAGCTTGTTGTTGTCTGCACTCTGGTTGATCTTTCATTGATCCTGTTATTAAGTATGCCCGCAAGAAAATAAATTTCAGGTTGTATATGGTGACATATATTTCTTCTTCTTGCGCCCTTAGCTCCCAGTGGAGCATAAGCCATTGACGACCTCTCGTCTCCATCGCCTAAAGTCGATGGTATGGTTGGAGTTCATCAATGTTTCTGCAGTCCATTGTATCCATTGTACAGGTGATTGGCCAAATCATCTTTACCAGAGCCCCACTGGCCAACCTTACCCATTTCCACCTCTCACCACAGGGACATTGGGTTGGACTTTGGGAGGAAGTGACATATATGAAACTTGATAATAAAATTTACTTTGAACCTTGAGCTTTGAACTTTAATTTGACATTGGGAAAAGAGTCTAACATATCTATCCCTTTCATAATTTTACATACTTCTACCCGGACGCTGGTGCTGGATGCCTCAGTCACCAATGCTCCAGAAAAAACAATCCAAGTTCGTTCAACCTCTACTTGTAGCTTCCAGTTAGGCAACATGCTGGTAGACCTCTTTTGCACCTTCTCCAAAGCCTCCACATCCTTTCTATAGGGTGGTGACTAGAAATAAACACAATACTCCAAAATGGCCTAACCACAGTTTTATACAACAGCAGTATGCTTCATAACTTTTATACTCAATTCTCCTACCTGTACAGGAAATGTGGTAATTGATAGGTTTATTATATATATCTTTTATTTATGGTTTAGTTATTCAAATGGTATTATCGTATTTCCATACTATTCATTAAGCAAAGAGAATGAAGTAATTCAGTATCCTGATAATCTTAAAAAATCGAACACTCACTCACTTGGATGGATCTGTATAAATCTCTCAAACAAAACTCTCACACAACTTGTGCTCTAATTTCTTTGAGCTCCTAACTTCCCTTTAGAATATGAGCCATATTAATTTGGATGCATTTCGAAACAAACCAGAACTTTGTCAATGCTTGTATCTTTGAAGAAGTATAATATGATCCACATTGCATGGGGCATTTAGTTTATTAATGGATATTTTACTTGTCAAAATGATGTATAACAGGTCTTGGAATTGGAGAATTCTCCACTCTGCGTAATTGCTCTTAACATCAAGTGCTCTTAGATCACACGTGTTAGATAAAGGATAAAATTCACTCCATTTTCACTAAGCACTGTATATCATTCCCTCCCTAATTGCAGTAAATCAGCCTTATAGTTTCTGATATTAGCAAAGTCTTACACATGGTGTAAGTTTAATTGTGGACAAATTGTGTTATTCCAGAAAATGTTTAGATCTCACTATTCCTATGTGGAACCTGATTGACACAGATATTGATTAAATAAGGTGCCTCTTTATATCTGTGACCTACCCCTACCATCCAATGGTTCTACATTTTTCATTCTATCTCCTCGTGCACTCCTCGTGCTTTGTTCTAACATTGTTTTTGGCCTACTCTGCCTCTCCATTTTTCCTTCTTCCCTTGAAGTATTCCCATAAATCTGCACTCTTGTGGCACACTTTAGCCCCAGTGTCTTTGTTTGATGTCAGGTTTCATCTGATTATACTCCTATGCATCATGTCAAACATTTTACATAAAATTCACAATATAAAGGCAAGTTGTTATTGCATATGTCTATTAATTTTACATGTCTGATAACTGCACAACCTATTGAAATCAATGGTATTACATTCACTAAATCTTTCACTATTGAGATCCATGAGTCTGCCATTGGCCAGCAACTTAACTGGAGAAACCACCTATATATAGTGGTTATAAGAACAAGGCGGGAGGAGAAGATGGCAGCGCGCTGCGTGTGCGCAGCTCTCCGGTGAAAAATGATGTTGTATCTGTTAAATAGGGGCCGTGGGCAATTCTGATTTGATGGAGACAGACGTGAAAGCACAGAGGAACATCTGCAGAAATTTCTGAAACGCTCGTTCGTTGCTGTTGTTACTGCGTGATCAGGAATCTTTCGGAGGGTAGGCCTCAAAACCCCTGGCCTTGCCTGCTTTTGGCTACCGAGAAAAAGGTCGAATCGCTCGGACAGAGATGGCGCTCAATACTCGGTGTCGGAGAGCTGATCAGAGCTCAAAGTTTTCAGATGACTCAGAGTCCGGTTGTGTTCGGTATGGCAGGGAGAGTTCTTCCTTCTCCCATCTGCGTAAGATGTGGGACACTTGAGAAACTTTGAACTTTACTGTGCTCATGGACTTCTTCATCCAGTTATGGATTGTGCACTGTTGTTACTATATGTTATAATTATGTGGTTTTGTCAGTTTTTTTAGTCTTGGTTTGTCCTGTGTTTTGTGATATCACATCGGAGGAAATAATGTATCATTTTTTAATGCATGCATTACTAAATGACAATAAAAGAGGACTATGTGTCTTCATAATCTAGCAAGTCAGAGGCTGGGTAATTTGCAGCAGATGAATTTACATCAAAGGTGTTCCATTGCTCTACTAGGCACTTGACTGGATGAATATAGATCAAAAATACTCAAAAAATGCAAAAGCATACAGGATAAATAAATCTACTTGACTGACAGCTCACCCACCAGCTTAAACATTCATTCTTTGCTAGCCATAGTTGTCTCATGTTTTCAAGATGAAAAGAGCAAAGGTTCAAAGATCCTTCTGGGCCAAATTCCAAACCCATGACTCTACCAGCAAGAGGAGTAGACGCATCACTATCTCCAAGTTCATTCAAGCCCTGTACTATTCTGACTTGGAAACACATTACAATTCCCCCTTCATCATCACTGGAACTCCTGACTTAGGGAATATTTTCTCTATAAGAACTATGGTGGTTGAAGAATGCAGCTCACCACCATTCTCTCAGGAATGGTCTGTTCCTGTTATTATTCCATTTTGTATTAGCCTGTTACAAGTAGAAAGTGAACAATTTAAAAAGCTTCAGAATATGCAAATATCATGTATATTAGAGACTCAACCGTTTCATCCAAATTATCAGAATTAGAATCTAAATCAGGTTCAATATCACTGGCATATGTTGTGAAATAAAAAAAACTATACAACAAAATAAGCAAATACATTTTTAAAAATAATATTAACCAAACCCTTTGAATGGCAATGACAGCAAGCCAATCCTTCCACTATGTTTGTCTACAAAAAAATACACGATCAATACTTTGGATTTTATAATCTACCCTTTCCAAGGGTTGTGGTACAAGTGGTCAGACTTGACAGAGTGACCCATTTACTTGATAACCCACCATAATTGCTTTTTATTTTGGAACAGAAGAGAACATCGTTGATCCTATTTTTTAAAAACTGACAAAATAATTCTGTTATCATAAAAAGTCAGAAAAACCTTTATAAGTCAATGGATTTGTATTGTCTCATTTAGGTCACCATGTTCCATTCTCATTACCTCAATTTAAAAAGAATGTTAACCCTTCAGAATGGGGGATAAATAGTATAAGTGATGAGTGTAACTGAAAACTGCTGAAGATGAAACCATTCTTATCTGAGCTTAAAGTGAAGGTAGGGGAAGTTCAATGGAAGGTATTCAAGAAATGCAAGATTTGAAATCAATAGAGGGAAAATATTCTGAATAGCATTGAGGATTGTTTAAAAAAATTTAAAATAATTAGGAAACAGTTTTGTGGGAACGCGGCCAAGTGGTTAAGGTGTTCATCTAGTGATTTGAAGGTCACTAGTTCGAGCCCCAGCTGTGGCAGCGTGTTTGTGTCCTTGACCAAGGCACTTAACCACACATTGCTCTAGTGTCTGTGCAAGGAGTAGCGCCCCGCACAGAAATCCAAACTGCACCTTGTAAGGCATGCAAATGCCTGACACAGGCCTCTCGTGGTCTGAATCGACATTCCCTCCCTTTGTGGGAAGATGAGAACAAACAATTTTACTCAGTTAATTGCTAACATCTTGACAATTCCAAGTTCTATATTAACATTCAAAGGGGAATTGAGTATCACTTTAAAACTAGAAAAGCACCATTATGTTGTGAGGAGCACTGTGGGCACAGCCCTCTCGACCACTGACAGCATCTTCAGGAATCACTGTCTTAAAAAGGTGGCATCTCTCATCAAGGATCTCCACCTTCTGGGTCACGCCCTCATCTCGCAGGTAAGAGTACAGAAGCCTGAAGTCCCACATCACCAGGTTCAGGAACAGCTACAGTGCCTATAAAAAGTATTCACAACCCTTGGAAGCTTTCATGTTTTACTGTTTTACAACATTGAATCGCAATAGATTTAATTTTTTTTTTGACACTGATCAACAGAAAAAGACTCTTTCATGCCAAAGTGAAACAGATCTCTACAAAGTGATCTAAATTAATTACAAATATAAAACACAAGATAGTTGATTGCATAAATATTCATCCCCTTCAAGTTAGTATTTAGTAGATGCAGCAATTACAGCCTTGAATCTGTGTGGATAGATTTCTATCAGCTTTGCACATCTGGACACTACAATTTTTCCCCATTCTTCTTTATAAACCTGCTCAAGCTCTGTCAGACTGCAAGGGGATCGTCAATGAACAGCCGTTTTCAAGTACAGGCAAAAATTTTCTTTTGGATTGGAGTCTGGACTCCAACTTGGCTACTCCAGGACATTAACATTGTTTTTCTTAAGCCATTCCTGTGTAGCTTTGACTTGATGCTTGAGGACATTGTCTTGCTGGAAAACAAGTCTTCTCCCAAATCGCAGTTCTCTTGCAGACTGTGTCAGGTTTTCCTCCAGGATTTTCCTGTATTTTACTGCATTCATTTTACCCTCCACCTTCACAGATTTTCCAGGGCCTACTGCAGTGAAGCATCCCCACAGCATGATGCAGCTACCACCATGCTTCATGGCAGGGAGGGTATGTTTTTGATGATGTGTTACACTAAACATAATGTTTAGTCTGATAGCCAAGGAGCTCAATTTTGATTTCATCAGACCATAGAATCATCTTCCAGCTGACTTCAGAGTCTCCCACAAGCCTTCTGGCAAACTCTAGCCAAGATTTCATGTGAGTTTTTTCCAAACAGTAGCTTTTTCTTTGCCACTTTCCCATAAATCTGCAACTGGTGAAGCACCCGGGCAACAGCTGTTGTATGTGTAGTCTCCCCCATCTCAGCCACTGAAGCTTTTAACTCCTCCAGAGTTGCCATAGGTCTCCTGGTGGCCACCCTCACTAGACCCTTCCTGCATGGTCACTGAGGTTTTGAGAATGGCCTGCTCCAGGCAGATTTACAGATGTGCCATATTCTTTCCATTTCTTTATGATTGACTTAACTGTACTCCAAGGGATATTCAGTGACTTGGAAATATTCTTGTATCCATCTCCTTGTGTTTTTCAATAACTTTTTTGCAGAGATGCTTGGAGTGTTCTTTTGTCGTCATGGTGTAGTTTTTGCCAGGATACTGACTCACCAGCAGTTGGACCTTCCAGATACAAGTGTATTTTTGCTACATTGAAACACCTTGACTACACACAGGTTTCCTAAAACAGATCCCTATTTAACTAATTATATGACTTCTAAAACCAATTGGCTGCACCAATTGGTGTGTTATGTTAAAGGGGTGAATACTTATACAATCAATTATTTTGTGTTTTATATTTGTAGTTAATTTAGATCTTGTAGAGATTTGTTTTCTCTTTGACAGGAAGGAGTCTTTTTCTGTTGAACAGTGTCAAAAAGCCAAATTAAATCCATTGTGATTCAAAGTTGTGAAACAATAAAATGTGAAAACTTCCAAGGGGGGTGAATACTTTTTATAGGCACTGTCCTACAGTCATCAGGTTCTTTAACTGACCTGCAAACCCTAACCTTACCTCAGCAACAGAACCCTACAGATCACTGCTTGCAGCACTACAAGTCTCTTACTCAGCATCATCAAAATTAATTTCAGGATCTGTCCTAGGCTATGCCATCTTTCCACAGCTACCATCAGGCAAGAAATTCAGAAGCCTAAGATTCCATATTAACAGATTCAAGAACAGTTACTTCCCTTCAACCATTCAGTTGTTGAACCAAACAGCCAAACCCCAATCACTACAATTTAGTGACACCATGACCACTTTGTTCACTTTATACTAAAAGAGACTTGAGTTACTTTTGTTCTAATTGCATTTTCTTGTAATTTTTTTCATACAATTGATGTTTAATTTATGTTTTTCTTGTGAATGCTGCTTATATGATGCTATACGTATGCCTGCGATGCTGTGGCAAGTTAAGATTTTCAATACACCTGTGCATTCATGTACTTGTGTATATGACAATAAACATAAGAACATAAGAAATAGGAGCAGGAGTAGGCCATCCAACCCATCGAGCCTGCCCCGCCATTCAATAAGATCATGGCTGATCTGTCTGTAAACTCAGCTCCATCAACCTGCCTTTTCTCCATAACCCTTAATTCCCGTACTATGTAAAAATCTATCTAACTGTATCTTAAATATATTTAGTGAAGAAGACTCAACTGCTTCTCTGGGCAGAAAATTCCACAGATTCACCACTCTCTGGGAAAAACAATTTCTCGTCATCTCCGTCCTAAATCTTCTCCCTTAAATCTTGAGGCAATGTCCCTTACTTCTGTTCTCACCTACCAATGGAATCAACTTTTCTACTTCTATCTTATCTATCCCTTTCAAAATTTTGTATGTTTCTATAAGATCCCCTCTCGTTCTTCTGAATTCCAGAGAGTATAGACCCAGGCGACTGAATCTCTCCTCATAAGCTTAACTTTGACTTTGATTTTGATTATATTTTGCTTTGCACCAATGTCTTATTTTGCAGTGTTTCTTTTCCCTCACTGTTCTGCATAATCCATGTTTAATTTATGTTTTGTATGTTGTTTGAACCTATTTACTTGTTCCGTTGCAGCAAGCATCTTTTTCATTGTACCTGTACCTCACTGTATTTATGCACATAACAATAAGTTCAACATGATTTAAACAAAGGACTGGGGCCACTTGAACCAACACAGACCAAGGATGAACATATTGTTGCAAACTTTTTTATATATGCATATCCTGGATTCTGCAAACATTTTTACACAGGATGAGACTACCTCTCAATCTTCCTGCCTCTCCATATGTACCCAGTGAAACCTGTGCCCAAATGGGAGCAGACAATTCTTGTGTCAGCTGACTTTCTGGCAGAAGACAGAAGGTATAATTATAAAGTTGATACCATTCACCCAAATTCCTCTCAGTTTCCCTCTCATGCCTTGAACAAAGCAAGTATATTTGCATTTTTTAGGGCATTTTGCAATTTAAAAGATTATTGGTTAATCACTTTTTCTAAGAATTCTCAATTCTCTCTTTCATATTCGAGTAACCCTTCTAACCATTTCTTTCTCCATCACCATCCATTCCCTTCCTGAACTCATCTGCAGCTGTCCATAAAGTTAGCCCCCCTCTTTCCTCTCCACCAAACTTATAATAATTTCACAAGTTTAAATTCTTCTAACTGACCTGTCTCACCAACTCCCTTTCCTCCAGTATTCATAGTTGTGACTCTTGCACCTCCTTCCTTTAAAACCTGCTCAAGCTTAAGTTCAAAATGGTCCAATAAATCCAAGTTCATTCTTAGACCAGAGACATTAAAATACATAGCAGGGAATTTAGTTGCAAACTTTGTTAGCCAAGCACATCGCCACAATCAACATGGTTTTTGTTCTGTTAAAATATTGCCATATGTAACAAAATTTCTCATAAGTGTCGATGTCCTGATTAATATTCAGTTGAATATATAATTTTTGAATGTACTTACTTAACCAGTCTTCAATGGAACCTATGTGTGACAACCATAACCTCCTTTCTCTCTCTCTCTTTCTCTCTGTTGCTTTATTTGAAATAATCTTTATGTAACAGAAATAGTTCCATTCTCATAATTATAACATCAAAACAGAGTTTTTAATCAGTAGGAATACTTCCCATTCAGCAGACATTGGTTAAATCAAAGAAATGTTTGGAAGTAAGTTAACAGCTGTTATAATGTTGCTCAAAATGTACATACTTCAAACAAAATGAAGGTCTGTGTTGCATGAGATCAGCTGAAGCACAACTTGACTTTTTCCACAACAGAAACCTTGGGTAAATGGTGTTATTGAATTACTTGGTGCAAATTATTTTCAATGAGTCACTGGCAATTTACTTGACATATCCAGTTTACGTCACCAACTGTCACGCTTTTTCACTCCATTCTAAACTGGATCCTTTCTGACAAGGTAAAAGGCGCAAAATTTAACCCACTTCAGATTACTTTGTTTCAAAGATCCTCTCCCATGCCTTACGTGACGGTACTCATGTTTCACGATATTTGTCGCTTGGTACGTTTTATTCTATACTGTACAATCAATAATTAAGTAAGTTCCTACAGAACAGGCCAATTAGTTCAGCAATACTCAACTTCATAAGAGTTTGGAAATAATACTGGTTAATCCTTCATTTTATTGCATCAATTGAAAGTAGACTAAACCAAATTATCTTAAAATGCACACACAGTTGGTATTGCTGAATGTGCATTGTGAGTCACTTCAATGGAACTGCATTTCAGAGGCAGTCCTCACTGTTGTTACAACATAACAGGTTTAGAAGTAACATCCATAGAACCATAGAACCATAGAAGCATAGAAACTACAGCACAGAAACAGGCCCTTTGGCCCTTCTTGGCTGTGCCAAACCATTTTCTGCCTAGTCCCACTGACCTGCACACGGACCATATCCCTCCATACACCTCCCATCTATGTATCTGTCCAATTTATTCTGAAATGCTAAAAAAGAACCCGCATTTACCACCTCGTCTGGCAGCTCATTCCATACTCCCACCACTCTCTGTGTGAAGAAGCCCCCCTACTAATGTTCCCTTTAAACTTTTCCCCCCTCACCCTTAACCCATGTCCTCTGGTTTTTTTCTCCCCTTGCCTCAGTGGAAAAAGCCTGCTTGCATTCATTCTATCTATACCCATCATAATTTTATATACCTCTATCAAATCTCCCCTCATTCTTCTACGCTCCAGGGAATAAAGTCCTAACCTATTCAACCTTTCTCTGTAACTGAGTTTCTCAAGTCCCGGCAACATCCTTGTAAACCTTCTCTGCACTCTTTCAACCTTATTTATACCCTTCCTGTAATTTGGTGACCAAAACTGAACACAATACTCCAGATTCGGCCTCACCAATGCCTTATACAACCTCATCATAACATTCCAGCTCTTATAATCAATACTTCAATTAATAAAGGCCAATGTACCAAAAGCTCTCTTTACGACCCTATCTACCTGTGACGACACTTTTAGGGAATTTTGTATCTGTATTCCCAGATCCCTCTGTTCCACTGCACTCCTCAGTGCCTTACCATTAACCCTGTATGTTTTACGTTGGTTTGTCCTTCCAACATGCAATACCTCACACTTGTCAGTATTAAACTCCATCTGCCATTTTTCAGCCCATTTTTCCAGCTGGTCCAAGTCCCTCTGCAGGCTCTGAAAACCTTCCTCACTGTCTACTACACCTCCAACCTTTGTATCATCAGCAAACTTGCTGATCCAATTTACCACATTATCATCCAGATCATTAATATAGATGACAAATAACAATGGACCCAGCACTGATCCCTGTGGCACACCACTAGTCACAGGCCTCCACTCAGAGAAGCAATTTTCTACCACCACTCTCTGGCTTCTTCCATCAAGCCAATATCCAATCCAATTTACCACCTCTCCACGTATACCTAGCGACTGAATTTTCCTAACTAACCTCCCATGCAGGACCTTGTCAAAGGCCTTACTGAAGTCCATGTAGACAATATCCACTGCCTTCCCTTCATCCACTTTCCTGGTAACCTCCTCGAAAAACTCCAACAGATTGGTCAAACATGACCTACCACGCACAAAGCCATGTTGACTCTCCCTAATAAGCCCCTGTCTATCCAAATGCTTGTAGATTCTGTCTCTTAGTAATCCCTCCAATAACTTACCTACTACTGATGTTAAACTCAACGGCCTATAATTTCCCGGATTACTTTTCAATCCTTTTTTAAACAACGGAACAACATGAGCCACTCTCCAATCCTGAAATGATTTTGTCCAAACAGAAAACTTTGAATCTTGGAGTAAGATCTAGAAATTCAATTGCTCTAGAAAATGTGCACTTATGTAAAGAAATGTAAAGAACCCCTGCTTGTGTGACCTACTGTTGGTCTTAGCAGAAGTGTGTTGATTGTAGCATTTAAACTGCACAATCTTTTTGTTTTACATCACGACCATGAAAAGTAACTTAATGTAACCCTAGCACCAAGTGAATATGATTGGGATAGATGGACATCATGCCTTTAGGCAGCTAATCCGTGGTGGTTGGTGCATCCAGTTACGTGGGCAGTCATGATGCAAATGTTGGAGTACTCACTGATGCAACATCAAAACAGGAGTAGGCAATACCAGGCTGATAAAGAGTATTAGTGGAAATGATGGAGATCACAAGAGCTCTTAGACACTTGAGTGTTCATGAAAATATACAGAAACAAATTGACATGCAGGGATGTGGAATAACCAGAGAGATGCATTCCAGGAGCAATGCCAATTCCAAAATAAAGTTGATGTGTTTGGTCACATGATCAAATACATTGACCGTGCCATCAAATTCCATTCACCAATCAGTACTATGAGAACAGTTTTCTCAGTATGAACTCCTCAATTTCACCATTCCCATTTAAGGCAAAAGTCTTTTTGTTTCCATTTTTCCTGGAGATAAATACTTTTCTTTTGAATTCTTCATCATTGATTACCCAGAAGCAGGAGTTCTCAAACACTTTCACTTAATCAAAGATGGCGTGCAACAGAGATGATAGAGAGGACAAGCAGGAGATGAAGCATAATCACAGCCAGTGGGATGAGTTACAGGGCAATAGAGGCTTGGTGCAGTTAAACAGAAAGCAACAAATACTGGACTGAAAGGTTATATCTGAATGTATGCAGCACAAGAAATAAAATGTACGATCTTGAAATTCAGCTACAGACTGGCAAGTATGACATTGTTCCCATCTCTGAAACTTGGCTAAAGGAGCTATAGCTGCAATTGGGAGCTGAATGTCCAAGCATATACGGTGCCTCAGAAAGACAGGTTAGTAGGCAGAGGGGGTGGTGTGTATAACAAAATAATATTAAATCATTAGAAAGAGATGAGATGGGATTGGAAGGTGTAGAATTTCTATGGGTTGAGTTAAGAAATGGCAAGGGTAAAAGGACCCTAATGGTAATTGTATACAGGCCTCCAAACAGAAGCCGGGATGAGGATTACAAATTACAGCAGGAGATAGAAAGAGCGTATCAGAAGGACAATGTCATGATAATTGTTACGGATTTTAACATGAAAGTGGATTGGGAAAACTAGGTCAGTACTGGACCTCAAGAGAAAGAATTCATAGAATGTCTAAGGGATGGGTTTTTAGAACAGCTTGACTTGACTGGAAAGGGACACTAGCAGGAAGGACAGCAGAGCAGCAATGGCTGGGGTTTCTGCAGAAAATGAGGGAAGTACAAGACAGATATATTCCAAATAAGAAGACATTTTTGAATGGAAGAAGGACACTACTCTGGCTGACAAGTGAAGTCAGTGCCAAAGTAAAAACAAGAGAGGAAATACAAGGAAGCTAAAGCTAGTGGGAAGATAGGGGATTGGGAAGCTTTTAAAAACTTGCAGAAGGAAACTAAGAAAGTCATTAGTAAAGAAAAAGATGAATTATTAAAGGAAGCTGGCAACTACTATCAAAGAAGATACTAAAATCTTTTTTAAGTATATAAAGGGTAAAGGAGGGTCGAGGGTAGATAGAGGACTCATAGAAAATGACACTGGAGATATTTAAATGAGAGATGCAGAGATGGCAGAGGAACTGAATGCAGAGTTTTCATCAGTCTTCAGAGTGGAAGACATCCACAATATACCGGACTTTCAAGAGTGCCAGGAAAGTAAAGTATGTGCAGTGAAAATTATGACTGAGAAGGTGCTCAGGAAGCTTAATGGTCTGAGGTTGGATAAATCTCCTGGACCTGATGGAATGCACCCTCAGGTTCTGAAGGAAGTAGCTGGAGAAATTGCGGAGGCATTAACAATGATCTTTCAAGAATCGATAGATTCTGGCATTGTACCAGATGACTGGAAAATTGCAAATGTGACTCCACTATTTAAAAATGGTGGAAGGCAGCAGAAAGGAAACTATAAACCTGTTAACCAGACATCCGTGGTTCGGAAGTTGTTGGAATCAATTGTTAAGGATGAGATTACGGAGTACCTGGAGGCACATGACAAGATAGACCAAAGCCAGTATGGTTTCCTGAAAGGAAACTCCTGCCTGACAAACCTACTGCAATTTTTGAAGAAATTACAAGCAGGGTAGACAAAGGAAATTCAGTAGATGAGGCATACTTGGATTTTCAGAAGGCCTTTGACAAGGTGCCACACATGAGGCTGCTTAGCAAGATAAGAAGCCATGGAATTACAGGGAAGTTAATAGCATGGGTGGAGCTTTGGCTGGTCAGCAGAAAACAGAGAGTGGGAATAAAAGGATCCTATTCTGGTTAGCTGGTGGTTACCAGTGGAGTTCCACAGAGGTCGGTGTTGGAACTGCTGCTTTTTACGATGTATGTCAATGATTTAGACTATGGGATTAATGGACTTGTGACTAAATTTGTCGACGATACAAAGATAGGTGGAGGAGCAGGTAGGGTTGAGGAAACAGAGAGCCTGCAGAGAGACTTAGGGCAAAGAAGCGGCAAGTGAAATACAATTTTGAAAAGTTTATCGTCATGTACTTTGGTGAAAGAAATAAACAGGGAGACTATTATTTAGATGGGGAGAGAATTCAAAATGCAGAGATGCAAAGGGACTTCGGAGCCCTTGTGCAAGATACCCTAAATGTTAACCTCCAGGTTGAGATTGTGGTGAAGAATGCGAATGCAATGTTGGCATTCATTTCTAGAGGTATAGAATATAAGAGCCGGGTTGTGATATTGAGGCTCTATAAGGCCCTCGTGAGACCACACTTGGAGTATTGTGTGCAGTTTTGGGTTCCTTATTTTAGAAAGGATATACTGATATTGAAGAGGGTTCAGAGCAGATTCACGAGAATGATTCCAGGAATGAAAGTGTTACTGTATGAAGAATGTCTGGTAGCTCTTGGGCTGTATTTCCTGGAGTTCAGGAGAATGAGGGGGGATCTTATAGAAACATTCCGAACGTTAAAAGGCCTGATCAGATTAGATATGGCAAAGTTATTTCCCATGATAGGGGAGTCCAGAACAAGAGGGCGTAACTTCAGGATTGAAGGACGTCCATTTAGAACAGAGATGCAGAGAAATTACTTTAGTCAGCGGGTGGTAAATCTGTGGAATTTGTTGCCATGAGCGGCTGTGGAGGCCAAGTCATTGGGTGTTTATAAAATAGAGGTAGATAGGTTCTTGATTATCCAGAGCATCAAAGGGTATGGGGAGAAGGGAGGGGAATGGGGATGATTGGATCCTCCCATGATTGAATGGTGGAGCAGACTTGATGGACCGAATGGCCTATTTCTGTTCCTATATCTTCTTATGGTCTAATGGTCTTTCTTGAGAGATCTACCTGGTAATCCTTCAGGCAGCTATTTTCCTGGGTAAACCTTTTTGAAATGAAATCCATGCAGCATAATTGTTGCTGGCCTCCAGATGTTTTCAATTGCCTATGGTCTATAGTTTCTGGTATTGTTCTTTATTTCTAGAATAAGCACACCATAACTTGTCTGCCTATCTTTGGCGTGATCTCTTTACAAAATATTGCACTTCAGGATCAGAATCAGAATCAAGTTTAATATCACCAGCATATGTCCTGAAATTTGTTGTCTTTGCTGCAGCAGTACAATGCAATAAATGATAATAGAAAAAACATGTATTATGGGAAGTATATATATATAAAATAATTAAATAAGTAGTGCAAAAATAGAAATAAAAAAGCATGCAGTGGTGTTCATGGGTTCATGTCCATTCAGAAATCAGATGGCAGAGGGGAAGAAGCTGTTCCTAAATCACTGAGTTCTGTACTTCCTTCCTTATGGTAGCAATGCAAACTAGGCTGGTCCTGAGTGATGAGGGCCCTTAATGTTGTATGCCGCCTTTTTCAGCTACCTTTTCTCAAACAACTGACAACTAAGTTCTCTTTGTATAAAACATGAGTGCAACTCGAATTCCTTCAAAAAATCTTAGAGAGTAAGTAAGTGAATTGGAGGTGATTTTGGAGAGTACTTAATGTTGATCCATTGAGGTCATGCACAAATCTAGAGCCACGTTGCTCTGATACATGTTGTTGGACTCATAGCACTCTTGCATTCCCTACGCTTCATCAGTTATCTTCCCCTTTTTCACCCAGATGTTTTTGCATTACTTTAATTTCATTTTCTTTCTCACCCCCTGTTCACTTGATTGATACTGAGGTAAAGCCATTAGGTAGTTACTCTGCCATTTCAGTCAAGATTATTTTGTGCAGCTCTCTGTCTATTTTGTTACTGTTTTAATTGCTAGTTATAAAGTAAAATATTTTGTCATTTTTGAGATAAAAAGATAAATATATGAAATTGATAATTACATGAAATTTTGTTCTGCTTTTTGAGTTTTATAAGTTACTTGGTTCTTCGTGTTTCCCTTTTTTTTGGCTTTCCCATTAATATATGCCTCTTGAGTTTTTATGTTTTTAAAATATCTTTATTTGTGCATGGCATTTCATTATTGTCTAGTTTATGCTTTTCTCAGAGATATTTTCTATATTAATCAAAGTTCAAAGTTCAAAGTATATTTATTATGAATGTATGTATACAACCTTGAGATTCATCTCTTTACAGGTGACGACAAAACAAAGAAACCTCAAAAGAATCCATTTTTAAAAGACCATCAAACGCCAAATGAGCAGAGAGAGAAGAAACACAAATTGTGCAAAGAATAAAAGTAAGCAACTAGCATTCAGAGCGACACTCACAACATGCTGGAGGAACTCAGCAGGTCGGGCAGCATCCATGGAAAAGATCAGTTGACGTTTCGGGCCAGAACCTTCGTCAGGACTGAAGAGGGAAGGGGCAGAGGCCCTATAAAGAAGGTGGGGGGAGGGTGGGAAGGAGAAGGCTGGTAGGTTCCAGGTGAAGAACCAGTAAGGGGAAAGGTAAAGAGGTGGGGGAGGGGAAGCAGAAAGCATTCAGAGCTGAAGTTTTACAAAAGACAGGAAGCCAGTCTTCACTACAGCTGGAGCCTCAGTTCAACGCAGAGCAGAGTAAACATGGCAGGTCCACAGGCGTGAGGACAGGCATCACTGCAGATGAAGCACGCCACAGCTTCACTTCAGGAGAGCAGTGAGTAGAACCAGGCAGAAATGGTCCGGCCCTCGTCTCTGTTCCTGACAGCCTGACCTTTTCAATCTGGCTCGGCGCTTAAGTCGTCCAAACATCTCATTGTTCCTTGCTCTCAGACTGTTTCAGGGCCTAGACCTCGCCACCATGACTCAGCCTGTACCCATCTTTTCCAATTCGGCCCAGCGTTTCAGTTGATCAGACATCAGGATGTTCTTCATTCCTCCACTTACCTCTGCCATGTCACACCTGAGTCTTCACCATTGCTTCCACCTCCACTTGTTTCTGCCATGCCTCGCTTCACCCCTGCCTCTGCCTCCTCCCACCTCTGCTCAGCTCCACTTGACTCAAGCATGCCTTGCATGTGCCTCCACCTTTGCTTGCCTCTCCATCATTAGTGGTGATCATTATTAATAAAGTGTTATTGATAATGTGTTTAGTAATTTTCTTTGTTCTGTATTTTGCCACCAATAAGTAGTTGCTGGACATCACCAGTGCTACCTTAAACCAAATAAAGAAAAAAATTGTTTTGTAAGGCAATATATGATATTTCATTCAGAAATTTGAGCTAGTAATTCCAAATGAGAAACTGGATTCTGATGGAGGAGTTTAGGAAGGGTGGAAACATGGTCTTCTCTGCCTCTAATATTGCTCAGAAAAAAGACAGTATCACAATAGGAAATGCTGCTTTGTTTGTACGTTCCCTTCTCTCTTCCTCTCTGTGCCTGTGTGTCTGGGTGTCTGAGTGTGGTTATATCATTACCTAGGAAAGCAGAGTCATGTTGTGAGCCTACTTCAGTGAGCCATGCCATGCTCGTCTCAAAACTGTCACAGTTTCTCAGTCATTCCACCTTGCGGCTGCAGATTAAGGTTTATTTTATTTAGAATTTTTTTTTTAATTTCGACATACAGTGAGAAATAAGCTCTTTGAGCCACACATCCCAGGAACCCCCAATTTAACCATAGCCTAATCACGGGATAAATTAAAAAGACCAATTAGCCAACCAGAACATCAATGGGCTGTGAGAGAAAACTGCATGCATTCCAAGAGGGGGGCATTTGGATTCCTTACAGTGGGCGCCAATATTGAACTCCAAACCCTGTTGCCCCAAGCTCTAATAGCATTGCGCTAACCAACACGTTACTATGGTGCAACAAAACTTGACATTTTGTCTTCTAAAAACAATGCTAGCTCTTGAATTTATATTTCTCACATTTCAATGAATTTTACTGTTCTGGTGGCTTTTGCAACTATAATGTAACTAAAATTGTTCTTTTTGTGGTGTCTGTAACTAAAACTGGAATTTAGTCTTTTAATTTTGCAGGCATAACATGGTGGGAAAGTGGCTGATTTTCAGTGAATATACATTCAGTGGCCACTTTGATAGGCACACCTATACACCTGATCGTTATATGATCAGCCAATCATGTGGCAGAAACTTATTGCATAAAAGCATGAAGACATGGTCAAGAGGTTCAATTATTGTTCAGACCAAACATCAGAATGGGGAATAAGTATGATTTGAGTGGCTTTGACTATGGAATAATTGTTGATGGCGAATGCAGTGGTTTGAATATCTCAGAAACTGTTGATCTCATGGGATTTTCATGCATAACATTTTCTAGAGTTTATGGAGAAAAACTCTAAACATCCATTTCTGTGGGGGAAATGCCTTATTAATAACAGAGTTCAGAGGAGAATGGCCAGACTGGTTCAAGCTGACAGGAAGGTGACAGTAACTCAAATAACCTTGCAGTACAATGGTGGTGTGCAGAAGAGCATCTCTGAATGCACAATATTTTGAACCTTGAAGTGGATGGGCTACAGCAGCAGAAGATCACAAACATCCACTCAGTGGTTATTTTATTAGGTCCAGGACAGTCTTAATAAAATGACCTCTGAGTGTAGAACATAGCCATATAATGTCGGAGAAATGTAAGGTCAAATAGTTTGATAGAAAAAAATAGAAAGGAGAATATGTTTATGTATTGAAACACTGAAAGCTGTTGGTGATGTGAAAGAGCTGGCTAGGTAGCCTACCTGGAGTGTTATGAATCAGTACCAAAAAAAAAAGATGGAGCGCACAGTGGAAACCTGCATCAAGGAACATAGGAGGTGTATCCATTTGCATTACCCAGAGAAATCAGCGGTAGCTGAACATTGTATTTGCAATAGCCATAGGATTGACTTCAACGGCACAAAACTACAGAGCCGCACCTGGTGAAGGAAACCATTGAAATAAGACTAGATAATAAGAATTTTAACAATGACTAAGTTCTAAGTAAGAACTGGAATTTGATTTTAAGCAATGTGGGATAGCGGAAACCTGGTCTGTTAGTCCCCAACCAAACGGGAGGGACAGGTGACAGGGGTATATATACCACCGAACTAGACGTGCCTAGGCATCATCCCTGATGAAGATGGCAGAGTCTGTCATCGAAACGTAGGCTAAAGTCAACACCTGTACCCTAGATCAATTCTCTGGAAGCCTGAGAAGAGTTTATTAGTGAGTTAGTAAGTTTGTGGATGATACCAAGATTGTGGAGATGCTGATATTGAGAAGTTTAAGGGGAAACTTCTTCACTTAGAGGGCCATGAAAGTATGGAATGAGCTGCCAACCACAGATGGTGCATGCAAGCTTGATTTCAATGTTTAAGACAAGTTTGGATAGGTACATGGATGGTGGAGATATGGAGGGCTATGTTCACGGTGCAGGTTGATGAGAGTAGTCAGCTTAACTGATTTTGGCATGGACTAGATTGGCCGAAGGGCCTATTTCTGTGTTGTAACTCTCTATGACTTTAGTGTAGAAGACTGGCAAAGAATACAGCGTGATATAGATAAGTTGCAGTTACGGGCAGAAAACTGGCAGATGGAGTTTAATCCAGATAAATGTGAGGTGTTGCACCTTGGTAGGGCAAATGCAAGGAGACAATACACAATTAAGTATAAGATCTTGGGATCCAAGTTCATAGCTCTCTCAAAGTGGCCACACAAGTTGATAAGGTGGTTGAGAAGGCTTATGGAATACTTGCTTTTATTTGTCGAGGCATTGTGTTCAATTGTCAAGAAGTTATGTTGCAAGATTATAAAACTCTGCTTAGATCACATCTGGAATATTGCATACAGTTCCAGTTGCCCTGCTATAGGAAGGATGTTGAGGCTTTGGAAGTGGTGCATAAGAGGTTTAAAAGGATGAGGGCATGTGCTATCATGAGAGGCTGGACAAACTTGGGTTGTTTACTCTGAAGTGTTGGAGGCTGCGGGGAGATCGGATAGGGATTTATAAGATTATAAAAGGCATAGATAAAACATCTGTTTCCCAGGGTTGAAATGTCTAATACCAGAGGGCATGATTTTAAGGTGAGGGGGGCAGGTTGAAAGGGGATGTGAGGGGTAATTTTTTTACTCAGAGAGTGGTGGATGCCTGGAATTCGCTGTCTGATATGGTGGTAGAGGCAAATACATTAGAAGCTTTTAAGAGATGTTCAGATAGGTAGGTGGATGTGAGGAAGAAGGAGGGATATGGACATTGTGTAGGTAGGAGGGATTAGTGTTTGGGTGATTTTGATTTGCTTTTCAGCTGGTTTGGCACAACATTATGGGCTGAAGGGCCTTTTCCTGTGCTGTACTCTTCTATGTTCTATGTTCAGTAATTTTTACTTAAAAATTGTTGCAGGAAAGTAAATGGAGAAGGAAAAGGACTGATGGGATTGCATTGCAGAGAGCTGGAACAGACTTAATATGCGAGTGACCTACTCTGGATTTAAAATTAAGTAATCTGAGTTCCTGTGACTAAATGCAAAGCAGCATTTAGATATGCTGGGGACATCTACTGTGTCTGGTACTCCCAATGAGTCCTCCCCTACATTGGTGTTGTAAATTGGGAAACCACTTCGTCAAACACCTCTTGTCCATTTGTCAAAAGCGGAACAAGCCTGTAGCTAAATACTTTAATTCCCATCTCAGTTCCAACATGTCAGTCCATGCCCTCCTCTTGTGCCAAGATGAGGTCGCCCTCAGGGTGGAGTAGCAACACCTTATATTCCATTTCGGTAGCCTCCAACCTGATAGCATTAATACTGATTTTTCCTTCCAGCAGTTTTTTCCCTCTCCCCTTCCCGGCCTCTATTCCCCACTCTGGCCTTTTACCTCTTCTCACCTACATATCACTTCTGCCGCGCCCCCCCACCCCCCCAGTCCCCTCCTCCATCTCTTTCTCCTTAGGTTCACACTTCTCTTCCATCAAATTCCTTCCTCTCTAGCCATTTACCTTTCCCACCCATCCGGCTTCACCTATCACCTTCCAGCTAGCCTACTTCCCCATCACCCCAGCTATTTATTTTGGCATATTCTCCCTTCCTTTCCAGTCCCGAAGAAGGTCTCAACCCACGATCGAAATTATTCAGATTTGTTTTAGAAACTAAACAAATCGAGGTCTGTCAAAAGTTACTCTGCAGTATTTTCAATCTTGCAGAGGCATGGGGAGGTGGTCAGTGGGAGGGTGGTAGGGGGTGGGGGGGAGGCTAGGATTTGGATTGGGGTGAAATGTTTGTTTTGAGATGCAACTTGGAGAGATACCAAACAGAAATAACTTTATTCCGGTGACATGGTATCGTAATGGTTAGCACAATGTCTTACAGTAGAGGTGACCTGGGTACATTTCTCACCACTGCCTGCAAGGAGTTTGTACATTCTCCCTGTTTCCTGCGGGTGCCCTGGTTTCCTTCCACAGTCTAAAGACGTACCGGTTAGTACGTTAGTTTGTGATTGTACGTTGTCCCATGATTGGGACTGCTGGGTGGCGTGGTTACTCTGCACTGTACATCAATAAAATAACAAATAAATAATTTACTACCAGAGTATTAAAAATCCTGTTCAAAGTTATTTTAACCAGATTTATATATGAACTTCATGATTTAATTCTGTTTAAGCCTCTACAAAGGAAACTGTTGAAATAAAAGTGGTAAGAAATTGGATAATACATCCCTAATTTGTTAACTATAAAAAGCAATTGGATATGTGATCTATCTGCACCCCACAGACTTAAATTATTTGAAGAATAGCTTTGCTTATGAAAAGATAATACATTTGGTCACCAAATTCTCATAAATTTTCTCTGTTGAAAAGTTGGCATATTATGCAGTATGGAAGTCATAATGAAGAAACAGCAGTGACAATGGGGGCAGGGGTATTGTAAATAAGATGTACTAGCATGCATGGATAAATTATACTATTTCCAGATTTGGCAGAGCTAAATCTGACTTTGTTGTGTTTGAGTGGATGTTGGTCGTACAATAAGCACTGTCATTTATCAATCTGATATCCTCAAACACTCTTATGTGCAACTTTTTCAAGTGTGTAATGTCTCCCAAAGCATCTTAACCTTTGAATATCTTTTTGTCATATTGTAACCATTGTCGTAATTGGAAACGCAAGTAACTTGCGTGCATTGTACATCCCAAAGCGGCTATATATATAATGATGAACATAAGTGGCTTTGTTAAGTGAATCCTAGTTAATAGACAAGAATTAACTAGAGTCCTGGGAAGAATTTGCCACTCTTAGTCTTGGGACAAGGGCTTTTGGCCCATCCTGTCAGTGCTCATCTTTAAGTACCTATCTATGCTACTCATATTTTACAGCACTCAGTTCCTAGACTTCGACATGATAGTTCAGGTGTTTATGCTTCCTCGACATTTTTAAAACATTGTCATACAATATTTTGTGCTTACTTGAGAGAGCAGACAAGGTCATTATTTAATATAAAATCTGAAAGGCAACATCTTCTCATGAAGTCATTCTTCATTGTTGCATTGGAGTGTCAGTGGCATCAAACCTGTCATGACCTGATGGTTCATCCTGATATCTCTAACATTTTGTCCCGACATAGATACGTTCCCAAATACCAGGAGTACTTTTCCATATCTTTCTCCCTGATGTACTTCAGTTCTGAATGTTATTTACTTACTTCTATTGTTTGCACGTTGAGTGGTTCATGGTCTTTTTTTAAATGGGTTCTATTGGGTTTCTTTGTTTTGTGGCTGCCTATAAAGAGACGAACCCCAAGGTTGCATGTAGTATAAATACTTCGATAATAAATGTACTTTGAACTTTAAACTTTGTAATTAGAATTTTGTGCTTTTAATCTTTTTCGGATCACTTTTAATTGAATTTAACTCAGTTACAGACCAGCTCTAGTGTATAAAATATTTTAGTAATATTTGAGTAATATTACTTTTTGTAAATTTTTGTAATTTTTTACTTTAGTAGTTACTTTAGTAATTTTTGTAAATTATATTTTGATGAAGCATTCTTTGTTTGTTTACATCGTTCACTGAGGGTCATGTGGAAGATGAACATGAATGGTATACATCATTACGCCACCAGGTCATATGTGAGCGCCCCACTACGAAGCAAAACTAAGCAGACTTTCCCAGCTCCCGTGTTTTTCTTTTGATTAGTTTCAGGAAATATAAAACATAACACCAGCGATTAAATTTATCACCTAATTGACTACTTCTGCAAAATGTCATGAGTATCATATGACAGGTCAGGGAGACCAACCTTGTGCACTGTTAGGTTATAATCTGAAGTTAGTTTATAATCTGAAAGGGTTCATTATCTTGGTCTGGAAATGACTACCACATATTTCGAACATCTGACTTTGAAAGCTGTTGCAGGTGGTGTGCTACAAATTAGATCACACAATGAAAGTAGCAGAGACACTTATGAAACCACAAAATCATCTTGAATGTTTGCAGTTAACCCAAAATTTACCCTAGGAAGTTCCCACTGACAGACTACCATTTTACATTATCCACCAATTTATTCTGAATATGAACTCACCTGGCTTCCAATATAGTCGGCTTACCTATGTATCCAGTTTTTTGCTTGGCTTGTGCCTCCCAACCCAATTTCTATGCAAATAAAGACAATATCTTCATTGCTTTGAAGGGAATCTCACGGTAATGTGTTCCCATAAGATTGAAATTTTGTTATGCCTTTGCTTTCATTTCTTAATGGAAAATGTCAGAATGCTTGGTCACTTCTTTAGTTGAATGAACTGTTGATATATTGGGTTTGTATTTTAAAACTTGGTTTTCAACAAACTTACTTTTACTGTTAAACTTCAGCTGATTAATCAACAGGAGATATAATGCATGAGCAGGTAGAAGACAGGATTATATCTTGAAAAGTAAGGAATGAATTGACTTTATTACTTACATCTTTCACATACATGAGGAGTAGAAATTTTTATGTTACATCTCCATCTAAATATGTAATGTGCAATTTATAGTAATTCATAATAAATAGTATGTATACAGGATAGTCAATATAACATAGAAATACAGTTCTGTCAGCGTGAGTTAAGCAGTCTGATGGCCTGGTGGAAGAAGCTGTCCCAGAGTCTGTTGGTCCTGGCTTTTATGCTGCGGTACCGTTTCCCAGATGGTAGCAGCTGGAACAGTTTGTGGTTGCGATGACTCGAGTCACCAATGATCCTCCAGGCCCTTTTTCCACCCCTGTCTTTGTAAACGTCCTGAATAGTAAGGATCAAAAGATAGATCACAGCATGGATTTCCAGAACATAGAATTAGAATTAGGACTAAAGATGCATAATTTTTTTTCTACTGCAGATATGATGGAAACAGAATTAGAGTTAAAGCAATATGCAAATTTTATAGTTCAGCCCTGTCAAATGGATCGATCTGTTTCAATACCATCGAAAACATGTTCAACATTAACTATGTAAATTAGATATCAGTTTGGAAAAGAAATATAGTATCAAAACAGAATGTCCAAGAAGCTTTCTCTCCCTTGGAGGGGGTGAGCCTCTTATAAAAATTAGCTTTCATTTATTTGAGCTCTCTAATCATGTATGGGGTAACAGGAGTTACGCAATCAGTCTGCTGATGTTGTTGTGCCATTCAAATTTTTACAAATCTGTATCTCTGCTATCTACTATTGATGATAAGAAATGCAAAGGGAGCATATGTCAAGTATGAGCATTTTGATTTGGAGTGGACCCTTTGAGATTTATAGAGGATTTAGTAAGAAAGAAATTAGGAAGTCAAACAAAGAACATGAAATGGACTGAGAGTCATTGAGTCAGAGAAATGTACAGCATAGAAACAGGTCTTACTGCCCATCATGCCAAACCATTTACTCCCATCAAACTGCACCCAGACCATGGGCCTCCATACCCCTACAATCCATACCCCCTTCTAAACTTCTCTTAAATGTTGAAATCAAGCTCACATGCAACACTTGGGCTGGCAGCTTATTCTACACTCTCATGAGTAAAGTGTGTTATGCAGTTTCCTCCTCATGTTCCTTTAAACTTCACTTTCACACCTAACCTATAACTTCTAGTTGTAGTCCCATCTAACCTCACTGGAAAAAGCCTGCTTGCATTTACCCTATCTATACCCGTCATAACTTTGTATACCTCAATCAAATTTCCCTTCCGTCTTCCGCAATCCAAGGAATAAAGTCCTAACCTATTAAATGTTTCCCTGTCACTGAGGTCTTCCAGTTCTGGCAACATCCTTGTAAATTTTTTCTGCACTCTTTCAACCTTATTTACATCTTTCCTGTAGGTAGGTGACCAAAACTGCACACAATACTCCAAATTAGGCCTCACCATTGTCTTATACAACTTCAACATTACATCCCGTCTCCTGTACTCATTACCTTGATTTATGAAGGCCAGTGCTTTCTTTATGACCCTTTCTACCTGTACTGCCACTTCCAATAAATTATGGACTTGTGTTCCCAGATCCCTTTATTCTACTGCGTTCCTCAGTGCCCGACTGTTCACTGTGTCAGACCTACCCTAGCTGCTACTACCAAAGTGCAACACCTCGCACCACACTACTGATGTCTACATTACATTCCATTTGCCATGTTTTAGCCCATTTTTCAAGTTGGGTCAGATCCTGCTGCAAGCTCTGATAGTTAACCTTTCTGTCCACTACACCCCCAGACTTGGTAACATCCACAAATTTGCTGATCCAGTTAACCACATTATCACCCAGATCATTGATATAGATGAGAAACAACAACAGACCCAGCACCATTCCCTGTGGTACTCCAGTAGTCACCGGCCTCCAGTCAAAGAGGCAACCATAAGCTACCACTGTCTGGCTTCTCCCAGAAAGCCAATGTACAATCCAACCTAACATCTCATCATGAAAGCTGAGCAACTGAACCTTGTTGACCAATCTGCCATGCGGGACCTTGTCAAAGGACTTGCTAAAGTCCATGTAGACAAGATCCACTGCCTTGCCTTTATTAACTTTCCTGGTAATTTCCTCAAAAAACTTGATGAGATTGATTAGACCACAAGCTACCACATATGTAGCCATGATGACTATCCCTAATCAGTCCAGATCTAACCAAATACGCATATATCTGGTCCCTTAGAATACCATCCAATAACTTCCTACTACTGATGTCAGGCTCATTGGCGTATCATTTCTCGGTTTATTTTTAGAGCCTATCGTAAACAGTGGAACAACATTAGCTATCCTCCAATCCTCTTGTCAGAAATGATGATATTTAAATATCTCACCTAGGGCCCCTGCAACTTCTGCATTTGCCTCCCATAGGGTCCAATGGAATACCTTGTCAGGCCTTGGGAACTTATCCACTCTAATTTGTCTCAAGATAGTAAACACCTCCTCCTCTGTAATCTGTATAGTGTCCAGGACGTCACTGCTGCTTTGCCTCACTGCTAGACTCTTTTCCCAAGTAAATACAGACGTTTCCCAAGTAAGTACAGATGCCAAGAATCCATTTAAGATCTCCCCCATCTCCTTTGGCTCCACTCGTAGATTACCATTCTGATCTTCCAGAGGACCAATTTTGTCCCTTGCAATCCTTTTGCTCTTAATACATTCCCCTTCACCATGTCTGCTAGGGCAACGTTGTGCCTTCCTTCAGTCTTCCTGAATTCTTTCCTAATTGTTTTCATCCATTTCTTGTATTCTGTAAGTAACGAATTTGTTCCTACCTGCCTATATCTTCTATGCACCAGTGCCTCAATATCTCTTGAAAACCAAGGTTCCCTAAACCTATTGTTTAACCTTTTATTCTGACAGGCACATACAAGCTCTGTACTTTAGAAGGCCTCCCACTTACCAAGTATTCCTTTTGCCAGAAAACAGCCTGTCCCAATCCACATTTACCAGATCCTTTCTGCTACCATCAAAATTGGCCTTTCTCCAATTTAGAATCTCAACCTAAGGTCCAAATCTATGTTTTTTCCATATTTATTTTGAAATTAATGACATTTTGATTACTTGATGCAAACTGTTCACCTACACAAACTTCTGTCACTTGCCCTGTTTCATTCTCTAATATAACATCAAGTATTGCATACTCTCTCATTGGGACTTCTAGGTACCAATTAAGGAAACTTTCCTGAACACAATTCACAAATCCTATCCTATATAGCCCTTTTACAGTATGGGAGTCCCAGTCAATATGTGGGAAGTTAAAATCACCTATCACAACCTTATGATTCCTGCAAATTCTTTACAAATTTGTTCCTATTTAATATAGCCCCATTAAAGTGGTCATACCTTTCTTATTCCTCTGTTCCACCCATAAAGCCTCACTAGACGAGTTCTCCAGTCTGTCCTGACTAAGCACTTCCTGACTAGTAATGCCACCCTTCTCTCTTTCATCCCTCCTGCTCTGTTGGGTCTAAAATAACAGAACCCCAAAATATTGAACTGCCAGTCCTGTCCCTCCTGCAACCAAGTCTCACTGGTGGCTACAATATCATAATTCCAGGTGCTGATCCATGCCCTTGGCTCATCTGCCTTTCCTACAATTGCCCTGGCATTGAAATATAGGCAGCTCAGAGCATTAGTCCCTCCATGCTCAGCCATTTGATTCCTGATTGAGGTCTGAGGTCTTAACAACACCTTTCTCCACAACCTTTCTGCTAACTGTCCTGGCACTCTGGTTTCCAACCCCATACATCTCATATTTAACCGCTTCACCCCTCCCCCTCCCATGCAGCACTAGCAAACCTTCTTCCTGCTGGGAAATTAGTTCCCTCCAGTTCAGGTGTGTCTCCTCTGTACAGGTCCCACCTTCTCTAGTAGAGAGCCCAGTGATCCAAAAATCAGATGCCCTCCCTCCGACCCCACCTCCTTAGTCACATGTATGATCTTTCTATTTCTGGCCTCACTAGCACGTGGTACAGGTACCAGTCCTGAGATCACAACCCTGGTGGTCCTGTCTTTACGTTAGCACCCTGAACTTAGTTTGTAGAACCTTTTCACTCTTCCTACCTACGTCATTGGTACCTACATGGACCATGACCTCTGGCTGTTCACCCTCCAACTTACGAATGCTGAGGACTTGATCCAAGATGTCCTGGGCCCTGGCACCTGGAAGCCACTATACCATCATTCTCATCCACAGAACCTCCTTTCTGTACCCCTAACTAATGAATCCCCTATCACCACAGTGCACCTCTTCTCTCCCACTTCCCTTCTGAGTCACAGAGCCAGACCCAGAAACAGAGACCTGACCACTGTGACTTTCCTCAGCTAGGTCACCCACCCCCCCCAACAGTATCCATAGTGATATAATTTTGTTGAGGGGGATGGCCACAGGGATACTCTGCACTGGCTGTTTAACCTTTTTCTTCTTCCTGACTGTCACCCAGTCTCCTGTGCCCTGCACCTCGGGTGTAACTACCTCTCTATATGTCCAATCTTATCACCTCCTCAGGCTCCTGAATGATCTGGAGTTCATCCAGTTCCAGCTCCAACTCCTTAGCGCAGTTTGTTAGAAGCTGCAACTGGATGCACTTCTCGCAGGTGAAGTCGCCAGGGCCACTGGAGGCCTCCCTGCCATCCCACATCCAGCAAGAGGAGCATTCCACTATCCTGCCTGGCATTCCTCCTCTTCTAACCGTGCAAATATAAAGAAGGATGCAATAAGTAAACTGGGAAAAAAATCTTCCTGCAGCTTATTCACCTTCTTTCACTCAAGCCTCTGCTTGCTGAAGTCCAGAAGAGCTAAAGCCTCAAATAACCACTCTAACAGTGTCCACTCCAACATTTCGCAATAGGATTAAGGAGAATCCTGAAACCTTTCATAAGTGTTTTAGAAGAAGGTGTGTCACTAGGGAGAGAGTTGTTACCCCTCTGATCAATGTGTGGAGCCAGGGGATGTGAATAAGAACTTAATTGAATGTTTTGTGTTTGTATTCATCAGGAAGAAGGAAATAGAAGGTTAGGGGAGGGGTATGCTGACACTCGGGAACAAGTCTATGCCGAGATGAAGAAAGTGTTAGAGATATTAACTCATACTCAGGTAGATGAACCACCAAGTCATGAAAGGTTCTATCCCGGGATGCCATGGGGAGAAAAAAAGAGGCGATCGCAAGGTTCTAATAGAGATTATTGCTTCTTTGTTAGCCGCAGGTGATACTGAAGAAGACTATGGGGGTAGCTACTGATGTTCCTTTATTCAAAACTGGTTGTAGGCATAACCCAGGAAACTAAAGGCTGGTAAAACTTGCATCAATAGTAGGGAAGTTATTGCAAAAATATTCTAAGGGACAGGATTTGTGTTCATTTGGAAAGGCACGGACTGATTAGGTGGATGTATTTTATATCAACTTTATCAAGGCTTTCGATAAAGTTCAGCACAGTGGAGCAGTGGGTTTGTCTAGAATATTAGGGAACAGGAGATCCTGCGTGTGTTGGCAAATGGATCCAAAACTGCCTTGGTAAATGGAGGTAGAATGTAGTGTTTGAGAAGTGTTTTTCTGTATTGTAGAGATTGGTGCTGGGATCATTGCTGTTTGTCACGCATTAATAGCTTGAATAAGAATATAGGTGGACTGAGAAGCAAACTTTCTGACAACACATAAAACTTACGTATTTGTAGATAGTGCAGAAGATGTGATAGGATACAGAAGTACATACTGTAAATGATTGGAAAGATAGGAAGAGCAGTGGCAGATAAAATTTAATCCAGTCAAATGTGAATTATCACATTTTAGGATATCAATCACCAGCAGGACTCTGGGAGTGTTGATGTTTCAAGGAACTTAATGTACAAGTTCATGGCTCCCTGAAAATGGTGATATAGGTGGATAGGGTGGTGAAGAAGGTATTTGGCATGCTTGCTTTCGGTAGTGTGGCACATTGAGGCTGTACAAAACATTGTTCAGACAATATAGTTCTGGTCATCACAGCACAAGAAGGATATGCTGGCATCAGAAAGAATGCAGAAGAGATTAACTTGGATGTTGCTTGGAATGGGAGGCATTACTTCTGAGGAAAGATTGGATAGACTAGGTATACACAAGGAGAATATACCCTGTATGCAATTCTCCTTACTGGTATGTTGAAAGCTAAGGAGTGACCTTACCAGAGATTTGTGAATTAAGATGGGCATAGATAGGATAGATAGCTATTTTCTTTTCTCAGGTGAATGAGTCTAAATCAAGAGGGCACAGGTTAAGGAGGATGCTCTGTTTTGGGTGTGCTGAGTTTCTTGAATCTTGTATTCAACAAAATTGGAGTTGAAATTTTCACCAACTGGCAGCTCAATTGAAAAGTCTCTTATTGCAGAATCTGGTGAAGTGTCATTGTATGCTGTATGTTCTGGTCATCATTACATGGATAAGGTACAGTTAATGGAATGAAGTTGCCTTTAGTTAGGCTTGGTGGAACAGTGTTTCAAATTGGTGAAGTGCCTATTTTTAAAATTACTTTTAAACGTCAATATTGTGTATTTTTGTCATTATCTCATAATGCTGTTGAACAACTAGTATGTACAGCCTCATTGCAATCTACTGTTCCCGTTTCTAAACATGTTGTCTTTCTAAACGACTAAAGATTAGTGTGATATGGAAGACAGCTGAAATTCCCAAACTGTAAATTTAACTGTTCCAAGTGTATTGAAAATACCTACATTTGGTAGCTGTCAGATGTACACATCTTTTGGGCTTTGAACATTAGATTTATGATTTTCTTTTGTGATTCTTGTAAACAAAAGGATTTTATCCAAACCAGCTTGAGCTGAATGCTAGTTTTGGACCCTGATTGCAGTTGAGTAAACTGGAATAGGTGCAAAAGTGAAGCTGTAACTGTTGCTTTAGCATTCTGCTCAATAAATTTAATCAGGCTTAAATTTCACTGTATCATTATATTGTGAAATGATATTGCAATTGTGTTCTAACTTTTCACAATAGATAAGGATTGAATAAACATTTATTTTTCTGTTAAAATTTAGGGTGTGGTGATTCAAGAGCTTACTACAGTCTTGGCCACTGAGTAGAAATTTCAGTACCTTGCTATCAGGTGATTGCTGATGGTTAATATTTTATGGTAAAATAATTAGTTATGGCTCACATCTTAATGAACTTGGGCTTTAACCTCAAAAACAAAACCCTGAGGATGTCCTTCATAGCACAACTGTCATATTAGATTGGACAGTCATGCTAAGACTGGCCTCCTGGTCAACGTAACAGCCCACTCAGCTCTTTTTCTAAAGAAGAACAAAGGTCCTCTTCAGCAATATTTTTGGCACAGAATTAACTTTAGAGTAAATGTAGATTTCCTGTTACAGAAAAAAACGGTGCATCTAGTTAATAACTGTACGTGAGGACAGCCCAAATGCAAGGATACAATATATGTGCTGCAAATAATGTTCTGAGCATTCTTTTAATTTTGCATGTTTCATTGTTAACAATTAGTATGATATTTCTTGAAATGTTCAACAACCTCCATGCATTTCTAAAAGATACAACACTGCAGATTCTTGAACTTGGAGTAAAAAATCAAACCTTTCAAGGAACTCAGCAAATCGTGTAACATCAGTTTTAGGGGTTTGGGTGTTGGGAAAGGAAGGTATTGTGAATATTTTGGATTGAGACTCTATCTGAGGAACTGCATTCCTACTCTCTAGTTAGACTAATTGTCATGAGTGTCTTATCTAGAGTTGTTAAACCCTTGTGTTTTCTGTTTAATCTTGTCAAGTTTATTTTGACTGGTAGGGTTTTCAGTCTACTGTGATTATTTAAAGTGGACTCCAAGTTAGCACTTATCGCGGGTCCTTGTGTGTGTGTCGAGAATGCATCGGCTCGCAGTGTTGCTCCGTCAAGCTACTAATGTTCAGTTGGAATTCCTATCAATAAACACTTGTTTCTGTTTCAACATGGGAATTGGTCATCCCTCCACACCTGGGTTCAGTCGTCTGTCAGTGCACACCGTGACACTAATATTATAACACCTTACTCTCCTTGCATTCCTCCCTTGTTCTATCAATCTGCAAGAAGGATACATAATAAACACTGTTTCACTTAAATATTGCCTACTATGTTCTTATCATCATTTCAACTGAGACAAAGAAAGTGCAATGATGTATTTGTTGAACTATGAACTCTTATCTGCAGCTTGCAATACAGAATTGTTAATATTACTGAACTGGTTTGTGCTCTACTTGAATGCAGCATCAAGAACATCCTCACAGCAGAACATAATGGAGAAACTGGGAAGCAGCATCTTTGAATGCTTGCCAGTGCAGGGATAATTTAGTCTTTGGGCTCTTTCTGCTGGTTTGTGAAAATGCACCCACAATTTTATTTGCTTTGAAATTCTACTTCTAGAACATAAAACATTTTCTTAACAAGAAAAGGAAGAACAGTTGATGGAAATTTTGACTCTGGTGTTGGCGGACAAAAGCTGGTAGAAAACCAGCCAGCGCTAAATCTGTCTTGCCCAGCTCTCCCTCAAAAAAACTTTTGTCTGGCATGAGAAAAAAAATTCAAGTTCTGTGACCCCCTTTTATGTGCTTTCTTTATAGCTTCCCTTCTCACTTATAATCTGGAATCCAAGACTTAACCCTTAGCTCAACTCACCCGCATATACATGTGGGGATAAACACAAGTGTAAATGGCAGAAACTTTTTGTTTTCATTTCTGGTAGGCTCAGTTTTTGTTGCATATCTTTAGTTTTCCTCAAATGCGGTGATTATCCTGTCATTTGGACCTGTTGCAATCCTTCTGCTTAAGATAAAGCTTAATTAATTTTGCTATGCTTGATATTAACCACAGACCAAATGTGAACAGCTTTGATTTCACCTCCAGATCCCATTTCAAATTGTACCTTGGAATGAATTAAAGGAGAAAAATTATGCTTAATTTCAGTCCCAGTGCGATATGGCGTAAGTGATTGGAGATGAGCCAGCAAACGTGCACAGCCGCCAAATTTCCAATTAAATCTTGAAGTGCAATGTTAATATTTAAAGTAATGACTGGAGAATGATTTCTTACAGGCTGCATATGATATAGTGCTGTACATCAGAAGAGAAAGCATGCATTCTGAATATCTACCTTTATTTTTCTTAAACATCTAAAATTTGATTTGTATTGAACTAGTGAGGGCCTCCATCGGTCAGAGTTGACTATGGATGTTGCGTCATAGCAGTCTAGATACGCAAGCCTGGGTGGTACAATATGAAGGGCAAGCTGTTGCCCATGTAGCAAGCTCCATGCAACTGATGAAGCCAAAGGAACAGCAGAGACTGATATAGTTTGGTACCAGCAGTGTTGCAGGAGTTGCCAGCCAGCATTGAACTCTATGTAGGAGTGCCTTAGGGAATCCAGGCCAGATTTTTCCTTCAAGGTCCACTTCCGAAGCCTTCCCCATGAGTGTGTATTGCCACAAGGCAGCAAAGGTACTCGAGGAGCTTCCTTTCGTTCTTTTCAAATCTTTTTATTGCATTATAATCAGTTAAATGAACATATCAATAATAACAATACCAAGAGAACAGGATTACAATAATAGCAATTATATATACAAACGTAAGTTCCAAATATCATATCCAGACAGGTCCACCCAATCTCTTGATAATTAAAACTGAAAAAAAAGTTCAAAAGATTTGTTCAAGAAAAAAAAAACAACAAAACCCCCCTAAACTAAACAGATGAGCTTCCAACCACGGCTGACGAGCCCCATCTGCCTAAAGTGACTAGCTTTAAGGTGCCAGTAACCAGCCTTTGCCTCTTCTCACCTCAGTAGAAATGGTTTCTCCAGGCTTAGTAGCTAAGCCACCATGAAGTCCAAGGGCTGGACTTGGTTGTCAAAGGCTATTTGAGGCACACAGCATTAGGAGCATTTAATAGGTAGTGGCGGCTTGTCCTTATTACCCCCCCCCCCCCACCCCCGGCTATAACAAATTTAAGGAACAATATTAGCATTTGGAAGAAGCATTGGATCGGAATATGTGATTTCAAGAGTCTTGTTCTGTCTATTTATGTTGTGTATTTAACATTTAAGCAATATTTGAGTAATTTATATATATTTTTAGATGTTTAAGTAATTATATGTTTTATGTAAAAATACATTAACTGCATACGAAATCATGCTATCATATGATAGATACGCATCTCACTTAAAGTAAACCCAAAGTTAGACCCGCATTTTGGATTCCCATGTCTACATTTGAACTAGATTAGTGTTTTGAGGTTACAAAACATAACAATTTACTGTAATATATTTAGTAATTTTTAATGTTTTCAAGTGGGCGTTGTTTATTAAAAAAAAACATCTAACACTAAAAACACCTAACACTACTTTCTCTAGATTTTTCTTCTGTTTTTATATAAAGGCATCCATTAGTCTTGCAAGACCATGGATCTGCACCTGGAAAGTCTTCACTCTCCAGGGCACAGGCCTGGGCAAGGTTATATGGAAGACCAGCAGTTGCCCATGCTGCAAGTCTCCCCTCTCCACGACACCAATGCTGTCCAAGAGAAGGGCATTAGGACCCACAGAGCTTGGCACTGGTGTTGTCGCAGAGCAATGTGTGATTAAGTGCCTTGCTCAAGGACACAACACGTTGCCTCGGCTGGGTCTTGAACTCACGACCTTCAAGCCACTAGTCCAATGCCTTAACCACTTGGCCACGTGCCCACACTTCTGTTTATATATTGCATGCATTCGTTTTTTTTTGCTCCCCGGACTTCATATGGTGACAGATCATGGAACTTGCAATAAATGCATCCATCCTCACCCACTGATCTTGTTTTCCAATATACTGGGCATCCCTCGAAACCGAAGACCTCTCTGCTGCCAGCTCTCTCTTCAGCCTTGTTGCTGGATGCTTTCAAACCATGGATCCCGCCATCTCCAGATGTGGCTCCAACCCCAGCCGCCTCCATCCCCAGGCCAAGACCTTTCTCACTGCTACTGGGTACCGTAGTTCTTCTTCCACCACCATTACTCCACAACAACCCCGGGTCTCCCTGGTTCCTCTCCACCTTTCTTCACCCCCCCCCCACTGCTCTGAGCCCCCATCTTCCTCCCACCCTATGTTTCCAGAACACCCCCCCACCCCTCCTCTGACCCCTCCAACTCCCTACCCACCACAGAACCTAGCTCTAACCCCAGCCATGTTTTCACCATCCCCTCCGACCTTGCCCGCTCTGAGGCAGATCGTTCTGTCTCAGTAAGGGCCTCGCCTTTGTCCCCCCTGCATCTGCGCATCAGTGAGTTCCGCACCCATCATGATGCTGTGCTCTTCTTCTGCTGCCTCTACATCTGTGCCTATTTCTTTGGCAAGGACTCTCCAGCCCACACCAATAACCCCTTCTCCCATCTTCAACCCTCCTCCTCTTCTTGCACAACCAACCCTGGTCTTCTGCCTGCTCTGGATCTTTTCATTGCTAACTGCCAACAAGATATCAACTGTCTCAACTTTACCACTCCTCTCTTCAATTCAAACTTTGTTCCCTCCGAATGCACTTCTCTCCACTGTCTCTGCACTAATCCCAACCCTCATCATCAATCCCCTCAGAAAAGGGGGTGGGGGCTGCAGTAGTCTGGCGGACTGACCTCAACCTTGTTGAGACCAGATGGCAACTCTCAGACACCTCCTCTTACACCTTGAACAGCACCCTACTAAGCAGCATCAAGCTATTGTCTCCCACACCATCACCGACCTCATCGACTCTGGGAATCTCCCATTCATTGCCTCCAACCTCATTGTTGCATTACTCCACACCTCCCATTTTTACCTCTTACCCAAGATCCACAAACCTGACTATCCAGGTAGATCCATTGATTCTGCCCACTCCTGTCCCACTGAAATTGTGTCTGCAAACCTCTATTCTATTTCATCCACCTTGGTTCAGTCCCTTCCTACCTACATCTGTGAAACTTCACTGCTCTCAATCGCTTCAAAGACTTTAAATTCCCTGGCCCCATTTGTCTCATTTTCACTATGGATGTCCAGTCCCTATACACTCCTATTCCCCTCAGGAGGGCCTTTAATCTCTCTACTTTTTTCTGGACAACAGATCCAACCATTTACCCCTCCTCTGCTACTCTCCTCCATCTGGCAGAATTGTTCCTCACCCTCAACAATGTCTCCTTCGGCTCCTCTGACTTTCTTCAAACCAAAGGTGTAACCATGGGTGCTCACATGGGTCCCAGCTATGCCTGCCTTTTCATCGGCCATGTGGAGCAGTCCATGTTTCAAGCCTACACCAGCATCACTCCCCAACTCTTCCTACGTTATATTGATGACTGCATTGGTGCTGCTTCTTGCACTCATGATGAGCTCATCAATTTCATCAACTTTGCCTCCAACTTCCACCCTGCCATCAAACTTACTTGGTCCATTTCTAACACATTTCTCCCCTTTCTCAATCTCTCTGTCTCCATCTCTGGAGACAGTCAACTGACTGATATCTTTTATAGAACCACTGTCACTCACAGCTATTTTAACTATACCTCTTCCCACCCTGTCACCTGTAAAAATGTCATTCCCTTTTCTTAGTGATGAAGTGTTTTGAGAGGCTGGTGTTGAAGCATATCAGCTCCTGACCAAGTGGCAACTTTGAGTCCGCTCCAATCTGCCTACCAAAGCAACAGGTCCACAGCAGACGCCATGTTATTGGCTCTTCACACAACCCTGGAACATTTGGACAGCAAAGGTGCATATATCAGGATGTTCTTTATTGATTACAGCTCAGTATTTAATACCATCATCCTCTCAAAAATAATCAATAAACTCCAAGACCTGGGCCTCAAAACCTCCTTGTGCAATTTGATCCTGGATTTCTTCGCTTGCAGACCCCAGTCAGTTTGATTGGCAAAAACATCTCCTCCACAAGCTCCATCATCACAGGGGCACCACAGATCTGTGTGCTTAGCCCCCTGCTCTACTGGCTTTAAACCTATGACTCTGTGGCTAAACACAGCTCCAATGCCATATTCAAGTTCACTGATGATACCACTGTCATTGGCCAAAAGGCGGAAATGGATCACGCATACAGGAGTGAGATTGAAAATTTGGCTGAGTGATGTCATATCAACAGCCTTTCACTCAAGCAACACACATCAAAGTTGCTGGTGAACGGAGCAGGCCAGGCAGCATCTCTAGGAAGAGGTACAGTCGACGTTTCGGGCCGAGACGCTTCGTCAGGACTAACTGAAGAAAGAGCTAGTAAGAGATTTGAAAGTGGGAGGGGGAGGGGAGATCAAAAATGATAGGAGAAGACAGGAGGGGGAGGGATGGAGCCAAGAACTGGACAGTTGATTGGCAAAAGGGATACGAGAGGATCATGGGACAGGAGGCCCAGATAGAAGGAAAAGGTGGAGGGGGGGAAACCCAGAGGATGGGCAAGGGGTATAGTCAGCGGGACAGAGGGAGAAAAAGGAGAGAGAGAGAAAGAATGTGTGTATATAAATAAATAATGGATGGGGTACGAGGGGGAGGTGGGGCATTAGCGGAAGTTAGGGAAGTCAATGTTCATGCCATCAGGTTGGAGGCTACCCAGACGGAATATAAGGTGTTGTTCCTCCACCTAGTGGGGTACCGCAAGGCTCAGTGCTGGGACCCCAGTTGTTTACAATATATATTAATGACTTGGATGAGGGAATTAAATGCAGCATCTTCAAGTTTGCGGATGACACGAAGCTGGGCGGCAGTGTTAGCTGTGAGGAGGATGCTAAGAGGATGCAGGGTGACTTGGATAGGTGGGTGAGTGGGCAAATTCATGGCAGATGCAATTTAATGTGGATAAATGTGAAGTTATCCACTTTGGTGGCAAAAATAGGAAAACAGAATATTATCTGAATGGTGGCCAATTAGGAAAGGGGAGGTGCAACGAGACCTGGGTGTCATTATACACCAGTCATTGAAAGTGGGCATGCAGGTACAGCAGGCGGTGAAAAAGGCGAATGGTATGCTGGCATTTATAGCGAGAGGATTCGAGTACAGGAGCAGGGAGGTACTACTGCAGTTGTACAAGGCCTTGGTGAGACCACACCTGGAGTATTGTGTGCAGTTTTGGTCCCCTAATCTGAGGAAAGACATCCTTGCCATAGAGGGAGTACAAAGAAGGTTCACCAGATTGATTCCTGGGATGGCAGGACTTTCATATGAAGAAAGACTGGATGAACTAGGCTTGTACTCGTTGGAATTTAGAAGATTTAGGGGGGATCTGATTGAAACGTATAAAATCCTAAAGGGATTGGACAGGCTAGATGCAGGAAGATTGTTCCCGATGTTGGGGAAGTCCAGAACAAGGAGTCACAGTTTGAGGATAAGGGGGAAGCCTTTTAGGACTGAGATTAGGAAAAACTTCTTCACACAGAGAGTGGTGAATCTGTGGAATTCTCTGCCACAGGAAACAGTTGAGGCCAGTTCATTGGCTATATTTAAGAGGGAGTTAGATATGGCCCTTGTGGCTATGGGGATCAGGGGGTATGGAGGGAAGGCTGGTGCAGGGTTCTGAGTTGGATGATCAGCCATGATCATAATAAATGGCGGTGCAGGTTCAAAGGGCCGAATGGCCTACTCCTGCACCTATTTTCTATGTTTCTATGTTTCTAACCTGAGTGTGGCTTCATCTTGACAGTAGAGGAGGCCATGGATAGACATATCAGAATGGGAATGGGATGTGGAATTAAAATGTGTGGCCACTGGGAGATGTCAGCAAGACCAAGGAACTGATTGTAGACCTCAGGAGAGGGAAACCAGAGGTCCATGAGCCAATTCTCATCAGAGGTGGAAAGGGTCACTATTTTAGAGGACCTTTGATGGACCAGTCATATGAATGTAATTACAATGAAAGCATGACAGTGCCACTGTTTCCTCAGGAGACTGTGGAGATTTGGCATGACATCAAAAACCTTGGCAAACTTCTCTAGATGTGTGGTTGAAAATGTGCTGACTGGCTGCATTGTGGCCTGGTATGAGTGCACCAAATCCTTGGAATGCAAAATCCTACAAAACCTAGTGGACTCGGCCCAGTACATCACAGGTAAAGCCCTCCCATTGAGCACATCTACATGAAACGTCATAAAAAAAGTAGTATCCATCATCAAAGATCCTATTGACCATGCGCTTCTCTTACTGCTGCTATCAGTTAGAAGGTACACGTGCCTCAGGACTCACACCACCAGGTTCAAAAACAGTTACTAACCCTCAACTATCAGGCTCTTGAACAAAAGAGGTTAACTATGTTTATCTATTGAGATGTTCCCACAGCCTCACTTTGAGGACTGTGCATCCTCTTATTTCATGCTCCCGTTATTTATTGCTATTTATTTATATTTGCATTTGCACAGTTTGCTATCATCTATGATCTTGCACTTTCACTGATCTTGTTTACAGTTACTCTTCTATAGATTTGCTGAGTATGCCCTCAGGAAAAAGAATCTCAGGGTTGTATGTAGTGACATACCTGTACTCTGATAATAAATTTTACTTTGAACTTTGAATTTGAATATTATTTAATCTTTACAATTTAAGTTTACAATGCAGCAATAAATTTATTTTACACAAAGTGCCAAAAGCACCTTTCATTATTGCATTAGTTTGCATGGTAATGTTAACTTTATATTTTTTTAAATGGATCTGTCTATTTTGTTTCTCTTCCCAACCATTTTCCTATATTTCTCTTACAAATTTTCTTTCAGCTGATTTATCATTCCTCCCTCGTAAAAAGCCAATATTAAAACAATATATCTATTCTAGACTTTTCTTCCCATGGGGTTCCTGTGGTCCATTTTAATTTATGTCGATCCTAAGTTGAATAATCTTGCTTTTAGTTATTTGAAAGCCATAGTGAAAGCATTTAAATGAATATCCTCCAACAGCTGATTAAATTTGAGAACTGCTGTGCCTTCTGACTTTGAGTAAATGGATCCACTAATTTTTAAGGGTTAAACCATTCTCCTTGCATTCTTTTATGTTGGGAGTTGGTTCAATCACCATTAGTTGCCCTTGAGAAGGTGAGGAAGGACTGCCTCTCTAAACCACACAGTCGATATAGAGGATGCTCCCATTTGTGGTATTAGAAATCCCTTTGCTGTGTTGGCTACTAGGGTCTATGGAGATGACCTACAGTTATGATTTATTTTTAAAATTGCTGTCATCAATTGCTTTTCATTTTTAAACTTGGTTGCACACTTCAGTTACACAGTAATTTAGCTTTGAGGATATCAAGATTTAATACAGCTCCCCAGGTTTGTTGAACCTGATACCCGAATTGATCAGTACAATAACTCAATCCTTTATGCTGTGCATTGCTATACTGCATTGCTCAAATGTGCGCCGGTCTACTGTCACCAGTGTCTTTGTATCTTGATGGAATCATTCAGAAAGATCATTTGGTTTCACAGAATCAAAGGCTGAAGCTGAAGTTCCGGTTTTGCATAATTACATCATAGCTATACTTTCCCTCTATTCTCCTACCTTTCCTTCATGTCCCTTGGCACTTATACCTAACAAAAATTCTGTTTTTGTTTCTAGAAACCTGTAGCCTTTTGTAATGAGGGGTATTGCATGTTTGGTTCTCATTGGACGGCAAGGAGAAAATGTTTCCAGTTTACCCTGGAGCTGACCCAGTTTAAATAGTAAATGTAAAATCATGGAGTCAGGAAGAAAGGTAAATGGAAATTGACTGCTGTTTAAATACTCGTCAACTAGTCTTTTCCAATAATGTTTGAAAGTAGGTAGACAAGGTCAGCAGATTGACTTCAATTGAAACAGCTTTCCTAGTGATGTGATCTACTAGTTACTATTGTACAGTGGCAGAGATAGAGTTTGAAGGGCAGTCAGAGTCCAAAACCTTGCACGATGGATACAGGACAGTAGATAAATCATTGAAGGGGAAACAAGATGTATCAATAGCATTAAGACTCCCAAAAGTTTTCAGGCGTGACTCTTCAAAATGTGTCCTACTATGTGGCCATCTATCTGCACCTTTTGGAATAAGTGGCTAAGTTAATCTCAAGAAGATCTGTAGGAACCCTTTTAAGTTTGAGAGTAGGAAATTCTGCCAGGCTCTGATTCCTGCAGCACCCTCTGCTGTGCATATGTGTGCACTGGGGACCAGCTCAAGCACATTTACATTACTGTCTATCTTTCCCTTAAAGAAGGAGCATTTCCAAGAGACTCTGACTGAACTACAGGGAGTCAGCTAAGGAACTAAAACTGAAAAATTAAAAGTTAGCTTTATTTAGCATGTACATCAAAACATATAGTGAAATGCGTTGTTTGCATCAATGTCCAACAGGATGTGCTGTGGGATAGTTGGCAACTCATGCTTCCAGTGCCAATGTAGCATGCCACAAGTTACTAACCCCAGTCTGTACGACTTTGGAATGTAGGAGCATCCAGACTAAGCCCACACAGTCATGGGAAGAAGGTACAAACTCGTTACAGATACCTGAGGAATTTAACCCAAGTTGCCTGTGCAGTAAAGCATTATGCTATCGTGCCACCCGTCCAGAAAGAATAAATACCAAATTGTGTGGAAGGTTCAGGCATGCAGCAACGGAAAATAAATTATCACTTAAAAGTTATTTACAGCTTTTATCCATTTTGAACATGCTCGATTCTACATGCTGGTAGGCTGTAAGGCGTTGCAATGTGTGACTGATGAAAGTTGGGAGAGCGGTGTTGAGCTATTCAAGAGCATTCCATTAAATCTCCTATCGTGCCCAGTGTGTCTGTTTCTATGGACTGATGAATGTGTTTGCTCAAGAAAGAGCACAGATTGAAATTTTAAAACCACAGACAAGAATGTTGCAGAAGATTTCTAAGTACTGTGGGGGAAGAAGAACAAATTGTTTGATATTTTGAGCTGTTGCTACTCAGAAATGGAAACAAATAAAACCCATCCCACTCCTACTAAACCCCAGGACATTGCAGCAGTAATTAGCTCTGCATTTCAGCATTTCTCTCATCATGAAGCACTCCCAGTGCCAAAGTAGCTTAGCACGGAGGTTAAACAAAAGCATTATATGCCATCTACCACGATCTCAGAATACCCAAAGACTTTCTAGCCATTAGCTGCTTTTTGCCACATTTACTGTATTACAATCCTGTGAAGGGAAACATTCTGAGACAACACGACCTGCTCATTTACTCTTAAATAAATAGTTAATGCAAACAGGCTTTTTCACTGGAATTGGGTGAACCTAGAACTAGAGGTTATGTGTTAAGGTTGGAAAGTGAAATGTTTAAGGGAAATATGAGGGGTACTTCTCCAGTCAGTGGGTGATGAGAGAGTAAAAATTTAAATTATAAATCATAAATAGAAAATAGAAAAGGGGGCAATTTTCAAGGGGGCACTGAAACCGGTCTGAGAGGATGTGTAGCTACATCTTATGATTATGAAAACAATTTGGAAGCCAAGTGGAATCTTTGGCTTTGTTAATAGGAAAATAGACTATAAAAACAAGGAGAAAATAGGATTTTTTTTAATATTGGTTGTGTCTCATTTGAAGGATTGTGTTCAAAGTTGGTTGATGCACTTAATGCAAGATATCAAGGCTTTGGAAATGGCATGAAGTGATTACTGGAATGGTACCAAAGATAAATGGCAGAATCTGGAACTGATTTAAGAAAACTATATTGAAATCTGGTTGCTGAGAAACAGTTTCTATTAGTTGAAGGATTGCTGTTGGGATGGCTCAGATTTACGGTGAATGGGAAGAGACAAATTATGTAAATAATTTAAAGATTGGTAAGTAAAGCCAGTTGACAAACTCTGTCAAAGACTTGGCACATAAACGCTGGGCTAAACAACCATCTCAGAGCTCATTCTGTGGTACTGCAAACTCTCAATATTTGATATCTTATCTTTTTACCTGGATAAATATTCATGATGTCTGATGGATCTCTATACCAATGAGGAGGTTAGCATGTCACAGTCATGTGTATTTTCCATAAGCAATCCTTGGATGGGTTTGACTCTTATGTTCATAGAACTGGGGTAATCAGAGTCAGATTAACTTTGCAGCAGCAGTACAATGCAATGCATGATAAATATAGAAAAAAAATGAATTGCAGTAAATTTGTATACATATAGATATTAAATAGTTAAATTAAGATATGTAGTGCAAAAACAGAATTTTTTAAAAACATAGTGAGCTAGTGTTCATAGGTTCAATGTCCATTTAGAAATCAGGTGGCAGAGGGGTAGAAGCTGTTCTTGAATCACTGAGTGTGTGCCTTCAGACTTCTGTACCTCCTTCCTGATGGCAACAGTGAGAAGAGGGCATGTCCTGGGTAGTGATGATGGAAGCCACTTTTCTGAGGCACTGCTCCTTGACAATGCCTCGGACACTATAGAGGCTAGTACCCATGATGTACTGACTAATTTTACAACTGTCTGCAGCTTACTTCGATCATGTGCAGTAGCCCCACCACCCCCCATACCAGATGGTGATGCAGCCAGTCAGAATGCTCTCCGCAGCACATGTATAGAAGTTTTTGAGTGTTTTAGGTGACAAACCAAATCTCCACAAACTCCTGATGAAATACAGTCGCTGTTGTGCCTTCTTTATAATTGCATCGATATGTTGGGACCAGGTTAGGTCCTCAAAGATATTGACATCCAGGAATTTAAAAATGCTCACTCTCTCCACTTCTGATCCCTCCACGAGGATTGGTTTGTGTTCCGTCGTCTTACCCTTCATGAAGTCCACAATCAGCTCTTTGGTCTTACTGACATTGAGTGCAAGGTTGCTGCTGCCACAACTCAACTAGTTGGTAAAAATTGCTCCTGTACACCTTCTGAACACCATCTGAGATTCTGCCAGCAATTGTTGTATCATCAGCAAATTTATTGATGGCACTTGAGTTATGCCTAGCCACACAACCTTATGATTATAGAGAGTAGAGCAGTGGGCTCAGTGCACATCCATGAGGTGCACCAGTGTTGATCATCAGTGAGGTGGAGATGTTATTGCCAGTCCTCACAGATTGTGGTTTTCCAGCTGGGAAGTCAAGGATCCAGTTGCAGGCAGAAGTACGAGGCCTAGGTTCTGCAGCTTTTCTATCAGGACTGTAGGAATGATGGTGTTAAACGCTGAGCTATAGTGAATGAACACGATCCTAAAATAAGTATTTGTAATTATGGTATTAGGGTCTTCTCTCTCCTTGCAGGCAGCTCACTTGACACATAACTGAAATTGTGTTTAGAGGAAGCTGATGACTTATCTTATCCTGCAGAACAGTATCCATTAATGTTGGACACAACTACTGCTGTCCTTTTAAATCTAGAGGATATAGGCTGAAGCCCTTCAGAAATGGTTTGAAAGAGGAGCCCAATCTTAGACTTTTTAAAGGAAAAGTAAAGACTCAGTGCAATCTGCTTTCATGACAAATCTGATACTTCATGTCAACCATGAAGTGTCCAACCAATTGCCCTCTTGAAACTTATTCACTACAAAAACAGATTGCTAATACAAATTAGTGTGCAATGATGTAAATTACTTCTTGATGTGATTACTTTTCAGTGGTCTTGTGTTAAAGTAGTGGTTTAATGACCAGTTGAATTAATATTCTGTGTGTATGTGTTATGTGCTTGCTAATTTTGTATCTTGAAATACCAACTGACCTGAGTCATAATCATCTCTGACTATCTAATTACACAGATAAATTACCATTACTGGTATAAGTAATTCAGATCATCCATATTGGCCAGGATTTCAGTGAGCCATTTCAAGTGGTTTTCTCTTACATTTATATTTCCATATTCTTTGTTTTGTCAATCTATATTTGCATTTGGAGCAGTAAAATACATGCCGGAAGAACTCAACTAGTCAGCAGCATCGGTGGAAAGAAGAACTAGTTAACGTTTTGGGTCAGCAGCCCTTCCTCTGAACTCAGAAGAGGTCAATGGGAGGGAGGCAGAAGTAAAGAAATTATATGCCAGTTAGTATGGCCTCAGTGGTCAGGAAGATATTGAAGTCATTTTTTAAAGATATGGTTTTGGGATACTTGGATAAAGTAGGTCATAGTCAGCATGGTTTCCTTGAGGGAAAATCTTGCCTGACAAATCTGTTGGAATTCTTTGAAGAAATAACAAGCAGAATAGACAAAGGAGAATTGGTAGATGTTGTGTACTTGGATTTTCAGAAGGCCCTTGACACATGAGGCTGATTAATAAGATAAGAGCCCATGGTATTACAGGAAAGGTAGCAGCATGATTATAGCACTGGATAATTGACAGGAGGCAAAGGGTGGGAATAAAGCGAGCCTTTTCTAATTGGCTGCCGGTCACTAGTGGTTTTCTGCAGGGTCTGTGTTGGGACCACTTCTTTTCAGATTGGAATGGGCAAACTGAAATTAAATTGATACCTCACCTGAAATGTTAATTTGCATTCCAAATTAAGACCATAAATAAGACCATAGGTTATAAGAGCAAAATTAGGCCATTTCTGATCTCTCTATTAGTTTGTGTTCCCTTCTCTTACCCTTCCTGAGGTCCACAAAAAGGGGAGGAGAGTGAATGCTGTGACTTTTTGTGAGATCATGTTGAAGCTAGCAAAAATTGCAAAGGATAACATGTGATTAGTGAAACCTGGTGGGATGGAACAAGAATACTAACTGTCCTCCTACCCAATTCCCCTTGGACAGTTATTATTCTACCCTGAGGATGATATGGTGAGAACATGCATACTCAATGAAGGAAATAATAACATTCAGTCTGGTAGAAAACTCATCATAAAATTTCTCGTGTCCAAATCCCACTCTTGTTCTCCATGAAATCTCCAGCTATGTAACATTCCTGTATTTTGGTGTTTCCTCCAAAATGGCTAATATTAATGCATTTGCTGGTCAACATGCACCAGGTAAACTCCTATGTGAAGAAGTTGCATTGAAAGGAGTTGCTAGTAATCCTGGACTTAATCCCTCAAACCTGGAACAGCTTGTCACTTCTTAAAGAGGAAGAAAGAAAATAGTAGGTAGAGAATATTGGAAATAGAAAGTGTGGAAACCAAACATGATACCCAATAAGCTCTACTCAGTGTTTATAAACTGAGCTGTTAATTGAAGGGTGTACTACAAAGAGGAGTTACAATTTTAACTGGTGGCATTAATATGATAACGAATCATTGATTTCCTCTTGAGACTTCTTACTGAAGTATCTGAATTCACTAGAGTAATAAGGCATGAATTATGATTTGTTTTCTTTTCAGCCTAAATGCTGTGCTACCTCATTCCTTATATTGTGTTCTGGTGGTAGTCGAGAAGATACGATCTTGCGGTAATAATTCCTCCCCAGATGCCTGTACACTAATTGCTCTTGTTATTCTCTTCAACCACCACTGGGAGTTTCAGGTGTCACTTAATGAGGGTGCAGGAACCATTAGTGAAAAAAAATGAAGCCAGTCAGACAAGAATCAGCTTTGACCTTTTTGCTTCTGTACAACCAGGCACAGATCTGTCATTATTTACCTATTGCTGGGTTTTTCTGGTGCATTGATATATGTTTAATTTGGAAGGCTAACATTGAAGAACCATCAAATTTGTGAACATCAAATCATGAAACCTTGCTCTGCTCTTAAACAAACAGTAACATCCTGTTATTTATAAACTGTAATATTGAATCAGTCAGAAAAAAAATATCTTTAGAGATAAATGTATCAAGACTGATCTGTGCTTTTGTTTATTTATAGGCTCTATTGTTAACAGGTTGTGCTTTGAGCTTGTCAGGCAGAAAGTTATATTTCATCAAAGTTAATTAATTTTAATTTCAGATCTCCTCATGTCAACTAGATTAACAATTTTGCCCATAAATTAATATAAGGCCATAATGGAAAGAAATGGCACACATGGGGAACTGAAGATTTCAGCAAGGGATAGACTCCAAATAATACAGAGTGACATGTAATGAATTGTCAGGCGTGAGAGACAAATGGATTGTCTATCAGTAAAAATCCAACTTCGGTGACCTATTCCGTTTAAGTGGGAATATTTCACTAAACTCTAGGTTTGCATGAAGACCAATGAAGAAAGATCCTACAGAAGTGAAACGATAAGGCAACAGCTGCAGCTATCAAAGAATAGAGAGGCCAATTTCAAAAAATGCTACTTACTTTCCAAGAAATGAATTATGTACTCAAACCAATGAAAAACACTGTGGCCTGTCCACTCATTGCAATTCAAGCGTGTGTAGGTGCTCAAAGAGTGGGATATCACAATGACCTGGTGTTGACAAACTACCAAGAAATGTCTGCAAAAATGGAAGTATCTTCAATGAGTGACTAAATAGACTAAAACATTTAACTTAAAGTAATTGTGCAACTCACAAAATGCTGGTGAAACTTAGCAGGTCAGGTAGCATCAACGGAAAGAAATGGACAGTCGATGTTTCAGATTGAGACTCTTCAACTGGATTGGAAAAAAGAGGGGAGAAACCAGTATAAAAAAGTAGGGGCAGCTGGTGGGTAAACAGTTCCTTGTTCATTCCTCTGAACTCTTTTTGTAATTCTTATATAGCTGTATCAGATGCCTTTACAAATTCCTCTGTTATAGAAAAGACAATCCCAGATTCTCCAATCCATTCACATAAGTAAAGTCGCTCCTCCCACAATCATTTTGGTAAATACATTAGCATCCTTCTGCAAGTCTTAATTTTTCATCAAATGTCTAAGATTGGTTGCAATACTCCAGACATAGTCAAACTAGTGCTTCATAAAGATTCCTCATGACTCTTTTTTCATTGGGACTCCACTAGAATATAAAGCCAAGACCTCTAGTGCTGCTTTAACCACCTTCTCAACCTGCACTGCAACATCAGAAAACTTTGAGTATTCTCAGTTCTTTCTGTTCTTGTGCTCCATTAACAATTGTCCCTTTAGTTTAGATTGCCTCTGATCTTAGTATTGAAATACAACTGCTCACATATCAGCAGTAAATTTCATGTGTGGCCGCTCCAACATTCTATGTCCTTGAAGTTTATTCTGTCTTCCTGAAAGTTCGGTGTAATCTGTAAATTTCAGTTAATGCTGTAGATATTCAAGTCTTTCATATGTGTTGTGAAAGCCCAATGCACCCCCAGGGAACTCTAATGTACAGTTCCCCTTGTTCCATGAGCTTCAAACCTGCTATGTGGTATTGCATGGATTTCCAAAAGCCATTGCTATGAACAACGTCCATTACTTTCCCTTATTAACCTCCCAGCACCACCTCCAAATCTAGTTAGATATGATTTGCTTTAATGACACATGCATCTTACTAATAGTAGTACATAAACAAAAGAACACCATGATATTGTTCTTGATCTGGTCTCCAGAGCCACAGTTCATTTTGTATGAACATCACTTCCTATATGTAAGCTGTTTTTATATCATTTCCTGCATGGGTTAGTTTTAATTTGACTTGAAGCATGTGATGGGCAGATGCACATCTCAACCACATACTTATTTGCCCTTGAAACAGTGATATCTGTGAGTCTTAAGTTTTGGTATATTGGTAAACATTTAGTAGATATATTTTGAAGGAAGTAATATGTTTAAGTATATTGTTGCACCATGATCTGGAGGTCAGGTCAAAATGTGGCTCATCTATCACGTCTTCACCATGCTCAAACAAAACCACAACTAGCATAGTTCCAGCACAAGGTCGTGCCAAAGCTGAAGCAGCAAGAATGAGAGTAGCATATGCAGTGTGAAGTTGAGATGCAAATGGAGAAAGTATATATTGACATAGAGACAACATGGGTACAGGCGACATTAAGTGTGCTCAAGGAGGAGCGTGAAGCTGAGGTTGCCTCAGCAGAGATAAAGGTGTATGAAGCAGCAGATGACTTCAACAGTGGTGAGTATTTAGCCACAATCAGTCATGCTTCACCATCACAACCACCAATATATCTTACTAAAGGATATGTCCAAATGTATTCTGGGTATAAAAAGGAGAGTGCCCCAGCTCTACAAGGAGAAGCTGTCCACACCACGCAGCCAACATGCCTTTTACCTGGTCCAGGTATTAACAGTCAAGGTCCGCAGCAGCAAAGTCCAAAAACACGCCCCTTGCAGTTCCATCACAGCAGAGAACTCAGTCAAGTGTTGCTTGTGATGCCAATCCCATCTACACAGACATGGACTGACTGAGCTTCCATCCATCCCAGGGCACACATTTGGGAAACCAGTCCTCACAACACTCTCAATCAGGAACTACAGGTGCATTAGATTTGGCTAGGTACCTGGTTCATTGAGACCTAGTCACAGCAGGACTGAAAGTGTGTAATAAACAGCCAAGTTATCTGTCCTAAAAGACAAGCAGACAGGATGGTGGAATGCACCTCTTGCAGGATGTAGGAAGGCAAGGATACCTTCAGTGTCCCTGACAACTACAACTGCGAGAAGTGCATCCAGCTGCAGCTTCTAACAAACTGCGTTAAGGAGTTGGAGCTGGAACTGGATGAACTCCGGATCATTTGGGAGGCTTAAGGGGTGATAACTAGGACATATAGAGAGGTAGTTACAACCAAGGTGCAGGGCACAGCAAATTAGGTTACAGTCACAAAGGAGAAAGGGGTTAAGGAACCAGAGGAAGAGTACCCCTGTGGCCATCCCACTCAACAACAGGTATATCACTTTGGATACTGTTGGGGTGGATGATCTAACAGAGAAAAGTCTGAGGAAAGACGTAACAGTAGTTGGGTCTCTGGCATTGGGTCTGCCCCTGTAACTCAGAAGGGAAGGAGGGGAGAAGAGGCACACTATGCTGAAAGGGGACTCATTTCTTAGGGATACAGACAGGAGGCTCTGTGGGCAAAACCGAGAATCCCAGATGGTATGTTGCCTTCCATGTGCCGGGGTCTGGGATACCTGAGATCGAGTCCTCGGAATTCTTAGGTTGGAGGATGAACAGCCAAAAGTCATGGTCCATGTCAGAACCAATGACATGGCAGGACGAGTGACAAGGTCTGCATAGGAAGTTCAGGGAGTTAGGTGCTAAGTTAAAGGGCTGGACCTCCAGGGTTGTGATCTTAAGATTGCCCAGAACTAGGAAGATTATACAGTTTAATACATGACTAAGGAGTTGGTGTAGGAGGGAGGGCATTAGATGTTTGGATCATTGGGCTTTCTCCCAGGGAGGGTGGGACCTGTACAGAAGGGATAGTTTGCACCTGAACTAGAAGGGGACAAATATCCTGTGGGAAAGTTTGTTAATGCTACATGGTGGGATTTCAACTAGAGTTGCAGGGGGATGGGAACAAGAGTGCCAGAACAATTAGTGGAGAGTTTGTGGAGGCAGATGTTGGTAAGACTTCAGACAATGTTAGGAACTTAAAGGTTGAACATAGTGCCACTCGTGTCCTGAGATGCCTATATTTCAATGCTAGAAGAATTGTAGGAAAGGTGGATAAGAAAGGTGAAGATGAAGTAGCTGGCTTACAAACAGAGGCAGCATGTAGTAAGGAGAGGCTATTGACAGGGAAAATTGCAGTCAACAGGATGAGCTGCAACATAAAAGTCAGACCAAATTGAAAAGAGTGAACACAGGACTAAGCAGTTGCATCTGAATGAGCACAGTATGCGGAACTAGATAGATGAACTTGTAGCACAGTTGCAGATTGGTAGGTATGATGTTGTAGGCATCAATGTATCACAGCTGAAAGATTATAGTTGGAAACTTAATGTCCAAAGATACACATTGTATCGAAAGGATAGGCAGGAAGGCAGAGGAGGTGGTGTTGTTCTGTTGGTAAAAATGAAATCAGATCATTAGAAACAGGTAAAATAGGGTCAGAAGGTGTTGAAACATTGTGGATAGAACTAAGGAACTCTAAGGGTAAAAAGATCCTGATGAGAGTTGTATGCAGACTCCCAAACAGCAGTAAGGATGTGGCCTACAAATTACAATGGGAGATAGAAAACACATGCCAAAAGAGCAATGGTACAATAGTCATGGGGATTTCAATATGCAGGTAGATTGGGAAATTAAGGTTGATACTGGATTCCAAGAGGGGGAATTGTCTAGAGTGCCTGTGAGATGGCTTTTTAGAGCAGTTCATGGTTGAGCCTACTGGATTGCGTGTTGTAAAATGAGCCAGAGTTGATTAGAGAGCTCAAGGAAAAATAACCCTCAGGGGTAAGTGATCATAATATGATCGAATTCACCCGGAAATTTGGGAAGGAGAAGATAAAGTTAGATGCACCAGTATAGCAGTGGACCAAAGGGATGACAGAGACACGAAAGAGGCAGGGATCAGGGCAGAGCAGCAATGGCTGGAATTTATGGAAGCAATTCAGAAGGCACAGAAAATATACATCCCAAAGAGGAAGAAGCATTCTAAAGGAACATTGACACAACCTTGGCCAACAAGAGAAGACAAAACCAACATAAAAGCCAAAGAGAGGGCATATAATAGAGCAAAAATTAGTCAGAAGTTAGAGGATTGCAAAGCATTTATAAGCCAACAAAAGGCAACTAAAAATTATTAAGAAGGTAAAGATAGAATACAAAGTAAGCTAGCCAATAATATTAAAGAGGATATATATTCGTGGCACCCTTAATGGCTTTCCGGAGTTCACACCTGGATTCCCAGTAGCAACTGGTATGCCCAGACCTAAAAGCCGCAGCTCTAGCCTTCAAAAGGGACTGGACCTCATAATTCATCCAAGGTTTCCGGTTAGGGAATACCCGGATCGTCTTGCAAGACAAACAGTCCTCTGTGCATTTCCATACTCATCGAGGTTAGCTGCTGAGTCCTTGAATACTGACCAGTCCACCAATTCAAAGCAGTCACAGAGGACCTTATCCATTTCCTCTGTCCAACATGACACCACTTTTGACACTGTGACATCCCGCTTCAGTTTCTGTTTGTAAGCCGGGAGGAGGAGTACGGCCTGATGGTCCAATTTTCTGAAGTGAGGTCGTGGGACGGAAAGGTAAGCATCTTTGACTGCTGTGTAGCAGTGTTCAAGTATATTCGGGCCTCTAGTGGGGCAGGAGACATGTTGGTATAACTCTGGCAGTGCCTTTCTGACGTTGGCCTGGTTAAAGTCCCCGGCTGTAATGAGCAAAGCCTCCGGATACATGGTCTCAAATTCACTGATGTTGGCATACAGTATGTTCAGAGCATACTCCATGTCAGCCTGGGGGGGAATGTAGACAGCTGTCAGTATGACCGAGGTGAATTCCCGTGGCAGATAGTAGGGACGACAATTCACCGACAGGTGTTCCAGGTCCGGGCTGCAGAGAGTAGTGAATGTGTGAAATTCTTTGCCACAGGAAGCTGTGGATGACAAGTCTTTATGTATATTTAAGACAGAGGCTGATAGATTCTTGATTGGTCAGGGCATGAAGGAAGATGGGGAGAAGGTAGCAGATTTGGGCTGAGGGGAAAATTGGACCAGTCATGATGAAATGGTGGAGCAGACTCGATGGGCCAAATGGCCTAATTCTGCTCCTATACTTTATGGTCTTATGGTCTTTTGCAATGCCATGGAGGACGAAGTCCCAAACCCAGAGAAGAGCTAAACCTTCTCTATAAGTTACAAGAGCCAGCAGAACTTTTGTCAGAACTGCAAACCACCAAAAGCATGGGGGTACCCTATTAGGACAGAATTTCCTGGACATTTCAAGAGGAATAAACCCAATAAACCTGAACAATATCCAAGAATCATGCCCCCACCCCCCCCATCCACCATGTTCATTCTTTGTGGAATTCATTTGCAGCCATATAGCAGTTGAAAAGGACCATTGTTTTATGCTTTCAGTGTCCAGTAACATGTTATTCAAAGAGAGATCTCCATCAAAAGTCTGGAAACCCAAACCTTTATCACAGTCAACAAAATAGAAGTATAAAACTCTGTCATGAACCCTGATAGACAATGACCTGTCCATAAGAAACTCCACCCCTTAAGGAAATGCAGAAAACTCAGAGAAAAAACACTTGCAAACTGGAGATGCTTTCTAAAGGAGCACTCAATATGCTTCAAATGTTGTGCTTCAACAGCAAACCAAGCGAAAGACTGTAATGCTATCACACTCTGCACTGAGTGCAACTGTGACCAGCATAACTCAGCTCCTCAGTCAGGGCTGTTACTGGTTCCAGCACATCCACAGTGAAGACTGCCAGGGAATCCGCTGAGCATCCATCAGATGTAGCTACTTCCTCATGGACAGAGGTATGTCGGAAAATCAGGCTCCAAAATGGGTCTGCTCAATGTCAACCCAAAAGATATTCTTTCTTTCTTTTTAAATCTTTTTATTGAATTAGTACACAAAAGGTAAACCATATAGGCTTACCATTTGGGCTTGTGATTCCTATTTTAGGTAACATATTCTTCCCTCCCTCTTCCACTGACCATGCCTTTCAAATTTGGAAGACTAATGGTATTTCACGGTTTTTGGATTTATTTTTAGATGGTTCCCTTATGTCTTTTGAGCAATTATCTAACAAATATAAACTGTTGTGTTTACCACTGCCAGAAACCTGCACAAATACAATACAAGTGTGCAGTTCAAAGGCATATCACTGACCAATCTGCTCTTGTGGGTTTAGAGCTCAATAACAGTCAGTTTGGGATCCTTATGTGCTTCAGAACTGAATCCGTTGAAGTGATGGCAGATATTTAATAACTATTTCACAGCTTCCTAGTGAGAAAGGTTCATCAAGACTACCTCAGATCCTTGTGGTTTTTGTGATCACCAACTGGACAATGAGAGTTCACATATCTGGTAGCTGTCCCTCGCCAGCTGTGGCCATACCCTTATGAGAGCAGCTATCAAGGGAGCGAAGGTATTTGGGTCTGAAACACAGAGGTGTATAGAGAGGCATTTCTATGTTGATTATAGTCTTACAGAATTTTCTAGTGCAGAAGAAGCAGTCATCATGTTAAAAGCAGGGCAATACATGATGGCACAATCTAATCTCAGACTGCATAAGATCACATCTAATGGTGTTGAGGTCATGCAATGCTCCCCACCTGAAGCTCTGACCAAAGGTCTACAGAATCTTGATCTTGGACAGGACCTCCTCCTATGCGGTGCAGTCTGGGCCTTGGATGGGACTTCATCACCAGCACCCTCACTCTTCAGGTTGCTGATACCGAGAGACCCTTGACATATTGTGGCATGGTGCAGCATGCTATTGATATTGAACAGCCCATTTGACCCTCTTGGATTTGCTGATTCATTCAGTATCCAAGTTCTTTACTGACAGCCATGTTGTGCTTGGTTATATATTTAATGAAGCAAAGAGATTCTATGTTGAGGTACATAATAGTTTCCAATGTATCAGGTGATATATTGCCAATGGAAATATGTTACTACTGATCATAACCTGGCTAGTCATACCTCAAGAGGACTCCAAGATGATCAGCTCACCCTCTCTTCAAGGTTAACTGGCCCTGCATTTCTTGCTAATCCTCAACATGAACATAGTCAGCAGGAAACTTATGACTTAGCCGACTCTGAAACAAATGCAGAAATACATCCTCATGTGTCAACTAGCATCATTCTTATCATCGCTCTAACTTGACAGTGCACCCTTTGAGCGTTTTTCAAGCTGAAAGTTGCTTACCAAATCAATTGCCCGGCTCTCACATATTGCTCATTCCTTTATAGGAGTAGCCAAAGACCACCTTTGCAATGGTTGGCACATTTGTAAGCAATCTCTCAGCACAGAGCAACTGAATTGGGCAAAAGTTAGAATCCTTCTAGCTGTTCAAAAACAGGCTTATGTAGAAGGAGTACAGTGCATCACCAAGCAAGAGTCTCTCTCAAAACAAAGTTCCCTTCCTAAACTCTGTCTTTTTTTTGGCTATAAGGGGCAACTGTAAGTTGGAGGATATATTAAGAAGGCACAACTCACCTCAAAGAAAATTCATTCATCTGTCATTTTGGTTGCCCTCCTGCTCATTGGACATTACCACAAGCAAGTCTGTTTTCAAAGCCAATACTTTTGAAGTAAGAACGATTAAAGACAGTGTAGTAAGACTGCTTTCAAGACCAATCTGAGATTATCCTTCTTTTCCCAAAGAATTAGTAAAGTGAACACTTGACTTTTAGTTTCGGTACTTCAGTCTGACATCCTATGGATGTTAGTATGGAATGGTCTAGCCTCTACTGGCACAGTTCATTTTGTATGAACATCACTTCCTATACTTTTACATCCTTTCCTGCATGGGTTAGTTTTGATTCAATTTGAAGAGCATAATGGAAAGACATCTCCTTGAAACAGCAATATCTGAGAGTCTTAAATTTGGTAATATTGGTAAACATTTCGTAGATATATTTAGAAGGAAGTATTATGTTTAAGTTTATGGTTATGCCACAAGTTTACTCTTGTTTACACAGCATAGTAATGGAGTGTCGTGTATGTGTATTATTTCGGTTTTCACTGGTTGTGAGAATAATCAATAGTACAGACTGGCCACCAATTTTCTGGCACCCTCGGTTCCTGAGCCTTGCTGGATTAATGTTCATGTCCAATTAAAAGAGGTCACGCAATGATAATGGCAAAAATGGACTTAAAATAGAAGCTTAAAAAGGATTATTAATTAAACAAAAACTAAATTACTGTGCTTAAAAAGAATGTTGCTTCTCAGTTATCTTTTAAAGCATTTCATCCAAGCAGAACTGTTTCATGTGCTTTGATCTCTCTCTGTGTAATTTTTCTTGAATCAAATAAAAATTCATTAGCTCTTGTTCCTTCACAAAGGTATGTTTCTCCGATCCTTTGATTAAATCAGCAAACAACTCAATTCATCTGTTAATAGTAAATCTTTGTTTCATTCCTTTCATAATCAGCACTGCCATCTTCATCATTTGCAGTGTTTTTATCAGCATTCAAAACACTGTCTATAATTTCTGAGTCTGTAAAATGATGCACAACAAGTGTTTCATCGTTGACAATCATCCACTCACGTAGATTTTCTTCATTAAGGCTACATAAGACTACTTGAAAGCTGGTATTCCAACACTATTTGTACATGAAAGCAAATTATGAACAACTACTTTCTCCTTTAGTACACAGAACCCTGTAAAATCATTGACAGGCTTTTCTTCAGACGCATTATCAAACATCAAGGCACCTATCTTAGAAGCCATAGCTAGGGTTAAATTTACGTAAAATAAGCAAAAATAAGCACAAAATATTGAGACTACCACCAAGTGCAATGTAAATAATAAAAATAGCGTGCTTTTGTCAAAATGAGACTCGCCACAGATGGTGCTGCATGCGCTACACAGTGCCATCAGGTGGCCACCCAATAAACTACGTCTTGTAATTTCATCCAATTTAAAAGAGGTACCAAACCATCAGTTTCCAGAAAATGGCAGTCAACATGACCTAGTATATTCAGGTACACAATGACTCTGTGTTGAAGTTAATATGTATTTTACTTAACTCTATGCAGTTTCACAAGTAGAGATCTCACTAAAAACCCTGAAGAAAGCTTCTATCTCACGTGATTTTTTTAGAAGATATTTGGCTCATTACATAGCTGTGTATAGACGCACAGTAAGGGCAGTAGAGCTACCATTACTTCAGCACATGGAAGTTTTTAAGCCCATGGCTGATATGATATACTGAAATATAAATATTGTCAATATATAGTTCCAGTATTGGTGAATGGTCAAAGCCCTTTTCACAACCACGTGGAATTGAGTTGAGATTTAGTAAGCACTTCAGAACTCTAGGGATGAACTGGTGGTGATGAAGAATTATTGAATGATAGGTGATAGAGCAAACCTTACATGTTGAATCCAGTTTTGTTCTGGAGCAAAGTTTGATACTTCGGAATAAAGATCTTGGGACCTTGTCCAGGCTGGTAATTTTACACTACACCAAACAACACACTGGCCTTCAGGGGCTAAACATTCACACGGTAGGGTTCTTGTTAAAACGGCAAAGTACTAGATTAATTTACCATGCCTTGGGCATTGCATTATTAATCAAGAACATGAACCAACATTTACACATGTCCAAGTGATTTCTGCCACCAGGATTATTTTCAATTACCATGTTTATTTTTCATTTCAAATATTTCTATTCATAACTAATGGAAAAGGAAACAAGAAAAGTTATTTATTCTAGATAATAATGGATATTTGTTGTGGACAATTCATTTTTCTCAGAATACTGACCATATCTAGCCAAGTTAACAAGTCATCTGATAGACTTGGATAAAGCACAGACTTGAGCTAACAGATGGTAAGAGCAAGGAGTTAGTCAAAAATACCCAGACTGATTACTTTAAGCAGATTGTGTTTACAGCAAACCTCCTTTATCCTGTAGTAGGCGAGATTCACTTTCTTTTAACTAACAGACCGAATGCTAAAACTCATTTTGGCAATATTGAATTGTATTGAATCCTTGTGCTATGAATGAAAGGGACACATATGTAAGTTCATGTGTCACATTACAGCATTTCCTGGCTTAATGGAAGCAAACAACCGCAAGTTAGGGCATACTGCAAGGGTGACAAGGTGCTGAAGGAAGTGTTTGTAGCACATCGTAGGTGAAATCAGGAAGTTTTCATCTTTCAAAGAAACCTTGGCATAGAGTCAAAGGCAATCTGCTGTAAATCTAATTCAAGTTGTTACAGCACTGATGATGTGCCATGCTCTGCCTTGAATTACTTTTATTGTCACTACTTAAACAAAGGCTTAACCACTTGTGGTCCCAATGCAAGAAAGAACGTGATGTTGATTAAAAGCTATCTATTCATTCTATCAGTATCAGTATTGTGGAATACGCTTAAAATTGATGATAATTCCTTAATAATTTATCTATTGAATAACAAACTACTGAGTTGAATTCTCAGCACCATTTGTCTGTTATTCAAGTGAGCTAGTGTGACAAATAAATTGATGCTGATATTCTGAGTCAAATATGAACAAAGGAACAACATGTCATGTTTCTCTTAAGCAGTGTGGAGGGCACATACTTCAGGCCAGAACTGACTCTATAATATAAGATCTCTGGTAGTGTGCAATACGCAAATAGTCCAACTTCTAGACCCAGTTGTCAGTCGTCCTGAGGAAGGAGCCCACTGTTCTATTTCAGACATGGAGCACAAATCCTTAATCACTGATTTGCCTCTTTTGTCCAGTTCCTACATAAACATTTCTGTCATTATTACAATGACTTATGTAGGGTGGTCAATAAATTCAGCTATGCCACCATTGCGTTTGGCTCAAAATCAAGTTAGTTGTCCTTGTATAATTCCAATGTAGAATCACAGATTTATAGAACACTACAGCATCGAATCAGTCCCCTTGGACCACCCAGTCAGTGATGAACCATTAATCTGCCTGGAACCATCAAAGTGCATCCAGGCCATAGTCCCCCAAAACACTTCCATCCATGTACCTATCCAAGTTTCTCTTAAATGTTGAAATTGACCCTGTATCTACCACAAGCACTGGCAGCTCATTCCACACTTTCACCATCTTATAGCAAGAGGATTTGAGTACAGGAGCAGGGAGGTACTACTGCAGTTGTACAAGGCCTTGGTGAGACCACACCTGGAGTATTGTGTGCAGTTTTGGTCCCCTAATCTGAGAAAAGACATCCTTGCCATAGAGGGAGTACAAAGAAGGTTCACCAGATTGATTCCTGGGATGGCAGGACTTTCATATGATGAAAGACTGGATCGACTAGGCTTATATTTGTTGGAATTTAGAAGATTGAGGGGGGATCTTATTGAAACATATAAAATCCTAAAGGGATTGGACAGGCTAGATGCAGGAAGATTGTTCCCGATGTTGGGGAAGTCCAGAATGAGGGGTCACAGTTTGAGGATAAAGGGGAAGCCTTTTAGGACCGAGATTAGGAAAAACTTCTTCACACAGAGAGTGGTGAATCTGTGGAATTCTCTGCCACAGGAAACAGTTGAGGCCAGTTCATTGGCTATATTTAAGAGGGAGTTAGATATGGCCCTTGTGGCTAAAGGGATCAGGGGGTATGGGGAGGGGGAAGGCTGGTACAGGGTTCTGAGTTGGATGATCAGCCATGATCATACTGAATGGCGGTGCAGGCTCGAAGGGCCGAATGGCCTACTCCTGCATCTATTTTCTATGTTTCTATGTTTCTATGAGTGAAGAAGTTTCCCCTCGTTCCCCTTAAACATTTCACCTTTCACCCTTAACCCTTGAACGCTAGTTCTAGTCTCACCCAACCACAGTGGGAAAAAGCTTGCATGCACTTACCTTATCTATACCTCTCATAATTTGGTATATCTCTATCAAATATCCCTTCAATCTTCTATGTTCTGGGGGCTTTATTCCTAACCTATTCAACCTTTCCCTATAACTCAGGACCTCAAGTCCCAGCAACATTCTTCTAAATTTTCTTTGCACTCTTTCAATCTTATTTACATCTTTCCTGTAAGGAGGTGGCCAGACCTGCACATAATTCTCCGAATTAACCCTCAGCAACATCTTATACAACGTCAACATAACATCCCAACTCCTTTACTCAATACTTTGATTTATGAAGGCCAATCTGCCAAAAGCTTTCTTTCAGGTCCTATCTACCTTTGGTCTACCAAAGAGCAACACATCACACTGCCAACATTAAATTCAATCTCCCATTTTTCAGACCATTTCACGAGTTGGTCCAGATCCCACTGCAAGCTTTAATAGACTTCCTTGCTGTCCACTATATCAGTGGTCCCCAACCACCGGGCCGCGGACCAGGACCGGGCCTCAAAGCATGTGGTACCAGGCTGCGAGGAAACAATATGAGTCAGCTGCAACTTTCCTCATTCTCTGTCACGCCCACTGTTGAACTTGAAAGCACAAGGGGTCATTACCCACGCGAGGACATCAGTTGGTCATTAACCTGCAACTACTCGATGAGTAAAAAACAAACGTCGCTTGAGAGTTTCTTTGGAAGAGGTGGTAGGGGACATAAAAGGCCTAACAATGTTGATAACGCGGAGACAGCTGAGGCCGAGATTGCAAAAAAAAAGAAAGCTTCCTTCAACAGAAAATACCATGAGTTGTACATAAAATATGGCTTTATTGCGACAGTTGTCTCGCACGCTCCAAGCCCCCTGTGTGTGATATGTGGAGACAAGCTGTCTAATGAGGCAATGAAGCCCTCAAAATTGCTTCAGAACCTTGAGTCCAAGCACCCTGCACTTAAAGACAAACCCGTTGAGTTTTTTGAGTGGAAGAAACATGAGCAAGCGGGACAACAGCAAGTGTTGAGAGCCACCACCTCCACAAATATTGCTGCTCTGAGAGCGTCATACTTAGTGGCTAGCCGTATTACTAAGGCTAAGAAGCCTTTCACTGTTGGTGAAGAATTGATTCTGCCTGCTGCCAACGACATGTACCGTGAACTTTTGGGAGAAACTGCAGCTAACAAGATGGCACAGGTTTCTCTTTCAGCTACCACAATTTCAAGGAGAATCGATGACATAGCGGAGGACATTGAAGCACAGCTGTTGGAGTGGCTTAACGAGTCTGGTTTCACTACCCGAGTCAAAGAGGTTGCTCCTGAATGCCCGTCTACACACTGTGTCACACACAGGGAAATGCTGGCTAGCCGAAAAATGTTACCTGATCTTAACAGTGTATTGAGTGACATTGTTGAGATTATCAATCACATCAAAGCAAAAGCCCTTAACTCATGTCTGTTTGAGGAGCTTTGTGAGGAAATGGATGCAGAGCACAAACGCCTTCTCTTACACATTGAAGTCAGGTGGCTACCAAGGGGGAGCGCCCTGGCCAGGATTTTTGAGTTAAGAGAGCAGCTACAGAGATTTCTTTCAAGAAAAAAGTCACCACTGGCAGCACTCTTCAATGATGAGGAGTAGAAAGCAAAACACGCTTATCTGTGTGACTGTCATGGTCCAGTCTGGGAAGTCCGTATTCCGGTTCACGGTCCAGTCCATTGACCCTTGCTCCAGGTTTTCCTGTCTACCCTGTTTCTGTTCTTGTTTAGCTCTAATTGAGACAGCTGATGCTCATTGGGGCTGGCTGCATAAATACCTTCAGAGACCAGGGCTTGGTTGCTGCATTGTTCTTGTCCTTACTCCTTGTATCCCTTCCTCTGCCTTCTGTTTCCTCGCCTGAAGCCCTGCCTTGTCTTGCCGGTAACTCTCGCCTCACCTGAAGTTCTCATCTTACCTTGCATTGCCTGAAGCCTTGCCTTGTCTTGCTGGTAACTCTCGCCTCACTCACCTGCAGTCTTGTCCTGGAGCCACCCTGTACCTAGCTCCCTTCCTGTCCCTTGCCTCCACCCAGGTAAGCCAGGCCGTCTTGCCGTTACCTGCGGTTGGTTCTGTCCCTTTCTGTCCCATGCCTCTGTCGGGTGGTGATTAGCGTCCTGCTCAGGAGTACCGCGTCCTGCTCAGGAGTACCATGCCCTGCCCAGGTGAACCACGCACTGCCCAGGTGAACCACGCCCTGCCCAGGAGGAGCCTGCCTAGCCTCAAGCCTGAAGACTCCAGCCTCCCGCCTAGCCTCAAGCCTGAAGACTCCAGCCTCCTACCTAGTCTCAAGCCTGAAGACTCCAGCCTCCCACCTAGCCTCAAGCCTGAAGACTCCAGCCTCCCACCTAGCCTCAAGCCTGAAGACTCCATCCTCCCGCCTAGCCTCAAGCCTGAAGACTCCAGCCTCCTGCCTAGCCTCAAGCCTGAAGACTCCAGCCTCCTGCCTAGCCTCAAGCCTGAAGACTCCAGCCTCCTACCTAGCCTCAAACCTGAAGACTCCAGCCTCCCGCCTAGCCTCAAACCTGAAGACTCCAGCCTCCCGCCTAGCCTCAAGCCTGAAGACTCCAGCTTCCTGCCTAGCCTCAAGCCTGAAGACTCCAGTCTCCTGCCTCCTGCCAAGCCTCGCCTCAAGTCTCAAGCCTGAAGACTCCAGCCTCGTCCTGCCTGCCTGCCAAGCCTCATCCTTGCCCAGTTCTGGGGGCCAAGCCAGAGGCAAGACCCAGGTACTGGGTCTTTGTCCAGTCTCTGGCTTAGAGTCCAAGCCCGGGCTCCTAGCTCTCTTGTCCAGTCCTGTTCCGCGTTCCCGGTTTTCCTGTCCATGTCCTTGCCCTCAGCCTGTATCCTAGTCCTGTCCCTAGTACGTCAGTGTCTGTGTCTTGCACTTGGGTCCGTTCCTAATCCTAGCCTCCTCCGTATGACAGTGACATCTTCAACCTGCTCAATGAACTCAATTTGTCACTTCTGGGGAGAATGACAACTGTCTTCAAGTTGGCAAATAAAGTGTCTGCTTTCACAGCCAAACTGGAACTGTGGGGACGGCGAGTGGACAGGGGCATATTTGACATGTTCCCAACATTAGCTGGGAACTTGGGAGAGACTGAGGCTCACAGCTGGTGCGCAAACACCCATCTTCGCTGTTGACAGAATTCGAGCGTTACTTCCCAACCGCAAATGACCCAAGACGTGTAAAGGAATGGGTCCGTGACCCATTTGTGAATGTCCCAGGTGAATCATCCATGTCAGCGCAGGAAAGAGATCAACTCCTCAAGCTTGCACATGATGGTGAGCTGAAAAGTATGTTTGACATAACGTCTCTGCCGGCATTCTGGATCAAAGTGAAGGCTGAATAACCTGAGATAACCAGGAAAGCACTGAAAACGTTGCTTCCATTTCCAACATCATATGTCTGCGAAGCAGAGTTTTCTGCAATGAATGCAATGAAAACTAAATTGTGGAATAGACTGGACATAAGGAACCTCCTTATGACTTGTAATTGACTTATCACTATATTCATGTGAGGAAAATATGCGCTGTGTGTTTAATATTAAATTCGTTAGATAAACCCTTTTTGAAACAAAATTGAGTGTATTAGCCATTGATAAGTGAATTATAGTTGACTTATCACCTATATTCCAGTCGTGATTAACACCCACCCCCCCCATTGGCCGGTCTGCAAGAATACTGTCAATATTAAACCGGTCGGCGGTGCAGAAAAGTTTGGGGACCCCTACACTATATTGATTATCTTCGTGTCATCGACAAATTTGCTGACCCAGTTAACCATATTATCATCTAAATCATTGATACATAGGTGGCAAACATCAATGGTCCCAGCACTGATCTGTATGGCACACCACTAAACACTGGACTCTGGTCAAAGAGGCAACCATCTACAACCAGTCTCTAACTTCTTCCACAAAGTCAATGTCTAATCCAATTTAATACCTCATCTTGAATGCAAAGCGTCTGAGCCTTCTTGACCAATCTCCCATGTGGGACATTGTCAAAAGCCTTGCTAAAGCTGGTGTAGAGTCATCCACTGACTGACCTTCATCAACTTTCTTACTAACTTCCTTGAAAAACTCTATAAGATGTTAGACATGATTTACCACAAACAAAGCCACGTTAACTATCCCTAATTAGTCCTTGTCTACCAAAATAGCTTTATATCCGGTCCCTTAGAATACCTCCAATTACTTTCCCATTCCAGCATCTAACCTGTGTCTCAGAATATTTTAAAAGTCTCTGCTAGGGCCCTTGCAGTTTCTGCACTTGTCTCCCATAGGGTGCAAGGGAACACATTGTCAGGCACTGGAGTTTTATCCACCCTAAATTTGCCTCTAGTCACAAGGACCACTTCCTCTGTAATCTGTATAGGGTGCATGACCTAGCTGTTGCATTGCCTCACATCTGAAGACTCTGTGTTCATCTCCCGAGTGCATACAGATGCAAAAAATCCATTTAAGGTCTCTCCCATATCATTCGGCTCCATGCATGGGTTACCATTCTGATCTTCCAGAGAACCAATTCTCCCCCTTGCTATCCTTTTACTCTTAATATATCTGGACAAACACTTAGGATTCTCCTTCACCTTGTCTGCTATCCAAGGAAAGATGTGCTGGCATTAGAGAGGGTCCAGAGCAAGTATTCAAGAATCATCCCAAGAATGAAAGTATTAACATATGAGGAGCATTTGATGGCTCTCGACCTGTACTCTCTGGAGTTTAGAAGAATGACGGAGGATCTTCATTGAAGCCCATCAAATATTGAATGGTCTGGATAGAAACGATGTGGAGAGGAAGGGGAACACGAGGACCGGAGGTCACAGCCTCAGAATTGAGAAACGTCCACGTAGATCAGAGGTGATGAGAAAGGATTTTACCCAGAGGATGGTAAATCTATGGAATTCCTTGCCACAGACAGCCGTGCAGGCCACACCACTGGGTATACTTAAGTGGGAGGTTAATAGGTTCTTGATTAACAGGGCATCAAAGATTATGGGGAGAAGTTAGGAGAATGGGGTTGAGAGTGACGATAGATTAACCATGATGGAATGGCAGAGAAGATCTGATAGACCAAATGGCCTAATTATGCTCCAATGTTTTATGGTCTCAAGGTCTTGTAATAATTAACGAAAACAAAATAATCTAGCTCCAGCTTGAATCAGTTCAATCATGTTGGTTAACCAGATTGCTATTCCTTTGTTGATTTGGGCTCAAATTGCTTATTAAAAGAATTAATATAAGATATCCTAATGGTGCAGTTGAAATGAACATACAAGTTCCTTAGAATTTACAACTGTAAAGGATACAATATTTATTAATGGCTGTTGGGCCGGCATATCATTTTAGCCATTTCTGAATCTCCGTACGGAAATCAGACTGTTGCTTGATGTAAACTAATTGGCGCCTGTGGAGGCAGATTCAGAATTAATTAAGAACTTCAGGTATACTGTATTAAAAGGAAGCTGATGAAATCTATCCCCTCTTTCCCGCCTACTAAGGGAACGTCACCATTTCCCTCCTGTGTTTCCCTGCAAGAGTCCATCACCAGTGGATAGTTATAACCTTTATTCAGAATACTGAAATTAAACTTATGATTTGAGTAAAATTATGACAACACCTTTGATCTTACCAATGTCTCCTCCCTTGGACAATGCATTCCAACATGCACTAAGGGGAATTAAAGGTTATGGGGAAAAGGCAGGTAGGTGAAGATGAGTCTATGGCCAGATCAGCCATGAACTTATTGAATGGCAGAGCAGGCTCAATGGGCCAGATGGCCTACTCCTGCTCCTATTTCTTATGTTCTTATGTCCTACTCAAATAGCAACAGCTTGACATGGACCTTCTCAATATGTCACTCCTTTATGTCTTACAGTATTCTTGTATCAGCTCCTCACTTGAGTATCTCAGCTCTCTTGTCTCCTCTTTCCAAAGTCCCTGTTCTCTTTTATGCATCACCAATTTCTACAACATAACTTTCCTGTGTCAGCCTCTACATTTAGTGACACCTCATTAACTGAAGCAGGTTAACAATTTCAGAAATACTAGCAATTCTCACACCTACTGCAGAACATAATTGCCCCCTATCTCTCAAAGCATGCTATTGTTTCAGCTTTTGAATCAACAGAACTTGAGGTAGTTGATAAAACAAAATTTCCGTCCATGCAAACAACAGGAATTCTGCAGATGCTGGAAATTCAAGCAACACACATCAAAGTTGCTGGTGAACGCAGCAGGCCAGGCAGCATCATTAGGAAGAGGTACAGTCGACGTTTCAGGACGAGACCTTTCGTCAGGACTAACTGAAGGAAGAGTTAGTAAGGGATTTGAAAGTGGGAGTGGGAGGGGGAGGGGGAGATCCAAAATGATAGGAGAAGACAGGAGGGGGAGGGATGGAGCCAAGAACTGGACAGGTGATTGGCAAAGGGGATATGAGAGGATCATGGGACAGGAGGCCTGGGGAGAAAGACAAGGGGGGGGAACCTAGAGGATGGGCAAGGGGCACAGTCAGAGGGACAGAGGGAGAAAAAGCAGAGAGAGAGAAAGAATGTGTGTGTAAAAATAAATAACGGATGGGGTACAAGCGGGAGGTGGGGCATTAGCAGAAGTTAGAGAAGTCAATGTTCATGCCATCAGGTTGGAGGCTACCCAGACGGAATATAAGGTCTTGTTCCTCCAACCTGAGTGTGGCTTCACCTTTACAGCAGAGGAGGCCGTGGACAGACATGTCAGAATGAGATTGGGATGTGGAATTAAAATGTGTGGCCACTGGGAGATCCTGCTTTCTCTGGCGAATGATTGGGTTTCCTATTGCCTTAGCTGCTGATCTCTTTCTAGAATGGAATGAAAGGACCATGATCCAAAGTATGAGTCTACAAACAGAAATCTGGAAGTTTGACATCAAGTGGAAGCAAACCTGTTTATAGTCATAGTCATAGTCATAGTCATAACTTTATTGATCCCGGGGGAAATTGGTTTTCATTACAGTTGCACCATAAATAATAAATAGGAATAGAAATAGTAATAGTAATACTACTATTAGTAAATAGTAAATAGTAATAGTCATGGAAATAATAAACAGTAATAGAATAGTAATAGAAAAATAGTAATAAATAGTTAAATAGTAATATGTAAATTATGCCAGTAAATTATGAAATAAATCCAGGACCAGCCTATCAGCTCAGGGTGTCTGAGCCTCCAAGGGAGGAGTTGTAAAGTTTGACGGCCACAGGCAGGAATGACTTCCTATGACGCTCTGTGCTGCATCTCGGAGGAATGAGTCTCTGGCTGAATGTACTCCTGTGCCCATCCAGTACATTATGTAGTGGATGGGAGACATTGACCAAGATGGCCTGCAACTTAGACAGCATCCTCTTTTCAGACACCACCGTGAGAGAGTCCAGTTCCATCCCCACAACATCACTGGCCTTACGAATGAGTTTGTTGATTCTGTTGGTGTCTGTTACCCTCAGCCTGCTGCCCCAGCACACAACAGCAAACATGATAGCACTGGCCACCACAGACTCATAGAACATCCTCAGCATCGTCCGGCAGATGTTAAAGGACCTCAGTCTCCTCAGGAAATATATAGAACATTATTTATATAGAACATTCATATAAACAGCATATCAGTGCATGAAATGCAATGCATGAGAACAGAATGTATATGAATAAAAACTGATATTGCTGTGATTAGTAGAGTCATTTTATATATTGATTCCAACATCAAATGTTGTTTCCCATCTTTTCTGTTCTTTGATCTACTGGATCCTTTCAGCATTTATCTTCTATTCATCCACGAGTAACCATCTCAGATTAGTGATGTCATGTTGCACAGTCACAAGTTAATGAGAAGCCAATTCTGAATGACCTCCTGATTATCCTTCACCATACCCTTCACAACTTCTGATTTCCTTAATCCAACTCAAATATTGTCCCTTAAATCTGTCAATGTTGCACTGACATACATTGTTTCTTAGTCTTTAGTCCTAAAGAATCCATCCATTATGATTCTGTATTGCATACAATACCATGGCCAGTAGAAGAGTGTAATTATAGTGTTACCTTCACATGGACAGATTTTATTATAAATGTAGACAGAGAAGTTTATAAAAGGAAAAAATAAACAGCAAGAACTCAAAGCAGGTCTTATATTTTTTTTTACAAAGAATGAATATTAAGTGAAGTCTGGAGACGTGTAAAGTGTGGGAAACATGTCTTGACATGCTATTTAAGTTTTATTGCAAGAAATACTTGAAACATTGTTTGCAACTCCTCCTTATTGGTGAAGGTATTTCGATGGTTAACTAACGCAGTAGCTTGCTTGGTGATCTGCTTTAGAACCTAATGCTGGTTTACATTAAGCCAAGTGATTTCAGTAACCAGTTTGATATTTAAAGTTTCACATTAAGGATTATGTAACACTATGCAAAGTGTGATTTATTCATTATGTTGTGACATGGGCTTTATCATTTATTAAATATGTACTTCTAAGTTTTAGAGATAGATTTAACAGAATGATTATGTTCATGCTAGACATTGGTTATATGTTTTTCCATCTTTCTGCACTGACCAGTGGAAAGATATTATAATAAATATACCAAGATTTGATGACCTAGCCACAGACTAATTTTAAAGCATTCATAAGTACCCTTCGCAACACAGACAAAATACTGGAGGAACTCAGCAGGCTAAGTAGCATCTATGGAAAAAAGTGAACCGTCCATGTTTCGGGCCAAGACCCTTCATCAGGACACTCTCCAGCATCTGAAGATTTTTTCATATTTATAAATAACCTTCACTCATGTTATTCACTAGATTTGAACAGGATTGACTAAGAAACAAAACCAACTTAACTGATGTTATGCAGAGTATAGGTTCTTTACAAAAGTATGGTTTAAATTATTTACCTTGTACTCTAGATAATAATGAAGGTTATAAGACTTGTTTGCTAACTAAGTGCACCATTTGTATAATGCCATCAGCTCTAATCTGCAACTTTACAACACCACATTTTGTTCCCCAACAACTAATGATTATTGCTGAATCCTATATGTCAGATATATCTGACTATTCATCACATAAAGATACCATCTGGCCCCTTTCCACCATCTGGGATGGCACAAGCCAGAAGTGTGATTTCTAAATGACTCTTCTTCTGCTTTAATGAGTTCTGCCTGTTTATTCTACGAAATGTTCTGTACCACCTTATTAAAATGCACCTCCTACACCCCAACATCTACTCTCCATGAGGGCAAGACCATGAAAGTACAACAGCAGCAAATTCTTTCACTCCTGCACCACAGTGATTTGGAAATGTATTTTCATTCCTACATTGTGACTGGGTGAAATCCTACCAACCCCAGTCCATCAATACTGAGTGAGTGTACCTTCACAGCAAGGACAGAAATTGTTCCAAAAAACTGCAGAGTGTTGCCATCCTCTTGAGATCAATTGAGAATGTTCACTAAATAGGCCGAGGATATTTGTAGAAAGACTATTGAATGAAAGAAAAATATAAAACTTTACAATAGTCATGTTCTTTATAGTCAAATAAATGAAATAAATCATTTATTTTGTACTTTAGCATGAATAAATACTGATGTAAAATCCAAAACTATCCTTAAAATATTCTTAATTTTTTTTCAAACAAACATTGAGTTCTGAGGAAAATAGTAGAATAGCTAAGCTAATGACATCTCCAGCAGAACCTTTGCCAATAAGTCACTTAGGAACAAGAGTAGGTTACTGACTCTTCAGACCATGCTGTATGCTAATTGCGTCCACCCAATCTTGTCCTTAATTTGACTAATAATCTATCAATCCCAATTTTGAAATGTTCAGCTGATCTGACCTCCACCTTTGTTTTCTGGTGAAGGCTTCAGATTTTTAATGATCTTTGAAGTACATGTTCTCTAGCTCTAATATTAGGCTCTTACCATCTTGCTTTATTTTCTCCCAACAGATGGTAATTAGTTTTTTTCATATCAAGTCCTTTAATCATCTTAAAAGCCCAATAAATACTCGGTTCATCCTTCCAATTGTTCCACCGCATCTGTTTTCAGGATTTTTATTTCCTGTATAACTTCTCAATGTAACTAATAAAACAGTCCCTAGTGCTGCTGGTCTTGTCCTCTCCAAATATCTTTAGCAAATACATCACCGACAAATAACAAAGCTTTGTTGAAATCCTCTGCTCCATGAGCCAAAAGTGGAATTTCCCATTGGCCAATCACTTCAATTCCTATCCCCATTCCCATTCCGACATGTTGGTCCATAACCTCCTCTTTTGCCCCAATGAGACCATGCTCAGATGGAGGAGTAACCCCTCATATTTCATGTAAGTATTCTCAAATCTGATGTCATGAACATCAATTTCTCCTTTTGGTAATTTCTTTTCTTTTTTTTCTCTTCCCTTCCCTCTTCCCTCTTCTTCTTTTCTCCACTCTGGCTTCTTATCACTTTTCCTCACCTGTCACTGGTGCCTCTCCATCTTTCCTTTCACCCTTGGTCCACTCTCCTCTCCTATCAAATTCCTTCTTCTCTAGCCCTTGACCTTTCCCACCCACCTGGCTTCATCTATCACCTTCTAGCTTACCCTCTTTCCTCTCCCCACACCTTTTTATTCTGGCATCTTCCCCCTTCCCTTCCAGTCCTGATGAAGGGTCTTGGCCCAAACCTCAACTGCTTGTTTTATTTTATTTTATTGTATTTAGCAATAGAACATGGAGTAGGCCCCTTAGGCTCTTTGACCCACATCGTCCCAGTAGCTCCACCCTAACTTTCCAATGACCAATTAACCCACCTGGTACGTCTTTGGACTGTAGAAGGAAAGCAGAGCAGCAGGGCAAAACCCAAGCATTCCATGGGGAGGACGTACAAAGGCTGCTTATAAAACGGCACCAGAATTGAGCTCTGAACTCTGGAATGCCTCGAGCTGCAACAGCACCACACTAACCATTGAGCCCAAATTCATTTTATTCAATTCTAGAGATGCTGCTGACCTCCTAAGTTCCTCCAGCACTTTCTGTGTGTAACAAAACTGATTTTGGTGTTAGTTAAATCTAATTTTATAAGTGTCAGAAGAAAACGCCTGAGAACATATAATACGTTTTAAATTCAGTCTTTCATATCCTGGTGGCATAAGCAGGGGCATCGTTTATTGTCCATCTCTAACTTCTTTTGTGATTGTAATTGTAAACCATGAACCATCAAGCCATGAACCCATAGACTCTACCTTTCTATTCATCTGTTTATTTACTTTTGCAACAGATATGACTTGCATTGTATTGCCGCCTCAAAGCAACAAACTTCATGACGTTTGCCGATGATAACAAATCTAATTCTGATTCTGAGTCACTGCACTCCTCCTAGTGATTGTGCTCCCTCAGTGTTATTTGGTAGGGCGCTCCAAAATTTAGGGATTAATTTTCAAATGAGGATAGTTGTTTGATTTGGAGAGAAATTCACAAGGACCCATGTTGTCGTGCACCTGCTGATCTCTTTCTCCTTGATGATGAGGTGCTGTCAGAGTAGCTAAGGCGAGTAACTGTAATAGATGGCACATCTGTAGATAAATATAGTATAGATACAGATATAGTGTAGATACAGTAAATAATTGTTGATGATGGAACAACTAGGGTGGCTGATGAGGTGCCAGTAAAGTGGGTTGGATAGCACTCAGCTGCTTGAAAGTTATTACAGTTGTGCTTATTGTGTTAAGTCTGCATTTATCATGACTCATGCCTTGCAGATGGTGCAAATTCTGGCTATTAGGGGCTCAGCCACTCACAACAGGTCACTCAACCTCTGACTTCCATTTGAAGACACAGTGTTTGTGTGGTTGGTCCTATTGTGCTTCTAGTCAATGTGAAGAACTAGAGACATCATATGACCAGTAGGGCTAGAAACAATGTGCTAGAGATTTTGTATGTCACCAAAGACAGTAGCAAATTTATACAGTATGTATTGGAGGGTATTCTGACTGGTTGCATCGCCGTCTTGTATGGAGACTCCAATGTGCAGAATCAAACCATGAACTCATCTCTCGGCTTCCTTATCCTCTCCCTTTTAACATATTTCCACACACGTACACATTCCTGCTCCCCTAAAGATCGTCCCTCCTCTAGATCAGTTCTGTGGTTTTGAGAGCAGGAACAGGCAGGCAGATATTTGTCTATACAAAGACGTCTCCTGTCCGATGTGACTGAATATTGTTGGCCCGCTAACCTGTGCCATTCTAGCATGGACTGATACCTTTATGAGAATCCGTGGGTACAAAGGCTATGGATTAAGCAGACCGGATGTACAAATGATTTATTTCAAACAGGTATCATCAACTATATGGAAAATAACCATCTGAGATTTTTGAAGTCTGCCACCTCTGTGTACAGTTTTAATATAGTTGGCAGCATGGCAGTATCCCGGCCAGTGTAGTGATTTACAGCACTAGTGATTGGGGTTCAATTCCCCTCGTTGTCTGTAGTTTATACAATCTCCCAGTGATGATGGGATGTTTCAGTTACCTCCTACATTCCAAAGACATACAGGTTAGTGGGATGTGACATGCTATGTTAGTGCTTGAATCATGGTGACACTTGTGGGTTGCTCCCAGCGCATCCTCGTTCCATAGTCATTGATGCAAGCAACACATTTCACTGTATGTTTTGATCTACATGTGACAAATAAAAGCTAATCTTTATTTACATGTGAGTTTAGGATAGCTGTAAAAAATGAGGTGTAATATTCTATTTTTCAATAAATTATTGATTCTAGTTAGGTTTCCATAATGCATCTTTCAGAATTTAAAAAAAAATTATGACAGCTGTTCATTCCAAATATCTATTTCTGAAAAGTGAGATTGACACATTAGACATTTTAGAGGAACCCACTCTAAAGTTTAACTTGTCCTTTCTCTCTGAAGATGCTGACAGTTCTGCAAAATGAGGACAGGAATAGAATAGCCCATATGGATTCATGATACTCTTCTTCTGTGAAGCAGACCATAAGTAACTTCTAGAAATAGAAATGTGATGCATACTTCATGGTGGCTTCTGGTGCTTAAACAGTGTGATGTTATGTGATTCCTAATTTATTCCAGTTGAAGTGGAGAGAGATGATATAACAGTCCCAAATAGTCAAACAAATGGGACTTTTGGTGGAAGTGAAGTGAATATGGGGATGGTGTGGATAGTTGAGGGGGCGGAAAGGTTAGGTATCATTTTCAATCTTTCTTCAAAGCTTGTTTGTCTGAAATTGAACAAATACACTTCAGCATTTTCAAAGTGCAAACATAGTCTGAGATTTTTCTTGAGGTTACATCCGATGTTTTGACATTTTGACAATAATGTTGGTATATTTGAATATTCTACTCCCCCCCCCAACCCCCCCCAACACAGCCCAATGAATGGAGTTCCTATACTTAGGGACATTTTTTAGCATCAGAGCAATTGCACTCAAAATAAAGTACCCTTTAGGTTGGAAGTTCAGTTCTCGTGACAAGATTCTCAAGGAATTTAAGAGCTGAATACTAGTCCATGGCAAAGAGCTGAAGGTGCTGATATGAGTCAAGTTGTGATTTTTAGCTTAGGGATTTTGTGAAGTAATACCGTATACAATTGGGGAGAATGTGAAAATGTTGGTCAAAAACTGAAGATTAAAAAAAAACTGCAGATGCTTGAAATCTGAAATAAAACCAGAAAATGTTAGAAAAACACGAGTGAAGATATGGAGGTTTCGGATCTCATTCATTGCATCAGAAAATTGTCTACTCCCATTCAAATAAATGAGTAATTTAGAGCTGAATGTATACATACAAAAGTAGATTTACTTTTAGAATTTTGAATTAGAAACTCCAGACTCCATAAAATCAGTTAGATGGGATATAATGGAGTGGCCACATGGCCTTGATTAAAAGTTAATTTAAAGCTATCACAATGTCTTACTGTTCCTCTGAAGTGCCAGGGTCAATGAAGCAGAACTGAAGGCCAATCACTGTGTTACTGAAATGCAGTGGGTAGTTTACACACTATGGGGCAATGAGACAATCGCCAATATGAACTGCAGTACGTGCCAGAGATTTTAAATTTCACTCAGTTACTTGTACTGAAACTGAATATAGAAGTCTTATTACATTTGATACCCTTTGCACCTCCCCACAACCCCCACCCCAATAACTGCATCACATTCTTCATTATGAAGCAAAAAATACAGGCTTTGTATTTGATTTGTTTTTGCAAGCCAAGTGAAAGATAAACTTTATACCAGAATTAAAATCATTTCCACTTCAAAGAACCTTGTTAAATGTGACGAATCAAAATTGGTTAAATTTGCTCCATTCATGTAATGGGCCTACCTAATGATACTTCACTGAGCTCATTGAAAACACCGTGAAGCTACCAGTCATAGGCACATTGAGTCTTTTTAGTATTTAATACCTGAATTTAGCATCATTTAGACAGTGAAAGGAATGATTAGATTCATCTCTGGCCTTTGGTGTATCACTGATGAAGGATATCAGAGGTCAGAATGTTACTCCTGTCCCTCCTCTGGGTCTTCTGAGTTATTTTCCCTATTTTTCACCATACATTATGTTGAGGGCCCAGACCGTAGAACTGGACTTCAGCCTACAAAATCCATTTGTTGCCCTCCTTTTTGTTCCTGGTAAGTTGGGGCAGGTTTCCAAGCTGCGTTGCTGTTCCACATCACCCTGAAGGTCTACCCAGCATATTTGAACAATATTCCCATCAATGTTTTGGATTCCAGTTACTTCGTCAAAATCACACTTGCCTTTCTCTATAGATTCTGTTTGACCTGCTGGGTACTTTGCTACAACTTTTCCCTTTTAATTATATTCTGCTCCATACCAGGGAGGGCAACGTTTCAGATTTCTGGATCATTGGGATCTCTTTGAGGGGAGGTATGACCTGTACAAAAAGGATGGGTTACACCTCAACCCGAGGAGGATCAATATTCCTGTGAGCAGTTTTGCTAGAGCTGATGGGGAGGGTTTAATTTAATTTGGCAGAGGGATGGGAACCGGAGTGATGGGGCAGTTACTATACAAGTAAATGCAGTGTGTAGTGAGACTGTGAGGAAGGACAGGCAGATGATAGGGCAAAATTACAGTTAGTGGACTGAGTTAAAGTGTAACAGGGGGCCAAAATCGACAAGGGTGATGAATACAGGACTGAAGGTGTTAAATACACACACTATACAGAATTGGATATGTAGCAGTGATAGAGATATCACTGAGGTTGTGGGCATAGCTGAGTTGTGGCTGAAAAAAGATCGTAGTTATAAGCATAACATTCAAGGATACACATTGAATTGAAAGGATAGGCAGGTAGGTGGTGGGGTGGCTCGGGTGGTAAAAATGAAATCAAATCCTTACAAAGAGTTTACAGAGGATAGCAATATGTAGAAACCTCGTTGATAGAGTTGAGAAATTGCAGGGGGGGAAATCTCTGATGGGAGTTATTAACAGGTCTCTGAACAGTAGCCAGGATGTGTGCTACAAATTGCAACAGGGGATAGAAAGGGCGTGTAAAAAGGGCATTGTTGCGATAGTCATAGGGGATTTCAATGTGCAGAAGATTGGGAAAATTAGGTTGATGCTGGATCCCAAGAGAGTGAATTTGTAGAATGCCTATGAGATGACTTTTTAGAGCAGTTGTTTTTTTTTGTTGAGCCCACTAGGCAATTCTGGATTGGATGTTGTGTAATGAAGTGGATTTAATTAAGAAGCTTCAGGTAAGGAAACTCTCAGGAGGTAATGATTATAATATGATAGAATTCACCATGAAGTTTGAGAAGAAGAAGCTGAAATTGGATGTATCATAAATACAGTGAAGTAAAGGGAATTACAGAAGCATGAGAGAGGAACTGGTGAAAGTTGATTGGAAGGGGACACTAGCAGGGACGACAGCAGAACAGCATAGCCGGAGTTTCTGGGAGCAATTTGGAAAGTGCAGAAAGATGCATCCCAAAGATGAAAAAGTATTCTAAAGGGAAGATGAGGCAACCGTGTGTAACGAAGTTCAAAGTTCAAAGTAAAAATTATGATCAAATTATTTGCACGTCACCATATACGATGAAAAACTGCACCCAACAGGACAGACAGGCAAAAAAATTTGTAAATGACAACAAGCTGCAAATACAAAAGTAAAAGAAAGAAATATAAATGATATACAAATCAGCAATAGGTATTGAGAACATGAGATGACGAGTCCTTGAATGAGAGTCCATAATTTGTGGGAAAAGTTCAGTGATGGGGAAGTGAACTTGAGTGAAGTAATCCCCACTGGTTCAAAAGCCTGATGGTTGAGAGGTAATAAGTGTTCTTAAACCTGATGGTAGAGTCTTGACACAGCAGAGAGGAGAGAGCATGGCCTGGGTATTGTGGGTCCTTGATGATTGATGCTGCTTTCCTGAAACAGCGCTCCATGTAGATTTGCTCATGGCGGGAAGAGATTTCCCTGTGATGGACCGAGCCATATCCCATACTTTGTAAAGGATTTTCTGTTTAAGGACACTGGTATCCATACAAGGCCATGATGCAACCATCCAATATTCTCTCCACCACGCATAGAAACATAGAAAACATAGAAAACCTACAGCACAATACAGGCCCTTCGGCCCACAAGGCTGTGCCGAACATGTCCTTACCTTAGAACTACCTAGACTTACCCATAGCCCTCTATTTTTCTAAGCTCCATTTACCTATCCAGAACGTCTCTTAAAAGACCCTATTGTTTCCGCCTCCACTACCACTGCTGGCAGCCCATTCCATGCACTCACCACTCTCTGCATAAAAAACTTACCCCTGACATCTCCTCTGTACTGACCCTGACATCTCTTCTGTACCATCTATAAAAGTTTGACAAAGTTTTAGATGTTATGCCGAATCTTCACAAAATGCTAACGTAGTAGAGGTATTGCTGCACTTGCTTTGTAATTGCACTTAAATGCTGGGCCCAGGACTGGCCACTGAAATGATAGCACCAAGAAATTTAAAGTTGCTGACCCTCTCCACCTTAGAACCCCAATGAGGACTGGCTCACTGACCTCCGATTTCCTCTTTTTTAAGTCAATAATCAGCTACTTGGGCTTGATAACGTTGAGTGAGAGGTTGTTGTTGTGGCACTCTCTCAGCCAGATTTTCAATCTCCCTCCTATATACTGATTCAGCCAATGACAGTGGTGTCATCAGCTAAGTTAAATATGGCATTGGAGCTGCTCTTAGCCTCACCATCGTAAGTGTAAATTCAGTAGAACAGGGTGCTAAGCACATAGACTTGTGGTGCACCTGTTCTGATGAAGATTGTTGGGGAGATGATGTTTTTGCAAATCCGAATTGACAGAGGCCTGCAGGTGAGGAAATCAATGATCCAATTGCACAAGGAGGTACTGAGGCCAAGGTCTTGGAGCTTATTGATTAGTTTTGAGGGGGTGACGGTATTGAATGTCAAGACGTAGGTGATAAAGAACATTCTGATGTACAATCTGCATCTTTGCTGTCCAGATGTTCCAGTGTCGAGTGAAGTGCCTATGAAATGTCATCTGTTTTGGACCTGTTGCGCTCGTAGGCAAATTGGTGTGGATCTAAGTTGCTTCTCAGTCAGGAATTGATACATTTCATCAACAATTTCTCAAAGTACTTGAACACAGTTGATATAATTTTTATGGTCAAAACAAGTATAGAAGGCATTGAGCTCATCTGGGACTGAAGCCCTTTTGTCACCAAGAGAATATTGTTTGGTTTCACTTCGTAAGAGGTAATAGCATTCAAGCCCTGCCACAGTTGTCAAGCATTCTTCAGTGATTTAAATTCGCACGTGAGATGGCTTTCCAGACATTGTATCTGGACTTCTAGAAATGTACTTGTTTGTCAGGCCTGAATGCTGCTGATTCAGCCCTCAGCGATTGCAGATCTCATGGTTCATCCAAGGCTTTTGGTTCAGGAGGACTGAATGGTTTTGTGGGGACACACTGTTCTACAACTGCTTTCATAAAGTTCTTGACAACCATGAGGCATACTCATTTGGATCCTCTGATAAGCCTTTGAACACAACCCAGTCTACCAACTCAAAGCATTCCTATAGCTGCTCTTCTGCCACCTGCGATCACCTCTTTGTTGTCCTTATCTCTGGAGCCTTCCTCTTTAGCCTTTGCCTGTATATAGATAGGGAAAGGACAGCCAAGTGAACAGATTTCCTGAAACGTGGTCTTGACATGGAACAGTAAGCATTCCTAATCATAGTATCCAGTTGTCCAGTGTGTTGGGACACCTGGTGTTGTACATTATATGCTGATGATAATTTAGTGGATATTTTTTTCAAGTAAGTCTGACTAAAATCAGCAGTTATGATGTAAAATCCATTGGGGTGGTGGGAGCATTCAATATCTCGAGTGCTTGATTTACATCGGCTTCTGGTGGTATGTAAATTGTGGTCAGGATCACTGAGGAGAATTCTTTTGGTTAGTAGAACATTCGGCACATTATTGTTAGAAGTTCCAGGTCAGGGGAATAACAGTACACTGAACCTTCCAGTCTGAGTGCTACAAACACAGACCACTGCCCCCCCCCACCCCCGCATCTTTTGTCTTCTCCAGATCAGCAGTTCAGCCCGTCCTGTGTATCAAGAAGCTTTTGTGTCTTAACGATGCATTCAGTATGTTCAGAGTGAGCCACGTCTCCGTGAAACACAGAACACAGCAATTCCTCGTTTCCCTTCAGTACAGCAATCTTGCCCTCGGGTCCTCAATCTTATTCTCCAGTGACTGTCCACTTGCTTACAAGTTGCAGAATAGAGGAAGCCTCATTCCTCTGCATTTCGGCCTAGCTTGGAATCCTCCCCTCTTTCCTCTCTTCTGGCCATAGTAATGTACTTTCTTCTACTTAAAGATGCTGTACCTGCATTCATGAGAGTTAAGTCCACTGAGTCTTTCAGAAGATTATGAAATTGCTAATTCAGAATCAGAATCAGGTTTAATAACATCAGCATATGTCATGAAATTTGTTAACTTTGTGCAACAGTACAATGCAGTACGTGATAAATAGAGCAAAAAAATGGAATTACAATAAATATATATACAGGTGTCCCCCGCTTTTCGAACGTTCGCTTTATGATACCTCGCTGTTACGAAAGTCATACATTAGTTAACTGTTTTCGCTAACAGAAGGTGCTTTCACTGTTACGAAAAAAGGCAGCGTGCGAAAAAAAGCAGTGCAGGGAAAAAGGCAGCCACTCTTCCCTGGATTCGGAACAGCATCCTAGCCGGCATTGCTTAAACACGTGCCTGTGAGCATCTGTGCTTTATGTCGATTTATTTTGAGCATCTGTTTGCAAGATGAGTTCCACGGTATCGGAACAGCCTAAAAGAGCTCGTAAGGGTGTTACACTTAGCGTAAAACTAGACATAATTAAGCATTTTGATCCTGGTGAACGAAGTAAGGACAAAGTGAGTTTGGCTTGTGGAAGTTGATGAAGATGATGTTGAAGAGGTTTGGAATCCTATGACCAAGAACTGATAAGTGAAGAACAGATGCAATTAGAAGAGGAGAGGATAACAATCGAAATGGAGTGCAGTAGCGAATGGACCGAAAGTGAAGTCATCCAGGAACTGAATGTGAAGCATCTGCGTGAGATTTTCACTGCAATGATTGCAGAAAAGTACGACGTTAATTTTGAAAGGGTATGTAGGTTTAGGGCATATTTGCAGGATGGTTTGAGTGCTTACAAAGAACTGTATGATAGAAAAATGCGCAAGGCTAAGCAGTCAAGCATACTGTCATTTTTCAAGCCTTCCACATCAGCCACAGCAGACGACGAACCTCGACCTTCGACATCGAGGCAGGCAGACATAGAAGAAGATGACCTGCCTGCCCTGATGGAAACAGACGATGATGAGATAACACCTCAGTGTCCCACCACCTAGTGGTCCCAACCTCCAGGCCATGGACTGATACATTGCCACAAAAGCATGCAGCGGTAGCCAGGATGCACCCAGCATATCTTTTAGAAAAAAGCCGAAATAAACATGCTAATTAATTAGGTGCCATCCGGCACGTCAATGTCGGCCCAGATCAGAGGTGATTGCCAACTGCGTCGCCTCTGATCTGGGCCAACATTTATGTGCCGAGCGGCACCTAATTAATTAGCTTGTTTATTTTGGCTCTTTTCTTAAAGATGTGCTGGTGTGTCCCGGCCACCGCTGCACCCCTGTATGTTTCGCAGATTGGTATCGGTCGGCGGCCTGGTGGGGACCACTGCACCACCCCAACCTCCGACGACTCAACCTAACACACCATCATCAGTGTGCTCGGCACTGTCTTCCCGATTCCGGTAAGTGATACTACACTGTACATACATTATTTTTACTTTATATAGGCTGTGTATTTTTATGTGTTTTTTGGTATGATTTGGCAGCTTTGTAGCTTAAAGGTTACTGGAGAGAGTGTTTCTGACGAGAGCACTTGTGTGAGATTTTTGCTACGGTGGACAGTGCGGCAATGATTGTAGAAAAGTATTTCTACTTAATGTAGGCTGTGTATTTATCATATCATTCCTGCTTTTACTATATGTTACTGTTATTTTAGGTTTTATGTGTTATTTGGCATGATTTGGTAGGTTATTTCTGGGTCTGCGAATGCTCACAAATTTTTCCCATATAAATAAATGGTAATTGCTTCTTCGCTTTACGACATTCCGGCTTACGAACCATTTCATAGGAACGCTCTGCCTTCGGATGGCGGGGGAAGCCTGTATTAAATAGTTAAGTTAAAATAAGTATTGCAAATAACAGAAAGAAGTAAAGTGGTGAGGTCGTGTTCTTGGGTTCAATGTCCATTGAGAAGTTGGATGGCAGAGGGGAAGAAGCTGTTCCTGAATCACTGAGTGTTGGCCTTTAGGCTTCTGTATCTCCGTCCTGATGTAAAGGTACAAAGCTTAAAAGAAATTACAAGCTGTAGTTTGCAGTGAGAGTAATAAAAAAAGGATATAATTTGAGGAAGCTTGAAATGAGGCCAGTGAACTGGATTCATTAGCAAGGGTGGATAAAAATAATGTAGGGGCCCATTCTGTGAGTGGGCCAATGTTAGAGTGGGGCGGGGCTTTGGCTCATCAGGCCTAGGCTAGATAAGGCTTGGGCAAGATACATAAGTACCTAGTAGGTTTCTTCTTCTTCTTCTTCTTTCTTCATCTATTAGGGCATAGTAGATAAGTGACAATGAATCCAGGGCAGTGTGTTCTTTGTATAAGTTGTGGGAATTCTGGGAGACCTACAGCCTCCAAGATAACCACATCTGCACCAGGTGCCCTGAGCTGCAGCTCCTCAGAAATCGTGATAAGGAAGAGGAGCTGCAGTTCGAAGACATTCAGCTCATATGGGAAAATGAGGAAATAGAAGATAGGAGGTACAGAGAGGAAGTCACCCCTAGGTTGCAGGAACGGGGTGATGTCAGAAGAAAAATGGCAGCGAGAACAGAGCACCCCTGGGCCTGTTCTCCTCAATAATAAGTATACCATTTTGAATACTGTTGAGAGCTAACCTACCAGGGGGAACCACTGCGTCAGGGTCTCTGGCACTGAAGCAGAAGATATGTTGTCTCCTAGGTGCCAGGTTCAGGGATGTTCAGTTCAGGTCCATAGCATTCTAAATGGGGAGGGAGAGCTGACAGAACTCTTGATACATATTGGTACCAATGATGTAGTGAAGACAGGTGAGGATGTCCTGAGGAGAGATATTAGGGAGCTAGGCAGATAGCTAAAAGGCTTAACCACCAGGATAGTAATCTCTGGATTGCCACAAGGGTAATAATTGGAGCATTTGATAGGGTTTTCAGGATCACTGGGATCTCTTCTGGGAAAGGTAAGACCTGTCCAACGAATCTGTAGAAATGCCTACAAGATGGCTTTTTGGAGCAGCACATGATTAAGCCCACCAGGAGATTAACTCTTCTGGTTTATGTATTATGCAGTGCACTAGAATTGATTAGAGATCTTAAGGTAAAGGAACCTTTGGGAGGTAGTGATCATTATATGAAAGAATTCACCATGCAGTTTGATAGGGAGAAGCTAAAGTCAGAAGTATTAGTATTACAGTGGAGTAAAGGAAATTCCTGAGGCATGAGAGAGGAGCTGGCCAAAGTTGGTTGGAAGGGTTACAGTAGCAGGGATGATGACAGAGCAACAATGGGTGAAACTTCTGGGAGCAATTCAGAAAGCAGAGGATAGATACATCCCAAAGAACGAGAGGTATTCTAAAGGCGGATGATACAACCTTGGCTGACAAGGGAAGTCAAAACCAATATAAAAGCCAAAGGCAGGGTATATATTAGATCAAAAATTAGTTAGAAGTTAGAGGATTGGGAAGCTTTTAAAAACCAACAGAAGGCAACTAAAGAAGTCATGAAGATGAAAAAAATGGAATACAAAAGTAAACTAGCTGAAATATAAAAGAGGATACCAAAAGCTTCTTCAGATATATAGAGAATAAAAGAGAGGTGAGAGTAGATATTGGACCACTGGAAAATTCTGCTAGAGATGTAGTAATGGTGAGAGAGGGGACAAGAAAATGGTGGATGAACTGAATAAGTATTTTTCATCAGTCTTCACTGTGGAAGACACTAGCAGAATGCCAGGAGTATGAGAGGGTCAGAGGGCAGAACTAGCGAGAACATGATCCCTGAAAGTTGCACAGATCCCTGAAGGTTGCCTCACAGGTAGGTAGGGTAGTTAAGAAAGCTTAGAGGGTGTTAGCTTTCATAAGTCGAGGGATAGAGCTTAAGAATTGCGATGTAATGATGCAGCTCTATAAAACTCTGGTTAGGCCACGCTTGGAGTACTGTGTCCAGTTCTGGTCGCCTCACTATAGGAAGGATGCGGAAGCATTGGAAAGGGTACAGAGGAGATTTACCAGGATGCTGCTGGTTTAGAGAGTATGAATTATGATTAGAGATTAAGGGAGCTACGGCTTTACTCTTTGGAGAGAAGGAGGATGAGAGGAGACATGATAGAGGTGTACAAGATAATAAGAGGAATAGATAGAGTGGATAGCCAGCGCCTCTTCCCCAGGGCACCACTGCTCAATACAAGAGGACGTGGCTTTAAGTTAAGGGGTGGGGAGTTCAAGGGGGATATTAGAGGAAGGTTTTTTACTCAGAGAGTGGTTGGTGCGTGGAATGCACTGCCTGAGTCAGTGGTGGAGGCAGATACACTAGTGAAGTTTAAGAGACTACTAGACAGGTATATGGAGGAATTTAAGGTGGGGGCTTATATGGGAGGCAGAGTTTGAAGGTCGACACAACACTGTGGGCCAAAGGGCCTGTACTGTGCTGTACTATTCTATGTTCTATATGTTCTATGTTCTATGCTTGGGAAACAGAAGAAAGGAAGTTATAGAGTAGTTAGTGCGACCTCAGTGGTTGGGAAGATGTTGGAGTTAATTGTTAAGGATGTGGTTTAGGGGTATATGGAGATACATGATAAAATAAGCCAAATTTAGCATGGTTTCCTTAAGAGAAAATCTTGCCTGAAAAATCTGTTGGAATTCTTTAAGAAATTATAAGCAGGACGGACAAAGGAGAATGGATTATGTTCTGTACTTGGATTTTCAGAAGACCAGATGCTGCAAATGAGGCTGGTTAACAAGTTAAAATCACATAATATTACAAGTAAGATAGCATGGATAGAGCATTGGCTGATGGGCAGGAGGCAAAGATTAGGAATAAGAGGCTGCTGGTGACTAGTGGTGTTCCACAGGGGTCTGTGTTGGGACATCTTCTTTTACATTATAAGTTAATGATTAGGATGCTGGAATTGATGGCTTTGTGGCCAGGTTTATGGAAGATACAATGATAGGTGAAGGGGCAGGTAGTGCTGAGGAAGCAGGAAGGTTGCAGAATGACTTAGACAGATTAGGAGAATGCGGCAGATGGAATACAATGTTGGGAAGTGTTTCATAATACACATTGGTAGAAGAATAAAAGCCTATATTATTTTCTAAATGGAAGGAAAATTCAGAAATCTGAGATGTAAGAGAGACTTGGGAGTCCTCGTGCCGTATTCTCTAAACATTCACTTGCAGGTTAAATCGTTAATGAGGAAGGCAAATGTAATATTAACATTCATTTCGAGAGGACTAGAATATAAAAGCAAGGATGCAATGTTGAGGCTTTATAAGGCACTGGTAAGGCTGCAGTTGGATTATTGTAAGCAGTTTTAAGCCAATTATGTAAAGAAAGGATGTGATGGCATTGGAGATGGTTCAGAGGTTCACGAAAATGATTCCAGGAATGAAAGTGTTCCCATATGAGGACTGATTGATGGCTCTGGGCTGTACTCACTGGAATTCAGAAGAATGAGGAGGATCTCATTGTAATCTCACCAAAGGCCTCAATAGAGTGGATGTGGAAAGGATGTTTCCTATAGTGGGGGAGTCTAGGACCAAAAGGCACAGCCTCAGAATAGAGGGATGTCCATTTAGAATGATGAGGAGGTATTTCTTCAGCCAGTAAGAGGTGTATCTGTGGAATTTGTGGCCACAGGTGGCTGTGTATGCCAAGTGATTGATATATTTAAAGCAGATGTTGACAGAGTTTTCATTAATCAGGGTATGGAGGGTTACTGGGAGCTTGGGGCTGAGAGGAAAATGGATCAGCTTTTAAGAAACAACAGAAAGCAACTGAAAAGCCATTAAGTTTGAAAGGATGACATAAGCTAGCCAATAATATGAGAGGGTACAAAACATTTTTTCAGATACAATACTGTGTAAAAGCCTTAGGCACATATAGTATATATAGCTAAGGTGTCTAACACTTTTGCACAGTACTGTATTTGTCAATGTGGCACAGAGAGCAAGTTTGTAAATCTGGCGGGAACAAAGGATTTTGGGAAAGACGAAGCTGGAGCGTTGAAGAAGGGGTATAGGTCAGGCGGCAAAGAAAGAGTATCAGGGGTGGGCAGTACCATGAGTACAGACAATCCCAGCCTGAAATATCAGGCAAGGTCATTTTTTTTCCAAACATTTCATTTATTGATCATCACAGAATGTCTTTCTGGTGCTTCCTGTTCCCTCCCTCTCCTATGCCGTTTTCCCAACCAGGATTCCCCTCTCCCTACCTCACTCCCACTCTCAGTTCACAATAGACACTCATATCAGAATCAGGTTTATCATCATTCACATTTATCGTGAAATTTGCAATTTTTTTGTCGCAGCAGTACAGTGTAATACATAAAATTACTACAGTACTCTGCAGGACTTAGGAACCCACCTATACTATATAAATGTGCCCAAGACTTTTCCACAATACTGTATATAAAGAGTAAAAGAAAGATGAGAGTGGATATTGGATTGCTATATAGTGACATGAGAGAGGTAGTACTGGGGACAAAGAAATGGCAGACAATCTAATTAAGTATTTTACGTCAGTTTTCACTGTGGAAAACACTGGCAGAATGCCAGAAATGTGAGTGTGTCAGGTAGCAGAAGTGAGAGTCATTGCTATTACTAAAGAGAAGGTGCTTCTGAAGCTCAAAACTCTGAAGGTAGATAAATCACCAGGACCAAACGGACTACACCCCAGTGTCCTGAAAGATGTGGCTGAAGAGACGATGGAGGCATTAGTGATGATCTTTCAAGAATCAATAGATTCTGGAATAATTATGGAAGACTGGAAAGTGTAAAGCGTCACTCCATTCTTTGAGAAGGGAGAAGGGAGGGAGGTAGAAGAAAGAAAATGATAGGCTAGTTAGCCTAATTCCAGTGGTTGGAAAGATGTTGGAATCTATTATTAAGGATGAGGTTTCAGGATACTTAAAGGTACATGATAAAATTGGCCAAAATCAGTATGGTTCCCTTAAGGGGAAACCTTGCATGACAAATCTGTTGGAATTCTTTGAGGAAATAAAATGGCAGGATAGTCAGAGAAGAGTCAGTGGATGTTGTTTATTTGGATTTTCAGAAGGCCTTTGACAAGGTGTTGCATACAAGGCTAGTTAACAAGATATTACAGGAAAGATACTAGCATGGATAACAGATTGAATGTCGGGCAGGAGGCAAGGAGTGGGAATAAAAGGGGACTTACCTGGTTAGCTGCCAGTGACTAGTGGTGTGCCCCAAGGGTCGCTGTTGGGACTGCTTCTTCTTATGATATGTCAGTGATTTGGATGAAGGTATTGATGGCTTTGTGGCCAAGTTTTGTGGACAGTATAAAGATAGGTGGAGGGACAGGTAGTGTTGATGATGCAGGGTGTCTACTGAATTACTTAGTTAGATTGGGAGATGGACAAAGAAGTGACAGATGGAAATAAGTGTAGGGAAGTGCATGGTCATGCACAATAGTAGAAGGAATGAAGATGAAGACTAATTTCCAAATGGGGAGAAAATTTCAAAAAATCACAGGTGTAAATGGACTTGGGCGTCCTTGCACAGGATTCTCTGAAGGTTAACTTGCAGTTTGGGTCCATGTTAAGGAAGCTAAGTGCAATGTTAGCATTCATTTCAAGACAACTAGAATACAAAACCAAGGATGTAATGCTGAGGCTTCATAAGTTATTGGTCCGCGTGCACTTAGAGTATTGTGAGCAGTTTTGGGTTTCTTATCTAAGAAAAGATGTGCTGGCTTTGGCGAGGGTCCAGGGGAAGTTCACGAGAATGATCCCAGGAATGAAAGAGTTAACATATGAGGTGTGTTTGTTGTCACTGAGCCTGCACTCACTGGAGTTGGGAAGAATGAAGTGAAGAGGGATCTCATTGAAACCTATTGAATATTGAAAGGCCTGTACAGAGTGGATATTTCCTATAGTGGAGGATTTTACGACTAGAGGGTACAGCTTCAGAATAGAGGGACATCCATTATAACAGATTGAGGAAATAGTTCTTTAGCCAGAGAGTAGTGCATCTGTGGAATTTATTGCCACAGACAGCTGTACAGGCAAGTCACTGGGTATTTTTAAGACAGATTGTGATGGGTTCTTGATTAATCAAGGTGACAAAGATCATGGGGAAAAGGCAAATAATAAATCATACATGATGGAATAGTGGAGCAGACCTGATGTACCGAATGGCCTAATTCTGCTCCTATATCTTATGGTCTTATAAGGCAATTTTGTTTTACTAGCATTTTGCATTTTGTAAGCAAATATGCATGAGTAGCACTTGCAGGTTCCACCACTGCATTAAAGCAGCATTGAGGGTGTGCTGTGCAGTGGGCTGTTATCAAAAATTCCAGCAGAGAAATCTGCTACTGCTTTTATTTGTTGTTTACAGCTCATCTGGACGTAGGTAGCCATCTTTAGGACTCTTCTGGAACAGTAACAATACAATAATATTTAAAATAAGAAAAGATGATCACCTCAAATTAGCAATCAAGTGTTAAAATCCATGTTAATGTCACTTCAATAAACACTTGTAAGAAAGACTAGATCATTAGACTGCAGAAAAGACTTAAATCATTTCAAAATTTTAAGTACTAAGAAATCATTTTATTACCAGATCTGTTAAAAATTGAAAAGAGAATAAGTGTTTGTGATTTAATTATGTATTGCTTTGTCCAACCTTTATTGTTCGTTTATATGTGGTTTAATCCAGTGAGATGCTCCTCTCTTGCAGATTATCTCTGAGGAGGTTATTAATGATTTAGGCTCCCAGTCAACAAGGATTTTTTTTCACAAATTTGTATGCATGTCCCTCATTGCCAACACGATTACTTGTTCATTTATTTATTAATCCAGTAGAATTATAATAGCAAAGGAAAACTTGTGTTTGTCTGAATGATTGGGTAAATAATTTGCCCTGCAAAATTGTTTTCTGCAATTAGAAAAAGCTGGGGCATTGCAATTGTTTAAAAAAAGAGTTGCACAGTGATCCCCTTCCTGCTGTATGTTTCTATGAGATATACATACTGTATTGTGATGCTCTGGGGGAAGTGGGGTGCATGGTCATCAGCCCACCCCTGCATTTCTAAGGACCAGCACTGTTTATTGTTCTTGTGTCAAAATGCTTTTGTGGGATTATGTAGGAGGGTCCAGTTCATTTATTGTTACATTTTAGCTTGCATTACACAGTTATTCACTTGTGTATTGGCGCGTCACCCTAACTGTAACCAGGGTGTGTGACGGTCTCCTCCCCCATCTATATGAGACTGGCTGGGTTCACTGTCCGGGTCATGGTGCCTGGTCTGTTTTCTGTTTATCACAATAAAACAGTTGTTCAGTTAATGAGTTTCCTCATCTGTCATTGTGGACCAAAATCTCGCCACATTGGTGTCAGGGGTGGGATGTGAAATTGACAATGAGATTGAAGAGTTATGAATTTGAATTGAATTGAATTGACTTTATTGCTTACACCCTTCACAGACGTGTGGAGTAAAAATCTTTACATTACGTCTCCGTCTAAATGTGCAATGTGCAATTTATAGTAAATCGTAATAAATAGCACGTACGTTGTATGGAGTGCCTTAAGACCCAGGGAGTAAAACAAGGGACCAAGCAGTATGGGCAAACCCACGGGCAGGGCTCATGAAGACGAGACCCGGGGGGGAGGTCCTGGGAGCCGAGGATCGTGCCCTCCCAGGGAGCCTCGATGGAGTGAGCGTACCCAGGCTCCAAAACCTGTGGGACATGGCGGAGTGCGTCTCTCACCCTCGTTATGACCCACATTGGGGAAGCCAAGACACTGCAGCTGTGGTAGGATGGGCACCATGGCAGATGCCACCGGAGCAAAAGGAAGACTAAAGGGTCTCGACGATTTGCGCCTTAACGTCCATCCTGAAGTTCCCCCGATACAACAGTACCAGCTGCCTGGAGTCTTGCCTGGTGCAAGTCAAACTTGCTGCATGGCACAACGAGTGGAGCCCCACCAAGACGGTGGTGCACCTTGCCCTGGCACTGGAGGGAGACACCCTCCTCGACCTAACGCCGGTGGAGCAGCGTGACTACAGGGCCCTTTCAGTGGCTCTGGAGTGGCATTGCGAGCAGAGGCCGTTGGCAGAAGCAATGAGGGAGGAAGTGAGCAGCAGACGGTGCTGTGTGGAAACAGGCTTGGGAGCACTTGCAACAGATCTCCGCCGTGGTGCTCAGCATGGCTACCCCATTTCCAGGAAGAGCTTGCCTTCCACGCCTTTGTAAAGGCGCTGACGCCGGAGCGCCTTTGGCAGCAAGTTCACCTGACATCACCATTATCGCTGGACAAGGCGCTGGCTGAGGCAGAGAGGGCAGAAGCAATTTTAGCCCCCCAAGGTGTTCCAGTATAGCCCCGCATGCAGTGAACCTGTGCTTGTGTCACCGAGGCGGAGGAGGAAACTGACAATGAGGAGCCCGTGAGACAGGCCCGACCAGTGCCGCACCAACTCAGCCACGGGCCACAAAACGATCGCTGCTACCGGTGTGGTGAGGCAGGCCAGTAGGCCCGAGACTGCCCCGCACCAACACCATACCGCAGCCCAGCGCAGCCACTGGAAAACGCCGAGTGGGCAGTGGCACCTGAGTCCTCCAGCAGAATCCCTCCGTTGTCGCCCCTCTGGGTCGTTTGAGTGAGGAGCAAGGCTTATATATCGACAGCGTGGTGGATGCTATCACATGCCACATGTCAGCGGACGCAGGGTTCAACTATCACCATCATCTGTCTGGGTGTTCTCCCCAACACGGACCAGCTATGCCCGCCTGGGTAGACAACAATGGCAGTCCAGTTGCCAGCGACCGTGCAGTGATGCGAGGGAAGAGGAGGCTGCGCATCGCAGTGGGGACATCAGTGGAGCATGAGGTGTGGCTAGCCGACATCAGAGAGTCCTGCATCATTGGCCCGGGCCTGCTGTCCCACTGGGGGTGTGTGAATGTGTCGGGGGCAACTCTTTACCTCGGTGCTGAAACCGTGTCTCTCCAGTAGGGGAGCTCACAGAAGCAGACCCAACAGAGGCAGCAACCACCGCCGTCGGTTTCACAGCGGCCCACGACTGTGCAGCTCACCCCGCAGCAGCCCAATCCAGCAGAGCTGAACTACGGGCAAGTGACGGTGACGGCCCTTCAGTGACAGGCAGCGACGACTTCGCCACTATGGCCACGAGCAGCTGCACGGTGAACAAGTGAGCGATTCTGTGCTGGCCTGGGTGAGGGGATGGCTGAGCATGGGATGACGGCCAGAGTGTGCAGAGGTCTCGCCCCTGAATCCAGAGACCAAAGCCCTATACTCTCAGAGGGGAACGCTGGAGATGTGTGACAGGTTGCTGTTCCAGCGGTGGCAGCTGTCTGATGGTGAGAGGCATCTCCGGGGGCTGGTGGTTCCCCGGGAGCTCTGTGCCACAGTGCTGCGGTCCGTGCACAGGCTGGTGGGACCAGCCGTTTCAGAGCTGCGAAGATGTTGAGCAAGCTGTGTGAATGCTTCTACTGGCCTGGGTACAGGAAGCACATGGAGCTGTTCATGCATCGCTGTGATGCTTGCACGTCCCATAAGGGGCTGGGCCACCAGTCTAGGGCAGCAATGCAGCAGTACATGCTGGGGACACCAGTATGGGTCTAACACTCATCCAGAAGAAGGGACTATCTGCCGGGCTGGGATGCCACTGGAAGGGGCTGGGAGACGTGCTCGACCACATCTCTGGTGTGGTATATTGGGTGCAATTGCCTGAATGGCGAAAGGCAGTTTTGCACTATCGGGACCAGCTGGCACTGTGTCGGCCCTTGGCTACCACTAACCCAGCTCGGCTGAAGGAAGGAAGTGACACTCTGGGTGCCCTGCCTCTTGCCTCACACAAACAGGCCCTCCCCTGGAGGGCCTCCAGAACGCCCCGCACCCCGCCCCCCGCAGGTGGCAGTGTCAACCCCTATCGGGACTTTTAGACTTTGTTATGGACTCTGGGGTTGCTGAGGATGGCTGACCCCTCGAGTGGGGGCAGTGTGATGCTCTGGGGGGGGGGGGCATCAGCCATGGTCATCGGCCCGCCCCTGCATTTCTAATGACCAGCACTGTTTATTGTTCTCACGCTTAAATGTTTTTGGGGATTATGGTGGGAAGTTCCAGTTCATTTATTGTTACATTTTAGCTTAGGTTATACAGTGATTTGTTCGTGTACTTGTGGGTCACCCTGACTGTAACCGGGGTGTGTGATGGTCACCTCCCCCATCTGTATGAGACTGGTTGGGTTCACTTTCCGGGATATGCTGCTGGGTCTGTTTTGTGTTTATCACAATAAACCGGTTGTTGAGCTTTCTCATCAGTCATTATGGACCAAGTGCTTGCCACGGTAAATAACAAGGGTACTGAAGTCCTGTATTTCCATTCCTTTATCATCACTGGGTTTTTGATGAAGTGTGGGCCGGGAGGGGCAGGCACGAGTCTGACTGTTGGAGAGCTGGGGTTGGATCGATCTTCGTCTGGCATCTCATCCACTGCCATTCCGACATGGGTGGGCCTGAGTTGGCATCGCCTGATGGAGTCCTTGAAGCATGCAAGCCTCCACATGATGTCAATGTGTTGATCCAGGTCATGGAGGATCCGTAGAAGGGCAGCTTCAGCAAAATTCCACAAGTATATCTAAAGTATGTACAAGTATATATTTGTACAAGTATGTACAAATATATACAAGTATATAATCTACAAGTATCTAAAATATGCCCCAACAGCACTCTAGTTTGTAAACTCATCAAAAATGCTCCTCCAGCTTCCCAACTCAAATCCCAAAAACCTCTCTACGACTCGAAAACCTCGACTCCTGTGACGAGCACACTGAATGGCAGCAATACTGGCACGCCAACACACCCCCGGCGGAGATCTGATCAACAACCCTCGCTCCTGGGCTTTACTACAGCTACCAGAAAAAAACTGGACAGCTGCAAATAGACTTAGAAGTCGACATGTGAAAACAGCACAAACACTACACCAATGGGGCGCTCAACAAACTCCAGTTTGCCCGGGTGGTGTCCCAATTCAGCATATTCTCCACCTGGTCCACCTGGTGTCACCAAGATCTGAGACAGATTTGCCACGGACCATTGAAGTGGCCATGAGCTGGAAGAGTGACTTAACAAAAAACAGTAAGAAGTGTGAAAAGAAAAACACCTCCCATACGAAACAACAAACCATCACTGGGTCTAAATTCTGGAACTTCACATTGTGGGATTATCAAAATCACTTAACTAGAAGGTCTGCAGCATTTCAAAGGGGTGATCACCTTTTTTCTCAACGGCATTTACAGATAAGCAATAAATGTTACTTCTAACAATAGGCTGGATTGGATCATATAGCTTCAGATAATTTTAAATGGCAGATTATATCCATTTTGTAAAATGAACAAAGTCAATTTTAGAAGTATGTCAGAACAGGAAGCCGACAACATTTGCTAAACAATATTTCACAATCAAGTTATTTGTGCACAACATACAAACAATTGTGTGGGATATTCAGTTTAGGAAATTTAGCATATGTGTTGTTGGCATAGGTACTTGAGTTGAAGGAACAGTACATAATTTCAGTGCCTCACTTCAGCTTTTTAATTATTACATATATCAATTTCAGGTATTTTATATATGAATAACTTAGTGCAAAAACAATACTACTTCCCACAGCACCAAAATTAGTAAATATCCAGATTCTGAAAACAGAATAGCAGTATCATTAACTTGGACTCATAAGAAAATCAGCTTGTTACGTTGTACTCTATAGTTCTTTGATAAGGCATACTGTATAGGTGCCTAAAACATTTGGATAGTACTGCATACCACCAAACAAAACAACATTCCTCTGGATCAAGGTGCACAACACAATACATATAACCCACAGACACCACATAAAGTAATATTACGACAAATACATTAACAAATAATAAAATATATTCCTGAAGATTGTCATATTGCATAACGTGCATTTATGACACACGGTAAAAAGTAAACAGTATAATGCTACTGGCCTTCATATGTGATGTAACTTGGGTGGTGGCAGGAAGTTCAGTAGTTTCACAGCCTGGGGGAAGAAGTTGATTCTGATCCTAACAGCTTTTGTTCTAATGCTACACTACCTCCTGCCTGATGGACCGAAAGGAGTGATCCTTGACAATGCTAAGAGCCCTGCGTACGCAGCGCTGCGGATAAATATCTCAGCTTGGTGGAACTGAGATCCTGGTGATCCTCTCAGGCAGGTTAATATCATTGGGGCTCAAAGGTCTTGACTCCTTCACATTGGATGTGTCATTAGGATCTGGGAAAACAGTGCGGAGTTGAGGTCTTGCCTGGAGTCCTCAGCCATAGTTGATTGTGTCTGTACTCTGAGTCCCCCATATAGTGGAGGGCTGAGGGTAGTCTGTGTGGTTGTGTCATCAGCCATTCCTTTTGATTTGAGACTACCCTCCAAATCTGGTCTGCTTCCTTTTGATATTCTCAAACATTGAATTACCTTTTTAGTTATAGGCACCCCAAAGTGAGTTTTCATTGCTCACAAACTCCTTTTTGCTACTGAGAAAGCGGTGCCACTTTGTAATGGGAAACGTACTGCCTGGGGTAGAGGCCAGTGTTTGATTGGGTGGATAGGCTAACAAATAGGTAAAGACTTGGTAGATGGAATATAATGTGAAAAAAAAATGAAGCTATCCACTAATTTATAGGGAAAAAAATTCTGTATTGTTTAGATAGTGAAAGATTTGAAAAGGGTTGGAACTCAAAGGGGCCTGTATATTATTACAAGTTATTCACTGGAAGTTAACATGTGGCTACAGTAAGGAATTTTGAAGGCAAAATGTTATGCTGGCATTATATTACACATGAGATTTGAGGTCAGAAGTTGAGACACGATAATGCAATTATATAGGGCATTGATGAAACTGCACATGGATTATTGTGTGGCTATGGTTCTCCAACTCGGGAAGGATTATACTTGTAATAGATTAATTCCTGGAATGTTAAGTTTATTGCATGATAAGTAAGCCTGCTCTGAAGGTCCATGACTAGTGGTGTTCTGCAAGGATCCATACTGGGACCTTTGCTCTTTGTCACTATATGTATAAGTGACTTGGATTGCAGGTGATATAAAGAACGGTAGCACTGTGGAGTGTGGAGCAGGTTATGAAACGATACAGGATACAGTAGATCAGTTGCAGATACAAGCAGAGAAATGGCAGGTGGAGTTTAACCCAGCCAAGTATGAGGTGTTGCACTTTGGAAGATCAAATGGAAAGGGAAAGTTCACAATTAATAGCAGGACCCTTACCAACTTTGATGTATAGGGGGATCCTGTAATGTCCACAGCTCCCTGAGAGTGGCTGAACATTTTGATAAGATAGTGAAAATGGCATATGGCATGCTTGCCTTTATTACACTATTAACTCAAGAAATTATATTCCAGCTTCATAAAACACCAGTTAGACTGCATCTGGAGTATTGCATTCAATTCTGGTTGCCCTATTATGGGAAGGATGTGGAAGTTTTGAAGAAAATGCAGAGGTAGTTTATCAGAATGAGGGGAGAATTGATTGCTTTATAAAATTGTAAGAAGCATAGATAGAGCAGACAGCCAGTATCTTTATCCCTGGCTCAAAATTACTAAAACAAAGGCATACATTTAAGACGAGGTGGATAAACTTCAAGGAGGTGTGGGGTAGGTGCTAGGAATGCACTTCCAGTGGTGGTCATAAAGGCAGATACAATAGAGTGATTTAAGAGATTCTTTGATAGACACATGAGCATGCAGAGACTGGAAGGTTATAAACTCAAGTGCAGGTAGAAGGGATTAGTTTAATTAGGCACTATTAGTTAACTAGATCGACACAACATCATGAACTGAAGGGCCTGTTCCTGCAGTGCACTGTTCTCTGTTCTAAACCTATATTCTTTAGGATTTGGAATGAGAGGTAATGTCATTTGGAACACATAAAGTTTGACAGGGCTTTAGAGAGTAGATGTGGCTTGACATTTCCCTTGGCTGAGGTACCTGGAATCAGGCTTACTTGTATCTAAATAAAGTATTAGCTAATCAGGACTGATGTGATATGTCTATTTTGGGATTCTCTGTTCAAGAAGGTATGATGGCTTGGACAAGAATTAATAGACTTTTGAGAATTAAGCAAATCTACAAACATGGGGCTAAGTGTGAAAAGAGCTCATGAGGTGAAAGATCAGCCAATATTTTGAATGGCAAAGCAGGCACAAGGGGCTGAATGGCCTATTCCTGATCATACATATTATGTCGAAAGGTAGCTGAGTAATTAGAGCTTTGAGGATTGTTTGGTCAAAGGTCTGCATTGAGGAGATTGTTAGGTGGTTGGGATAGAGCGATCCTGGTCCAGAACCACTGAAAGACATCATCTAGGAGTTCAGGCGATGACCAAATCTATGTAGGAGACACTTTTTGAGCCTCCAAGCATTCTCATTCCCAGAGTGACTGATAATGATTATTCCTGGGATGATGCAGTCTAGGTTCCTCCATATTTGTTAAGCTTTTCATGAGAAGCAATATCATTCCATTCAGATCTGAAGGGAAAACCTTTCACCCATATAAGGATGAATCGTACAGGAAATGGTTAGTCAAGTGTCAAGAGTGGCATGGAACAATCTGCAATCTGACATTTGATTTCATTATAAGACCATACGACCATTAGACATAAAAACAAAACTAGGCCATTCAGCCCATCAAGTCTGCTTCACCAATTGATCATAGCTGATCCATTTCCCTCTCAACCCTATTATACTGCCTTCTCCCTGTAACCTTTCATACCCTGACTTACCAAGAATCTAGCAAATTCCCAATAACCTGGCCTCCACAGCCACCTGTGGCAACAAATTCCACAGATTCACACCCTCTCGCTAGAGAAATTCCTCTTAATCTGCATTCTAAATAGATGTCCCTCTGTTCTGAGGTAGTGCCTTCAGGTTCCATTATAGGAAACAGCTTCTCCACAGCCACTCTATTTAGAACTTTCCCCTGACATCAATAGTGACCCCTGTGGAACTCTACTAGTTACTGGCAACCAATGTGAAAAGGCTTCCTTTATTTCCACTCTGCCTCCTGCCATTCAGCCAATGCTCTTTCCATGCTGGTATACTTCCTGTAATACCATGGGCATTATCTTGCTAAGCAGCCTCATGTATGGAACCTTGTCCAAGGTCTTCAAAGTACATAACATTAACTGATTCTATCCTGCTTGTTATTTCCTCAAAGAATTCCAACAGGGAACATTTTTCCTTGCGGAATCCATGCTGACTTTGTCCATTTTTACCATGTGCCTCCGAGGACCCTGACAACTCTGAAGGAGGCGGAGCTAAATAGTTCTGGCGCCCAACAGCGACTCCTTTGCTTGCATCTTCGAAAACCACAATATTTCCATCTTTAATATCTCTATTTTTCCCTTTCAGGGTTCGTTTGAAGACCCTGACCTGGAGTTACACGCTCTAGGGGTTCCACAATTGGCCACTACTTGGCATGCCAAAGTCTCGGCCTAAGATTTTGGCACGGATTCAGAAGCCTGAGATTTTGAGTAGCTGGAGACGGGGCAAATCAAGGGTCGGTGTCACCACAAGAGACCCATGTGTCGTTGGGGGAGTTGGAACATCTGCTGTGTGCCTGGGGACCCGGGATCCCAGTCCTCCAGAAGCATTCCAGAATCTATTGATTCTTGAAATATCATTACCAATGCCTCCATGATGCCCTCAGCCACCTCTTTCAAAACCCTGGTGTGTAGTCCATCTGGTCCAAGTGAATTATGCACCTTCAGACCTTTCAGCTTCCCATGCACCTTTTCCCTAGTAATAGCAACTGCACTCACTTTTGTACCCTGATACTCTCAAAATTCTGGCATACTACTAGTGTCTTTCTCAGAGAAGATGAATGCAAAATTCTTAGTTTGTCTGTCATTTTCTTGTCTCCCATCACTATCTTTCTAGCGTCATTTTCCAGTGGTCTGATATCCACCTTCACCTCTCTTTTACTCTTTAGATATCCGAAAAAAACTTTCGGTATCCTCTTTGATATTATTGCCAAACTTGCCTTCATCTTTCATATTTTCCATCCTTATGTTTTTTTGTTGCTTTCTGTTGGTTTTAAAAGCCTCCCAAACATCTAACTTCCCATTAAATTTTGCTCTATTTGCCCTTCCTTTTGTTTTTATGTAGCCTTTGACTTCCCTTGTCAGCCATGGTTGCATCATCCTGCCTATAGAATACTACCTCTTTGCGATGCATCTGTCCTGTGCCTTCTGAATTCCTCCCAGAACTTCAGCCGTTGCTGATCTGCCCCCTTCCAATCAACCTTGGCCAGCTCCTTTCCCATGCCTCTATAATTCTGTTTACTCCTCTGTAACACTGATACCTCTGACTTTAGCTTCTCCCTTTCAAACTGCAGGAAGAAGTCTATCTAATTTTTATCACTGGCTCCTAAGGGTTCCTTTACCTTGAGCTCTGTAACTAAATCAAGTTCATTACACAAGAAGAGGATGATCCTTCTGATCCCAAGCACCAAACTGAGACCCACAGAAATATCTTGTTTCAGAGGGGAGTGAATCTCTGGCATTCCTTGTCCCAGAGGGTGTATTCATATATATATAGATAGATATATATATATATATATATATATTTGAAAGATAGTTATGAGGAACTAGCAAGGAAGAACATTTGAGGCAGCATAGATCAGCCACAATGTTATTAAATGATGTGGCAGACCTGAAAGGCCTACTGGCCTGCTCCTGCTCATGTTTCATGTGTTCTTGTGATTAGATGCTTTCTGAAATGGTGGAGTCTAACCAAATATTTGTTCTAAATTTCAGGGTTGATGTTTGGTAGAGTTTTTTTCTTAACTCCAGAAAACTTCCATATGCAAAGTATGATAAAGAGCTCTCCATTGCTCTAGGATAGCATTTGACATTGTTTAATTTCCTTGTGTTACATTGCTTTCCATAATGTAGCACACAATGTCCAGGCACATTCTCTCCATTTGAAGATAGGGCTGCTAATCTGATACCTTGGGTATATGCATTTGCCATAATTAACTGGAGGTAATTTTATTACTAATTCTACACATTTGGATTCAACACAAAATAATTGAAATGGAAACAATAAAATCGACATTTCATTTTCACAATGAAATTGCAGTGGAAGAGCTTTGCACACTTTTGCTGAGGTTGACAATTGTTCATAATGTGTGTCAATTATATTATATTTGATATGGGTCTGAATCAAAGTGCAATTCCAATTTATTCTTACATATAGGGAGCCCACAATTCCTGGACCTCACTTATCCAGCAAGCATCAGTGGTTTTCGCAGAGCCAGTATATCAATCCTGGGAATGGAGGGCTACACAATTAATGGTTTCAGATGCTCGCTAGTTAAGTTTCAAGTATTCAGGGGTTAGGAATAGTTGAAGGGAAAATGGTGGAGGTATTAAGTCATATTTAATACTGGGGCCAATAGAATATTGTATTTTCTTAACTCCAAATAAATAATATAAATGTTAACTCCTCAGAACAGCATCCAGCAGTCTGGTGATCAATGGCATGATGATGTAACCTCTGAAAACTCTGACCCTATAGGTATGGCGTATACCATAGTGCAAATAATCAAATATTACAAAGCAGAACCCAAAATATCCCATCTCACTAATTTCAAACACCAAGAGCCCAGTACACATGAAGCCTTGGATACTTAGAGGTATCTTTATCATTAAGATAAATTGTACACTTTGAGTCTGCATTAAAAATATTATAAATGAAGTAGTAAACCAGTAATATACAGAAATACAAATTTACCTAGAAACACAATTGCAAAATGCTGTTTCACTTCCAGCACCCCACCCTGGCCATTGTTGGAGTGGACCAGTGTTAGACTGGGGAGGCTTGGGCGAGGTAAGTATCTGTTAATTTTCTTCTATATTCTGCATTCTTCGTTCTTTGTCTTTTAGTACATAGTTAGAGCAGTGAGGATGGCTCCAGGGGCTTTGTTGTCCTCTTTGTGAGAGATGTGGGAGTTCTGGGAGAACTTCAGACTCCCAGAGAACCACATCTGCACTAGGTGCACTGAGCTGCAGCTCCTCAGAGAACATGTCAGGGAATTGGAGCTGCAGCCTTATGACCTTTGGCTCATATGGGAAACTGAGGAGGTGATAGATAGAAGCTACGAAGGAGTTAATCACCGCTAAGTTGCAGGAGGCAGGGACCTGGGTGATTATCAGGAAAGGGAAAGGAAATGAGCAGCCAGTGCAGAGTACTGTGGCCTTCTTCTTCAAAACTAAGTACACCACTTTGGATTATGTTGATGGTGACAGCCTTCCGGGGGGAACCACAACAGCCCGGTCTCTGGCACTGTAGATCAGAAGGGAAGCTGGAGAAGAGGAATGCAGTAGTGATAGGGGATTCTGTATTCAGAGGAGTTGACATGAGATTCTGTGAATGTTATAGAGGCACCTAGATGTTATGTTGCTTCCCAGATACCAGGGTCAGGAGCACTTTGGATTGGGTCAACAGCATTCTAAAGGGGGAGTGGTTGCAGCCAGAAGTCTTGGTACGTAATAACACGAATGACATAGGTAAGGACAGGGGTGAGAATTTAGGGAACTACGTAAAAAGCTGAAAGGCAGGACCTCAAGGGTAGCAATCTCTGGATTGTTACCTGTACCATACACCAGTGAGGGTAAGATTTGGCAGATGAATGTGTGGCTGAGGAACTGGTGAGGTGGGCAGGATTTCGGGTATCTGGATCATTGGGATTTCTTCTGGGGAAATGATTGGAAATTGAGTGATAGGACTGAAGACAGGGCAGTTGGTATACAAGCAGAGGCAGAGTGTAGTGAGACTGTGTGGAAGGACATACAGATAGGGCATAATTTCAGTCTGTGGGATGTTGCAGTGTAACCGGGAGACAAAATCAAAATGGGAGATGAAAACAGATCTGAAGCCGTTTTAGTTAAATGCACACAGTATATGGAACAAGGAAGATGATTTTGTAGCGCAGTTAGAGATTGGCAGGTAGGATGTTGTGGGTGTCACTGAGTAAAGGCTGAAATATAGTTGGGAACTTAACATCAAAGGACACATGGTTAGGTAGGCATAGGGGATGATGTGGCTGTATTGGTAAAAATTGAAATCAAATCCTTGGAAAGAGGTGACGTAGGATCAGAAGATGCAAAATCATTGTGGGTAGCGGTAAGGAACAGCAAGGGTAAAACAGACCCTGAGGGGAATTATATACAGATCTCTGATCAGTCGCCTCAATGTGGGTTACAAATTACAGTGGTAGTTAGAAAATGTCTGTCAAAAGGGCAATGTTGCAATAAAAAAAACCCTGATGGGAGTTATATACAGATTTCTGATCAGTCACCTGGATGTGGGCTACAATAGTCATGGGGGTTTTCAATATGCAGGTAGATTAGGAAAATCCGGTTAGTGCTGAATCCCAAGAGGGGGACTTTGTAGAATGCCTGCAAGGTGGCTTTCTAGAGCAGGTCATGGTTGAGCACACTAGGGGGTCAACTTTGCTGGATTAGGTGTTATGCAATGAACCACATTTGTTCAGGATGCTTAAGGTAAAGGAACTGTAAGGAGCAGGAGATCATAATATGACAGAATTCACCCTACAACTTGAGAGGGAGAAGCTAATGTCTAATGCATCTACATTACAGTGCAGTAAAAGGAATTACAGAGGCATGAGAGTGAGCTGGTCAAAGTTGGTAGGAAATCGGACACTACCAGCTATGATGGCAGAAGTTTCTGGGAGCAATTTGGGAGGTGCTGGATAGATACATCCCAAAGAAGAAGATGTATTCTAAAGGCAGGATGGCACAACCTGTCAAGGAAGGGTAAAGGGTGGAGGTATTAAGTTATAAGTGCGCTACATTATAGAAAGCAATGTAACACAAGGAAGTTAAGCAATGTCAAACTGTTATTCTGGAGCAATGGAGAGCTCTTTATAACACTTTACACATGAAGATTTTCTGAAGTTAAAAAAAAAATTCTACCTAACATCAACCCTGAAATTTGGAACGAATATTTGGTTAGACTACACCATTGGAGAAAACATCTAAGCACAAGAACACATGAAACATGAGCAGGTCTAGGTCAATGTTAGAGTGAGCTTTTGGGCAAATGATTCACTTACACTTAAATGACTCTGGCCACTAGTCTTCTGTTTGACAAAGTACTGTGGATTGAGTTCACAACAATGCATTTCTTAAAAGCTGTGAATATCGGGATACTAGCCAGACGCTGCGGATGGAAGTGTGAAGTTTACAGGTAGTTTTGAAGACAGTATTATCTATACTTTATAATATTAATTGTCCTCTATGTTAGCATGTAAAATACCAAATAAATGTATTGTGGATTTAACTTGCATTCCTAAAGGCTGTGAGTACCAACCCAGACATGTTGGCATCAGGAGGAAAGGATGAAGTCAGAAGGTGTGATGTTCTGTATGTAGCTTCAAAAGGAAGCATTGTCCATGCATTGTCTATAACTTTGTAAGTAGCGATTGTCTTTTATGTTTAGCATATAAATATCAAGCTCACATTGGGCTAGCAGAGCTTTCTATTGAAAGCGTCTCCGTCCGTATGATGCCTGTTGTACCTTGTTGTGTCGAATAAAGAAGCTGATTTGTATCTATCAGTAACCCTGTCTCTCCTGTGATTTCATCCACGCTACAAAGAATGCCAGAGATTCACTCCCTTCTGAAATACGATATTTCTATGGGCCTCAGTTTGGTGCACAGGATCAGAAGGATCATCCTCTTCTTGTGTAATGAACTGGATTTAGTTGCAGAGCTTAAGGTAAAGGAACTCTTAGGAGACAGAGATCAAAATAAAATCGACTTCATCCTGCAATTTGAAAGGGAGAAGCTAAAGTCAGAGGTATCAGTATTACAGACAAGAAAAGGAAATTATAGAGGCATGGGAAAGGAGCTGGCCAAGGTTGATTGGAAGGGGGCAGATCAGCAATGGCTGGAGTTTCTGGGAGGAATTTGGAAGGCACAGGACAGATACGTCGCAAAGAAATCATATTCTATAGGCAGGATGATGCAATGGTGGCTGACAAGGGAAGTCAAAGGCAACATGAAAACAAAAGAGAGGGCATATAATAGAGCAAAAATTAATGGGAAGTTTGAGAATTGGGAGGCAACTAAAGAAATCATAAGGAGGGAAAATATGATATATAAAGGTAAATTCAGCAATAATATCAAAGAGGATGCCAAAGGTTTTTTGCAATATATAAAGAGTAAAAGAGAGGTGAAAATAGATATCAGACCACTGGAAAATGATGCTAGAAAGATAGTGATGGGAGACAAGGAAATGGCAGACAAACTAAGAATTTTGTGTCCATCTTCACTGTGGAAGACATGAGTAGTATACCAAAATTTTGAGAGTATCAGGGTGCAAAATTGAGTGCAATTGCTATTACTAGCGTAAAGATGCTTGGGAAGCTGAGAGGTCTGAAGGTGTATAAGTCACTTGGACCAGATGGACTATACACCAGGGTTCTGAAAGAGGTGGTTGAGGGCATCATGGAGGTATTGATAATGATCTTTCAAGAATCAATAGATTCTGACATGGTTCTGGAGGACTGGAAAATTGCAAATGTCTCTGCATTCTTCAGGAAGGGAGAGAGGCAGAAGAAAAGAAATTATAGGCCAGTTAGTCTGACCTCAGTGGTTGGGAAGATATTGGAATCAATTGTTAAGGATAACATCTCAGGGTACTTGGAGGCACATGATAAAATAGACCATAGTCAGTACAATTAGCAGGAGGCAAAGAGTGGGACTAAAGGAAGCCTTTTCTGGTTGGCTGCTGGTGACTAGGGGTCTTCCATGGGCTTGGTGTTGGCACCACTTCTTTTTACGTTATATGTCAATGATATGAATGATGGAATTGATAGCTTTGTGGCCAAGGTTGTGGAAGCAATGAGGCTGCAGGCAGTCAGGCAGATTAGGAGAATGAGCAAAGAAGTGGAAGATGGAATACAGTGTTGAGAAATATATGGTTATACACTTTGGTAGAAAGAACAAAACTGTAGACTACTTTCTAAACCGACAGAAAAGTCGAAAGTCCAAGGTGCAAAGGATTTGGGAGTCCTCGTGCGTCCATTGTGAGTCATTTTGAGCCCCTTATCTAAGAAAGTATGTGCTGAGTTTGGAGAGGGTTCAGAGGAAATTCACAAGAACAATTCCGGGAATGAAAGAGTTTTAGACCTTTACTTGCTGGAATTTAGAAGAATAAGGGGGAATCTCATTGAAAGCTATTGAATGTTGAAAGGGCTAGATAGAGTGGACATAGAGATGATGTTTCTTACAGTGGCGGAGTCGAGGACCATAGAATTCTGCTTCAGAAGAGAGGGATTTCCATTTAGAATGGCGATAAGGAGGAACTTCTTTAGCCAGAGGGTTGTGTATCTGTGGAATTCATTACCACAGATGGATGTGGGGGCCAAGTCATTGAGTGTATTTAAGTTGGAAGTTAGTAGATCTTGATTAGTCAGGGCATGAAAGGTTACAGAGAGAAGACAGGAGAATGGGAATGAATCAGAAATAATGAAATGGTGGAGGAGACTCAATGGGCCGAATGGCCTAATTCTGCTTCTATCTCTTATGGTATGATGGTTTTATTTTGCAGCTATATCCCCATTTTCATGAGTCTTGCAATCACAAAAAAAATCTCAGTGTTTCCATTGTCAAGCTCCCTTAAGATCTTGTGTACTTGAATAAATTCACCCCTCGTTCTTCTGAACTTCAAGGAATTCAGATCCAGTCAATCAGAGCTCTCTTGGCATTGCAGTATTTCAGGAATTAGCCTGGTGAATGTCCTTCAATGTTCCTATGCTCTGATTTTAGGTAACGTACAACAACACATTTGATAGCTCTGGGGGTCTGTACTTGCTGGAATGTAGAAGGATGATGGGGGATCTCATTGAAACCTTTTGAATGTTGAAAGGCCTAGACAGAGCAGATGTGGAAAGGATGTTTCACATGGAGGGGGAGTCTAGGACAAGAGGGCACAGCCTCAGGATAGAGGGGCATCCTTTCAAAACAGAGATGTGGAGAAAATTCTTCTGCCAGGAGATAGTGAATTTGTGGAACTTTTTGCCACATGCAGCTGTGGAGGCCAGGTCATTGGGTGTATTTAAGGCAGAGATTGATCGACTTTTAATTGGACATGGCATCAATGGTTACAGGGAGAAAGCCAGGGAATGGGATTGAGCAGGGGAAAAAGGATGAGCCATGATCGAATGGCGGAGCAGACTCGAAGGGCCTCAATGGCCTAATTGTCATATGGTCTTATGGTCTAACACCATGTGCAAATGCAGTAAAATTACCTTATTTTAAATCGCCACCTTCAGAGGAGGCCAAAATGTTGTTTGCCCTTTCAACTACCCGCTAATTAGTTCTTTGTGGTTCATGCACTCATACATCTAGGTCCCTCTGAACCTCACTCATTTGCAGTTTGCCTCTATTGCGAAAATAATTTTGGTTCCTCTTACGGAAGTGCTTGCCCTCACACTACACCACATTAAACAAAATTTACATGGTTTTTGTCCATTTATTTTCTTTTTCCTTGTCCAGAATCACAATGTTCTTATCACAATGTGCCGTCCTACCCATTTTTGAATCAGTTGAAAACTTGTAAACTTTGGAAATTTAGAAATTTTGGAACTTGGAAGTTTTGTTCTCTTCTCCAGACCAGTAATATCAACAATAATTAACTAAGGGTCACAAACTGATATTTGCAGTACTCTAGTTATCTTTCTAACTTGAAAAGGTCCCATTTTCTTCACTTCTCACTGTTCTATGTGACAGGCAATTTTCAATTTATGCTATTAAACTTCTTCCAATATCTTGTGCCCTTAATTTACATGCCAGCCTTTTATGTGACTATTTCTAAATGCCCTCTGGAAATCTAAATACACTATATCTACAGGTTGTGCTTTATCAATTCCTCCTGTCACATCTTCAAAGAATTTCATCAAATTTGTCAAACATGACTTACTATTCATAAAACCATAATCAAACTGGGTTTGATAATAAGCTTGTCACACCATTGATTTGGCAGCGCATCAGATTTGGCAATTGCACTCATTAATATGCGCATGTCAGCTAATTATTATTTCATCGTGATAATATTTAACTCCATTCATTCCGTCGTCGTATTTGTTGAGACTTGGACATAGCTACGCTTTGTTGAGTGAACTGACTCTGAAGACTTGTGGTATTTGTTTAACTCTTAGTTGTTCTTTTTGGCCACGACGTAGGCTTCATTTTCCATTTGATAGTTTTAGTTAATGGCCTTGTCTGGCCTAGTGTTCATTGTTTTCTTTTCTCTTTAATACCGTTTGCATTAAAGTCTGTGAACTATTGACCTGCTTCAGTGTCTCTCACTCCGGACTTGGTCCTTATATTTACTTAATTCCCTTCCAGCTTGGACAAATTGACCTTCATGCCTCTATAATTATTTAACTTGAAGCCATTGGTTTTGCTGCAGTGGTGTTCACCCTCGACCTCTTCTGGAATTCCACTGTATTGTAGTCGTTGCCCACGGGGGGTCATTAACTGCAAAATCCCTTATTAAAAACACAAGATTTTGCAGATAGTGGAAATCCAGAGCAACAAAATGGTTGAGGAACTTAGTAGGTCAAGCAGCATCTATGGAGAGGAATAACTAGTCAATAGTTAGAGCTGAGATCCTTCATCTGGATGGGAAAGGGAAGGTGAAGAAGCCAGAATATGAAGGTGGGGGAGGGGAAGGAGTAGAAGCTGGAAGGTGATGGGTGAAGCCAGGTGGGTGTGGGGGGGGGGTGCTGAAGTGGGAATCTGGGAGTTTATAGGTGGAAAAGGAAAAGGGTCAAAGAAGAAGGAATCTGAAACGAGAGGAGAAAAGGACCAGGGCAGAAAGGGAAGGAACATGGGCATCAGGGTGAGGTGAAAGGCCGGTGAGAAGAGAAGAAGTCAGAGAGGAGTCAGAATGAGGAAGGGGGAGGGTATAAATTACTGGAAATCAGAGAAATTAATGTTCATGCTATCATATTGGAGTCTACCAGACAGAATATGAGGTATTGCTCCTCCAACCTGAAAGTAGCCTCTTCGTTGCCGTAGAGACCATGGACCAACATGTCAGAATGGGAATGAAGATTGGAATTAAAATGTTCAGTCACCGAGAAATCCAGCTTGTTGCAGATGGAGCAGAGATGCTCAACAAAACGATCCCCCAATCTACGTCAGGTCTCATCGATGTGGTGCAGGCTGCATTGGGAGCACTAGATACAGTAAACAACCCAAGAAGATTTACAGGTGAAGTGTTGCATCACCTCAGGCTGTTTGGGGCCCTGAATGGAGTTGAGGGAAGAGGTGAATGGGGAAGTGTGGCATTTCTTCCACTTTCAGGGACAAGTGCCAGGAGGGAGATTAGTTGGAGGGATGGATAGACAAAGGAATGATGGAGAGATCAATTCCTGGGGGGGGGGGGTGGAATCCTATTCTTTGAAGTCCACCTTTTTAATCTAGCTTCTTTCCCCCATCCTTTCCAGTCACAATGAAACATCCCCTATTTCTTCTTGAGTACATGATTAAATCTAAAACAGCAAATTCCTGGATAGGTTCTGTAACATGTTACTGTAAGAAGTATGGAACAGAAACAATCCAGGAACATGTTAGTTTATATTCCACAATTTTTTCTTCTACTTCAGCCCTTTTGTCTCATGTAGTCAATATATAGATTAAAATTTCCCAGTGTAATTGCAGTTCCCTTCAAACATGTCCTAGATATTTGCCATTAATATTCTGCCCAATCTGGACGTTACATTTCGGGAGCATATAGACTACTACCATAGATGCTGCCTGACCAGCTGAGCTCCTTCAGCATTTCTGTTGCCTTACTCTGGACTACTTCCACAGCTATTCATGATTTCAAAACAAAAAAGGTTTTACATTACTCTAGGATTTTGTGAATAAAACATGCGAGAGTCATTTTATGTGCTTAACAAAAGCCGCAGTTCTTTACTTCCATTATGAACAAACCAAAGGGGGTTACCTTACACTGATGTCATTGTGTCAGGCCCTGTCTCTTAAAATGAACACAACTCAATGATGGTGTTTGTGGAATACGTACAATGGTTTTTGCTATGACCAATATCTTTCATCTGTCACCCATTACATTATCCTATATTAACATCTACTGTACCTGTATCATGACTCAACACCACTCTAAAACCTTCCTTGATTAACACAATTACATTGTCTCCTGTTTTATTGTTTTGGAACATTTTATAGCCTGGAATACTGAGTACACGGAGCTGGTTTCCCTATAAACAAACAGTTTATATGTAATAGCTTTTAGATTGTACCTGGGTTACTATTTTCGTTATTTATTCTCTATCTTATTATAAATTCCTTTTGATTCATTAAACATCCTACTTCTCATTCTAGGAGCCCATATATGTGATACACTGGTTACTGGTCTTAGTATGATTCAGGTGAAGTCCAATCTAATGGAACAGCTCTCTCCTCCCCTTGTATAGGTACCATTGCCCCATGAATCAGAACTTATTTCTACTGCATGACGTTCTGAGCCATGCATTTGCCTGTATCATCCTATTTGCCCTTTACCAATTTACTTGTGGTTCTGGTAACAATCCCTAGGTAAGTACCTTGGGTTTTGTTATTCTATGTTGCTCCAAACTTTTCATAATCCCTCAGCAGATCCTCCTAAATCTGATCTACAAATTAGTGCATCCATGGGCTAAACCAACTGGCTCTCCACTTCCCCCTCCCCCTCCACCCACCACCCAACCCAGAAGAGATATCCTTACCCAAAAAATCAGGCAGATAATACAGCCTTCAGGATTCTGTTGCAGATAGGGGACAGTGTTTATTCCCCTATGTTTTCCCAAATGGCCACTTCTTTTCTCTATAATTGTCCAACTTGAAAGACTCCCTGTACTGTGATGCTATGGACAGTTTGCACCATTGTACAAACAAGGCACAATAACTCATACCAGTTGGACAGGGTTAGGAACTACGCTTCTCTGGAACTAGCCTCCAGATACCCCTAACTGCCTCTTCTGTTGTCACATTGCCTTGTTCCTAACCATTTGCCAATTCAGAAATAATTAATCTAAGGGGTGTAACTGCCTCCTGGACCGTGTCCAGGTAAATCTCCCCCTCTAGCTATGCTGGTGTTCGCACTGTAGCTCATCAACCCTGAGTTGGTGTTTCTGAAGCAGTCAATACTTGCTGCAGATGTGGTCACTAACCACAATGGGATTCTCCCATGTTGCAAGCTGCAACACATTGTTAGTTTTAATTAATTAGTTGTATTTATTTGTTTCTGTTATATTTCATCACTACCAACATTTCATAACTTGCTCAAATTCTAAATCAGGGTACATCAAAAAGAATAAAACGAGAGGAAATAGAACTTTTAAATTAAAACATAAACCTTTAATTATTCCTCACTGCTCTGTCTGTGCTTTTAGGCACCTTCCTCATTGCTTTTGGTCTGTCAAGATGGACCACTAATGGGTAACCACAACTGAAGTTATATTTGTGTTTGTTTTACTAACTTCTGTGTTTAGGTCCACGTAAATAGGATTCCCAGGAATTTTCACCAAAAGCTCTTGCCTGCACGATTACTGGAGAAACTGGCAGAAGATATTCAGGCAATTTTCCTTGCTGGTTGGCGTGAATTGCTTGATGTTACATAAACAAAATCAATATGATTCTTCTGACATAATTCTGAGTGCAGAATGTATATTTTTCTCTAGGTTTTTAACATATGAATCTGCCTTCCATAACTGTAAGTTCTCAGAAGTTATGCAATGTTTGAGTTCAGTCTCACATTTGTAATTCGGTAACTGTCTTAGCTCCTTACGTTATTCAGAAGAATGCTGGCTCCCTGGAAATGTCTCTGGATTCTCGTGAGTCTTTGATAATACCGTGATATACAACATTTTGGCATCTTGTTCATGCAGTATTAATGTGCTAAATTAGAAACAGCATAGTGGAGCAGGGAATTCAGCAGCTGCTTTGTGGAGTTTGCATGTGTACTTCCTCTAGATGCTCGTTACCTCCCACATCACAAAGAGATGCAGATTGGTAGGTCAGTTGTCCACTCATCTGTAGGTGATTGGGATAGTAAATGAGGTGAGGGAGAATGAGGAGAATGAGAAAAGAATTTAAAGAAAGTATTAATGCAGAATTAGTGTACATACAAGGTTGATAGTTGGTGTAAACTCGATAAGCTGAAGGGCAACCACTTCGGGCAACCTGAATTCAAATAGCAATGGCAAAGATGTGGCCAGTTGGGTGAAAAAGTTTCCTTGCAAATGAAGTGTATGGATCAAAGGAAACATCTTTCTACTAAACGTGTGTCCTGCATGTGGGAATCCTGAACACTATTAGGAAAAAGAAGATTACTTGATTGCAGAAACTTGTTCTGTCAGTCAACACCAAGTAGAATAAGTTGGAGACAGAAGTCTTGTAGGTGGAAAAAAAATCAAAAATATTTGCATATTTATTACAGCGACATAAAAATGAAAACCAAGCTGATGCATCACCAGCAAGCTCCTTGGAGCAATATGGAGGAACAATGGCCACTAGATACAGCAAACTGAGAATAAGATTCACAAATTAAGAAGCATAAATTAATACATACATTGCAAAAAGGCCACAGTTTCGTATCTCACACACACTCATCTGCGACCAGGTTCATCAGCCTTTAGAGCTGTGCCAACAGACTGGGCTGATGACAAGAAGAACAGGTAACAATAAAAAGCATTGAGACAGTCATCAAATAGTTTCAAAGTAAATGTTCTCATTGCTCAGAATGTTCCAACACTTTACGAGGAAGTTACTCAATTACAAAAATTCTTTACTAAACTGACATGAGCAGTGGCAAAAGGCTGAAACGCCAATTGCTTCTATTTCTTAAGAGAAAAAGCCCTTTAATAACTCTAGGCAAATCCATGAATACTTGCTAACCCTCATTTCCATGGCACGTGTGGCCTACCTATAGAAATAATGCCAGAAGAACTGACCTTGCAAGATGCTACAGTAAAACTAGTGTCCAGAGTGAGAATTCCAAATAACCTTCCTCTTATTTTCCCCATACCCCTTAGTGACCATCACTTTACTCGTGTTGCTTCCTAGCTCAGGTTATCTAATCTTTGTATTGTAATAACTTGCTAAGTATCTGAGATGAGGACAGAGGAACAGAAAATAATTTTAGTACCACTGTTATCCTATGCACATTTGTATTTGTTTTATTTTTGCAGGACTTATCTGGTGTCCTACATGACTAAACATTCTAAAGTACTTAGAAGTCATGAAGCAACATACACAGAATGTTGAAGGAACTCAGCAGGTCGATCAGCATCTATGGAAATGAATAAACAGTCAACATTTTGGGCCGAGACCCTTCTTCAGGACTGAGCATGAAGTCATGAAGCAGTCTTTAATGTATAATTTCAGATAGTAAGTGAACTTGAGAACACCTCTGGATTAAACGCAATACAACTGATTCAATGTCATGTCACCCAGTTGTGTTCAGCCTCCAAATACAATTGTTTGATTAGCACAGTCCTAAGTGCCTTCAATAAAAATTTATCACAAAGGAGAGTTGTTACCCTTCATTTATCACAAATGTTACTTTCTTCTCAAATATGCAGACTTTTCCAAATGGAAGCCATTTTTTCAGGTATTCTGCAGGTACTGATGGAACTGGTCCAGCTTTTAGTAATTTTAAAAATTCACAATTATAAACATTCTATACTTAAGTCAGTTACGCTGTACATTTTATACAATATGGTACAATATTTGTTTCCTGTTCTGCTATTGCCATGATGCAGATACAAAATGGTGGAGCTCTGTATATTAAAAACTCGTCTGTTCTTCCTAGAGAGTAAATCGACAGGTAAATGAAACCTGAAAGAAGTAAAATTACCTTGAAGAATCTTTCACTATTCAGTTTGTCCTCGAATGAACTAAAATATGAATTTGTAAAAGTCAGATGAACATGGTGCAATCAGTAGCTCTTATTAAATTCAACCATCTTATTTTCTCCTTATCTGCTACATTTCTCAGTCTTGTCCTATCCTTTACAGATCTCTCCACCCATTTATCCTTACTGTTTGTTTCTTTGTTGATGGTATACACTACACAGATTGACCAACTTGACGTAAATCTGTTTCAGCTTCATTCTAATGCAATAATGTGGGTACGTAGCAACTCTAAGTCACACCTGGGTAAGAGGTGTGGATGAAGCATGATCTTGTGACATCTTAGTTTTAAAACTGCTGAAAAAAATGTAATTATACAAGCATTCCAATAGGTTTATGCTGTAAATTTGGGACTCATGGCCTTGTAATACTCTTAGCTGTTGGTGACCTTAAACAGATATAACTACTTGCACAATTTTCATCACTTCTTTGCCACAGTTAACATTTGTGGGATGGATTGATACTTAATGCAGCCACATTTCTAACTGGTGCTTAATATAAAGAGTGCCCACCTTGTAATATTCAAAGTAATTCAAAAGATGTTTTTCAACAATTCCTATTTTGCTCGAGAATCATTAGAATTTTTCTCACTGACAGTCCACAAATATTTTCATTAAAAAATTTTCTAAACCCACTGTTTAGCTTCCTCCCCAAATATATGCAATTTTGGTTCCAAGCTATGAACTTAATTTTGTGGATTTTACATAAGAAACAGCTGAGCTTCATAATACCATTTCAATACATCCTTTGGAAATGATGTAATTAAGGCAAATTATACCTTCATAACTTCATAATGTTTACATGGGGAACTATTTCCTGCAGGCTTTGGGTGTAGTCTCCATTGCTAACAGTTAGAAGTACATCTTTTTTTGAACGAAGATTCACAGAAGAATCTTTGCTCTTTCTGACCATAATCCATCGAAATGAATCTAGAGCAGGGGTTCCCAACCAAGGGTCCATGGACACCATGGTTGATGGTAGGCATCCATGGCATAAAAAAGGTTGGGAACCCCTGATCTATAGAGATAAAGATTAACAAACGATCAGAAAATAATTATTCAACTTTTTATTTGCAACGAAATCAGAAAATACGAGAAAACTTAGCAAGCCACCAGCATCTCTGGAGAGAGAAACAGCCATTATTTCTGGTCTGTCACCTTTGTGTGTTCTGATGAAGGGTCACAGATCTGAAGCATTGACTGTTTCTCTACCCACAGATGCTGGCTGACTTACTAAACTTTTCCAGTATTTTCCATTTTAGTGTGATTCCCAGCATCTGCAGGTCTTTTTTAACTTCAAACTTTGATTTGTGACTGTTTGTTTAAAAAAGTATTGGTAACATTTAAATTAATTATACTAAAGTGATAAATATAATTGGCTCAGTTAATAATATTTGTTGATGGAGTTTTGTTTGGAATCTACTTGTATGAGCCTTAGAAGATTGTAGAAAGTACAGTTGATTATTTTAGAGACAGGAAAGATATAAAAAATATGTTCTTAATGGTGGTAAACTGGACATAACTACCTTCTACAGAACAGGACAATCCTTTATGTTCAACAGTTCCAGACTTAACTCTCCAATGATTCCCTTCTTAACTCCCCTTTCCTATGCTTCTCCTTTTCGGATTTTAGTAGGTACAGAAAGAAATCTGGTGCTCATGTCGGCTGAGAGGGGGAGGAAAAAGATATTTCAATCTTCAGAAACTTGCGTAATGGCAATTCTGAGCAGCAATGAGACCCAAAGAGAGATAAGGTTTATCGTTGCCCTGTCCCTATCTTAGCGTGCAGTAGGATGAGAGCTAATGATATTGAAAAATAGATAGCAACACACAAAAAATGCTGGAGGAATTCAGCGGCTCAAGCAGCATCTATGGAAATGAATGAACAGTTGGCATTTCGGGCTGAGACCCTTCATCGGGACTGAAAAATAAATGGTTGTAGCTTTGTATTTCATATGAAATCATAGTTAAAAATGATTGCAGTGTGACTGATTTCAATCTTTCTTCTCCTCGGTACTTATTCCTGCTGACATTTCCTTTGATTTGCATATGTGCCTATGTGAATATTAGATTGACAGGGCACTAATCTGCATTGCCTACACCTCTCCTCCTTATGTACTTGTTGAACTCTAACTCTGAATGTAGTAACTGGAAAGAAAAAAAATACATGATGGTATAGCTAAACTGATGGACTATTTAAATGTGCATTATACCTCGTGCAGTTCCACAATTTAGCCACCGTGTGCATCATCCACAAAATGTGATTGCAATTACCCAGGACACTCCACCTTCCCATATCCTTCACTATCAAGAACACATGCTTCAGTTGCATGGGAACACCATATCTACAGGTTCCCCTTCCGAGTTGTACAGCATCCTGATTTAGAACTATCGTGCCAATCCGTCTTTGTTGCTGGGCTTTTAATCCTGGAACTTCCGCAGAATTCCATCATCAGAAGGATTAAAACAGTCACAGAAAGTAATGGATCACACTCTCATCAGGGGCAGGTAAGGATAGACAATAAATACTGTCCATGTCTGAGAAATTAATAAATGCAGAAAGTTATGCTTGATACAGTGGGTTTAAGATATTTCATACATGGTACATAAAAATGATAGCATCAAAGACAAGCAATTTGAATGTCTAGTGTTCCAGTCAACAGACCTGTATCATTATTGGCTCTTAACTCGACAGCAAAATAAGCTTTGTTTTTTTTTGAGAGAAATCCTCTTTTTTGTAACACAATCAAAATTGAAATCTGAAATTACTTAACTATTCTTTTAGTTTCTTCAACAGTTGTACATCACCAGATTCGGTCCCTTTTCTGTATAATTTCAAGGCTCTCACTTGTCAGCCATTCACTTTCCACCAATATAGCTCACATAAGCTCACCTTCAATATGTTGAACCTAGAATCCAAACTCCATTTTGTAATTTGAGTTCAGATCTTAATTTGAATTCTATCGTGGGTTTATTGCATATAATATTATATGACAGGTGTTCCTTTTTAATAATTAGTGGTTAAGGATTTAATCACCTACACTTGGCTCAGTAAATTAATATTGTTGAATTCATAAGATTTGGGCATACCCCATTAAACATTAAATAAGCCTTGAAGACCCATCCTTAGAATTGCCTAAGCAATAATTTTCAGTTAACTTGACCTTGGGTTTCCTAACCATTTAACTCTGTACTTGTCTTCAGTGTGGCTTCTAATTTAGAATAAAAACCCTAAATACAGCCAAGTTTTGATCTACTTGAGCACGAGCAACTGATTCTATATATTCCATTTATTTAGTCATCCAGCAGTCATTCATTTAAGCTATTTTCAAACCTGGAACTGAATCTTACTCCCAACTCTTTGCATGGGATAACACATGAATGGAATATTCACTTACTATACTAGCAGCTGCTGAGCTCGTTGAGCTGCTTTGTACCAGTAATGAGCTTCTTTTCACAATTATCACTGAGATTTAGATAAAAAATAAAACAATAAGAAATGAGATGGCTATTGTAAAGTATCATCTGTAGAGCACGAAGTCTACGTTTAAAAAGCTACCCTTTTCCCTGCAATGAATCATACCATGACTTTTCAGCACATCTTTTTCTTTCTCATTGCAAAGTTTGAGTGAAATGTGCTGATAATTATCTTGCTGCTGGGAATGCCATTGCATGCTGTATAAATGCTGGGTGTGGGTTTTGAAGGAAGGCTGATTTCTCTGCATTAGTGATAAAAGAGCAGTCATTTACAGGAAGAAAGCAGGGCATTCAGTAGCTTTCTTTTTCTCAAAGAGTCCAACCACTCTGCTTTGCTGCGGCGATTTTGTTATACTTGAATGTGTGTTCCATGTATCTGGTTGGCCATGGTGTAAAGGTTCTGAATGCTCCAGAGGATCCGCTTCTGGTGCCCAACTAATGTTACTCCAATTCTGCAGAGGTCACTAAAAAGAGAGAAGTCAATCAGACCGACAAATTAAAACCACCAGCTTGATTCAATATTTTGTATATATATTCTACAGATGCTCTTATCTCTCTAGGTGAGGCACCAAACTATATAAATAGCTGTGAATTTAGAATGAAAGCAAGACTTTAAACATGAAAAAGCCAAGAGTGGTAATGAAAATATTAAAAAATCATGCATTTCACTGTATTAACAGTATTTTAAATGAGTTTGTATTGTAGATCACACTAATAACCAAAAAATAAGTTGAAAATTTCAGGTTTGCGGAGACTTTTGAAGGTGAGGAACGAAACTACAATGCACGAAATATGTAACATCTAACTAAAAGATGGGATTTCGCAAAGCTAGTACTGAGGGGAATTGTCTGTACCAAGTCTATATTGGAAATGGTGAAAGTTAAGGTAGAATTCAAACCCTATTAGGAGGGAAACTAAAATGGAACCAAAGCATATTAACCAAGGCAATGCGGAATTGCTATAGCAACAGTTAAGTTTAATGATATTTTCAAAACCATGAATTGCTATGTAAAGGAGGAATTGATAATGAATGCCACAGGGGAACAAGTGGTAAGTGATTAGCATTATGCAGTTAGGAAGCAGACTGGATTATTCAATATTTAAAGGTTGAGGGGCAGGTATGCCACGGTGAATTGTACAGCAAATTCTTTAGAGATGCTAAACTATGTGCCAGGACTACCTAACACTGCTTTCATTGAGAGTGTGACCAATTAATGATGGTGGGGTAGAATATCAGAGAGAAACCCCCAATCTCCCACTGACAATGAAGAGAGGGACTGGGAAATACAAGGTAGCCATTCCAAAACTGCATGCTAAAACCACACAACATTTTGCTAATGTGAAAAATTTAGTGACAGCACTTCTCTTGTACGTGGTTTTGTGACCAAGTTTAGAGTTTTGTTACAAATGTTACAAAATTACACATCAACTCAAAATAAATCTATCATCAAACTGCAGTCCAGCATAAAAATAGTAAGAGTTCATCCATGGTATATTTCTTGTGAAATTAGCACCATTAGCTCAGAAGGGTAAGGGAAAGGAAGAAGGCAGCCGTAATAGGGGACTCTATAGTTAGGGGGTCAGACAGGCGATTCTGTGGAAGCAGGAAAGAAACGCGGATGGTAGCTTTCCTCCCAGGTGCCAGGATCCGGGATGTTTCTGATCATGTCCACGGTATCCTGAAGTGGGAAGGTCAACAGCCAGATGTCGTGGTACATATTGATGACAATGACATAGGTAAGAAAAAGGAAGAGGTCCTGAAAACAGACTACAGGGAGTTAGGAAGGAAGTTGAGAAGCAGGACCTCAAAGGTAGATATCTCGGGATTACTGCCTGTGCCGCACGACAGTGAATATAGGAATAGAGTGAACTGGAGGATAAATGCATGTCTGAGGGATTGGAGCAGGGGGCAGGGATTCAGATTTCTGGATCATTGGGACCTCTTTTGGGGCAGGTTTGACCTGTACAAAAAGGATGGGTTGTACTTGAATACGAGGGGAACCATCTTGGCAGGGAGGTTTGCTAAGGCTGTTGGGGAAAGTTTAAACTAGAGTTGCTGGGAGGTAGGAACCGAACTGAAGGGATGGAGGAAGCGGCTGTTAGCTCACAAATAGAGAAAGCTTGGAGACAGTGCGAGAGGGAGGATAGGCAGGTGATAGAGAAGGGACACGCTCAGACCGATGGTTTGAGGTGTGTCGATTTTAATGTAAGAAGCATCATGAACAAAGCGGATGAGCTTAGAGCGTGGATCAGTACCTTGAGCTATGATGTTGTGGCCATTACAGAGACTTGGATGGTTCAGGGGCAGGAATGGTAACTTAGAGTGCCAGGCTATAGATGCTTCAGAAAGGACAGGGAGGGAGGCAAAAGAGGTGGGGACATGGCACTGCTGATCAGAGATAGTGTCACGGCTGCAGAAAAGTAGGAAGTCATGGAGGGATTGCCTACTGAGTCTTTGTGGGTGGAAGTTAGAAACAAGAAGGGGTCAATAACTCTACTGGGTATTTTTTATAGACCACCCAATAGTAACAGGGACATAGACGAGCAAATAGGGAGATAGGTTCTGGGAAGATGTAATAATAACAAGGTTGTCATGGTGGGAGATTTTAATTTCCCAAATATTGGTTGGCATCTCCCTAGAGCAAGGGGTTTATATGGGGCGGAGTTGTTAGGTGTGTTCAGGAAGGTTTCCTGACATAATATGTAGATAAGCCTACAAGGCTTACTGAGAAAGTAAGGAGGCATGGGATGCAAGGGGACCTTGCTTTGCAGATCCAGAATTCACTTGCTCACAGAAGGCAAAGAGTGGATGTAGATGGGTCATATTCTGCATGGAAGTCGGTGATCAGCGGAGTGCCTCAGGGATCTGTTCTGGGACTCATTCTCTTCGTGATTTTTATAAATGACCTGGATGCGGATGTGGAAGGATGGGTTAGTAAATTTGCTGACGATACAAAGGTTGGGGGTGTTGTGGACAGTGTGGAGGCCTGTCAGAGGTTACAGCGGAACATTGATAGGATGCAAAACTGGGCTGAGAAGTGGGAGATGGAGTTCAACCCAGGTAAGTGTGAGGTGGTTCATTTTGGTAGGTCAAACATGATGGCAGAATATAGTATTGATGTTAAGACTCTTGGCAGTGTGGAGGATCAGAGGGATCTTGGGGTCCAAGTCCACAGGGCACTCAAAGCTGTAACATTACCTCTCGGCTCTTAAACTCAATCCCATGGTTGATGAAGGCCATACACCATATGCCTTCTTAACCACAGAGTTAACTTGCGCATTCAAGAAGTAAAGAAGGGCTTATGAACGGTTCAAAAACCTAGGCAATGATAGAGATCTAGAAGATTATAAGGCTAGCAGGAAGGAGTTTCAGAATGAAATTAGGAGAGCCAAAAAGGGCCATGAGAAGGCCTTGATTAGCAGGATTAAGGAAAACCCCAAGGCGTTCTACAAGTATGTGAAGAGCAAGAGGATAAGACGTGAGAGAATAGGACCAATCAAGTGTGATAGCGGAAAAATGTGTATGGAACCAGAGGAGATAGCAGAGATACTTAACGAATACTTTGTTTTAGTATTCACTATGGAAAATGATCTTGGCGATTGTAGGGATGAAATATTAAATGAAAAACAAAAATTTTGTATACAAGCTTCCCATTTTCCAAAGTAGAGCATTAACCCACAGCGCAATTTGAGAAATGGATTGCGAAATGGTTAAATAAATGTCAGTTTTGAGGTTTGGTCTCTCAATCTACCTGGTTAAACAATTCTGGTCATCATGCTTTAAGAATGATTTGAAGAGGCCAGAAAGGTTACAAAATGGATTAATTAGAATGGCTCCAGGGCAGAGGGATTACAGCTAAAATGTTTGGTTGTAGAATCTGGTATTGTTCTCCTTGGAGAACAATAGGTTGAGGGGAGACTTGATGGAGGTATACAGTCTTGTCAAGGGCAAACAAAAGGATGTTTTCCCATTATCAAATAGATCCAGGCCTAAAATAAACAGATTTAACATTTTGGGCAAGAGATACAAAGACATAATTGGACAAAAAAACTTTTGTATAGTCTGTCAGGATTTAAAGTTTACTGCCTGGTGGGAACTGAATCAGTCAGTCTTCAAAAGGACACTGGATGGGCAATTGAGAGAAAATATTTTGCTGAATTTTCTTGAGTAAGAGACAGGTGAACTGTTTTAGCAGGAGCTGGCAGAGATAGGCCAAATGGTCTTCTGTACTAACTTACTTTTATGTTATAACAATACTATGATTCAAATTATTTACAGGTATTATCTGAACTTGAGCTTGACGAGCTTAGTTAATGGGTTATAAGATCAAAGATTCATAGTGATTACAAAATAGTTAAATGTAAAGGTGGAGTCATACTTTTAGAAACACTTAAATGAAAGACTCAAGATCTTAAAACAAGGAATCCATTGCTTCAGCATCACTGCTTACAATACCTGCTGTTTATGTACACAACAGTATCCAATGTGGCATAACCAGCTGATGAGAAATTCTCTTTGTATTGGCCCATTTTGATACCATCAAGCCATTCATCTACTGTAGAGAGGGTGGAAGTGTCTGGAGTACATGGATCCTGTAACATACTGCCTGACCTGTGTATACACAAAAGAAAATTGTCAGAAGTTGAAGCACTTCTTTCTATCTCAAACTAATTTCTTTCAATCACCTTTGTCCTTTTGATCTTTGAAAAGTTAGACTTCTATTTCAATATTATTAGTGATTAGTCTTACCAAGCTGCATCATTAGCTAATGTTTTGAGGCAACTAGGATTTCGTATCAGCTTGTCAAGAATGTTCACGATCTGGCCAAATTTTGGTCTATCTCCACGTGCTTTTTGCCAGCAATCCAACATCAATTGGTGAAGCACAGCAGGACAATCCATTGGTGCAGGCAGGCGATATCCTTCATCTATTGCTTTTATCACCTGTGGTGGATGCAAAAGTTTTTATCCCGACTTTCACTTAATACATTTACTAGTTCTTGCAAGTTACACATCCCAAAGAACTAAGGCACTTTTCACACGTTTGTGTTTAATAAATAAAATAGAATATGTTAGAAATGAAATGAAGCACAGCATTGCCAAACTATTGTAAAAATATTAATAATATGAAAATTAATAAGAAAATACTTTTGACAATTTTATTCAGTGTTCTGGAAGAATGGATTAACTATTGACATGTGCATAGAGACAAATTTAATAGATGCAGCAGGTTATGCAATTCTTTGGTAGCATCTTGATCAGCAAATACAGGTGAGAACTGATTCTTAATTAGCAACTGCTAATAATAATCTCTTTGCAGTAAGTATTCAAATGAGCCACTGGGATTTTGAATAATATGCCCTTATAATGGTATCAGTAATAAGAAATAGTTGCTTAAACAATTCTAGAAACTTTTTGTTTGGAAAGATTTGGCTCAGCCTATGGAAAAAACGTGTTAAGAGAAAAATAACTTGTTAAAATAGATTTGGCTATAAGAAGCTGCTGTCAATAATGGCAGTCATCCAACTTTCAAATATATATAAAATATTTTGATCTTGATGAAGAGACTTGTTGGCTCATTAGAGGTCATTGTTGCTGAAGAGTTTCTGATCTCATTGCAGGACCAGGATGACCATTCAAAAATACAATATACAGGCTTCAACCAGTCCTTCCAGAAATCAGTCTGAGTAGTCCCTTGGAGGTGGCTTATAGTATTTTATCTTAACTTAGCAATTAGCTATCTAAATTCTTTTTTCAATAAATATAATTTTTAATCTCAAAATATTTATTTGGCACAATTATCACCCACTTTCACATGTTCCTTTCTGCCTACTGAGTTACATAACACAACCATTGAACTGTGGCAAATTTGTATTAGGAACTTAGCAGAATTTAATATTTTCTCTTTTGAAACTTTGCTTTTGAATCACCTGCTACCTTGGTGAGCCTAAATATTATTCTCTTAGCCTGTCCTTTATAACAAATTAGCCACTACTCAGGCTGAGGTGCCCCGTTCCATCTCATGAGCAACGTTTAGTTTATTGTGAATAAGGAGAGGTAATACATTCATTCGTTCAGTCAATGGGGCGAGAAAAGTCATTGAAAATTTGCAACCTAGTGACATTGAAATGAAGGTCATCAAAAATGGACACAATGTTGATGTACTAAGAGAATGAACTGTTCTCTTGAGAACAAATCCTGATTAAAGGGAAGGGAGCAAACTGGCAAGGTAGAAATATGTATTGGTGACTCTTGCTGTAATGTAATGTAGAATATCACAAGGATAAGTGATAATACATTTAAAAAAAACATAATACATTTTTTTAAAAATCCATAGCCAAGCATGTGTTTTTGCTACTTACATCCTGATTGGACATTTCCCAGTAAGGCCTTTCTCCATATGACATCACTTCCCACATAACAATCCCATAACTCCACACATCACTGGCAGAAGTGAATTTGCGGTAAGCAATAGCCTCTGGGGCTGTCCATCGGATAGGTATCTTTCCTCCCTGAAAATGTATGTAGGCAAAATGCTTGAGATGCAGATATTCCATTTAAATCATGCATAAATAGTTTGTAACATCTGCATTGAGCAAATCTTGTCCTGAGTTATCAGGATCAAGTGGATAGACTAGGACAATATTCCTTGGGGCGTGGGGCAGCACGTTAGCATAGTGGTTAGCACAAAGCTTTACAGTACCAGTGACCCCAGGTTCAATTCCCACCACTGGCTGTAAGGAGTTTGTACGTTCTCCCCACCCCCATGTGGGCTTCCTCCAGGTGCTCTGGTTTCTTCCTACAGTGCGAAGACGTACCACTTGGTGGGTTAATTGGTCATTGTAAATTGTTACGTGATTAACATCGAAGGGTTGCTGGCTGGTGCGGCTGGAAGGGCCTAGTCGGTGCTGTATCTCAATAAGTAAATAAATAAGTAAACAAACAAACAAACAATAAATAAAGACTGAAAGGTGATCTGACAGAAGTGTATAAGATCATGAGGCGTACAGACAAGATGAGTGCACTTAGTCTTTTTCCCATGGTTCCTATGAGTGATTTAATAGAAACATGAGGCACAATTTTTTTTTAACACAGTAAGTGATATATATAATCTACATTAAGGATGAGCTACCAGAGGAAATGGTTGAAACAAGTAAAATAATAACTCTTAAAAGATAGTTGGAGAGGTACATAGCCTAGCAGGGTTCAGAGGAATATGGACAAACGGAATATGGAGCTTCAATGATAATTTGTCTGACATGACTGTTAGGCTGAAGGGCCTATGTTCATGCTCTATGACTCTGATTCACATTTGTTGACTAATTTGTAATAGAATTAGTCAATTTACACTCTCATGCTTATTGATTTAATTAACACTATAAGCTCTTATCAGCTATGGTCAGCATAATAAGTTCATACTTTGAAGGAACTTTCGAGGGCCTACCTTATCCCAGCCTTTTAATACCATACTTCTATTAACATTTTGTTTGAAAAATTGCATTCTGCTTTTACACTTCAATGCCTGGGGTCTAACTTTAAGAGTACATTTCCAATATGGTGCCAGGAAAAAGTGGAAGCAGATTCAACAGTAACATCTGACAGACAGCTGGACATAAAAAGAATTAATTTACAAGGTGAGGGGTGGGGAGGATATGAAATGACAGATTGTGGACTTAAACAGTAACGTACTTTTATACAAGGTCAATGGGTAGAATTTTTCTTTTTGCTTGATACTGTTTCTCCACATCAGGTTTACTGGTCTGTGTAAGTAACCATGGCTCCATAAAATCAGTCATTTATAAAATGAATGTAATTAATTGGAAGCACTTGCTTCTCTACTCCAGGTTGACCACAATTCTCTTGTGTATTTCTATTAGATTGCTAAAACTAAGCAGAGAGATTTTGTTTGAGACTCCTAGGTCAAACCAAAATGATGGTCCTGAACTAATGATAATCCAATGACTATGCAAGGAAAAGGAAGGAAGGTCCATCTATTATGGACTATCTACTATCAATAGATTCAAACAAGAGGACATGAGTTGAGAGTTAAAGGGCAAAAGTTTAGGGGTAACATGAGGGGGAACTTCTTTACTCTGAGAGTGGTAGCTGTGTGGAACGAGCTTCCAGCAGAAGTGTTGAGGCAGGTTTGATGTTGTCATTTAAAGTTAAGTTGGATAGAAATATGGACAGAAAAGGAATGGAGGGTTATGGGCTGAGTGCAGGTCAGTGGGACTAGGGAGAGTAAGAGTTTGGAACAGACTAGGAGGACCCAAATGGCCTGCTTCCGTGCTGTAATTGTTATATGGTTATTGTTATAATAGGTGGCTTGGATTTACTTTATAGACCTTCCCTGTACTGTTGTCTTGCTCTGTTAGTGGAGAACTATGTCATCTGAATTTTGATTTTGGATTTGAACACCATCTTCTGACATTGTGAGTGCTTAAACTGAGGTACACTGACAGGATCCAATAACTTAAATCAGGCATCACCCTTTGAAGTGCTAGAAACTCTAGCTCAATCCATCCACTCACCCTAGTTGTATAGGCTGCCTCCGGGTCATCCTCTAGCACGCGTGACAACCCAAAATCTGAAACCTTGCAGACAAAATTGCTGTTGACTAGAATGTTTCTTGCTGCAAGGTCCCGATGAATGTAATTCATATCTGAAAGATATTTCATCCCGGAGGCAATTCCTCTGAGCATTCCGACCAGTTGAATGACTGTGAATTGTCCATCATGCTTCTGCACATAATTATAAAACAGTTAATCAAAAATGTCATCTTTATATCAGGTACCAACCTATTAGAAGGAATAAAACTATCTACAAAGCTGAAGAGAGACAAATACAAACACAGTATGTTTCTTAAAAGTCTAGTCTTAAAAACCTCACGTGGTCTCTCAGCTTGTTTCAAGGCTGACTTTGGAAGCATGTGCTATTAAATCCTGCGAGAATCACGTAATGCACCACTTGTAGCAGTATATGAACTTGAATAGAAGTGATACTCTTGGGTTAAAAAAAGTTTCTTCAATAACATACTTGAAAACTGGTTAGGGACAAAGAAACTCATTTGCTGTAGAATTTCTGAACTTTGAATTGTTTCAATTTGAAGAGAGGACAATTCTGGGCAAAATGAAACTGAAGAAGTGAAACAATATTTATCTTGGATATGCAGTTGGTTAGGCACTGGTAGATGGAATGTACTTTAAAACCTTTGTGGATGTCTTAAAATCCATTTCAATTGGCAATTTTTATGTAAGTGTTCTGGACATTACATTCACCCATATGGATCAGCAAGCTACTGCTGGAGGAACTCAGCAGGTCACGCAGAATTTGAGAGAGGAAATTATTTGTCAACATTTTGAGTCAAACCCTTACATGAGGACCGAGGGTGAAGAGGCAAGATCCGCTCCCAGTCTTGAGAAAGGGCTTCAAATTGAAATGTCGACCATTCCTCCCACAGATGTTGCTTGACACACTGAGTTTCTCAGCAGGTTGTCTGTTGATCCAGATTCCAGCATTTGCAGCTCTTACGTCTCCACTCATGTGGACATCTGATGTACTCGATATACACTCTCTGAATTCCATCATCGTCCAACAAGGCTATTGATACATGATAAAGGCCATAAGGTACTTTAACGTCACACTTCTTTCTCCTCTACAGAATGAACCTGTAACTGAAGGTCGAGCCGTATTCCCAATGGGTCTTCATGTTTCTTATAGCTAATAGGAGCACATTCCCTACTTTGAATATGCAGTACGAAGGTTGATATGGTAGTCATGTTGTAGGCAATTGCCAGCTGCACTTGGTTGTTCATGGAAGAGCTGCTAGCCTTAATGTAGTTTTATGACTGGATTTCATCTTCATAAAAAGGTGTACTACACAGAGTCCAACCATGAAAGAAAGATCAATAAAGAATGAAAAATAAATGGATTTTTCCATCTGAACTAGGTGGTGTACGGAACGGTATCCTCTCAGCAGTGGGTGTTTTTTCGTAAATGCCATTAGAATGACCAAGCTATCACTACTGGGATGGATAGGTTGCACAGTTAATCAAGAATCTAGGCAGTTATAATGGTGCATACCAATGCATCCAATGCAGATGGGGTGAGGCGACTTCCTATCTGACCTAAGTGGGACAACTTCTAGGCTTCAATGTCATTCCTGCTTAGTGGCTAATAATTCCACAGTTTATTGACAAATTAGTGATTGCCAACATGTTTAAACAATTCATTTCTATGAATATTTCAAAATATGCAGAACTCCTCTAGGACAAGTACTGCACTGTGGCAATGGAATGATCTGCATGGATGGCACGCAAAACAAAGTTTTTACTGTACCTCAGTACATTTGGCAATAATAAATCAATTTTGGCATCTTTGGGGAAGTGAGCTGTGAAGATCTTTGGTCCAGGCACAACTACAAGCTTTTTCTCTTAAATAACATACCTTGCACTCAACTGCACTGCACTGAATGAGTCTAGTTCAAGTTTTGCATGACAGAAATCTGTCTCACAGCAATATCATTATTTATCTTGCTATTGGATATTACCAGTGAAGTGCGAGGTCAAGTTTACGGAACAGACTTCAGTACAAATGAAGTAGAAATATGGGTCTAGCTGCATGAAAATACATACACTAATTTCAAGTGATAATATTGAATTACTGAGGAGCTATTGATCAATTTTCATTCATGAATAAATTATAAAATCTATAATCATTACTCAGCTGGTTATGTTAAGCCTTGCATATGAAACAGTTGTGAATTATACTGATTAAATTTCAAAAGCACATTATCTTGAGTTGTTTAAGATTAATGCAGGAATCCAGTTCCATTATTCAAATTGCATGCTGTCCTTTACTTAAATTAGTCAACCTCATTTTCTACGTGTCTATCCAACACCGAGAACATGCCAATCTGTAACTCCATGCAAAGCAGCAGCCTGCCAACTGTGCCATAAAAGTAAAACCTGGATAAGCTAGCACCCATGAGACATCGCTAATTTTCCATATTATCGGTTATTACTCCTGGTAATACATTTATTTCACTTCCTATTTACATTACACAATAAAATAATACATTTTTCGTGAATTCGCTGAGTTTAATTGAGTGGGAACTAAGTTGTGGGGCATTTACAGGGAGTAGGAAATAGAACTCAGTGAGTTGTCTAGACAAGCTGACACATATCTAATCACAGCTCGGTCCACAAAACTTGCAGCCCCCTCAATGAGGTGGTGTATAGGAGTGAGAAAGATCAGTTGTTTGAAAGGTGTAGCAACAACAAACTCACATTCAATGTCAGCAAGACGAAGAAACTGATTGTTAATGGGGAAGCTGGGAGAATACACAGCAGTCCATAATGAGGAGTCAGCAGTGGAAAGGACGACAGCTTCAAGGTCCTGGGCACTATCTTCTCAGAGGATCTATCCTGGGCCCAACACATTGATGCAATCACAAAGACGGCTCTGTGTCATTAGGAGTTTGAGGAAATTTGATATGGCACCAAAGAGTCTTGCAAATTTCAATTGATGTAGGATGATGAGAATTCTGACTGGTTGCACCTCTGCCAGGTATGGAATCTCCAATGCACAGGATCACCAGAGGCTGTAAAAGGTTGTAGACTCAGCCAGTTCCACCAAAGGTACATCCTTCCCCGCCATCAAGGACATCTTCACAATCAAGGTGCCTCAAGAAGACAGCATCCATCATTAAAGACCCTTTCATCTGGGACATGCCCTCTTCTCATTCCTACCATTGGGGAAGAGGCACAGAAGCCTGAAGTCCCACACTCAATGTCAAAAACAGACCTATAACAACTCTGGAGGAGTTACAAACTACGACTGCGCATGTAACAATTATTTCCCGGGTGCTTCACCAGTCACAGCTTCATGGGAGAGTGGCAAAGAGAAAGCCACTGTTGAAAAAAACTCACATGAAATCTCAGCTAGAGTTTGCCAGAAGGCATGTAGAAGACTCTGAAGTCAGATGGAAGAAGATTCTATGGTCTGATGAAACCACAATTGAGCTTTTTGGCCATCAGACTAAACGTAAGCTGAACACAGCACATCATCAAAAACACACCATCCCTACCATGAAGCATGGTGGTGGCTGCATCATGCTGTGGGGATACTTCACTGCAGCAGGTCCTGGAAGGCTTGTGAAGGTAGAGGGTAAAATGAATGCAGCAAAATACAGGGAAATCCTGGAAGAAAACCTGATGCAGTCTGCAAGAGGACTGTGACTTGGGAGAAGATATGTTTTCCAGCAAGACAATAGCCCCAAGCATAAAGCCAATGCTACACAGGAATGGCTCAAAAACAACAAGGTTAATATCCTGGAGTGGCCAAATCAGAGGCCAGACTTCAATCCAATTGAGATTTTGTGGCTGGACTTGAAAAGGGCTGTTCACTCATTGTCCCCATGCAATCTGAAGAGCTTGAGCAGTTTTGTAAAGAAGAATTGGGAAAAATTGCAGTGTCCAGATGTGCAAAGCTGATAGAGACCTATCCACACAGACTCAAGACTGTAATTGCTGCTAAAGGTGCACCTACTAAATACTGACTTGAAGGGGTTGAATACTTAACAATCAATTATTTTGTGTTTTATAATTGTAATTAATTTAGATCACTTTGTAGAGATCTGTTTTCACTTTGACACAAAAGTCTTTTTCTGTTAATCAGTGTCAAAAAAAAGCCAAATTAAATCCACTGTGATTCAATGTTTTAAAACAATAAAACATGTATTCTTCAAAGTGGAGGTGTGAAAACTTTTTACAGGTACTGTATGTCAGTGATAATAATTCACTAAATCTGATTCTCAAACCTATCCTGACTGTAGATCTGGCTGCATATTTAACTCACACTAAAACCCCTGGCTCACACATCTGAGTGAGGCAGATGTCAAACTGTCAGGATTTCAGAACATACTAGAATATTGGAGTTAAGTCCACATCAGAAATCATGGATACCTGCCTTTTTCCAAACAAGAAGGGGAGATTTGGAGTGAAGGATATGATCAATACCATCTCTCATCTTATCCTCTTTTTCCCATTCCTATCAAAACAGTAACTGCAACATTGCTATTAGCCCTGGGGCTCCCATATACTTAAATTAGGTTGGAAAATTCCTAAAGGGTATTAGAGTCACTTACTTCTAATTGAAGTCTCAAATTTGTTACTTTCTTGTGGTAATTAACTTGAGCCCAGACAATGTAGGGTTGACAAAGAAGTGACATCTTGATTTGAGACTAATTTTGGAAGTCATTACAGAAACTCACTGGCTTTCGTGTTAACAGTGGGTAGTGGTTAGCACAATGCTTTACAGTACCAGTGACCTGGGTTCAATTCTCACTCTTGTCTGTAAGAAGCTTGTATGTTCTCCCTGTGACCGCTGGGTTTCCTCTAAGTGCTCCGATTTCCTTCCACAGTCCAAAAAGATATACTGGTTGATGGGTTAATTGGTCATTGTAAATTATGCAGCTATTAGGCTAACATTAAATTGGAGGTTGCTGGACAGCTTGAAGGGCTGGAGGGGCCTATTCTGTACAGTATGTCAATAAATAAATATATACACCTCACTCCTGTCCTGTCCTCTTGTAACCAGCTTACTGTATATTTGAATGAAAATATATTTTCCATCTAGTATTTGATTGTTACAGACTATTTATTTAAATTGCTACGAAATTTGTCTAAATATTTAATCACAAAGGATTTTAAACAATGCCTGTCTTCATAGCAGCTGGCATATTATTTGTGGCAGGAAATCAGATGGGAAGTGAGAGAGGAAGATGACTGATTGCAAAGAAAGTATACACTTTGGTAGGTACCTCCTGCAACCTAATAAAATGGCCACTGAGTGCATGTTCAGTATCTTCTGCTTTTGTAGCTCATCCGCTTCAAGGTTTGATGTGTTGTGCATTTAGAGATGCTCTTCAGCAGACCACTGTTGTAACGTGTGATTATTTGAGTTACTGTCGCCTTCCTGTCAGTTTGAACCAGTCTGGCCATTTCCCTCTTTCCTCTCTCATTAAGAACTCATTTTTCCCCACAGAACTGCTCTCATTGGATGTCTCTTTTTTGCACCATTCTCTGTAAACTCTTAGAGATTGCTGTGCATGAGAATCCCAGGAGATCAGCAGTTTCTGAGCTACTTGGACCATCGCATCTGGCACCAACAATCATTCCACATCCAACGTTACGTAGATCACATTTCTTCCATGGTATGATATTTGGTTTGAGCAATAATTAAACCTCGTGACAATATCTGCATGCTTTTATGCACTGAGTTGCCACATTCTTGCTGTTGACATTCTTTGCATTAACGGGCAGGTGTATAGGTGTACCTAATAAAGTGGCCACTGTGTATATATATTAATTCAAAGCATAATTCCTTTATGTCCTAAGCTTGGCATGGTGCATGGCAAATGAGCTATAATCGTAACTTGAGCTAATTGTGTAGCCAAAGGATGACTGGCAGAGTTTGAGCATCTTTAAATGGTTAAACCCAAGTAGGTTTTCTAGTAAACACCAATGCCTTGAATGGAAAAGTAGTGGATATGTCCCAGTCCATCACGGCAAAAGCCCATTATCAACATGCAGCGTCGTCACAATAAAGTAGCATCCATCATCAGGGATACCCCCCACCACACAAGTCATGCTCTCTTCTTGCTGCTGCCATCAGGAAGAAGGCACAGGAGCCTCAGGGATTCGTTCACACAGCCAGGTTCAGGAACAGTTATTATCCCTCAACCATCAGGCTCTTGAATCAAAGTGAATAACTTCACTTGCCCCATCACTGAAATGTTCCCCCAACCTATGGACTCACTTTCAAGGAATCTCATGTTTTCGATATTTACTGCTTAATTATTTATTATTCTTTCTATTTTTCTTTCTTTTTGTATTTCCGCAGTTTGTTGCCTGCCCTGTTGGTCCAGTCTGTCATTGAATCTATTCTGGTTATTGGTTTTATTCAGCATGCCCACAAGAAAATGATTCTCAGTGTTGCATATGGTGACATACATATACTTTGATAATAAATTTACTTTGAACTTTTGAACAACAAAAAAATCTAAAGGAAAACTTAACTGAGCATGCTCATTCAACAATTACCAAGCTGAAATCATCATTTTGGGGGTGAGGAGTGGAAGGAGGCAAATTCTAGATAGGACATGAAAATGAAAGACGGAATTCACTCCATTATTCCAAATGTTGCAGCTAATAACAATGGTGAAGGAAAGCTATAATTGAGTACCAATATAATTCAATGCGATACAATATTCAGAAAAGAAGTTAGGGCAAAGTGTACGCATATTCAAACATCCTTCTTGATTTGTAAATTAAACAGGAAACATCCATTTGTAACAATTCATTTTCATTTGTTTTAATTACTTAGGCAAAGTCTAGCTTCTCCTTTGGGTGAATCATTATCACTTCAATAATAAAAAATGTCATTACATTAATTATATAGCAGGCCATACCCTCAGAAATGAGTCGAGAGATCCATTCTCCATGTACTCAGTTATTATCATTACAGGTTTGCCTAAAGGAAGGAGAAAACAGCAGTGAATATAAAACAGTACAATCTAAGATTGTAAGGCTTATTTTTTCTTGTTAGTGAGACAGCATAATCAAATTCAATGTTCTGAAGACCTGCCTGATTGCATGCAGAATGAATGAATTTAAGCATTATCAAGAGATGAGGCTCCAAGCCACACTGGGATTGCATAATCTTAAAACATGTATACATATAAAACAAAAAGTGAGTACAAGATATTTTTTCTCAGATACTGGCACAGTAAATGTTTAAATCCCCATCTACTCTTGCTTTGAATCTTGAATAAAACATTGCTGTAATAATAACTATGGCTCAAAGGAATATGAGGCCATGGTGTATCATTAAAATCAGTTCTGCATTGGTAATTAAAGTCTGTTTATGAATCCAGTACAGGAGATTCTCTGCTATTGTATTCCTCCTACTAGATTTCATTAACCTTAATTTAGGCCTGATATTTAATATTAAAATGTATTCAGACTATATGACCATAAAATACAGGAGCAGAAGTAGGCCATTCAGCCCATTGAGTCTACTCCGCCATTCAATCATGGACTGATCCAATTCTTCCAGTCACCCCCACTCCACTGCCTTCTCCTGATACTCTTTGATGCCCTGGCTAATCAAGAACCTATCTATCTCTGCCTTAAATGCACCCAATGACTTAGCCTCCGCAGTCACTCATGGCAACAATTCCACAGATTTACCACCATCTGACTAAAGTAATTTCTCCGTATCTCTGTTCTAAATGGACGCCCTTCAAACCTGAAGTCGTGTCCTCTTGTCCTAGACTCCCCTACCATGGGAAATAACTTTTTCATATCTAATCTGTTCAGGCCTTTTAACATTTGTAATGTTTCTATGAGATCTCCCCTCATTCTCCTGAACTCCAGGGAATACTCAATTTACGCTGTTAAATATTTCAATTGAAAATGTCCTTGATGTGCAATAGGCATTGCCTGGTGTGCTGCACCAACACCTGTAATTAAATATTTATTTACCTATTTAGTATATGTTGATTCTCATAATTTGAGAGATTGTCATAAGATTACTAAAACAAGTTCAATCACCCAGAAAGGAAACAGTTAACAAATGGATTAGGTAACAGAGGACAAGATGATTGTGGTCAATGTAAAAGACCCATCTGTGTAGGGTTAAGGTGTAGTGACTTCCCCAATTCTCATCCTCCACCCTCAAACTGCTGATCAAAAGTTGGAACTGCCTAGCCAAAAAGATGAGTTATGGTTGATTATATAGGTAAGATTATATAAGGTAAGACTTTATTTATCACAAAGGAAATTACTGTTTCAAGGCTGCTCAGTCAGAAATATATACTTTAAAATACAAAAACAAAATAAAAAATACTGTAAGCATTGAGATACAAAAAAATACAAAATGAGCATTAAAAAGTAATAGTGCAAAATACAGATGTGCAATAGGTGGGGTGGATGAATGTGCTTCTGTGCTATTATCTCTGACCATGGGGGAAAAAACAGGTTTTAAAGGCTTTTCTTGAATCTTCTGCCAAAACAACTGCAAATTGATTGATTAAAATCAGAGTACATTTATCATATTTTTGGGTACAAAGGAGGAATTTAACTGTAATGTTCGTTGAATCATATTTATGCCTGATATAAGGGATTCATTATGTAATAATAGTACTTCATTTTGTGTCATTATTTAAAACCACTCATCAATCTCAACAACTTGGAAGTAAAATACTGCAGGTGTTGGGAATCGGAAATGAAATGGAAAATGCTGGAAATATTTAGCAAGTCAGCCACCATCTGTGGAAAGAGAAATGAAGATAATGTTCAGGTCGATAGCCTTTCATTTTAATTCAGATGTATTTGATCCTTTGTAATATAACACGGTGGTATTTTCTACTGTTCAACAGAGGACAGATCATGTCGCATTTTCATAGTTGGATGATTTTAGTAAAGAATATTTTGCCTGATCTGCATTGTTCTATTGTAACTTGCCTTTGTACTGTACATTGTAAAGCCTTGAACCTCTGTTAAATTTATTTGGATTTATCTGCAAACTACACCTGTGCCTTAAGCTAACTGAATTGTACTTGGTCATCTTCCTTTAAATCCAAAATTCTAAGTTTGTCCTAAAGTAGTCCACCACCAATGAATCAGAAAGCAGATAAATGACAAGATAACTTGTTTTAGTAATGATGTTGTGCAAAAATTCCAACTACCTTTACCTTACCCAAGCCCGACTTCAAAGATTTTTATAACCCACTGTGTGAGTAGATGAGGCTTTGTTTCAACATACTGTGTGACTACCGAGGTCTCCTCCAGATTAGTTTAGTGAGTTGTGGGCTTGCTTTGTTGGCGGCGGACACTTGCCCGGCAGATCCTCTCTAGATTTGATTTGATGCAAAAGACACATTTCACAGTCTGTTTTGATGCACTCGTGACAACGAAACATAATCTAAATCTTTTACTACACTGAGGTGTCAACCTAGGTTTAGCTTAGTCATGACATGGAAGTGTTTCAACTGAATCCTAGTTTAAAATGGAATGAGATTTGATGGCCCCATCTCATTCCACATTCTCTGTTCTAGTTATTTTCTCATCTTAATCTGTCTAGATTTGATTATATAATGGATGACTGTCAAATCAAATTGTCTATATAGCTTTTTCTTTAGAGCATGGTTTCAGGCCACAAACGAAATGGATACTTTGGCCAGAAAATCGCTAATGTGCATTGTAACAATGAGTGTCAAGGATACAGGCAAACTCATGTTTTATTGAAAATCTAACAATTAGATAGCAACATTTAATAAAATTGTTTCCAAGTATTTATCAACTGCAGTCCAATATACAGATTCTGAAAACTTGTACAAATGTGACAGAAATCAAATTATTCCAAAGCTCTTCTAAAGGATTGTGCTTCAATCTGTATCTCTTGATACATTTTGAGAAAGAGTTCGTCAAGAGATGGAAAAAGAATTAATATAGATTAGCTTAGTGTTTATAATCTGACATAGCCAAAACTGGGTTCAAATATAAAAATTCAAAACCAAAATATCTACTGTACACAAATGGCAAAGGTTTCTTCAGAACCCTAGGGAATGACTAGATTATACCTCTTCACTGAACTGCTATGGAAACCTTGAAGAGCATTATTCTCCTTTCTTTCTAAAGAAAGAGGAACCTTTGAAGAACAATTCCCATGGAATGCCAGGATGACTGATTGGTGCTCCTTAAAGTGGTGCCTGAGCAATGATGGAACTGGATGGATTTGATTGCATTATCACAGAACCAGAACTGAGATGGACAACTGAGAGAATTAATGAGGCCACCATGTAAACTGAACTTGCCAAAAGGAAAATCACAAGTATTTTACGATTCTTGCCCTTCCAGCTGCTATTTAGAAGAAATTACATCAATATCATTTGTGAATGAGATATTACTTGACAGCAAAATGAGCTTAAAAGTTTTGAGTCAGTCCTACTAAGAACTGCAGAAATGCTCCTTACTGTGCAAACAATAAAGTGGTTATTTGTTTGAATAGATCCAAATTGGTCGACATGTGCTTAAAAACTTGAAGCAGTAAATAAGGAGTTTAGAAAATACTCAATTTTTCCAGTGAGAGTTACCAGCAACAAATATGATCTTGCTGGTAAAATGGAGTTAATATTTTAATCATCAACTACATTGATGAAAGGATTATATCTTGACTTAGTTCATACTGCAAGTTTCCTCAGTATCCTTTGGCTATGGGCAAGTTATTGTGACTACCAATATAGGAATGAAATGGTAAATTTAGAGCCATTTTTTTTTGCCTTTTATTCATTTGCCATCTGCTATGCATCAAGACAAAAGCATCTCCTACATTTGTTCTGTGGCAATGTCTAACTAAGACAACAGTGTGCAACTTGGCTTCCTTTCCTGTCGTCTACCACATGCTTTCTATTCATTACAATATGCACTAATCAAAGCATTCAATAAATGTCAGCAGGTAATTAGACTTGGCAATCTACTGAGAATTCTTATGTCCATAAAATCCTGAATATTAATGAACTCCTGTCTAAGATATTTGCGAGCCTGTGGAAGATGGGCTTGATGGATTGGTCCAATCAAAACAGCAAGCAGCGAAGGAGGGCCCTGATGAGAACCATTAGCTCATTTCAATATGTCAGCTGCTACGCAAAGGCTGCAGAGCACCTGTGCTTGCAAATTATTAAAGTACTTTGACAACTTCACACTGAGTACATATAACGCCAACAGATCAACCAGAAGAGCAAAGAAACCATCAAAATTCCTTTTTTATTCTTCAGGTGTCTTTTATCTGCTGCCCTGTGTAATGCAATGAGTTAGAATGACTGATTTATCTGGACCGCACTGTGCCCTTGGATAACTAGTCCTTTCCTTCCTCATTTTGCATTTGTGAAATGTAGAAAGAACATGAAATAAATACATCAAGGTTTCCAACAGGCTGTAAATATTTATAGGGTTATTAAATAGCCCAGTGCTTTCTTACTAGCAATGCATTGAGAAAAGGTATTGCTTCAAGAAGCCATCTCAAGGTCAGAGGATGTTGTACTGGAATCAATGATCAAGTGAACCTCTGACAGATATTTTGGAGGCTCCCTGGGGGCCTGTACTATAAGTGATTGCTAGATGCAGAAAATTTTAAGCTCCCTTCCTTGACTTTAGCATGTGCATGTGTTGTGTATTTAATATCTCAGTAATATTTGAGAAATATTGCAGATATATTGTTTGATTAAGTATTCTTTGTTGTTTACATAATTCATTACATGTTATATGTAGAAGTACATGAATGGCATATGTCATTACGCCATCAAATCATAAGTGTGCATCTCACTAAAAGAAAAAATAGAATACACACATTATCCCTGGGCTGCATGTTTTTCTTTCAATTAGTTTTTATGTTTTGGCATTACAAAACATAACAATGGCAATGAGGAAGTTTTAAATAAAACCAAGACAACTCACTACCTGTTGAAGCCCAGCAAGATGTTTGAATTAAAAAAGAGTAGCACATTTTATCTTCGAAAGTTTAATGAGACGTTAAGAGTTAAAAAGAGACAGAAAATGGATGAAATTCACAGGTTCATAAACAGTGTGTACTAGGTAAAAATAATCATTTTTTTAAAAAAAAGAACAGAAATGGCTGGCTACATCAAAAAGATAGGGTGTTCGACTACACAAAAGATAACCAGGTACTGTATACTGATTGAATTGAGCAGTATTTTGAAGCAAATTAAATAGTCAATGAAAAATGAGTGGCATTTTTTGATGAGTGCATCGGGTGGAAAGTCAAACAGTTTGCTTAGAAGTTTGATTGCTCCAACCAAACCAGCTAAAATGAGCTTTGTTGAATATAATGAAAATATTGCAGAAACATATAGAACTGAAACCACTGTTCAATGCAGAACGCTTTAGGTTTCATAAGTGGATCAAAAGGTAGGAGAGTCCATTTCAGCGCATGTGGCTGAATTGAAAAAGTTTGCATTGTCTTTTCAATGTTGGCCTTAATGATGCACTGAGCGATTGTTTAGTTTGTGGACTATTACAAGAAAGCAATCAAAAATGGCTTCTAACTGAAGTACAATTTACAATTAAAAGGGCAGTTGAAATTGCTGTTTCAATGGAAACAGCAGACAAAGGCAGAATTGAGTCGCAGTCAGGAACAAAAGTGAATGGCTAAACAGAAACTGGCCTTGACACACAATGTGTGTTACCATTGTGGCAGAGGCTCATGTGCACCAGAGCAATGCAAGTTTAAAGGTGAAATTTGCAGAAAGTGCAACAAAGTAGGACAAATACTATGAGAACGTTAGGCATCAAAAAGAAATGGACTGCACAGGGAAGAGAAAAAGATAAAAAGTCAAATTGCAGTTTCAAAAAGAACACTAATTTGCATACTGTTGAGGAAAAATCTTAGAACGCTGTGATGCACAGGTCTGAGTAGCCCTTAGATTTGCCATGTGAAAGCTAACAATAGACAAGCCATAAGAGAACAGCAATTTAATTAAAATAAAATTGGACATCTGTTTGGCTGTTTCAGTCATTTCACAAAATGAGCTTGAACGACTTTTCAAAGATACCATACTGAAGTCTGAATATGTCAGACTAAGAACTTACACTGGAGGAAAGATAGCTTATTTGGTAATGGCATTTGTAATAGTGAAATAGACCTACCAACAAGTCAAATTGATCTTGTATGTGGTAAAAACGGGAGGGACACCATTGTAGGGCCAAAAATGTCTGAGACAACTACAACTTGGTTGGAGAGCATCCACTAGCTGCATGCCACATTCCCTGCACGGGAGCCAACTAAAAGTGAACTAAGGAAGGTACTAGATGATGCAGAGTGCTGGGTGGAGATACATCTCTACCAAAGGAGGTGTAAAGCACTCCTTCCCTCCCCTAGCCTACAGGTCACCCTTGGGCAAGGTGTAGCACCTGTTTGGACCCCTGATCAGGGTCGCGTGACATCATGGGTGTATATGGTGGACGGTTTTATGAGCAGCAGGTGCATATCAAAAGTTCTGGTTATGCCACTGATGATGCCAAGTAGGAAGAGTATTATAATGGCTGGAGTCACCTGTCTTGAAGAAGAAGGCAAATCACTTCTGTAGAGAAATTAGCCAAGAACAATCATGGTCATGGAAAGACCATGATCGTCCACATCATTGACACAGCACATAACGAATGAACTGGATGATGCCACAGCAGTGTTCAAGGATGGCAGTGGAAAACTCAAACATATCAAGGTAAACATAGTGCTCAATGAAAATGAAGGACAATAAAGGTATCTAAAGCTGTCAGAACCACTTCCTACAGTCCCAGAGCAAATTTCTACAACCAGCATGGAGGAGGCCCTAGATCCTGAGATTGTTTCACAGCCACAAGTCTCACCTGCCCAGCAGAGTAACACGCCCCTCCCCTGCATCAGGAATGATGTTGTCCCACAAGAGTATGAAATCCTACATAGCGATCAAATCTTTAGTAGTGAATGGGACAATTTAATATTTTCTCTTCTGCGGATGTCTATATTGTAGTTGTGTCATATACTATACTGTGTATATATAACTTGAGATGCGTTCTATTTTCATTTGGAGTTTATAAGCAGGGAGGTGAGATGTGTATTTAATATTTCAGTGATACTTGAGTAATGCTTAAATCTGTTTGATTCAGCTTAGATAATTCATTACAGATTATATGTATAAGTGTATGACACCACCTCACCATAACAGCGTGCCTCACTAGAAGTAAAAATAGAGTACACACATTATCCCCTGGCTCCCATGTTTTTCTTTCAATTAGTTTTATGCTTTGGAATTACAAAACATAATGGATGCATCATTTTCCAACATTTGCATCTGGAAGCGAGACTCCCTGCTGAAAATTGCACATGCAAAATCACTCCTCTTATTTAAAGGGACAGATCTGCTTTGATGCAAGATGATTCTGAGCACTATAATGATCATAATAGCAGATTTTTTTAATATAAAAAAATGTGAAAGCAATAATTTTCCATCATGTTTTGATCAAACTCAGCACAGCTCAATCATAGCTGTTAAGGTTAACAGAATGAAGAATACGGTGCCAGTTTGGTTTTATATGTCCTCTGGATAGTAGAGGAATCAAAGAATTATTAAAATTGGGCAGGTCTGCTCCTCCTCGTATTTATGACCCTATGATTGTATTTGAAGAATACCTTCAACTCAGTCAAGATTACAGTGGAAATTGTAAATTATAGTACTGTAAAACTCACTCCCCACTGGGCTTAAGTTTGACTACATTTGAAATACTTTTCTTGATTTACCAACAACAGGTTGGAATCTTGTATTACCTATGTATCTGCATACATCACCACCCAGTGTGGCACAACACATCAAAGACCTTATGCAACTGAACACTACTCTCTGTAAACTAGTTAAATTAATACACTAGCAGAATGGAGACCCAATTAACTTTCAAGTCAAATTAATGTTGGTGAAACAATAACATGGACTTCAATAAGGTGAAATATGAAAATTCTACTAATCAAAACGTTTAATGAGCGTAAATCTTAATGGAAGTACTTTGGGCAAATTTTGATTTCAAAAGGGTTGTTTTTAAAGATTTTGTTTTAGAAGGTTAGTGCATCGACTAACAGCACCAGTGATTATGGTTCAATTCTTGCTGCTATCAGTAACGAGCTTGTACATTCTTCCTGTGACCATATAGGTTTCCTCTGGGTGCTCTAGTTCCTTCCCTCTTTTTGAAGACATACCGGTTAGGATTAGTAAGCTGTGGTAATGTCATGTTAGCTCCGTAAACATGCTGACACCTGAGAGATGCCCCCAGCACATCATGGACTGTGTTGGACATTGATGTAAACGACTCATTTCACTGTCTGTTTCAACGTCCATGTGACAAATAAAGCTAATCTTTAAAATCTTTAATGCAGGTTATGTAATGATGGGTTTTGATATGACTCTTTTTGTATGTCATGCTATTCCATGCATGACCAAATCTTCCCCAAGCTTTCTTTGAAATGAAGATTGTTCTTTAAAGTTCAATTTATAAAAGATTCATTTTAAAATGGGTCAACTCTTGAATTTGAAGAAAAGTTGTTAGTTTTTCATGGTATACATGATTATTTAAGCAAACAGCCAACCGTCTACAAATTTGGTTTTCCTACCATACTTAAGGGATGGATGCACTCATATTTATGCATTATTATGTTTCATGTCACCAGCAAGTGTCTTCACTCTGATTATAAAAACATTAAAATTTATTCTTTACTGCATTATGACAGTGCTACATTTTAAAATGAAAGGATGTGTAGGGAAGGGCAGTTGGACATGCCCCAATACTCATCTTTATGAACTAGTGAAGTGAAACACTTACACGTGTTCACTCCACTGCAGTCAGTGTGCACACCTGCACAGCTCCAAAAGGGGAAAATTTGAATTCCCCAGGGTTGTTGGCTGTAAAACATATAGGCCATCCTATCCGAAGCTCACGAATGGCAGCAAGTCTACATTTATATATTTATCTGTAAGGAAAAAGGGGAGGAGTTACAGTTTTATTATCCCAGCTGTACAGATTCTGGCATTTTGGAGTCAGAAATATTTTAATGCTGGAAATAAAATAAAGCGCTGCAGGCTTAAAATGAGATGCTGAAAATAAATGTTAAGCATTTCTTTTCTATTAGTGAGCATTGTACTTTATATCAGACAGATTAATAGTGAAATCCATCATTTTAAGATTATTATTATCCTTACAATGAAAACAGTATCTGATTTTATGGTAATAAATAATATTACCAATTATCTAATGCTTCAGCAAAAATAAATAAATCAGCCCTGCCGTCATCATTAAAATGAAAGATAGTAAACACTGATAGAGAACCTCCCCAATGCCCTCCCAGATATTGTATTTTAAATCTTAATGTCCTGCTGTCTTTGCTTAACAATAAATACCAAATGAATAGTGACATGACAAGGATAAACTGCACTTTCATCTTCCTGAGCACTGCATTAACTCTTTCATTTAAGATATTCTGATTATTCCTGGATATTACAAACCAGGGTTAAAATGGCCTTTGCCTCTGTAATTTATTCTTGTTAATGTGGTAACCAGACAATGATGATTTAAAATAATTGCTTAAACTACCAGGGGAAATTTTCTTTTAATGCAGTGTTGTTATGATTTGGATTGCACTAAATTAAAGGGTTGATAGTTTTAAATAGGAATTAGATTAAAAAATAAAAAATGATAGCATTGCAGAAAAAGATTCCTTTCAATGAGCTGACAAGGATGTGATAGGTTGAATTATTTTTTTTTGGTGTTGATTTTATTCTATTCTCAATTTTTTTGTTATAATACAGACAAGATTAAAAAAATAAGAGGACTGCATCTGAAAGAAGGATATTAACTCTTTGGGTGTGCCCCTACAATGGAAAACATTTTGTAAAAGGTTGCACTATATAATATTATTCTGTGTTTTTTCACATGTTCAGTAGTTTGTGAAAGCAGTTCCTTCCATTATCAATTTAGGTTAAAACAATCTGGTAGTTTCTGCATCGTCAAGACGATTCTTGACATTGTTTTACAACATGATAAAATCTGGATGGAAATGAATCTGCTCTAAAATCATTACTGATCTATCTTTATAAGGACAAGAAGGACAGCAGGTACAATGTTACAGCTAAATTTACAAGAAATGGTTGTCTGACTATTACGTAGAAAATATAGACTGTCAGGCATGACAGATTGCTCTCATTTCCTGAACCCAAAGGCAATAATGCTGGTTTGTGTCAGAAACCAAGATGGTCAATAACCACAGAGCAAGATGAAAGGGCTTTGAGTTTTAGGTTCTCATCATATTGGGTCAGCATCGTGCAAGTGAATTATCAGTACTAAAGAAGGAACATTCCATCTTTTTAGAAAAGGGAAGCAAAGCTACAGCTTCCCCTATAAATTAAATATCCATTAGCCTCTTGTCCAGCTTCTTTGCAAAGCTGGAAAAGATTGAAAGGTTCGATGCTTGAGGTTACATTCTGTGACATAGTTATCACAGTGATTGATGAAACAGCCGATCGAATTTATGCATGCTGGAGGCTTGGCCGCTACCTTCAATACGAATCGAGCTCTAAGTGGGGAGCTGTTAGATCGATCTGGCATCTTGGAGATGGGATAAGGACAGACAATCATTGCAAGTTCATTCTAAGGGACACTGTTGACAAATCAGTCTCTGCCAGCGACACGGGTGAGGGGAATAACTCCCAGTTTGACGGTGGCTGAGCTTCTAGCTTGCTGGAAATTCAATTGAATTTTTCATCAGTCACTATTATATGCATCATTGAACAGAAGAGATAGAATTTCCTAGCTGTATTCATATTTCTATAGTGGAGGTGATTCATTTAAATTGCTGATAGAATATATAGCACTGCAATACTAATATAACTTTATGATATGGATTTAACATTTCAAAGTGACTTAATCCACTGATTAAATTATGCTAACTGTCCATCGTTCATTATTATTCACCTACTTCTGCATAGGTTGAAATCACATTTTGTACTGCATTGACAATGAAGTACTTGAAATGTAGTCACCATTGTAACGTAGGAAACTCATTTGTGGACATCACGTTCCCACAGACAGAAATGTTTCAGCAGTGCTGATCTGGGATAAGAATAATTAGCAAGCAAGTGAGCAACGTTTAGAGGGTAATTTTCTGCATTTTAATCACTAAAGGGGAGCCTTGCCTGTGGCTTTTGTACAGAAACCTTATATTGCATGTGTGGGTTGTGCTGAATAGTCTAATGCAACAATCAGCAAAAACAATTGATATACTTTAATTGAAACATGTGATAGCAGTAAATATAACTGATTAGTAACTCCTCTCTCTGAAAGTTGACTGTCACTAGCTTGACATTTACACTGCCAACTCTATAAGGATCAACACGTTCTCAACTTGACTTTAGTGGCAGGAGGAAAGGGAACCTAGGCTCCCACCATGAATGTGACTTGTGCTTTTTTCCCCCACTTAGTCAAATAGATTTAAAAGAGAATCATTATGCTGTAATTTAACACAAACATATTGTTTTTCTGTAAGCAGGAAGCCTGAACTGCAGTCAATGTATTTCGGCAGGGCAGATGTGATTTTTATGCATGAAAAGCTGTGGGTGGTGCAAGAATGTGTATATTTGTTTCTGGATTTATAGAAAGTGTATTTCCCCATACACATTCTAGAGTCTTTGTACAGTACTGCACTTATTCATGGGAATTACATTTAACTTCAGCCATTTTAATAATGTTATCTATATGCTATTATTATATTACATACAACTAGGAACTTTTGGCAGAGTCATCCATCAATTCCTTATTTCCACAGCCCCCCCCCCATTGCTCAATGTACTTTCTCTCTTTCTATCATCTCCCCAGTTTTGTTTTGTGTTCTATTGCCAGATGCCTACGCTTGCGGCTAACGTGAGAGTGGACAATTAACAACAGCACACCTTTGGAATGAGGGAGGAAACGTGGAGCTGGCAGAATTCCATGAGGAGAACGTGCAAACTCTGCAGAGATTGTGCCAGAGGTGAGAATATACAGTCATGGTGGGTAACTGCACTAATTACAGTGCTGAACCTGGCAACCTGCTGCTCATAAGTTGGCCAATCTACTTCCTATATTACACCTATGCCTGCACATACTGGCTGTCAAGCATATTAGGTCATCTGGAGGTTGCAATAAATGCAATTTCCATTTAAAGTCTTTATTTACAGTGAGATCATGGATAACTCAGCATAAAACTGGTGAAACTGGATGTCAATTATAAATAAAGCAGGTTGTCCAAGAACTGAACAAACACTTAGCGTTGAACAATATGTAATAAAATTACATACAAGTTTGGATGATATACTATGTCCTCCACTCCTTAGATTGCATACAAAACTTAAATCAGGAGTTCCCAACCATTTTTATGTCCAAGGAGCTTTACCATTAAACTCTGTGGACTGCAGTTTGTGAACCCCTGCATTAGAGGGTATTACTGTAAGTAGAGACTCGACTTGATAGCCAGCAAGAACACAGATGGGGCTATGGGCCAAGATGTTGGGATGGGTATGGGAGGTCGAATTGTAATGGGTGGCCACCGGGAATTTGTGCTTTTTGTGGCAGACTGAGTGAAGGTGCTGGCCCTCCCATTCCCATCCTGACAAGTCGGTTCACGGCCTCCTCTGCTGCCATGATGAGGTCACACTCAAGTTGGAGGAACATTGATTTCTTTAACTTCTGGTAATTTTTCTGCCCCCCCCCTTCTCTCTTTCTCCATTCCCCATTCTGCCTCCTCTCTCAGCATTTCTTTTCTCCTCACCTCCCTCTGGTGCCCCTCATCCATCCCTTTCTCCCATGGTCCAGTGCCCTCTCCTGTCGGTTTCCTTTTTCTTCAACCCTTTATCTCACAATCCCCCCCCCCCAGCTTCTTTCTTCATCCACCCACCCACCTTCCCCCTCACCCAGTTTCATCTGCCAGCTTGTACTCCTTCCCTTCCCCTCCCCAACCTTCTTATTCTGGCTTCTTCCCCTTTCCTCTCGAGTCCTGATGAAGGGGCTTGATCTGAAACGTTGCCTGTTCATTCCTCTCCATAGGCATGCCTGACCTGCTGAATTCCTCCAACACATCTGAGTGATCATCCGGCATAAGTGCTCTTTTGGTCAGTGGTCACTGACAGAGACTGCTCAAGCAAGTGTTATGAGTAAAAACATAGCGCAAAGTCCTACGCAATATAAATTGCAGTATTATATCAGAGAATAAGACTATATTTTTCTTTCAGTATCTCTGCGTTCTGTATTTTAAGACAGTGGATGTGTCATAGCTGTATAGCAAACAGAAGCTACAGAAAGGTTTCCAATAGAGGGTTAACTAGAACACAATGTTGCATTAGCTTCAGGTTAAAAATTGTATAAAAATTAAATACCTATTTATGTTCTTAAAAATGTGATTTTTTTTTTCAAAATTAAATGGTTCAGAGAATGCAAACATATATTAACATCAGTGAGATGGTTTTAGTTTCCTTCTCACATCATTTTCTCCTCGCATTTCCACTCCAAAGGACATTGATTTCCTGTTCAAATACAGCAGCGGGGTTACAAGTTTCATCTTGCCCAGTGGCTATTATAATATGCAGGCCTTTGGAGTGTCAGCAGGTTACTCCCGACTACAGAAAGGGGCATGCTAACTGAGCCTCAACCTGCTCTTTCTCAGTGTTGGTTAGCAATCAAGCAATCAATAAGTTCAGTTGATTTGCATCCCTGAGCTAAGATGCTTGGGAAAACTACTCGCTGCCTGCTGAGATTAGCTAGTTGAACAGATCGGGCACTAGAAGTATGATCTTCGCAACTCAGAGGCTCACTGAGTTATCTCAATGGGATACAATTATGTCACTTTAAATAAACTGCTGACCCACATCAAAAATTGAACAGATGTCATTTTTACACAGGAAACAAACAGCAATTTAGACCTGAAAATTGATGGTAATATAATTTAGCTTTACTGATTTGATTGGATTAGGACTAGAACTAGCTCTTAAAACTCCTTTGTTGATCTTTTTCTAACATTTATGGGCTATCCTTCCAATTTATTTCAAAAATAAATTACATCTCTGTTGCAGATGAATGTTGCTGCTGGGCAGTTAGATGCAATTTTTATATTGGTTAAGTATGCCTTTGCCCTTAAAATCTAGCTTGGAAACTTCTGACCAACATCACCTATATGCTGCTCCAACTTTTAGTGGAAGACTCCAAGTAGGATTAAAGATTAGTTTTATTTGTCACATGTATCAAAGAACATTTTGTTTTGTGCTAACGCCCAACACTGTCCAATGATTATAGGTGGGCCAGCCCATAAGTGTCATCATGCTTCTGCCCACAACTCACTATTCCTCAACCTAACTGCACATTTTTCGGATGTGGAAGGGAATGGAGCACCCATCGGAAACTCACGTGGACACAGAGGGAATGTACAGACAGCAGCGGGAATCAAACCCTGTTATGTGACCACTGGCTCTGTAAAGCAATTGTGCTAACCACTGTGCTACACAGCCACCCCTATGAATTGGAATATAAGTCAGCTGAGGTTTAATTGTCATTCAATTCAACCATACATGAATACCCATGAAAATAGTCAAAGGAAACAAAGTTCCTCTGGGGCCAAGGTGCAAAACACAGTACCAATATAAAAAAAGAATCCACTGTGGAAACTTCACCCTACCATCTGAGGTAAATCTCATGTAGGAATTAATAGACTACTTTGGAGTGTTGTATATTATTTTCTAATCTGATCTTGTGTTATACTGCTGTTTCCCTAATATCTTCCCACTAATAAATGCTCCATGTCACCTGGCTCAATTTCCAGAATGCTGCCTTCCTCTCTTTGGACAAAAAAAATGTATGATATGAATACAAATTTACAAAAGTTTTAACCTATCATTCTTAGGGTTCTTGTGCCAAAGAAAGATTATTTTAAGAGCTTCCTCAAAGCCCCACAAAATCAAAATGATCAGTAAAAACCCAAAAATGTGATTTGGCTTTTTGGATAATTTTGTACACTGCTTTTACTTCAGTTTCCTATGTATATTTTGTGATGTTTCAGTCAATTCAGTGGAGTTGCACTTCAAAACCCTGCAGAAATTCCATTCTGGTAAATTACTTTGATGGGCAGGTGAGGACGAACGTTCTTTCCCACTCATAGACAGAAGTTTCAGCAACAATATGAGGGGGGTTGCAACAGATAGTGTGTGGACCATTTCAGTATCAGATACGGTACAAGATAGTTAATGGCAAGAATTTAGCAATACGTCCTTTATATTTTCTAAGAAGATCCACTCATTGTGCATTTATTTCAAAAGTCTGTTTTCTTTTCATTCCTTAACAGGACATGGACATTGTCAGTGAGATCATCTTTATTGCTTGTCTTACTGCTCTAGATGTGGTGTCTTATTTATTTACCTGCTTATGTCATTTTCATTAATTTAAATTCCCCAACCATAGGGGCAAGATTTGAAATATCTCGTGATCAATACTCCAGTAATTTAACGGCTATGTCCCTCTGCCTCTTTCACTTAAAGCCCTGGGGCACCCAATTAAATACTTCTTAAACTATAGTAATTTTTGGCAATGTGGCATCAACTTCAAGTACTAATACCAAAATCAGAAATACGGGCCGGGGCTCCCTCCCTAATATAATGGAATGTCAGTCTGGATGATGAGCTTGAACACAAAACTTTTAGGCTCAGTGTTACCACTGACCCAAAACTGACACTTACTACAATCCCCAGGAGAGAGGCTCAGAGACAAACATTGAAAATGTCACAACTAATCTGCAAGGTAATCTGTCATTCAAATGATGCACATTTCTGCACAAGTAAATCGGATCCTCACCTTTCCAAACAGATGCATAAGGCATAAAAATCAAGGAATGTCTTTTGTAAATCTCTGAATTATCACTTTACAAAGTGTCAGGACCTTTTAGAATGTACGGTGGAGATTATGGAATATTCACGTAGGATGAGGCAGATAATTTCCAAACAATTGAATCTGGGGCTAATAAAACCTGACAATTCTGGAATCACTCAGCAGATCAGGCACTGTCTGTGGAAGACTAGACAGTTTAAATTTCAGGTTGAAGGCTTTTCATTAGAAACTGGGGTTATTCTCCTTGGAGTTGGGATTAAAGATTTATTTAATCATTTTTAAGTAACAAAGGGCTTTGATAGAGTTATTGTTTGCAGTGGAAGAAGGGTCAGTCTCTGCAGGCACAATTAGAGGTTATAGGCACTGAAGCTGTTTCGACTGGAGAATATCCTCTTTACATCGCAAGATGTTGATATTCAGAAAGCACTGCCTGAAAGGCTCCAATTCAATAATTTTTAATGTATGTTTGGTTAAATACTTGAAGAAAATTATGCAGGAGGCTAGTCGTACAGTAAATCCCTTTCAAGGGGTTAGTATAGCAACAATGGGCTGAATGATCTACTATACTATGGCAATATTATTTTGTTTTGCTTGTTTTTTTATTTTCAGAACTATTTAAATGGCTGTATAAGACACGGGTTATGCTTTAAAATGAAGACTAAAACAAGTGAAGGTTCAGATTCTTTGGTGCTTTAAAACATTTGGGCATTGCATGAAAAAAAAACATGGGTCTCATAAAACAGTGCAAACAACCAACATGTTCAACAGCTGTATATAAGTTGTTACCTAAAAATGGGTTAGCACCTCTGACGACTGATAAGTGGGATGAGCCATATCAAGCTATTGCCTGTTTGGTGGTTATCTCAAATATTTGCCTATCCCAAAAGCACACTCCAAACAACTGATTGTCACTGTGCGACTCTCATCACTTTGTGCCTCAGAGGCACAGAAGGTCCAGAGGAAACTCGAATTTCTGGGCCATAAATCTGCTTTATTAGCTACCAACAGTGAGGATATTTAAATGACTTTCTCTTAAACAGCAGGCCAACATAATTCTAAGAGAATAAACTGAGACTTCTTGAACACAATTATGTAAATATATTGAACTCTGACCTAGGTGGTAAATTAAATTGATTTCTGCATACGCTAACTAGTAAGAAACACAGGAGGAGAATGACAAGCAAGCCTGCGGGAAGGGCTTTTCAAATGACTTCTTGAGGATAGGAAAGTCAGTAAATACTAGTTCTATTAGCACAATTGATCTGGATTGTCAAAATTACCCTGCTCAATACTCTGTGTAAAATTAATCTCTTAACTGGCCAACTTCCTGTTCAAAATATATTGGGCTGGTGTTAATTTTTTGTAGAATTATTGTTAAACAAGGCAGAACTGATTTGAAATAACTAACATTCGATACGATTTGATGAAAGTGAATATAGTATTAAACCAGGTCAATGTACAAATCTCAGCACATTGTTGCAAGTCACAGTTCTTGCTGCTAAAGTAAGTAGAAACTTTTCACTGCCAGTGGCCAAAAGAAAATCGGACATATTATTGAACTGGCTGCTGGAAATGTGGAGCAACATACAAAGGTCTCCGAGGGCCAATTTCAGCCTTCTATTCCTAAACAAATCATGTTATCTAATATTCATTTCATGAGGGTGAAAACTGAGTTAGTACATCGTCTTTTGCAAGTAGCTTTCATTACACGATGTCAAGGACAGAAATGATACATGGTGGACGAGGGACAGTTGAATGATATTAGGATGAAATATCCATTTGGTTCAATAGCACCTTACAAATGCTATTGTTTCACACATTATGCAATGATTATGGAACATGGTTCCAGTGAACTTCTAGCACTGCTTCAGTGGTGCACTATTACTAGTCAATGCTAGTAGACAGACTGAAAACTAACATGACCTGAATTACTGATTCTGTTTTTCCCTGAACATGTGCTGCATGTCTCACTGAAAGTTCTGAGCTTTCTTTTGTTTTTATTTTAAATGAAAAAGGAGGTTGACTATGTTAGAAAAAAAAACATTTCTGTGGTTCTGGTTTCTTGTTTTTATAAATAATCCATGAAGTCTGAATTCCAACCCATAAGTGAGACTGAAATTAAGCATTGTAACATTCATCATTTGTAATCTTGTGTAATGATGGATTTCCTATGATTCTGTGCACTTTGCTGCTACTTAATGGTACTGAGTAATCTGAAGGGACTTGAGCCTAGGATGCCACTGAAATATCACATAATGATCAGTAATTGTGTCGATCTGGCATTTTCAAAACTGCTAATTATCTCATGCTCCCTTGCTTCAAGAGGATATCAAGTATTACTGTGGAGCTTGAGATCGTTAGCAACGGTGGGAAATCCGGCAGCTAATGATTACAATTCTGCACGTTATCTCCTTCAAAATATGTCACATATCCATGCAGAGGGGACTGCAATCAGATTCCTCCTCAGTAGTTAAGATTTGCTTCTAAAATAAAGCAATAGTTTTGTGAAAGATAATGATCAGTGAAAACTCCCTATATCATTAAAACCACAGTGTACAGTAAGCACACAAGGGATGTCCCTCTATTGAGATAATTGGTTATTCAAACAATTATAGGAATGGGGGAAACTGAGGTAGATAGGAGTTCCTGACAGAGATATACAATATGAGGAGAGAAAATAGGGTAAAAGGTAGGAAGTTTTTCTTCTTAGCAAAGATGTCTAGAACAGTTTAAGGTAACAAGCAAGAGTTTTGAAGAGGATCTGGGTCATTTTGAAAGTGGTTAGAATCTGGAAAGCAATGTCAAATTGGGATGTCAATTTGAATTGCCAAGGCATAGAGTAGAACAGACCAAATGCAGGTAAATGTGAGTAATATAAATGCGCACATGATGTGCAACATGTGCATGCTGAGGTAAAGGGCTACGTTCTGTACACTACCACTATGACTTCTTCCCATTTATTCTTTTCCTGAAGCTTCCAGCAAATACTGAAAGGCAATCAAGAAGGGTCTCGACTCAAAATATCGACTGTTTATTCATTTCTATAGTTGCTGCCTGACTTGCTGAGTTCCTCCAGCATTTTGTGTGAGTTGTCCCAGATTATAGTCATCAGATTACAAAAAATTGTCCTTGTGGAATTCAATATCCAAAAAATTCAAAATATAGAAAAAATAAGTTATTATGATATTTATGTGGGGGGCTTAATTATAAATAGTTAAATAAATACAAAAGGCAAAAGAAAATACCAATTGTCTCAATTTTTATATATCTTTTCAACTTGCATTTATTGATGCAGGTGCAGATAACATGGTAGGTTCATCTTGCTGACCAGCAGCTTTATTTTTCAAGTATATTCCATATTATTTACTCTCAACATTTTTAAAACAGGGCCAGCAAATTTACATGCAAGTTGTGAAATAAACAGCCATGTAAAAGGGATTTCACTGATGTAAAACGATGTTTCACAGAGGTCAGATGGTGGAGAGAAGCTCTGTGCAAGAATTAAAGTTGTGGGACTTGCTACAGCGTCTTCAAATGCCCTTGTTTGCAAATGTAGCTGCTGACCACTTAAGATATTTGCTTTGGAAACTGAGAAGGTAATCTCTTAAATGGCTTCCCGCTGTGAACCAGCAGTTGTGATAATGATCATTACTGCTGAGAGAAAAAGCATCTCATAGGAACAATACTCCAGTTCAATGGAAAATAGGATTTAGCAGCATAGAATTTTATGCCATGAATTATTTTCTAGGAACACAACTCCTCCATAGTATGTGGGTTGCCTGAATCATGCCTTGTTCAACATTTTTCAGTCTTTGCCCAGGTAAAGGATGTCATTTTCAATCGGGGTTTTAAACTACTGTTGTGGATAACCTTACCAGGATTGAAGTACCCGAGACCTTGTTCCCAATAAGATTCAGGCTCTTCTTATAGTGGCTGAACAGGCAACATTTCCCTCGATCTGGCAAGGTGTATGATTATAGCTGTTGTAGCTGAGAAGAAATTCTTCCTGGCCTTTGGTTAATAATTGCAGGGATCATTCATTCCTTCTTTAAATGCCCTGCCTCATACATTTTCCTGCTGGATAATCTTTCTATTCTCCCCAGGGGTGTCAACAAAGCATCCATGTGGACAGCAAGATGTATCAGATCCTAGTTTTTGGACTTCATCTGAAGACTGGAGTCCTTAATATTTGATTGCAGTAATGAGCTCCCTTCCATTAACTTTATCTGTAGGTTGTAGTTGAACTACATAGCCCTCAACTCAAGCAACACTGGTGCTCCTTGGAGAATACCTCTCAGAAAAATTCTGCAATTCTGCTGACATTTCAACAGCTTTAATACCAACAAAGAGTTCAAGCGAGTTATATATTTAATTCTATATAATTTGCATGGGAAACTCAATTAGCATCAGATTTCTGGACCTAACTAAATTACTAAATTAAGTGACGTATGCTGATGCAAAACATTAGCCCATTCCTTAAGGACAAATAATCATAAGTGCACATTTTTGGTTCCATCCCATTTTGGTATCATTCAATGTAGGGAATGATATTAAAGGTAAGGATGTGTACCAATCTCTATTCCAGCTGTTGAGACCATCAGCTTCTCAAGAGTAACTATTTAATTGAACATCCTCATATATAGATTTACATTCTTTACAAGTGTGCGCTTAGTTAGGGTGAAGGTTATATTTTTATTATTTTTGTCTGGGAGTAAACTTGTCTGCTGATGGGCTCCTTGCTAGAGGAGCTTCCTGTGTAGTAGACCACTGGCCCTGATTTTAGCCCGACTTTCCCACATTAATTCCTTGATTGCTTGAACAGCTAAAAATTTGTCAATCACTGCCTTGACTATTGGCAGGGACTGAACATCCACAGCCCTCTTTGGCAGAGAAGGCCAAGTTTCACAACTCTGTGGTAAAGAAATTTACCTGATGTAAAGATTTTGTTATCTTTGCCTTGAACAGCCAATTCTGTCTTTTGAGGCGGTGAGAAGAAGGTGCATTGCTGGATGAGTCACTGTGGGGCAGTTTGAATATCCTGAGATTAAGTGGGAGGCTGAACAACTTTGACTTGAAGATAATTGCTGAAATTATGTCATTACATCTCCACTTGATTCTGAAGAAAATGTGCTGGAGTTTTAAATGCATCTCATTGGTGATGGACACAAATCAAAGAGGCTGTGTCCATCCACAACCTCCCCTGCCACTCACTACTCTTGCCACAATCAGTTTGAAGTTAGCTATTTCTCTTCCAAGAGTGAACAAAATTAACTACAGATAATTTATTTGATTCTCTTTCAAATTGCTATTTTGAGCTTGATGGTATTACTGCACTATGCAAAGATCACCATAACCTGGGCTTTGACTGACATAATCCTCCTGACCCTTAATACACCCTACATCTGGAACATCTAGTCCAAGACATCTGTAGATATTGACCATCATTTATTAAACAGCAGAGATAACATTAAGAAATTTTGGAAATAAAAGAAAAAACTGGAATTGTTTAAAATGTAATAATATCCAAACAAAGAAAGTAAGTATTTCATATGTAACAGTTTGTAATTGGTTACGAACATTAATCTTCTTATGTCAAATGCAGGTGCTCTCTCGTTTCAAAACCAGTGTGTTTCAATAAAGTCTTGTGAGAAAGAAATGGTGTTGGGAAGTTTTGGTTGTTTTGAGATGTTGGGGAAAAATTTTGCAGACACAAAATGAGGGATGGTGGACCAATGAGCTAATTCTCTATTTCTCTGTGTTTTCCTTGTTCATTTACTTTAATGTGTGGTGACATCCTCCAAATTAATCATAAAACTTTCTGTGCATTCTTTTTCCAAAAGTGAATTGGATGACATTTCCATTTTAAAATTTGCGTATTAAATAGGACTAGGGTATGAATAAAAGAAATCTCAAAAATTTCAATTTTGGCTAATTTAGCCTTGTCACAATGGAAGATTCAAAACTGTTGATTAATAAAAATACAATCCAATTCTATTTCCACATTAAAACCTCTCTGTGTCATATTTAAAAATCTCTTTGCAAGATGTATGCCTCCTTTGTATCTTCTTACATATGTTTCTCAATCTAGTTCTTCAACTGAATATTCATGATAATGTGACAAAGTTTAATCTATTTAATTAGGCGTGTTTGTCTGAATTGTTAATACTAATCAGAATTACATATTCAGAAGTTGAGGCTGATGAGTATTTTGATCCATGTGCCAAAGGCTTCGGAGACAGGCCCCTGTAACCTATTCAGTTCATTAATGAGCACATGGAAAATAAATATTCAGTATTGCCCAAACCAACCAATCCTAAAAAATGTTATTGAAGTGCATTATTAATTAGCAGTGGAGCATATTTTATTAACAACAGTTATTTGTATCATTGGAACTTTGCCTTTTAGTGGGCAGATGTGTAATAAATCTGTTTCAAATATGTCCTGAAAAAGCTGAAATTCTCAGCTATTCAAGACCGACACTGAGAATCAGCATCCATGCAACAAATCTGCAGTCATCTTGTAACAACTTAATGTTTGCCTGGCTCTACTATTGTTGTGATGGCTGTTTACAATTTTAGTTGACTGTATTACCTCTGAATTGTAAACCCTGCTCACCATAAACAGACACAACTGCTGAAATCTGATGAATATGTCAATCTGTATTGATTGGAACAAGTCTCAGTAAGCAGATTTGTGATGGAAGTCTATTATTGCTGATCTTTGCAGGTATAATTTAAAACTTCTCTCAGCCTGGTAATGCACTTAAGGAGGAGGAAATTAGTACGAAACTGCCTGTGGCAAACTACTGGGTATATATTGCAGAGTAGCATTCTCGTCTGACACAAATTTGAGGTGTAAATTCTATTCCAGAGGTCTGCATTTTCAGGTCAATGTAAAAAATGTCATTGCCTCTTTCTCAGATGACCATGCAGTCAACTCTGCAATCCTAAACAGAATTGATCCTTCAGTTAACACCTCTAAACAGAACCTCACCTTATTATCACACTGTCAGGTGTGAAAATTTGGTGTGCACATTTCCCACAAGATATGGAGTACCTCGTTCAGCTCTGGTCACTTCATTATGGGAAAGGATGTGGAAACTTTAGAGAGACTATAAGATCATAAGATATAGGAGCAGAATTAGGCCATTTGGCCCATCGAGTCTGCTCTGCCATTTCATTATGGCTGATCTATTTTCCCTCTCACCCTGAGGGACATAGAAAGTGCTATATATTTGCAGATCTTTGGTTGTCTCAAACCATTGGTAACTAATTTTGTATGATTCATAGTTATCTTTGCTATCCAACATTCAGATCTATTCAGTGATAATTTTATGACTTGTTTCAACAACAGTTTGTAATATACAGTATTCCTACTGAACAAAATGCAAACCTAACAGCTATTAACATTAAAACTAATGTCAAAGATTTGCACATGTATTTTGCACGTTTGTCAGATTTTGTGTGCAGTTTTTTATTGATTCTATTGTATTTCTTTGGTCTACGGTGAATGCCCTAAAGAAATGAATCTCAAGGTAGTATATGGTGAAATATACGTAGTTTGATAATAAATTTATTTTGAAATTTTGAACTTTGAAGAAGACTCCATTTCAATTTCTACAGCCAGTATTTAGCGTACACCATGAGCTGCTAGCAGACCAATACGGTGATCAATCTGATCCTCCTGAAGTTACTGCAGAGTGGGCAACTTTGAACATAACCAAGATTTCCATCTTGTTTCCTAGTCTTGGTTCTAATTGCACAAAAGTAAAGGCTTAGCACACATGCTACCATGAATTATCTGCATATTAGAACACTATAGGGTTATCACCCCTGATCTTAGTGTTATTAAGTTAAACTGACAATAATTACTAACTCCTATTCATACCCTTCCACTGCAAGCATACATATGTGGATATCAGGTGAAAATACAATTGGACATGATATTTCCCTCTGAATAAGTCCAGCTACTTCTCACCAGTTAACTTCATGCAGTCACTTGGTTTTAAGGGACTTTGTGCAAATGGAATTAGGTCTCATCAGGCACAATCTTACTGAAAGTTGGAAGAGGGATTTAATAGTCTTCCGCATTCTGTATTCAACACAAGTTACAAATTCTTGAATGCCTCTGCTTTTTTTCCCTCCTGTGTTGCTTGTAAAGTCATGTATATTGCCAGAGACTCCAGGATAATCCTGGCAGGTTGGCAGCTCTATTAGCACTGGAGGGAAACAAATCAGCAGGAAAATGAAAGAGAACAAAGCCAAGTTGATGCACACCAGATGGAACACTCTCAATACTGCTGCTTTCATGGGGTTGTGCAAGAGTTTATTAAGCAGGTGGTTCCTGACTGTTTTACATAATCCCAAAAGGCATTGTAATCCTTCTTTAAGTGAATGCTATGTAGTACAGGATGTCCAAATCCAAGTAAATTACTTGAAGTCAGAGGTCTCACTTAAGTAATTATATTGCTGACTTGCCACCATTGGAAGAAGCTTGTTCCACACAGTATAACCAGGCAACACCTCCAGTTAGATCTCATTTAAATTCAATTTCCTTTTTATAATCTGAATCCCCGTCATAAATCTTGGGCACAACATCAAAAAGCAAACGCCTCAAACAGGGGAGGTAGTATTCTATGAAAACTGATTCTGTTAGAAATACCTACATTTTGTAACCACACCTTCAAGGCGGATTATGTTGGGGTTGTCAAACTGTCCCATGATGCTCGCTTCACTCAGGAAGTCCCTGCGCTGTTTCTCCGAGTAGCCAGCTTTCAGGCTTTTGATGGCGACGTAGATTTCTCTCTTCCCAGGTAACTTTAGGCGTCCACTACAAACTTCCCCAAATTCTCCTGGTGAGGCACAGAAACAGTCATAGAGTTACAGAGCGACAGAGTTAAACAGCATGGAAACAGGTCCTTTGGCCCAACTTTCCATGCTGACCAAGATGTCCATCAGAGCTAGTCCCATTGGGCTGCATTTGGCCCAGACCCTTCTAAACCTGTTCTATCTATACCCATTCAAATGTCTTTTAAACATTTGTAAGGGGTTTCTTCTTTTATGTTACTGCTAAGGCTAATAAAATGGCTTCTTTGTTATGTTATAATAAAAATGGCTTTTCTGTAATAGTAACTGCGATAAAGGAGTTCTTTCGCTCTCTGCTTGTTTGGGTTATATTATTAATAGAGAGAAAGAACCAATGAGTGTCCATGTTAATCTTTTTGTGGGTGAGATTCTGTCTCATATGGCTGGGAACCGGGTAGTTTGGCAGGCTTTTCAGGAGGAGAACCAAAGAGGAAGGACGTGCTGGACGCGCTCTGGTTGACCACCGTGGTTGATCCCGAGTGGCGAATCGAGGGGGTCGGAGGAGATCGCATGGTGGAAAGAGGACCTCATTAATTGAGCTCCAACGGTTGTGCATGAAGTGGTTGAACTCTGATAAGTTTGGCGCCTTTTACTTTCCCTTTTATATTGTATCTCTATTAATTACATAGTTCCAGTAAGATTTATAAAGTGTAATCTGTAAATCGTACATTGTGTGCTGTCTGATATTTGATGTGTGAGTTTGTACCAGGTGGCATTAGACAGCAACTATGCAACCGTGAGACACGGTTTGGCGGGCGGACAGGGTCTCCCCTAGATAAACACCAGCCAATATCCCTGAGTGTTACACATTGTAATAGTACCCAGCTCTACAGTTTCTTCCGGCAGCTTGTTCAATGCATCGTCCTCTATGTGGGAACCTTACCCCTCAGGTACACTTTAAATCTTTCCTGTCTCACTTTAAACCAATGCCTCTTAGTTTTAGACTCACTACTCTTGGAAAAAGGATATTCATTTGCTTTATCAATGCTCTTCAATATTTTTATACCTCTATACGGTCAGTCCTCAGCCTGCTACACTCTGCGGGGGGGGGGGGGGAACAGCCTATTATGTTTCTTCTTGTAGTCCTCCAATCCTCAGAGAGAGGGAGTTCTTACTCAGGTAATCCGCCATCAACCGGCGAGATCAGAGTATTTGGGGGAAAAAGATCATAATAGTTTATTTTATTATGCATCAGTTATTCAATTTTACTTGCAGCAATAGGACATAATTGGGCACACAGTCAATCAGTGAATTTATTCTGAGGTCAGATTTAGTTAATGTCTATGTCGTGGAAGACATCTAAAAGTAGGTCTCTGGGGTAAATTGCAAACTCAGATTTTACTTGACTATGCCCCTCTCAATCTCTCTGATAACACTGGAGCAGAATCCTGAGCCTTTATCAAGCAGAAGAGAACATAGCACAGCTGTGGAAATACAACCTCACCACACTGAATCGTTCAGATCCACAGAGACCAAGCTGCATTTAGAAATTAATTTCCTCTGTTGAATGCAGCTGAAATAAGCCAGGGCAGCAGCTGGTCTATTTAAATTGGTTCCTGCAGTTCTGGGGAGCAGGGATGAGGAGATCAGCCAAAGCTCCTGTCCTTGATTCTATCCAGTCATGCCTGCTTTGTATGTCAGTGTATGTCAGTGAGTGCCAGGTGAAGTCAGGATCATTGTGATGATGTCCTGATTGCTCAGGTAGCCTTCATGGATTTGTTCTCCCTCCCAGAGTGAAGAGGAAACACTGGGAAATAAGTTAGGTAAATAACTGACCAAACAAGATTTGAAGGTTGGGGGTCATGCTTGGAACTAGGGTGGTCCAAGCTTAGCACTGGTCGAGCCTTGGTATAGAACAAGGCAGCTAGGTGGTCCAGGCTTGGCATCAAACAAGACTAGAGTGGTGCAGGTTAGGTTAAAAAGTTGAATGTTGAGATCATATACACTGAACAAAACAACCAATAAAAAGAATGGCCAAAACTTCCTAGAGAAGACCTCCCATCCATTCAATATCGGATTACTTACCACCTCCTATAACTCTTTCAATCCTAATGCAGGATGCATCTATTTCCTTTGCAAAGTCTCGGACGGCTTGATTGGGATCCTCGTAGGTGTGTGGGTGAATGTAGGTTCTATTCCCAGGCAACCTGACTATGAAAGCACAGTTTACTTCAACTAAATGACACCTCCTTCTGTTCACATGATTGCCGACAAATAAAATATGTCCAAGCAAAAGCAAAATCTGCCAAGCCCAAATGTGATGCCCAACCCAATGTGGATATCTTATCTGAATCCTAAAGTAATAAATGACCAAGTTAAAATTAAGAAAGTGAAAATAATGAACACAAGAGATTTGGCAGATGCTGGAAATCTTGAACAATGCACACAAAATGCTGGAGGAACAGCAGACTGGGGAATAAACTGTCAACATTTCCGGCTCAGACTGTTCATCAGGACCAGGAAGGAAGAGGAGGAAGCCAGAATAAGAAGGTGGGGGGAGGAGGGTTCATGGAAGGTGTACAAGCTGGCAAGTGATAGGTGAAACCAGATAAAGGTAAAAGTGGGTGGCTGAGGGAGGGATGCGGATATACAAAGCTGGGAGTTGATAGGTGGAAGAGGTAAAGGACTGACTAAGAAGGAACCTGAAGAGAAGGAGTGAGTGGGGAATCAGAATGGGGAATGGGAAAAGAGAGGGGAAGAAATTACCAGAAGTTTAGAGAAATTGATGCACATACCATCAGGTTAGAGGCTACCCAAACAAAATACAAGATGTTGCTCCTCCAAATGAGTGTGGCCTCCTTTATATTGGTGAGACCCAATGTAGATTAAGGGAACACCTTGTTGAGCACTTTCGTTCTGTCTACTACAAAAGATGGGATTTTCTGATGATCGCTCATTTCAATTCTACTTCCCATTCCCATTCCCAGTCCAACATGGTTTACTCTACTACCACAATCAGGCCACACTCAGGTTGGAGAAGCAAAGCTTTCAATAATGTTTCCCAACATTTTCCATGCGACACACCTTTAATGGGCTAGTAGTTCCCTGATTTCTATCCCTCTCCTTGCTTGAATAAACAAGTTATATTCACTATTTTCCAATCTAATGGAATCTTCCCTGTATCTAGGGAATTTTGGAGATACAGAACATTTAGTTCAAATAACAAGTAGTGGTTTAGAAGTCCTGATCCTCTTTTAAAAACAATATTGATTTTGGTTCATTGCCATCAATCTGGAGCAGAAAAACAAAATTGTTTCCATCAATTTGATATATATCTAGAATTAAGCCAAATGACATCTTCCACAAATTAATCATGCTGTGTGGTGGAGATCCATCATATGCAACAGCAGTTATTTCTTAATTATACTTGCCTATTCTTCCCTACCTTAGACACTCAGTAAAAGCCATTTTAGTCCAACTGATTGTTAAGAAGCTGACGGCATTATGTGACATTCGACTTATATTCTGGTCAATGTTAGTTCATGATTTTAGTGAGGTCATTTATTTTTAAAGAGAAATATGATAAAATGTGATTTTATTTAAACTTTTGACTTTAATCTTACCTTGACCATGATGGAACTGCATTTTTTCCTCATCTGGGTCTTGCTTAGCTTTGATGTAGCCACAATGCCTTTGCAATACAAAAAGAGAAATGCAATTTTATGAAAAAAAATCAAAATATTCCTCTGCTGCTGTAGAGATTTCATCAGTAGGATTGATTCAGCAGACATACTCCTCATTGCCAATGCTAAACCTTTGTAATTTATGAAATGAGCACAAAAGGGAAATTATGAAAAGAAACATGTCCAATTTTCTCCTCTTGTTCCTCTCTCCTTATGGTACTGACTGAGGCACAGCTGTTATCAGCTCTCAAATGATTCAAAGGATCTTTCTTTGAGTGACAGTTGGATAAAGCCAGAGCAAACCATGGCATTAGAATCAGGCTCAAGCTCGAGTTTAAGTGGGCTTGATAACGTGCACTTTGCAAACATCACATATGAGAATGATAAGGACCTGGATAGTGACTTGTTTCTTTATCAATATTTTTATTAATTTAAAAAAAGGTACATATATACGAACGAGGAGAATTATCACAAATATCTGTATCAATAACAATACATATAAAAGATAAAATAAACATTATCAAAATCATACATAGTATTAATCTAATAGGATATAATAAAAAATAAGATAATCAATTCTCCTCTTAACATTTCATAAAAGAAGAAAGATAAAGAAACTTTTATAATTTTAATATATATTTATATATTAAAAAAACACTATTCTCTATAAACAAAAACAAAAAAAGAAACAAAAAGAAAAAGAAAAAAAAGGCGGACTGGGCAGCCCATACTGAGAGTAAAAGCAAGAAAAAAGAGAAACTTTCTGATCAAATCCAAAGTTTCGAGAAAGTAACTGGAAGAGCAATAAATCAAACCATATGAAAATATTGAACAAAAGGTCGCCAGGTTTCTCCAAATTTAAAGGATGTATCAAATGTCTGACTTCTTATTTTCTCTAAACTTAGACAGGACATAATGGAGGAAAGCCAATAAAATACAGTAGGTGGATTTAGAGTCCTTCCATTTAAGCAAAATGGCTCTCCTAGCCAATTGGAATGTTTGATAGTGACTTCTTTAGCTGGTCATCTGCATTGATGCAGTGAGTCCAAATCTAATATTTCCTGCTGTCCCTGGAGTGTCTGAACATCTTTAAGAAGTTTTGAATCACTTCTTCACTGCCTCCCAGTGAAAGAATGTGAAAAATATAAAGCTGTGATTAGTTAAACATGAGTTGGAACACAATTTTTCCTATGTTTGCTAATATTATTATAGATATTAACTGCAGAGACAGTATCAGAATTTCATGAGAGGTCAGAATCAGAATCAGGTGTATTATCACCGGCATGTGACGTGAAATTTGTTAACTTAGCAGCAGCAGTTCAATGCAATATATAACCTGGCAGAGAGGGAAAAAAATAATAAATAAACAAGTAAATCAATTACTTATATTGAATAGATTATTTAAAACTGTCCAAAACAGAAATACTGTATATTAAAAAAAAGTGAGGTAGTGTCCAAAGCTTCAAAGTCCATTTAGGAATTGGATGGCAGAGGGGAAGAAGCTGTTCCTGAATCGCCAAGTGTGCTCCTTCCTGGAAATCTAGTAACAATGACCATTCCCGTTTGATTGGATTATGTTCGGAGGACAAAGGGATGAATAGAGGTAGAGAATGAAAAAATTGTTGATTTAAAATATAAAGAAAATCTTTAATGTCAAAGCTACCAGCCAAGTCCTTCAATGTTTTATGGTTTGTTGTGTGGTTTTGGATCATGACAGAGTATTAAATATATTTTCCTGATTTTTTTTTGTTTGCAAAAAAAAGTTGAATTCAGCTTAACAGCATGAATCTGGTTAGGTGGAATAAGTGGAGGAGCAGAGAGAAGGCTGTTTTCCTGATGGAGAGGTGCTGGTTGGTATAGGTGAGTGCGGAGGGGGACCAGAGTCCATTTGTTTTGGAAGTGACAGGTTTTTGATACCATGTCTTCCACAGTAATTAACACATTGAATGCCATTGTGGATCACTGGCATTCCAAGGCATTACAATGGACATAAAGAAGACACAAGAGACTACAGATACTGGAATCTGGAATTCATTTCGGACGTGAACTTGGACTATAATATCTTTTTTTCAGCCTTATAGTTTTTATATTCTGTGTTTTTTCGCCTGATCTTCTTGTTATATTTTGCGGTGCAGGGAAAGGGATTTGGGGGTTGACGTGCCTCATCTGTTTTGCTTGTTTTTTTCATGCGGGAGGAGGGATTAGGGAATTGATGTGCCTGTTCCGTTTTGCTCAGCTTTTGTGAGGGAAGAGGGATTTGAGGGTTGCTATGACTGATCTGTTTTGCGTGTTTTTTGTGCAGGAGGAGGGATTTGGGGGTTGGTGTTCCTGATCCGTTTTGCTTGGTTTTTGTGTGGGAGGAGCGATTTGGGGGTTCACGTGCTTGTTCCATTTTTGTTCATTTTTTTACGGGGAGGTGGGATTTGGGGGTTCACGTGCTTGTTCCATTTTTGTTCATTTTTTTACGGGGAGGTGGGATTTGGGGGTTCACGTGCTTGTTCCATTTTTGTTCATTTTTTTACGGGGAGGTGGGATTTGGGGGTTCACGTGCTTGTTGCATTTTTGTTCATTTTTTTACGGGGAGGTGGGATTTGGGGGTTCACGTGCTTGTTCCATTTTTGTTCATTTTTTTACGGGGAGGTGGGATTTGGGGGTTCACGTGCTTGTTGCATTTTTGTTCATTTTTTTACGGGGAGGTGGGATTTGGGGGTTGATGATCTTGCTGTTTTTCTTTTCTTTCTGGTTTCAAGGGTACCTGCAGAGATGAAGAATTAAAGAGTTGTATATTTTGATAATAAATTAACCTTTGAACAAAAAAAAAACAGAATGTTGGAAGAAAAGGTGCATGTCAGTCTGTTAGGTCAAGGCTTTGCATCAAGACTAAGAGGGAAGAGGAATGATACCCAGTGTATAGAATGCGAGGGAAGGACAGGATAGAGACAAGTAGATGACAGGTGGAACCAGATGAGGGGGAAGTGTGGAATAATTAACAGATGTAGGGAGTGGTTGTGAAATGGAAGAAAAGGTGAAGAAATCTAGGTGGACAGATGAGTATCTGTGGGAGGATAAGTTTCTATTTTAGAAAGGAGCCAGAATCAAATCGTTCAGACCCCAATTGTTTTCAGTATCTGTTTTTTGATAAACAATGATAAGACCAAAAACATACACTCAGAGGCCAGTTTATTAGGTACAAGAGGTTCCTAATAAAGTGACTACAAAGTGTATATGCGAAGACTTGGCCTCCACAGCTGTCAGTAGCAATGAATTCCACACAGTTACCACCTTCTGGTAAATTCCTCCATCTCTATGTTCTAAAGGGACATCCTTCTGTTCTGAGGATGTGTCTTCCAGTCCTAGACTTTCAAAGTTCAAAGTAAATTCATTATCAAAGTATATAAACATCACCATATACAGTACAATTCTGAGATTAATTTTCTTGTGAGCGTACTCAAGAAATCTATACCAGAATAACAACCATAATGGAATCAATGAAAGACGGCACCAACTTGGGTGTTCAACCACTGTGCATGAGACAACAAACTGTGCAAATACAAAAGAAAAATATAATAATAAATAAATAAGCAATAAATATTGATAATGATATGAAGAGTCCTTGAAAGTGAGTCCATAGTTTGTGGGAACAGTTCGGTGATGGGTCAAGTGAAGTTGAGTGAAGTTATCCCCTTTGGTTCAAAGGCCGTATGGTTGAGAGGTAATAACTGTTCCTGAACCTGGTGGTGTGAGTCCAGAGGCTCCTGTACCTCCTTCCTGAAAGCAGCAGTGAGAAGGCAGCATGTCCTGAGTGGTGGGGATCTCTGATGATGGATGTTGCTTTCCTGCAACAATGCCTCGAGTAGATGTGCTCAACGGTGAAGAGGACTTTACTTGTGATGGACTAGGCTATATGCACTACTTCTTGTCGGGTTTTCCATTCAAGGGCATTGGTTTTTTCCATACCAGGCTCTGATGTAGCCAGTCAATATACTCTCCACTACATATCTATAACAGTTAGTTAACGTTTTAGATGTCATGCAAAGTCTTCACAAGCTCCTAAGGAAGTAGAGGCACTGCTGTGTTTCTTCTGCATAATTTCACTTGCTGGGCCCACCAAGACAGGTCCTCTTAAACAGTAACACTGAGGAATTTAAGGCTGCTGACTCTCTCTACCACTGATGAGAACTGGCTCATAGGCCTCTGTTTCCTCTTCCTGAAGTCAATAATCACCTCCTTGGTCTTGCTGCTATTGACTAAGAGGTTTATGTTATGGTACCACTCAGCCAGATTTTCAACCTCCCTCCTGTACAGCTGTCCCCTGCTTTTCGAACGTTTGCTTTACGGAACCTCACTGTTACGAAAGACCTACATTAGTACCCTGTTTTCGCTAACAGAAGGTGCTTTCACTGTTATGAAAAAAGCAGCGCGTGAAAAATGGTGGCTTGCGAAAAAAATGGCGGTGTGCGAAAAACAAAGCAGCGCACGCCCCGAGCAGCCAAGCTGCTCCCCGGAACTGCATTCTAGCTGCCATCGCTTAAACACGTGGTTTACCTCGATTTATTTTGTGCATCCGTTAGCAAGATGAGTCCGAAGGTATCGGAAAAGCCTAAAAGAGCTCGTAAGGGTGTTACACTTAGCGTAAATCTAGATATAATTAAGCGCTTCGATCGTGGTGAACGAAGTAAGGACATTGTCTGCACGTTGAACTTGCCTGCATCCACCATTCGCACTATTTATACGCAGAGAGAAAAAATCTTGAAAGCTGCCGATGTTGCTGTTGGTTCTGCTCGTAGCAAAGTGGTCTCTCTTAGTCGGCATCCAATAATGGATAAAATGGAAAGTCTTTTGCTTGAGTGGATTGATGGGTGTCCAAAACGTGGTGCTCCTTTAAGTTATCTTATACTTAAGGAGAAATCAGTCAGTCTTTTTAAACAGCTGAAACAGAAAGCACTGGCCGATGGTGATGAAAGTATTGCGAAAGTGGAATTTAAAGGTAGTCACGGGTGGTTTGATTGGTTTCTAAGCCAAGGGCAGCTTCATAGTTTAACGTTTAATGGAGAGAGTGCTTCGGCTGATACTGAAGCTGCCGAAAAGTTCCCAGCAGAACTGAAGAAAATAATTACAGAAGGTGGTTATTCGTATAAGCAAGTGTTTAACTGTGAAGAAACTGCAATTTATTGGAAAAAATTGCCGAGTAAGACATTTATTTCGAAAGAAGAAAAGCAGGCTAAGGGACACAAGACATCGAAGGACAGGTTTACCCTAATGGCTGTTATTAATGCCACTGGTGATGCTGTCCTTAAGCCTCTACTAGTGCACCACTCAGAAAATCCGAGGGAACTTAAAGGTGTTGATAAGAAAACACTTCCCGCCACCCCAACTTCCGACAATCAGCCTAACACACCATTCTGATTCCCGTAAGTGAACCTACACTGTACAGACATTATTTCTACTTTATATAGGTTGTGTATTTTTGTGTTATTTAGTATGATTTGTTATTTGGTATGATTTGGCAGCCTCATAGCTTAAATGTTACTGGAGAGAGTGCTCCCGCCGACAGAGCCTCAGCCGAGTGCTTCTGTCGAGAGCGCATGCGTGAGATTTTCGCTGCGCTAGACAGTGCTTCAATGATTGCAAAAAGTATTTCTACTTTATATAGGCTGTGTATTTATCATATCATTCCTGCTTTTACTATATTTTACAATTATTTTAGGTTTTATGTGTTATTTGGCATGATTTGGTAGGTTATTTTTTGGGTCTGGAAATGCTCAAAAAATTTCCCCATATTAATAAATGGTAATTGCTTCTTCACTTTACAACATGTCGGCTTACGAACCGTTTCATTGGAACGCTCTACCTTCGGATGGTGGGGGAAACTTGTATGCCCCATCCGTTATTTATTTTTATACACACATTCTTTCTCTCACTATCCTTTTTCTCCCTCTGTCCCTCTGACTATACCCCTTGCCCATCCTCTGGGTTCCCCCCCCCACCTTTTCCTTCTCCCTGGGCCTCCTGTCCCAAGATCCTCTCATATCCCTTTTGCCAATCACCTGTCCAGCTCTTGGTTCCATCCCTCCCACTCCTGTCTTCTATCATTTTGGATCTCCCCCTCCCCCTCCCACTTTCAAATCTCTTACTAGCTCTTCCTTCAGTTAGTCCTGACGAAGGGTCTCAGCCAGAAATGTCAACTGTACCTCTTCCTAGAGATGCTGCCTGGCCTGCTGCATTCACCAGCAACTTTGATGTATGTTGCTTGAATTTCCAGCATCTGCAGACTTCCTCTTGTTTATGCTGATTCATCGCTACATTTGATTTCGCCTACGACAGTGGTGTCGTCAGCAAATTTGAATACGGCATTGGGGGTGTGTTTAGCCACACAGTCACAATCGTAAAGTGAGTACAGCAGGGGACTAAGTACACAGCTTTGTGGTGTACCTGTGCTGCTGGAGATTGTGGAGGAGATGTTGTTGCCAATCCGAACCTATTGCGGTCTGCAAATTAGGAAATCCAGGATCAATTTGCACAAAGAGTTATCGAGGCCAAGGTCTTGAAGCTTATTGATTAGTTTTGAGGGGATGATGGTATTGAATGCTGAGCTGTAGTCGATAAAGAGCATCCTGACGTAAGCACTTTTGCTGAAAAGATGTTCCAAGGTTTTGTAAGGAGCCAATGATATGGCATCTGCTGTGGACCTACTGCTTCAGCAGGCAAATTGGAGTGGATTCAAGCCATGTCTCAGGCAGGACTTGATATGTTTCATTACCATCCTCTCAAAACACTTCATCACTATGGATGTAAGTGCTACTGGATGATAATCATTGAAGCAGATTACCATGTTCTTCTTAGGCATGGTATAACTGAAGCCTGCTAGAAGCAAGTGGGTACCTCATTCTGCTGAAGCAAGAGGATAAAGATCTCAGTGAACACACCAGCCAGTTGATCAGCACAGGTTTTTAGTGCATGGCCAGGTACCCTGTCTGGGCTGGATGCTTTTTGTGGGTTCAGCCTCCTGAAGGCTACTCACATGTCAGCCTCAGTGACTTTAATCAGAGGATCACCATCATTCCTACTATTGGAAACATCTCCATATCCACTCTATCTAGCCCTTTGAATATTCAGTGGGCTTCAATGAGATCTTCCATCATTCTTCTAAACTCCAGTGAGTACAGGCACAGACCATCAAAGACTCCTCATACATGAACTCCTTTATTTCTGGGATAACTCTAGTAAACCTCTAGAACCTTGCTAACGCCAGCACTTCCTTTCTTAGATTTGTAACCCAAAGCTGCTCATAATACTCCAAATGTCATCTAATACCTTATAAAACATCACATCCTTGCTTTTATATTCTCATCCTCTCCAAGTGAATGCTATTAATGCCTTTCTTACTGCTGAATTAACCTTCCAGCTCTCAAGTCCCTTTGCTCCTCTGATCTCTGAATGCACTCCCTATATAGAAAATAGTCTATGCCTTTAGTATTTCCACAATGCTCTTCCCTACACTGTACTCCATCTGCCACTTCTTTGCCCATTGTCTTAATCTGTCTAAGTCATTCTGCAGACTACCACTTCCTCAACACTACCTGACCCTCCACGTTTCTTTGTCTTGTCCACAAGCACGGCTACCAAGCCATGATCTGCTGTTACAGTAAATTTCTAGGAAGATTGTGCCTCAAGTAAGAGCATTCCAGTTCCCAAGGAGTAATAGTGTCAGAGGACTTAATCTGAGAATGCACCCTTCATTTAATTTCTTTGCACTATCCTAATGTTTCCATTGAAGATAAACGTTGATTTCAGCTTTTAGAACAGTGCACACATAATACTTTAGCCAACATGTTAGCACAGGAGATTAAACTGTGATGTGTCATTATTGAAATTCTGCCTTCGCAATGTTGGCAAAACCTTCACCTACTTGTGCAAACCCATCTGCTATGTTGCCAACCAGAACATGATGCACCAGAGCAAGAGGAAATAAAATAACAGGAAAATCTTATTAGACTTCATCCAAAAATCTGCCTGTCTGTTCTTGCTGTTTCATTTAATTTTATTCTTCCCTTTCCCAGGAACATTATCCATCACCGTATGAAGAGAAACATACCTTTCCAAAACCCTGGAATGAAACGTAGCAGTAAATATGGACACTTCGCTTGTTGAGAAAATAACATCGCATCTTAATGTTGTTGGGAGGAAACAGTTAACTCTAGTTTATTGAGTTCAATACAGTGGAAATCTCAGTACTTTGAAAAAAACAATCTTTGTTAAATTATGGCAGACAATATGTGCACAAGGTCTCTCCGACAGCAACATTAACTAGATAATACATTTTGTTGATTGAGTTATGTATCTGTTTCCATGGCATTATTTTCAAGAAACCAGTGTGGGAAGGGTGCACCTTAAACACCAGCTTTTAAGTCCTGGACTTAAAACAGATTTCTCCTCTCATCTGAAGCTCTGTCACATCTGCATAGAAACATGGGCAATGGGTTTGATTCATTCAGTTGCTGAACTGTGTCCAGCTTTGATGGTATAAAGCAAGCTGACTAAAGGCTAAGATTTGCTTCTACAAAATAAGGACTCTGACAGTTCATCTAATGACTTTATCATGCTCTGTCCCCATCTTCTAATGAGACATTCTGCTAGGAGATTCTCAATTTTTACATTTCAGTATAAGTGAAATCCAAGCATTTGCATCAAGGAAGAATAGACTATAGCTGTGTAAATCGGAAGTTTTGTTTTCTGAATAAGTGGATATAAATACAGCCACTTGTTTAACTCAAGAGCATCCAAGTATTCGATCTTTTGTAGGAGAAATGTACAAAAATCACAATATAGCCTAAAGAGAAAAGGCCATGAAATGAAGATAAAACACTTATCTTCAGATGGCAAGATTGACTTGTGAAATAAATGTAGCAATCAAAGAGTTTAAAGTGATATAAGCCTCAGAAAAGGGAAAAAAAATCTTCAAAGTTGTTGCCTCCTTTTTTGTCAGAATTTATTGACCCAAACCTTTAGGGAGCTGAACTCCACTGTGTTCATTTTAGGTAAATAATATCCCTCTATTGCAACAGATTTAGTGACGGTACACAGTAGTGACAGTAGGCACTCTATTTTTTTGTCTGGAGTAAGAGGCAGAATCGATGTGGAGCACCCATTCACTTGTATATGGCTGACTGAATTTCAGCAGAGGATCAATAGAAAACCCATTTAATGCCTGTCTACCAAAGTTGCAATGAGCAGTTGGAGAAAGCTCTGAGGAAATACCTGCACAATGTTCATTATCTGAAATCCTTGTGATTGGCACTCAGTTAATGTTTTTGTATGCTGTTTTACTTCAGGGAAAAGCAAACATGAAGTTATGTTAGTTGGCATTTACAATGCCTCTATAGAGAAGGTTTTAAACAATATTTTCTTTTTCACAGTATTATATATGGTCAAAGGAATGCAAAACACTCGGACATATCTAGCAATATTAATCACTGACATAGTGTTATGGTTAGTATGATCAATGTGTATGCAGCTGGAATCGTGCTTGCATTTGTGGTTTCGTGCATAATGTACAGAAGTGAAACCAGCTGTCAGATTTCAGTTGGTTGATGACAGGTTATATGAACGAGGATGAACAATAATTTATGGACAATTTGACTGAGCAAAGTCAGGCCCCTGTTTGTAACATACCACTAAATTCATACTAATGACTTGTATACCTGCAACAATAATGTGTCAACTCCTACACTCATTGTCATTACTGATGAAGGCCAATTTTTTTTACTATTCAGCTTATCTATGATACCCCTTTCATGTAATTGCACTGCAATGCACTTGCACTCCTGCCTCCCCTTGTTTCATTTCACTCCTTTGTGCTCTACCATTCATAGTATAAGTCCTATACTAGTCTGACTTTCCAAAATTCATCATAACACACTTGTCTGTATTGAAATCCGTTTGTCACTCCTCTGTCCACTTCCCTAATTTATCAAGACTCCTCTGAAATCTTCTGATAACCTTCTTCACCATCAACAACTCCTAATTTTGTGACATCTGTAAACCTAGTGATCAAACCCTGTACATTTGCATTTAAATCATTTACAATGCTTATAAAAACTATTCACCCCCTTTGGAAGTTTTCATGTTTTATTGTTTTACAACATTGAATCACAGTGGATTTAATTTGGCTTATTTTTTACACTGATAACAGAAAAAGACTTTTTCATATCAAAGTGAAAACAGATCCTACAAAGTGATCTAAATTAATTACAATTAATTGAGGGTTGTTGCCATGGGGCACATCAACTTCCTTAATATAAACAGGCACTTTCTGAGTGCAAGAGGTTTGGATGGGGCAGGATTTGTTATGCACATTCAGGAGGGTTTCTTAAATCCATATGTAGGTCTCCAACAAGAGGAGGGGCTGTACTAACCTGGTGTTGTGTAATGAACCTGGCCAGGTGACTGACCATTCAGTGGGAGAGCAGTTAGGGAAGAGTGACCACAACTTCTTAGTTTTTAAGATAGCAAAAGATAAGGAGAAGTGTGGACCTTGTGGGAGTGTATTAAATTGGGACAGGGCAATTTACAAGAGCCATAGACAGGAGCTAGGGAGTTAATTGGGAAAAGCTGTTTTAGGCAAGTCCACATGTAACGTGTGGAAGGTGTTTAAAGACCAACTGCACAAAGTACAAGATACATATATATATATTCCAGTAAGAAGCAAGGACAAGGATGGTAAGATAAGAACACCTTGGGTGTCGACAGAGTTAATGAATTTACTCAAGAGGAAATGGGAAAGTATGTAAAGCTTAGTGAGCTGGAATCAAACAGAACCCTTGGGGTTTGTAAAGAAGCCATAAAAGGATTCAAGAAGGGACCTAGGACAGCCAGAAGAGGACATGAAAAGACCTTGGCAGGTAGGACTGAAAAAGAATCCCAAGGCACTTGATACGTATATTAAGAGCAAGAGGACAACTAGGGAGAGAGTAGACCAATCAAGGATAAAGGGTGGAAACATTTACTTGGAGGTAGAGGATTTGACTGAGATCCTCCATGGGTACTTTACATCAGTACTTACCAAGAAGAAGGATGAGGAGGATATGGAGATCAGTGTTGAGTGTATTGATGGGCATTTTGAGGTAAAGGAGGAGGTGGTGTTGGATCTCTTAAGTAATAAGGTTGCTGGGGCCATGACCAATATCTTCGTGTCCTCTCTAGCCACAGGTGAGGTCCTGGAGGACTGCCAAGTAGCTAATTTTACATTATTCAAGAAAGGAACCAGGGATAATCATGGAAATTAAAGACCAATAGGGAAGTTACTGGAGAGAATTCTTAGAGATAAGATTTATGAGCATTTGGAAAACCATAGCTAATTAGGGAGAGTCAGCAATGCTGTGTGTGGGGAAAGTCATGTTTTACTAACTTGATTGAGCTTTTTGACAAGGTGACAAGAATGATCGATGAAGGTCAAGCCATGGATGCTTCCAACGTGGATTTTGGTAAGGTGTTTGACAAGGTCCCTGACGGGAGACTCATCCAGAAGATTCAGATGCATGGGATCCATGGTGAGTTGGCTGTTTGGATTCAGAACTGGATTGCCCATAAAAACAGAGGGTAGAGGTCGAAGGGACTTATGCTAGTTGAAGGTCTATGATTAGTAGTGATACGCAGGGATCTGTACTGGGACCTCTGCTGTTTATGATTCATATAAATGATCTGGATAAAAATGTAGATGGGGGTGTGGTTCGGTTTGCTGATGATACAAAGATAATTGGTGTTGTGGACAGCATAGAGGACTGGCAAAGAATAGAGCACAATATAGATCAGTTGGAGATATGGGCAGAGAAATAGTAGGAGGAGTTTGACTCACTTAAATGTGAGGTGTTGCACCCTGGTAGGTCAACTACAAAGAGACAGCACACTGTTAAGGGCAAGATCCTAAAAAGTGTTGGTGAGCAGAGGGATCTTGGCTCAGGAAGTTATGTTGCAGTCTTATAAAACTCTAGTTAGGCCACTTCTGGAGTATTGCATACAGTTCTGGCCACACCATTACAGGAGAGATGTAGAGATTTGGGAGCAGGTCCAGAAGAGGTTCACCAGGATGTTGCCTAGATCTGAAGGTATGTGTTATAACAAGAGGTTGGACGAGCTTGGGTTGTTCTCTCTGGAGCAGCAGAAGTTGGAGAGATACCTGATAAAGGTTTATAAGATTGTGAGAGGAACAGATAAATTAAACAAGGGTTGAAATGCCTAATACTAGAGGGCATGCATTTAAGGTGAGAAGAAGTAATTTTAAAGGAGATGTGAGGGACAAGTTTTCTATAGAGAGTGGCGGGTATCTGGGGTGGTGGCAGAGGCCGAAACATTAGAGTCTTCTAAGAGACATTTTGATAGAGACACATGAATGTGAGGAAAATGGAAGAACATGGACATTGTGTAGGCAGAAGAAATTAGTTTAGAGAGCTGCTTGATTACTAATTTAATTAGTTTGGCAATATTTTGTGCTGAAGAGCTTGTTCCTGTGCTGTACTGTTCTATGCAGGTCCATTGCCCTACCCTCATCTATCTATTTTGTTTACCTCTTCGTAAAAGGTACATAAAGCATGACATTCCTTTCACAAAACTTTATTGATTCCTCTGAATCAGACTATGTCTATCCAAATGCTTGTAAATCCAGTACCTCAGAAATCCCTCTGGTAACTTCCCCACAACTGATTGGCCTGTAGTGTCCTGGGTTGTCCTTGCTACTCTTCTAAAACAATGCAACAACATTAGCCACTGTCGGGTGTTCAGAAACTACACTAGTGTCTAGGAGTGAAGCAAATATCTCTGCAAGGGCCTCTACAATTTCTCTGCTACATCTTTCATACCTTCATACCTTTCATAGCCTCCAACAAATCACAAGGATGTACTCAGTCAGGCCCTCAGGATTTATTTACCTTAATGCACTGTTAGGCTGCAAGTACCATCTCCCTCTCCAAAATGTCTCCACTTGTTTCCCTTGTTTCTAAAGCGGGCGTTCCCAACCTTTTTTGTGCCATGGACCCCTATCACTAACCATGGGGTCCATGGATTCCAGGTTGGGAACTCCTGCTGTACAGCAACCATGATTTTCTCCTCAGTAAACACTAAGGAGAAATAGTTACTAAAAATTCACTCCATCTCCAATGGTTCAAGACATTTGGAGCCCCGCTGATCCCTCAGGGGATAAACGCTCTCCCTGACCCACCTTTTTACTTTTATTATAACTGCAACTCTTCTTGGGAATTTCCTTAACTTTTCCTGTCTGATACAATAGGGTCTTTTAAAGGACTCTTAGAAAGGTACATAGATCTTAGAAAAATAGCAGGCTATGCAGTCGGGTAATTCTAGACAGTTTCTAGAGAAGGTTACGTGGGCGGCACAACATTGTGGGCTGAAGTTCCTATAATGTGCTGCAGATTTTCTATGTTCTATCAAATCCTTCACAAACCCTCTCTTTGTTCTCTTAATTTCCCTGTTAATAGTATTCTTAATTTTTTTTATAGCTATCAAGGGATTCATTACCTCATCTCCCACCTCCTAAACTCAATGTATGCTTTTTTTTCTTGACCAGAGTCTCAGTATCTCGTAAACCAAAGTTATTTAAAGTTAACAACAGGAATTCTGCAGATGCTGGAAATTCAAGCAACATACATCAAAGTTGCTGGTGAACGCAGCAGGCCAAGCAGCATCTATAGGAAGAGGCGCAGTCGACGTTTCAGGCCGAGACCCTTCGTCAGGACTAACTGAAGGAAGAGTGAGTAAGGGATTTGAAAGCTGGAGGGGGAGGGGGAGATGCAAAATGATAGGAGAAGACAGGACGGGGAGGGATAGAGCCGAGAGCTGGACAGGTGATAGGCAAAAGGGGATACGAGAGGATCATGGGACAGGAGGTCCGGGAAGAAAGACGGGGGGGGGGCGGTGACCCAGAGGATGGGCAAGAGGTATATTCAGAGGGACAGAGGGAGAAAAAGGAGAGTGAGAGAAAGAATGTGTGCATAAAAATGAGTAACAGCTGGGGTACGAGGGGGAGGTGGGACCTAGCAGAAGTTAGAGAAGTCAATGTTCATGCCATCAGGTTGGAGGCTACCCAGACGGAATATAAGGTGTTGTTCCTCCAACCTGAGTGTGGCTTCATCTTTACAGTAGAGGAGGCCGTGGATAGACATGTCAGAATGGGAATGGGATGTGGAATTAAAATGTATGGCCACTGGGAGATCCTGCTTTCTCTGGTGGACAGAGCGTAGATGTTCAGCAAAGCGGTCTCCCAGTCTGCGTCGGGTCTCACCAATATATAAAAGGCCACATTGGGAGCACCGGACGCAGTATATCACCCCAGTCGACTCACAGGTGAAGTGATGCCTCACCTGGAAGGACTGTTTGGGGCCCTGAATGGTGGTAAGGGAGGAAGTGTAAGGGCATGTGTAGCACTTGTTCCGCTTACCCGCTAAGTGCCAGGAGGGAGATCAGTGGGGAGGGATGGGGGGGACGAATGGACAAGGGAGTTGTGTAGGGAGCGATCCCTGCGGAATGCAGAGAGGGGGGGGAGGGAAAGATGTGCTTAGTGGTGGGATCCCGTTGGAGGTGGCGGAAGTTACGGAGAATAATATGTTGGTCCCGGAGGCTGGTGGGGTGGTAGGTGAGGACCAGGGGAACCCTATTCCTAATGGGGTGGTGGGAGGATGGAGTGAGAGCAGATGTACGTGAAATGGGGGAGATGCGTTTAAGAGCAGAGTTGATAGTGGAGGAAGGGAAGCCCCTTTCTTTAAAAAATGAAGACATCTCCCTCGTCCTAGAATGAAAAGCCTCATCCTGAGAGCAGATGCGGCAGAGTCAGAGGAATTGTGAGAAGGGATTCTTTCTCTCACTCTCCTTTTTCTCCCTCTGTCCCTCTGAATATACCTCTTGCCCATCCTCTGGGTCACCCCCCCCTCCCCCGTCTTTCTTCCCGGACCTCCTGTCCCATGATCCTCTCGTATCCCCTTTTGCCTATCACCTGTCCAGCTCTCGGCTCTATCCCTCCCCCTCCTGTCTTCTCCTATCATTTTGCATCTCCCCCTCCCCCTCCAGCTTTCAAATCCCTTACTCACTCTTCCTTCAGTTAGTCCTGACGAAGGGTCTCAGCCTGAAACGTCGACTGCGCCTCTTCCTATAGATGCTGCTTGGCCTGCTGCGTTCACCAGCAACTTTGATGTATGTTATTTAAAGTTGTCTGGTTTACTCTACACCAGGAACAGGCTGCAGTTGGACTCTTGATATAACAGTATTAAAAGCCTCCCACTTCATTCCATTCTCTTTAAACATTTGCATCCAAATGATCTCCTGCAACATTAGCTCTACTTTAATTTAGCACCCTAACCTGTGGAGGTGTTCTATCTCTTCCTATCAGTATTTTAAAGCAAAAAGAGTTATGGTCACTCCAGCCAAAGCGCTCTCAGACTGCCATTTCAGTTCATACACTGCCTTGTTCCTCAGGAGTTGGTTCAGTATTGCATTGTCCCGAGTAGGATCGTCTACCTATTGACTCAGGAAACATCCTTGCATACATTTTACCCTTTCCAGGCCCTTAATACATGTGTGGTCTTGTCAAAACTGGGAATCTTAAAACCTCCCACTAATACAGCATTATGTTTCTTAGAACTATGACCAATTTTTCTACACTCCTGCTCTTCAAGTTCCTCTTGGCTATTGGGGGAGTCAATCATACAGCCCCAATAGAGTGACCCTTCCTTTGTTATTTCTAAATTCTACATGTGGCCTCACTGGACAATCCACTGAGAATGCACCGGTGTTATATCCCCCTCTATTAAAAAGTTGACATCCTGTCTTCACTTACTTCTGTCATGCCTGTCCATTCTGTATCCTGAACTACCAGTTCTGCTCTTCTCCCAGCTATGTTTCTATAATGGCTATAATGTACCAGTCCTCAGAGCTAATCAAAGCTCTGAGTTCATCCACCTTACCTTTTAAACCTTATGCATTGAAATGGATACAGACTAACTGGGTATTCCTTTTCCTGTCTATAGTGTGTCCCTGATTAGTTTGATTACTAAACTTACTTTCACTTGCCACTGCTTTATCCCATGACTTGCTCTAGCTTGGAGTCCCAGCTCCTAACAATCTAGTTTATATCGTACTATGTAGCACCAGCAAATTTTCCTGGTTCAGAATCATGAGTCAGGCTGATCACTGTCAATATGTCAGGAAATTTGTTTTCTTTGTGGCAGCAGGACAGGGTAATACATAAAATACAACTATATAAATTACAGCTATATAAAATTGAATAAGTGATGTCAAAAGGGGACCAAAAATAGTGAGGTAGTGTACATGGGTTTATTGTACATTCTGTAATCTGATGGCCGAGGGGAAGAAGTTGTTCCTCAAATGCTGAGTGTCTCTCTTCAGGTTTCTGTACTTCCTCCTTGATGGTAGCAATGAGAAGAGGGTATATCTTCGGTGAGGGGAGTCCTTAATAATGGATGCCACCTTTTAGAAGCAACACCTTTGTAGGTGTTCTCAATGCTGGGGAGGTTTGTGCCCATGATAGAGCTGGCTGAGTTTACAACTTTCTGCAGCTTTTTCCAGTCCGGTGCAGTGACCCCACCATACCAGACAATGAAGCAACCAGTTAGAATGCTCTCTGCAGTGCATCTCTAGACCTCTGCTAGTCTTTGGTGACATACAAAACCTCCTCCTCATGAAATATAGCCACTGGTGTGCCTTCTTTGTAATTGCTTCAGTATGTTGGACCCAGGATAGATCTTCAAAGATATTGACACCCGGGAACTTGAAACTGCTCACCCTTCAAATGCAAGTCTTTCCTCTTGTACAGCTTGCCTTTAGCCCAGGAGAGATCCTACTGGTCCCTGCCCCATGTACCAGCTCCTCTGCCACAAATTCATCAGCTTCTCCTTCTATTTCTGTCATTAATAATCCAGGGATTACTACCATCAAGATCCTGCTTCTTAACTAGCTCCCTATTCTGCAGATGCTCAACCCTTATTCTATCTTTATCATTTGTACTGATATGTACAACTTCCGACCAGTCTTGCCTATATCATCTTTTCCTTAGCCAGAGATTAGATATTGACAAGAGTGGGTTTGAGCACTGTAGATTTTATTCCACTAATTTCTGATCAAGATCAAAAAAGAGAGATTTGCATTTATATAGTCACTTTCACAACATCATGACATGCTAAGGTATTTTACAGCAAGTTAAGCACTTCCAACGCCTTATCACTGTCATCGCACTTAATACAATAGGAAAATGCAAGCAGGCTTTTTCCACTTGGTTGGGTGGGACTACAACCAGGGGTTATGGGTTAAGTGTGAAAGGAAAAGTTTATGGGGAACATGAGAGGAAACTTCTTCACACAGGTCGTGAGAGTGTGGTATGAGTTGCATGTACACGTGATGCATATGCGCTTGAATTAAACGTTTAAGAGATGTTTGGACAGGTACATGGATAGTAGGGGTATGAAGGACTATGGTCCCGATGCATGTTGATGGGAAGTAGGCAGGTTAAATGTTTCAGCATGCATTAAGTGGGCTGAGGGGCTTGCTTATGTGCTGTACTTTTCTATAACTCTGTGATGTCAGTTGCAAAGCCTCTCAAACAGCAATAAAATAATGGATTCCTGTATTCTTAATGATGCTGGTTGAGGGATGGTTTCAAAAATCAAAATGGAGAAAGTCACTCGGATTTTTAAAACAGTGCTATAAGTTTTCTTTAATCCTCCTAAAAGAGCAGGTGTGATCTTGGTTTAACATTTCAAAAAACAACTCCCTGATTACTGCAATAGCTGTTGGCTGTTCTCAAATATGATCATTTTTCTAATTTTCTTTCAAGAGCTGAATCAGAATTTAATTTCCCATCAACACACATCAAAGTTGCTGGTGAACGCAGCAGGCCAGGCAGCATCTCTAGGAAGAGGTACAGTCGACGTTTCAGGCCGAGACCCTTCGTCAGGACTAACTGAAGAAAGAGCCAGTAATTTCCCATTCCTATTTGCCCTTGCGAAGGTGGTGTTGAGCTGCCCGCTTGAACTGCTCTGGCCCTTGAAATGTGGGCTCATTTTCCATTTCCAGACTTTTTTTTTGTTTTTGTAATGCCTATCAGTTAAGATGTACCATACCTACAATTTTTGACCAAGTGACAGAACAGAACATTTCAACTTCTGAAAAAAATGTAGTGTTTTTGAAACAGCATTCAGTTTTCTCAAGATGCCTGACACATAACTGATTTTTCTTTATTTTGATATTAATCAATGTACCTTTGAAGTCTCTGTACTACTGTAACACAGGTTTTAGGCCAGCAATTTTCATAATAGTTCTTTTTCAGTATACTCCATACTGATGCGCAATGTCCCCCAACAATGTGCCGTGAGGGGAGGTAGTGGAAACAGATCAATAGCAGTATTTAAGAGGCTTTTGGACGAGCACATGAACAGACAGGGAATGAGGGATATAGACTATCTGCAGGCATATCAGATGTATGCCAATGGGGAACAATATACCCCAACATTCTTCCTTTCTTCAACGTTTCCAAGTCCTTAAGTACATCAACAAAGTTCTCTGTTGATGTAGACATAACCAATTTTTTTAAATGCAGACCAGAGTACAGTTCTATCAGGCATTGTAGTAAATTTAAAAAGTAAATGAAAATAACAAAAAAGACTGTAAATGCTGAATAACCAAAAAAAAAGTAAATTCTCCGCAGATCAGATTGCAGCTGTGGGAAGAGAAACAGAGTTAATATTTAAAAATGAAGGATCTTTAACTGAAACAACCCAGGCCACAGATGTAGCCTGACCTGCTAAGATTTTTCCATAATTTTTTTTTTGATTTTATATTTTCAGCAACTTCAGTTCTTCTAAAAATATTTTATTTTAGATATCCAGCTAGGATAGGAAGCAGGATATCTAAGTCCTGACGAAGGGTCTCGGCCTGAAACGTCGACTGCACCTCTTCCTACAGATGCTGCCTGGCCTGCTGCGTTCACCAGCAACTTTGATGTATGTTGCTTGAATTTCCAGCATCTGCAGAATTCCTGTTGTTTGGATATCTAAGTTCAAAGAAGGTTTTCATTTTCAGTACTTACAATTATTCATTACATCAGTCTAAAATTTTGGCCAGGACATATAACCAGCTTTACCTGACGGTTGCTCAATTTTTTTGGCTTTTCTCTTATAAATTGCCAATAGTAGGTCATTTCATTTCAGCTGCGGTTTTCAGCAATACATAAATAATTCTGTCAGTCATATTGTATTGAATATAAATTCAAAATCACCCCTCAACACAAGTGAGTCTGCAAACTTTGTCTTGAATTACTTCCCATAATAGTCATGATGATGATTTTGCTTTGGAATTATAGCAAATCAGCAGATACATCTTTTGTTAAATACTAATACATGTCTCTTTGTAATTTACCAAACTTTATCCATTAATCAGATTAACATAGAATACAGCAATGAACAGGCCCTTTAGCTCACTATGCACATGATGACCACAACGTCAAATTAAGCAAAACTGATCTGCAGGTATATAGTCTGTATCCCTCATTCCCTGACGATCCATGTGCCTGTCTAAAAGCCTCTTAAATACTGTTTCCTTGTCCTCCCCTCACAGGGCATTCCATGCACCCATCATTTTCTGTGTGTGTAAAAAAAACTTGCCTCATAAGTCTTTAAACTTTCCTACTCCAGCCCTAATACTATGCCCTCTATTATTTGATGCTCCAATCCTGTGAAAAAGACTCCATCTACACTCCTCTTAATTTCATATACTTCTATCAGATAGCCCCTTAGCCTCCAATGCTCCAGAGAAAACAGCAGTTTGTCCAACCTGTCCTGACAGCAAACAATCTCCAATCCAGTCAATATTTTGATGAACCTCCTCTGCACCTTTCTTACTTCATGTAGTATGGCAACTAGAATTGCAACAATACTCCAAAAGCATAGCAACCAAAGTTTTATATGGCTGTAATGTGACTTGCCAACTTTTATACTCAGTGCTGCAAATGATGAAGGCAAGCAAGTCGTACGCATTCTTTACAACCTATATCCACTTTCAGGGAACTGATCCTTCTGCACATCATTGCTCTTGATGATTTTGCCATTTACTGTAGTTTGCCTTACATTTAATCGCCCCAAGTGCAGCCGTACATTTGTCTGAACTAAAATCCATCTGTTATTTCTTGGCCCATATTTCCAAATGGGCTATATCCTGCTGAACAATTTGACAACCTTTCTCACCATCCACAACTCTAGCAATTTTTGTGTGGTCTGCAAACTTGCTAATCAGCCTACCTATATTTCATCCAAATCATTTGTATACATTACCAACAACAGAGGTCCTGGCATCATGTGGAACGATGTTCCATTAGTCACAGACTTCCTGTCAAATAACAGCCTTCTGAACTTTTATGGCCAAGCCAAATTTAAATCCAATCTACCCCAAGTCACCATGAATCCCAGATGCTTTAAACTTCTGCATCAGTCAACAATGAGGGACCTCATTGAACGCTTTACTAAAACACATGTAGACAAAAAACTGTCCCTGTCCCCATTAATCATTTTTGACACCTCCTCAAGAACAATCAATCAAATTCTCAAGAAATGACCTCCCCTTACAGATCAATGTGATTTCTGCCACTGCATGGAATAACATGTTTCATTTGAGGCCAACACTGAATTGCTTAGCTATTTTGGTAGAGTATATTGATTTCTTCTGCTTTCTGTAGGTCTAGACTATATTCTTTTGGAGTGTTTTGTTTGCTTGTGCTGATGAATGCATTTCTGTTTGTAACAAGACTGAATACACAAACGTTTGTATTTTCTGAACAAGAATTTGTCTTTTTCTTCTGATCTGTTCTGTATTGATCAAAGCCTCTCCTCTTGACTTAAAGCTGGTTATTCGACATATTTGCACAAGTAATATTCTTCTGGGATGTTAAAGATTTAGCCTAAATTTCCTACTTTGTCACTCCTGCGTAAAATTCAAAGGTCTGTGCTCATTTTCATCTGATGTCAAATGGTCTGGGAGTTTTAAACCATCCATTTTCATCCCAGTTCTGACACCATGTAATAGTTTGCAGTCAATCTTAACAACACTCAGGAGACTTTGCAGTGTGTCTCAAGCTTTACTCTGATGTTATCTTGCTTCTTGGAGAGTGCGATGTTTCCATAATAGCTCTCATCTCTGACCAGGAGATGGTTCTATACAATTGTAAACATGGAACTACAGAATCGGTTGACAGATAGGATAATTTTGCCTAGCAGAATGGCAGCGCTGTCACGATTAACTGTATCATTTGACTGCAACCATAATATTGACAAGGGTTCAAATATCAAGGGCTCCAAGAAGTTAATGATAAAAGACATAAATCTGTTTCATTAGTATCAATGATGCAAAAAACCTACAGAACTACATACTGCAAATGAAATCCCTTAGTTGCAATTTGTATTTTGTACACAGTGTGCTCCCTGCAATGTTGTTAGGTTAACTAGGTGATAGTATTCTTACCTTTGATTCAGAAGGTTGAATGTTTCAACCTCACTCAAATACTGATTAAAATCTCTGTGCCAGAATGGAAGTCTTTAATCATATCATGTTGACTGTCTTAATGGATGGAACTTTTCTTAGATTGTCAGATGCCTGTCTGGCTCTCAGTCAGTAGGCATTCAAAGATGTAGTCTTATGTGAAGTCTTTTGGCCTCCACTCAGCACTATGTGTGCCAGAACCAATTCACAATGTTCACTGATTCACCCAGAAAATGATTACAGATGTGATCCACTCCAGGTAAAATTGATATTCTAGTGAAAAAAGGTGCTGGATTATGCAGTCTCTGGGCATTTATCTTCTTTTGGAGTCTCCCCAAGAATAGTGCAGACAAGGTTTATCTTTTTAGAGGGTACACTGGAGTTAGCTATTCCTGTTTCCTTGTCATAACTAAATCCCAGTGTTGCAGCAAGGATGCCGATTTGGATCATAGCTGGCAGATATTTCCACTGCGTGGCCAGTCTCCTTTGTGTGAGCACATTTTAAGAATAGATGCATACGATCTTCCATTATACAAAGGAGGTCCTAAGAAGTGCTGTCTATTTAATTTAATCAGGGAACATGCAGAGGAATGCATGATTCAATTGCCTTTCTAACTAATCAAGTATGCATCTCATCTCTGAATAGTTTCAGTTGACCTGAAGATCAAACAATTGCAATGACTAAGTTCAAACTGGACATTAAAAAAAAGTCAAGTGCACTTTTGAAATGAAAGCAAAATTCACATCTGGAATTTAATTTCTTGAAGAATGATTAGTTGAATTCCTGACTAGAGTGACATCAAATTCCAAATCTTAAGTATTTCGCACTTCAGTATTTACTCCTTTTGTGCAAATTTCATTGACCACACAAGAAAAGAAATTGGGTATTAACAAAATTCATCTAGGTAGATTGACAAGCACAGCTTTGCCTTTGACATATAAAAGACAACTAGATTAATCCCAGCAATTTCTATCATCAGCTGTGAATACTTTCTCCCTGACACTGAATCTTACTTCAGTGGTTGGTAAGTTGTAGGAGAAGATCCTGAGAGGCAGGATTTATGAACATTTGGAGAGGAATAATATGATTAGGAATAGTCAGCATGGTCAAAGGCAGGTCTTGCCTTATGAGCTTGATTGAATTTTTTTGAGGATGTGACTAAACACATTGATGAAGATACAGCAGTAGATGTAGTGTATCTGGATTTCACAAGGCATTTGATATGATACCCCATGCAAGGCTTATTGAGGAAGTAAGGAGGTATGGGATCCAAAGGGACATTGCTTTGTGGATCCAGAATTATCTAGCCCACAGAAGGCGAAGAGTGGTTGTAGACAGGTCATATTCTGCATGGAGGTCAGTAACCAGTGGTATGCCTCAGTGATCTGTTTTGGGACCCCTTCTCTTCGTGACTTTTATAAATGACCTGGATGAGGAAGAGGAAGGATGGGTTAGCAACTTTGCTGATGATACAAAGGTTGGGGGTGTTGTGGATAGTATGGAGGGCTGTCAGAGGTTACAGCAGGACAGCAATAGGATGCAAAACTGGGCTGAAAAGTGGCAGATGGAATTCAACCCGGATAAGTGTGACGTGGTTCATTTTGGTAGGTCAAATATGATGGCAGAATATAGTATTAATGGTGAGACTCTTGGCAGTGTAGAGGATCAGAGGGATCCTGGGGTCTGAGTCCGTAGGACACTCAAAGCTGTTGTGGAGGTTGACTGTGTGGTTAAGAAGGTTTTCTATGTTTCTACTTTAGTGTTGAAGAAAACTGAAAACACCTAGGGTGGCACGGTAGCATAGTAGTTAGCACAATGCTTTACAGTACAGTTGATCTGGGTTCAATTCCCACTGCTGCTCCAGTTCCCTCTCACAATCCAAAGACATACTGGCTGGTGGGTTAATTGGTCATTGTAAATTGTCCCGTGATTAGGCGCGGATTAAATCGGTGGTATTGCTGGGCAGCATCAATAGTTTGTTCCACGATAAAAATAAATAAACAGCTGAAAGAACGTATATCAAAGGTAGGAAAGCATAATCTCCTGTTTGGAGGATCGATGGGTAACACTGGCACGTTCTCAATTGTTAAAAGTTGATGACATTACATTTAGCAAGATCTATTTTACATTCCTGCCATGGTGAGAACTTTGGAGTGGCCTGTAATAATCAGACACTGACCTGGTTTTGAGCTACAATATTACTTTGGCCAGTCCAGCTGTGTCAGTAATGACTTCCCAGAATATTGATGATGAGGGAATTCAATGATGCTCATGCCAGTGATGAGCAAGTTTCTTTCTTCTTAGAGATGACATGTTGGGAAAATAATTACCTAGCACTTGCCAATTGTGCCTGTATGTTGTCCAGATCTTGCTGACTGCTTCATTGTCTGAAGAATTGCACGTAGAAATGAACGAGTGACAATCAGCAGTAAATGTCCCTACTTAAGAAGTGGTGGTGAGGGGAAGGGTGGTGGTGGGAAGAAACACGTCCTGAAGAAGGGTCTTAGCCCAAGATGCCGACTGGAGTTCCTCCAGCATTTTGTGCATGTTGCAATAGAAGTGGATGGTTGGGTCTGGCATGCAACAATCACAAATGCTCATCTATGTCTTGAGCCTAGTATTCTTGACCTTCAACAACTAAAGCTGTCTTTTTATGCAATACATAAAGTATAAATCCAGCCAGTGTATGGCTTTTTTCCCCAATTCTCATCGATATAGTTACACCGGGGTTCTTTCATGGTACTCTAAAACACAAGACAGAGTCCTGACGAAGGGTCTCGGCCTGAAACGTCGACTGCACCTCTTCCTGGAGATGCTGCCTGGCCTGCTGCATTCACCAGCAACTTTGATGTGTGTTACGGTGCCTTAATGTCAGGATTGGCTATTCCTGCCTTATGACTAATGTTAGGCTCCTTTTGCAATGTGTGTAACAAGGCTTGGATCTGAGTGGTACTGAGACAGAGCACCAGCGAGCAAGGTATTCCTGAAGACTTACCACGATGCCTACCATCACATTGCCGATGTCTACTAATGCAGTGATCATTGGTCGGATGAGATTGAGGATGTTTACAGAATCTCGTCCAATCATTGGCTATTTAATGTGACCCAACCTTAGAACTCTGACCTGATCTATATTTTTGTGGAATCAACTTGCTGTTTTCTGTTGTTGAACCCACATGCACCTCTCTTTTTAGGTATACCTATTGTTTCCTTTTCCTAATATGGCATATGCTTTTCATCACACATTAAACCAGGGCTAGTCCCCGGGTTGATGGGCTCTGAGGCCATAGTTTGTTTCAAGGTACAGTTCTAGGGCTGAAGGCCATGTACTGCCTCATGGGGACCCAGAGTTGAGCTGTTAAATCCATCCTGCATTCTTTCCATTTACACTTAAGATGCCAGTCCTCTAACTGACAAAAACAATAGTAGCAGGATGTTGGTGAGAACAGGTTTGAATAGATTATTCCCTTCTGTGAGTTCTCTGTCCACCCATTTCCACTTTGTTTGGCATCTATAATCTTTGAGGTCAGACAGCTCAGTGGTGAAAGTGCTACTGCATTATTGCATTGATATGGAGAGGTTTCCTATCATGGGGAAGTCTAGGACTAGAGGGCACAGCCTCAGAATTCAGGGATTTCTATTTAGAACAGAGATGAGGATCTTTTTTCCTGTAACCAGAGGGTAGTGGATCTGTGGAATTTATAGGTATCTGTGCAAGCCAAGTCATTGGGTATATTTAAGGTTCTTGACTAATCGGAGCGTCAAAGGCTACAGAGTGAAGGCTGGAGAATGGGGTTGAGAGGGATAATTAATCGGACATGATTGAATGGTGGAACAGACTCAATGGGCTGAATGGCCAAATGATGCTGCTATGTCTTTTGGTCTTGTGCATTATGGCAATGATCAACTAAATGTCTTGTCATCTGTATTTAACCTGACGCCATGAAGACTTTAAGGAGCCCGGTACCAATACTGAGGGTCCTGTAAGCTACTGTCTAGTAGGTGTTTACCCATGCATTACTTCTGCATGGAAAAGGATGTGCTCGAGCATGGTGAGGCTGGGCTCCTGGATATTGTTTAAAGGTTATGATTTCATAAATGTGACGATGTCAGACTGTTGCTTGACTAATCTGTAGGACAGCTCCCTCAGTTTTGGCTCAAGTCCATGGCTATTAGCCAGAAAGTCTTCGCCAGATTAGCCTTCTAAGTGGTCAGTTTAGAATTTCGTCCCAGCTTGATGCCAGCTTTACCCTAATTATTCCACAAAAATCTGTTTTTTGATACAACTGAACGAGTTGCGCGTCATTTCAGGGGAGACCATACGTTTTTTAAAAATGAACTATTTAACTCTGGTTTAGAGTTGCAATAGGCCAAACTCAATAAGGATGCTGTATTCCTTCATAGTCATAGAGAAATATGGCACAGAAGTGGGCACGAGTCCATAATGATCATCAGCCTATTAACCAACAGGCATATCTTTTGGATGTGAGAAACTGGAGCAGCCTGAGGAACCCTATGGAGTCACAGGAAGATTGTCCACACTCCGCATGGCTCTAAAGGTCAGGATTGAACACAGGCCTCTGGTGCTGTGGGGGTGACCTCCTCTTTCCCTTTCTCCTGTGGTGCACTCTCCTGTCCTATCAGATTCCTCCCTCTCCAGCCCTTTACCTTTCCCAGACAGCTGGCTTCACCTATCATCTTCCAGCTAGCCTTCTTCGCTTCTCCCCACCTTTTTATTCTGGCATTTCCCCTTTCCTTTTTGGTCCTGAAGAAAGGTAACAGCCTGAAACATTAACTGTTTATTCACTTCCATAGATGTTGCTTGACCTGCTGAGTTCCTCCAGCATTTTGTGTGCATTGCTTTGGATTTCCAGCATCTGCAGACCTTCATGTGCTTATGATTAGCAACTCTATTAGCTGTGCCACTATGCAGCCCTTCTCTAAAGGACTTAATGAACCAGGTTAGTCTTTGTGACAGTATGAACATTGAAAGGTCATTATTGTTGATGGGATATTTTTATCCTAAAGTAATTTATTTAATTGAATTTAACTTTATTATTAATAAGCAACTGATTAACTACCATGACGACAATAAATGAAGAACTAGAAAATTAACTCCTCTGCCAAGGGGCAGAGTAACACATAGGGTCAGGCTGGTACTGGGCTAACGATTAGAGTTTTGGAACATTGATCCAAAGATAAGAGTTTGAATCCCACTACAGTATCTGGAGAACTTAAATGAAGCAAATCTGGATTTACTTAAGTTAGCCTCAGTAACAGTAACCATGAAACAACCAAACTGTTATTAAAAAAAACAACTACTTCAGTAACATCTGCCATCCCAACCACAGTTGCCTTGCATTTGACTCCAGATTATCACTATGGTTGACTCTGAACTAATAGCTCAATTTAGGAATATTTAGAAATGGAATGGAACTGTCTGAATCCATTGAGGAAATATAAAGAGGAAAAATAATATTCCATTCCCATTCTGATATGCCTATCCATGACTCCTCTACTGTCAAGATGAAGCCACACTCACATTGGAGGAACAACACCTTATATTCCGTCTAGGTAGCCTCCAACCTGATGGCATGAATATTGACTTCTCTAAGTTCTGTTACTGCTGCTCCTCCCCTTCACACCCCATCCCTTATTTATTTTATATATTTTTTATTTTTTCCCGTTTTTTTCTCTCTCTCTGTCCCTTTCACTTTAACTCCTTGCCTGCTCTCCACCCTCCGGGCTTCCCTCCCCACTTCTCTTTCTCCCCAGGCTTCCCGTCCCATTATCCTCTCCCTTCTCCAGTCTGGTATCCCTTTTGCCAATCAACTTTCCAGCTCTTACATTCACCCCTCCCCTCCTGTCTTCTCCTATCATTTTGGATCTCCCCCTCCCACTTTCAAATCTCTTACTATCTCTTCTTTCAGTTAGTCTTGACGAAGGGTCCCGGCCCAAAACATCGACTGTACCTCTTCCTATAGATGCTACCTGGCCTGCTGCGTTCACCAGCATTTTCCTTATATTCCTTATAGCAAATATACGAAAACTTTTTGTGGTGCTTTTGAAGTAACTTTTCAGAAGGAAATCAGAAAATACTGGCCTTACTGTATTCAGATGCCTTTTACCTTAAAATGTAGAGCTCTCTCACTGGTTCTCTTGTACTCTGTGAGTCAAACTCTTCTAAAAGTCAATGTGGGTCAGAAATCTCTAAGGATAACTCCACTCATGGTAAAAACCCTGGAACACTATATTAAATGCATGGGTTTATGAACCAATTCAATTGTCACAAAAAAGCAGGAAATTATACAGAAGTCCAAAGTCTGGAGTTGATATTTTGCTGAGGGAAACGGCATGTTGTGCAGAAAAACAGACTTCAAAAAGCTACAAATCAGGATGGGAGCATTGTCAGACTTCCCACTGAACCACCTGCCCCATTAACTCAGGGTCAATTACAATGACTCCAGTATTACCTGACTGAGAACTGCTAAGTATGTGAACTAAGTTTTAGTCTTAAAATTATATAATCTTAAAGGATGAATGCCGTCAGTTGGATTAATTGACTCCCATGAAGCTCTCCAATGTGCTCATCTTGTCATGGGAGGGAAGTTATATCAGGTCAGTTGGTAATTGGAGAACATGGGTCCAGTAAACATCTAATTCCCCTGTGAAAGTTATTCTTGCATTTTCTTGACCATCCTTAAAATCTGTGTCCCTGAACATCACTTATAGCACACATATAATTCTTTTCATCTTTCCCCCAGTTACCTAAAATTTGTGATCTCTTGTTCTAACCTCCTTGGCATTATTGGGTGTTGTGTAATAACCCAGATTTTATTAGTCAGTTTAACGTAAAGGAACCCTTAGGAGGCAGTGACCATAATATGATTGAATTCAGTGTAATTTGAGAGGGAGAAGCAGTCACATTTATCAGCTTTGCAATGGAATAAAGGGAATTACAGAGGCATGAGAGAGGAGCTTGCCCAGGTGGATTGGAGGGGGATACTGGCGGGATGATGGCACAGTAGAGATGGCTGATGTTTCTTGGAACAGTTCACAAAGCATAGGATAGATATGTCCCACACAAGAAGTTGTTTTCAAATGGCAGGGCTGGGCAACTGTGGCTGACAAGGGAAGTTAAGGACTGCATTAAAGCCAAGGAAAGGGCATATAAGAGAACAAAAGTGAGTGGGAAGTTGGATGTTTAGGAAGCTTGTAAAATCCAACAAAAGGCAACTAAAAAAGCTGTAAGAAGGGAAAAGATGAAATATGAGGACAAACTAGCTGATAATATAAAGCAGGGTACTAAAAGTTTATTTTTCAGTTATATAAAGAGTAAAAGGGAGGTAACAGTTGACACTGGAAAATGATGCTGGTGAGATAGTAATGAGAGACAAAGAAATGGCAGATAAACTAAATAAGTTCGTACTTTGCTTTAGTCTTTACTGTGGAAGACCCTAGCTGTATGCCAGAAGTTCATGAGTGTCAGGGAACAGGAGTGAGTGCCATTGCTATTACAAAGGAAAAAGTACTAGGCAAACTCAAAGGTCTTAAGGTGAATAAGTCACCTGGACCAGATAGACTACTATCCAGAGTCCTGAGAGAGGATGCTGAAGAGATAATGGATACATTGGTCATGATCTTTCAAGAATCACTTGATTCTGGCATGGTCCCGGAAGACTGGAAGATTGCAAATATCACTCCACTCTTTAAGAAGGGAGGAAGGCAAAAAAGAGGAAATTATGGGCCAGTTAGCCTGACCTCAGTGGTTGGGAAAGTATTGGAGTCCATTATTAGGTACAAGGTTTCGGGGTACTTGGAAACTAACAGTAAAATAAGTCAAAGTCAGCATTGTTTCTAAAGGGAAATCTTGTCTGACAAATCTGTTATAATTCTTCAAGGAAATAACAAGCAGGTTGGACAAAGGCGAGGCCGTGGATGACATTTATGTAGATTTTCAGAAGGCATTTGATAAGGTGCCTCATTTGAGACTGATAGAACAAGATAAAATCCTATGGTGTTACAGGAAATATACACGGATAGAGGAATGGCTGACACGCAGCAGGCCACGAGTGGAAATAAAGGAAGCCTTCTCTGGTTGGCTGCCGGTGGCTAGTAGTGATCCTCAGGGGTCAGTATTGGGACCATTACTTTTCACATTGTTTGTCAATGATTTGGATAATGGAATTGATGGCTTTGTGGCAAAGTTTGCAGATGATACAAAGATAGGTGGTGCTGAGGAATTCTGAACAGCTTTATTAAGTATCTCTTTAATATTATATACTTAATATGACACAGGAAGTGATCATATGGTCCATCACGTCCAACAAAGGAATCCCATTTCATTTTCAATAATTCCCCAGCAAATCTTGTTCTTGGTCACCTGCCCATCGACTCTCATTTATTTTTACTTTGCTTTTTACCTATACTAGGGGTAACTGACAGTTGCCAGTTAAACTACCCATTTATTTTTGGGATGCAGGGCATGCACATTCTCACCATGATTACCAGTGAAAATCCTGGCAGTCAGAGAGAATGTTTAAAGTGCTAAGATCAGGATGAAACCCAGGTAACTGGAATTGAGATGTTGCAGTGCTGACTGGAGCATCTGCTCCAGCTATTATCACTGCTAACATTCTAATAATCTCCCTGAATTCTCTCCGGGACATTTGCACCCTTCCTCTAGTGTGGTGCTTAGAACTGCAGAATGTTTACTCCAACTGCCTTATAAACAATTTTTTTGCTAGCACTAAGCACAAACTATCTTCATCCAGCAATCACTGGGAAAGCACAGGTCATAACGCTCCCCTGGTTTAAACTGCTTTGACCTCAAAAAAAAAGTCTTCTGACTTAAAAGTATCTGCAACAAAATGTCACACATTACACAAAACAACAGGGTTAAAGTAGCTTGCATCAGTAAAAGAATACCGGGTTCATGTTTTGAGTAGCTGAAATCGATCATTTGAAGCATGCATATTTTATTATCCTGCCTTGACCTCATCATTCAATGGCCAATGTGAGACTCTGTGGTTGCTGAGAAGAGCAGATAAGTAGCTGGGGGGTGGGGGGGGGGGCGGTAGGGTTGGTGCCACAAGTAATTATGGCTCCAAAGCAACATACACAAAATTCTGGAAGAACTCAGCAGGTCAAGCAACATCTATGGAAATGAATTCACAGTCGATGTTTTGGGCTGAGACCCTTCTTCAAGGCTGGGAAGGAAGGGGGAAGATGTCAGAATAGAAAGGTGGGGGGAGGGGAAGGAGGCTAGCTGGAAGGTGATAGGTGAAGCCAGGTGGATGGAAAAGGGAAAGAGCTGGAGAAGGAATTTGATAGGAGACAGGAGAAAGAATCTGATAGGAGAGGAGAGTGAACCACAGGAGAACGGGAAGGAGGAGAGGCCTGGGGTAAATAAAAGGCAGGAGATAAGGGGTAAACAGTCAGAGTGGGGAGTGGGAAGGGGTGAAGTTTGTTTACCGGAAGAAATTGATATCCATGCCATCAGGTTGGAGATTATCTAGACGGAATACAAGGTATTGCTCCTCCATCCTGAGGGTGGCCTCATCTTGGCACCAGAGAAGGCGATGGACCGACATGTCAGAATGGGAATGGGAATCGGAATTAAAATGTTAGGCCACTGGGAAATCCCCAGATTTCCTGTTTACTTTTTATTTCAGAAATGTGTTTTTCCACAAGTAAGTCACAGTCTGTGGGATTAGTTAGTGTACTGTCCATCACCCCAATGACCAGGTTGAACTCAGCTCACAGAAAGCTTTCCACTGCTTGGGAGGGCCAGATGTTAAATGTGCTTTATCTACAGGCCACAATATGCCACAAATTTGTTATCTCACTTCTCCTGCTTTTGTCCTTTGGGCTTCTCTTGTATGAACTTTCCAAATATACTCTTGTTAAGAACAAGAGTGTTATAGCCTGGTCATGTGGAGAGTAGATGATTATCCATTCCTCTGGTACACTGGTCTGTTTTGATGGCACAGTTAAGGTCATTCTGGGTAACCCATAATGTTAACATCTTCCTTGCAGTATTTTAAAAGACCTGCCAATTACACTGCCCATTCACATTATTGTCGAGGGGCTGGGTATGTTTTTGTAACTTTTTGGATGGTGACTATAGACACATGGTGTTACCTGCACTCTTCTAAGGTACAACACGGGGCTTTGATTACAGCTGCTCTCCAGACTGCCTGCACTCCCAATCTCAAGCTTATTTGTCCCCTAATTGTTTCCACAGTAACAAACTGGTACTACCTTTAGGCTGTATTTGTCGACATAAATTACATGCTCTCAGGAGCATAACTACTCGGCAAGCAGTTGAAGCATTTTCTACTGTGGTCTGTTCAAATGACAATGGAAGCCAGCCAAATTTGCTATCAAAGATCCCTCCAGCTGCACCGGGGTCTTTGGATGTGGAAATAAGGCAGGTTCCCAGAAGAATACTGTGCAAGAAAAAGGGGTGGCCAGAAACCAAACCACTGATATCTTTGATGTAAATGAAGACCCTGGGCAACAGTATGCAGGGCATAACTTCGTCATTTCCACATGACCACAAAAAGTATCGTAAAAATGTAACAGCAGAAGGTAATTCATAGACATTACTTAACTTCTCTGCAGACTGCTGAAAGCTCTGGAAAGAACAACTTCCAATGCCCATTCATACATGCCCTGGAAGAAGAGAAGTGATTTGATTCTCGAGTGAAGAGTGGACTTGGATGAGCAGCTCCAGAATTTAAACCAGCAATGATGAATGAGCAGTAATAAGCTTCTAAGTCAACTTGTAGGTTATGAGGTTCTCATGTACCTGTTGCCCTAGGCAGTTGAGATTATAGATTAGGAGCCTGCTGTTGAAGAAACTTTACCAGTTGATATTGCAGAGCAGTTTACAGGTGATACACACTGCACACTGTATGCTTTGGTACTGGAACAAAATAATGTTTAGGGTCGTGAATGAAGTGGCAATGAAGCAGCTTGTTTGCCCTGGATGCTGCCAAATATTTTGAATGTTAGTGGAACTGTGTTCATCCAAGCAAATGGAGTGAATTCCACCTTGATGTTTAGATGATGGGGAAGACCTTCAAGTGTTAGGAAACAGGCCTGTCTTTGGATCTATGCACCTGATTCAGTTGAATTTCTAATCAATGGCAATCCCCAGTACAGTGACAGTGGGGAAATTGGCCCTAAATGGATAGACTAGTGAAATGGCAGATGAAACTTGTTGCAAAGTGTATGAAGCAAAGGAAAGACCAAGAGCCAGCAATGCAAGTTAAAGTGGATGCAGAAACACAAAGAATTGAACATAGCAAGGCTACATATCAAATTATGATAAAATATGAATTACTGGATTTACAAATAAAGACCATAAGACATAGGAGCAGAATTAGGCCATCTGGCCAATCGAGTCTGCTCCACCATTCAATCATGGTTGATCCTTTTATTCCATCTTCTCCTCAACCCCAGTTCTCAGGCTTCTCCCTGTAACCTTTGATGCCAATGTCCGATCAAGAACCTATCAATCTCTGCCTTAAATATACACAACGACTTGACCTCCACAGCTGCATGCAGCAACAAATTCCACAAATTCACCACCCTTTGGCTGAAGAAATTTCTCCACATCTCTGTTTTGAAAAGGCACCCCTCTATCCTGAGGCTGTGCCCTCTTGTCCTAGGCTCTCCCACCACGGGAAACATTCTTTCCACATCTACTTTTTCTAGGCCTTTCAACATTCGAAAGGTTTCAATGAGATCCCCCTTCATCCTTCTGAATTCCAGCAAGTAAAGAACAAGAGCCATCAAACATTCCTCATATGGTAACCCCTTAAAGGTAGAGAATACAAAAAGGAAAGTTATACTGAACGGATATGGACAGTGTAACATTCTTCAGGACACGCTCATGAACCTTGAGAAAGTGTTTTGTCAGATTTCAGTTGCTGAGGGTCTTGTGTGGAAAGTTTGGAGAACTTGGGATTTTTGCTCTAAATGTAGAAGTTTAAGGAAGGAATTTTAAAAAGGCACCAAAACTATGAGGCATTTCAGAAAGGTAATTATAATTTCAGGTGAGTGTTAATCAATAGACATAGATTTAAAATGACCAGCGTTGAAAGTAAAACTGGGAGATGAACGTGTTTTTCAATTGTTTAATTACTGTCCCAAATCAGGGGTTCCCAACCTTTTTATGCACAGATTCTTACCATTAACTGAGGTGTCGGTAGACCCCACGTTGGGAACTCCTGGTCTGAATGTTGGTGGAAAAAAATCAATGGTAACTTTCAATTGCAGTAGAAATATTTGAGAAAAAAATCAAATATGCATGCTGTGGGAATAAAACAGAGAGTGGGTCAGATTGGATAGGAACGAGGTGCCAAGGCTAGATGATATACTCCTCTGCCTTAGATACCCCCCCCCCAAAAAATGATGAATAATATGACCTGGTATGTTTAGAAAGAGTGGGACTGCTCTCTGGATGATTCACATTAGATCTGCCACAATTGTGAAACTGAGAGCTGGAAAGTTAGTGATAGCTCAAGGAAGATTTTGTTGTGCTGATGCAGTAAGCCAGAACCTAAAGAACTAATGACTGCCAACAATACATCTCAGCCTATGCAGCTACATTCAGAACCATAGGAAGTATCAACTCCAGTGAATGCTGACCGACCTGTGAGACGTGCTGGCACAGCACAGCAGAGTTCATTCCTGACCTGGAGTGTTATCTGTGAGTTTTCATGTCCCCATGCCGATATGAATTACTTTCCAGTACTTGTATTAATCAATAGTGTACATTGCCCATAGAGTGTAGGTGGATCTGGAACCTGTAGTGGGAAGAGTTGATGGATTGAAGGGACTCCTTCCTTGCTGTCTGACTCAATGACCCATGATATGTGCTTCAGTGCTCTTTTGAATGATGTCAGCTGGCCAAGTGGTCAGTTTTCTGCTTTAGCAGCTTGTTTTAGGCTTTCCAACTTTGAACGCTACTTTCCAAATATTAAGCCAGCTGTAAGCATTTGAGCATTTTAAATAAACATTCTCACTACTGCTCCTGTCAAAATGGAAGTAGAATGAAGCAAAGATACTTCGTTCTTAGAAGGTGGAATAGTTAATGACGATTGTTGGTGAATGGGCTGTGGATGGGTAGCTTAGTTGCAGAAGCAGCAAAACCATTCTGCACCTTATCAATGTTACACCTGACAACTCTGCTGACAGACACTGCTGCTGAGATGTGGAGAGAAAGAATTTAAGTGACAGTGCTTTGATCTTTTATCTCAAGGAACGTAAGATCACCAAGTATAAATCTAATTGGGACATTGTCTTTCTTTTACTGGTGACTTCCTTCACCTACATCTAACCCACACAAGGTTTTCAACACTAGGAAACTTCATCCACACAATTAAAGAAAAGCTGAAGTATCTTTTCAAGTGGGAATTGTAAACTATCAAAACTTCAACTATCAGTAAAAACCAAACAGAGCAGGAAACTAGTAAGTATTCGAAATATGGTAGGCTAGGGTGTCGGCTTACATGCAGGGAGTGTGCAATTACTATAATACCCTTACTACTTGAGGAATTAAGGACAGAAGGAAATATGGGGAGACCACAATTCAGATTTGTTGTTCTTAGTTCACAGAAGCATGAGGGGTGTAAAAGGTTAAGGAAAAACAACCATGACTGGCAAGTAGGTGGGAGTGGGAGTGACAGTGACCATAAGACACAGTACCGATACAAGATGAAAGACAAAGGCATGAGAATTGGGAGAGCTTGTTTTTGCAAACTCTAATGTTGCATTTGCAATGAAATATTATCTAAGGAAACTTACGCAGGCTCAATTTTCTCCTGAACTATCTTGGTTCAGAGTCCTTGCTCTAGTTCTGTTCCTATTTGCCCGATGAGCATCCTGTTACTAAGTGGCAATGGGAACTGTTATCTAACGCCATATGCCTGTGTTCTGCTAGATGCAGATTTGCAGTAAGAACAGTTCAACTTCAGCTCCAAGGTTATTTTGTTTGTAATAATTTCCCGTTCTGTTGGAGCTGTCGGAGTTTCCAAGTGTGAAAATACCATAACATCCATTGGACAAGAGTGGAACATCTGAATTCCAAGCTGTCGTTTTGAACTGTTAATCTCTTCCCAATGGTTGACAAAGTCGATCAGGAAGTTACATGGCTGAACTTTTGTTCTACCTGTAGGGAAGAGATGTTCTGATTGTCAATCGAAGAAGTGCTTAAACCTGCAAGCACTGTGATTTGTTACTTTCGAAGTTCTAGCAAAAATCAAGCCTTAAGATGGATCTCAGCAAATGGCAGATCATAATATCTCCATCTCATTTATTTGGCAGTACTGTACCCAGAGCACTGATACCAACAGCAACAGCAGAATATGGTGTTAGGTAAAACTGTAAAAACACCTACAGCAGATGACCTTGGGACTGCAAGGACCACAACTGAACCAATTCTCTCCAATTTCAGATGTTCACTTTAGTTCATTCACAGCTTCATACATCTGTGTTCAACACATTCCAGTGGTTGCTGTTATTCTGTGGCAGTGGCCCACAATATCTCAAGAGCATGAATTTAAAGTAATCAATCATGCCTTAAAGTTGCCAGCTTCCTGTCCCTGTGCCAAAATGTTTGTTCCAGCCTAGTCCTTCCTCAAAGCAGGCTTTTGCCGGGAACTCAACTCCTAACACCAGAGCCTCGGGGCAGCCTCAACATGGGTATTTGGCTGCCCTTTCAGAAAGTTTTTAATAGCTGGCATTGAGACCCTTGTCCGAAACTCATGTGCTGCCAGCGTGGTCAGGATGTTTATAAGTATGTTTGACATTCACATTTAGTAAATGTAGGACATGCAAAAAAAAAATACACATGACATTCAAAATTATTTCCCACTAAAACACACACATGCATACTACAAATTAAATCATTAAGACTCACAACATTAATTTAATAGTGAAACACAACTATTCGCCTTTCACTCTGAGACCAATGGTTCTCATTCATTTGAGTGGATCTATCATGCTTGCAGAGTGTTAATCCAGCATAAGCATGGGTGGGGTGGGGGGAGAGAATTTGCTAACCAGGGAGCTGGGAAATCAGTGGAAGGGCATGTTACCTATTGCACTTTGGGGATTCCTATGGAGACTGTGGGTAGCAAGGCAGAAGATTCCACTGCCAATTTAGAATATGCCAGCATTAGAAACTGGACTTTCCATTGGGATTCATGAGTAAATACTAGCAACACTATGGCCCACTGGCGTGTGAGTGAGAATTTTATTTCAGAGGGGTGCTTGATTGCTTAATATTATCATTTACATGTCTTTTTTGATAAAGAAATCACCTAATTCAAATATACCCTTTTTTCCCCATTAACATTAGAAGTTAAATAAATCCCAAAAAGAGTATTACACAGATTTCCCAGAATAATATCAGTGTTTAAAATATAGTTGAATAAACACAGATTTATTTTCTTCCGTACAGAATTCTAATCAATGTAGTTAACAGTATGCCAAAATTCAATTATGGTGAGAGAATCCAGAATAAAACATGTGATCTTAATACAGTAGTAGAGGTGACCCATTAATGAGCAAAGTTAAGCTGAGTTATTTCACAAAGCTTACTGTGAATGGGAGACATTTTCCTTCAAAAGATTACAGTTGTTAAGACAATAGGAGCTTGCAAGGATGTAACTGACAGATTTTTCCTGGGGAAGGTTAATGAAACACGAAGACAAAAGTGAAAACACCAGTTACGGTACAGATTGATCATAAACAGGAGAGAATGGCCTCTCTGTTCACATGTTGTGCATTCTTGTGGCAGACATAGAGGACAGTCAGTACCAAAGATTAAGACACAGAAGTAAGAGTGGACCTTTTGGCTTCTTGTACCTATTTTGCCTTTCAGTAAGATCATGGCTGATCATTTAACTTGACACCACTTTCTTGCAGTAACCTCATATTCTTAAATTCACTTCACATCTAAAAATCTATCAGTCTTTGGGTTGAATATATTCTGTGACTGAGATCCGCAGACTTCTTTAATTTGCTAACTGAACAACTCATCTGCTGATTATCTGTGGAGCTCAGAATTCAAGAAGATAAAGCCCCAGGCTGCTTCCCTGCTGTTTTGGATTTTTTTTAAATATTTCTTTTCGAAAAGCAGCATCTGAGTAAATGAAGCCTCAGAGCTTCCTGTTCTCTGAGGCAGCTCATAATCTGACATTAATGATGAGTGAGCTTATCGCTTCTCTGAAATGCAGGAGATGGGGGAGCAGTGACTAAGTGCATGTGGTAGAGCTGATTCTCTCTTCCATGGTGTAATTGGTATCTCTCCAGATCCAGAAGTACCTCTCCCCATGCCCTTCCCAGGGCATCCTTTGTGATGGATATCCCATGCTAAAGGTAGGTGAGGCAGATAGTTAAAGACATGAAACATTCAACCACAATTAATTATTAACTGATTGAGTGCAGTGGTGGTTGTCTGACGATGATAGGAAACCTGTGCAGGAGAGTTCTTAAAGTGGAAAAGCCATCGCACTGGAGCATCTCCACTCTCTCTGCCTCAGAAGTCCAGGTCCAGTGGTACGAACAAGTGTCACAAACTGGGCTCTTCCTTAATTGCAGTGGATGACCACGACAATTTCTGCACCTTGCCACGCCCTTCACTCTCCAGGAGCTTTGCATTACCACTTTCCTAGCTGTTGGATCTCACTGAAGATCTCGTCCACCTGGACTGCCAGAGCTGATTTTGCATGCTGAAAGTCTCGGGGGGAGCAAACATGAGTGAGCTGCCACAAAATGGACATGACAACCCCTTTCACCAGAGGTGCTACCCCTCCAAATTGAACAAAGTAGTATTTTAATACTTACACTATTAGTCTTGTTTTCTGTTTTTCCATTTCTCAAAGAGAAGGACATTGATTTCTGTACTATTGTACAAAGGCAACTAGATAATTAAGAAGTCATAATAATATATAACAGAATTATTAATCTTAATGTTGTTTTATTTAATAGCCACCCACCAGAATTTGAGTGGGACTGATAACCTTGCAGGCAGGCATGCTGGAAGTGTTGGAGAAAGTTTAAACTAGGTCGGCAGTGGGATGGAAACCAGAGTGATAGGTCAGAGGATGGAGCAGTTGGTGTAAAAGTAGTTGCAGTTCAGAGAGAAACTGTGAGGAAGGATAGGCAGTGGATAGGGCAAAATTACAGTCAGTTGAATGGGCTTGAATGTGTCTATTTTAATGCAAGGAGTAACCGGAATTAGGGTGCTGAACTCAGTAGATAGAACTAAGACCTTGTAGCCATTGCAGCCACTTGGCTGTCATAAAGGCAAGAACTGCTGCTGGATGTTCCAGCATTCAGATGTTTCAAAAGGGACAGGGAGGGAGGTGAAAGAGATGGAGGTGTGGCATTGCTAATCAGGGACAGTATCAGAGCTGCAGAGAGGGAGGAAGTTATAGAGGGATTGTCTACTGAGTCAGTGTGGGTGAAAGGCAGAAACAGGAAGAGCGCAATCATTATTGGGTGCTTGGAATGAAAGAGAAAATTAGTAGGTTGTTTGCTTGTTTGTAGGGTTGTTCATGGAGCCTGGAAGTTAGGTCACAAATGTTTCGTCAACAAAGTGACATCATCAGGGCACAATTGAAAGTTTAGGAACAGCAATCAATTGTGCACAGATGATTTCACCGCAACCAGTGACGAAACATTTGTGACCTAACCTCCAGGCTCGGCAAACAACCCTATAAACTATTGGGAGTTTCCACAACCCTCCCCCCCCCCCACCTCAGATTCAGGAATCACATATTGGAAAGGTGGAAAAATAACAGAATTGTTGTCATGGTGACCTCAACATCTCAATAATCACTGGCATCTCCTTAGCATAAAAGGTTTAGATGCCAAGGGTGGAGGTAGATGTAGACATATTAGGGACATTTAAGAGGCTTAGATAAGCACATGGATGAAAGAAGAATGGAAAGCTATGTGGAAGGTAAGGGTTAGATGGATCTTAAAGTAGATTAATGATTCAGCATATCATGGGCCAAAAGGCCTGTATTATTCTAGGTCCCATTTACTGATAATCTTATGCATACTAATATGGCTCTAGAGTTTAATCTCACACTAATGATTAACTCTATTTTTCTTTTCAAAACTTCAGTTTGGAAAACACTATGCTCTACAGCGTTGAAGTTTCTAGTCACTTTCATTCTTACTTTTATAAATACCATTTAATTAATCTTTCTTGGGGGTTTAAAGCAGAACCTTTTCCAGACATCAAGAATACAAAGTAGAATTTGGGGAATTCATGACAGTGATGACACAATAATTAGCCTATCTCCACTGTGGCTGATCCAAAGTCAGGAACTTGAAACTTTGTGAAATCAGTCCTCATTCCCCTTTGCTTCAAAGAGAAAAGCTCCAGCTCACTCAACCTACCTTCATAATTTATGCTTTCTAATCTAGGCAGCATCCGGGTAAATCTCTTCTGCACCCTCTCTAAAGCTTCCAATCCTTCCAATAATAACAAAATCAGAACTGGACACAATTCTTCAAATGTGGGTTAAACAGTTTTATAGAGATGCTTCATTTCCTGTACAATTCCTCACAACCAGCACAGTTCCTGATTTTGGATAGGTCACAGAGGAGATGGGCTAGGTCAATCGGAGGGGAGCTAAGCTACAATATTCTTCTTCATCTCTGGGCAAGCAGCCCAACCATAACTGTTAGTGGAAAGATGATGAGTGGGTAATTGCGTTATATGGAATGAGATACATTTTTTAAAAAATCAGGTGTGTCTTAGTGTTCTGTAAGGTAACATGCCATTCAAACTGAGCATAAAAAGTCATTTTTCCATAATTAATAAGAAATATTATTGGGATTAAATGAACTGTCAGTTACAATAATATTAGCACTGCGGTTTGTAATATTTGTTTTCTAATGCAGCAAGATGACTGACTGTCATTAGTTTGCACTTGCACAAAGTACAGCAGAATCTGTTATTTGCATAATTTATTCAGCATTCATTTGCAATGTTTTATTAAATGAATGTTATCTTAATTATAAATTTTGTGGTAAACTATGGAATAAAAAGGCATTGTCATTCCAGAGAAGATCCCATCCAAGTACACAATACTTCCTTCAGACCTTTCTTTTGCAAACACCTTGTCCCTAGTAATGGCAATGTCACTCACTCTGCCCCTAACACCCTTGAAACTCCGGCGCAATGTCTTCCACAATGAAAACCGATGTCATCATAGCAAGACACACACAAAATGCTGGAGGAACTCAGCAGGCCAGGCAGCATCTATGGAAAAGAGTGCAGTTGATGTTTCGGGCCAAGACCCTTCAGCAGTACTCAAACCTTCAGTCCTACTGAAGGGTATCAGCTTAAAATGTTGACTGTACTCTTTTCCGTGGATGCTGCCTGGCCTGCTGAGTTCTGCCTGCATATTGGGTGTGTTGCTTGGATTTCCAGCATTTGCAGATTTTCTCTTGTTTCTGACTGATGCCATCTTTGTAGGCATTCCAAAAATTCCCCTTCTTGGAATCCAGCTTTAACCTAATTTCCCCAATTTACCTGCATACTGAAACCCCTATTACTATCGTAACATAGAAACATAGAAAATAGGTGCAGGAGTAGGCCATTCGGCCCTTCGAGCCTGCACCGCCATTTATTATGATCATGGCTGATCATCCAACTCAGAACCCCGCCCCAGCCTTCCCTCCATACCCCCTGATCCCCGTAGCCACAAGGGCCATATCTAACTCCCTCTTAAATATAGCCAATGAACTGGCCTCAACTGTTTCCTGTGGCAGAGAATTCCACAGATTCACCACTTTCTGTGTGAGGAAGTTTTTCCTAATCTCGGTCCTAAAAGGCTTCCCCTTTATCCTCAAACTGTGACCCCTTGTTCTGGACTTCCCCAACATCGGGAACAATCTTCCTGCATCTAGTCTGTCCAATCCCTTTAGGATTTTATACGTTTCAATCAGATCCCCCCTCAATCTTCTAAATTCCAACGACTACAAGCCCAGTTCATCCAGTCTTTCTTCATATCAAAGTCCTGCCATCCCAGGAATCAATCTGGTGAACCTTCTTTGTACTCCCTCTATGGCAAGGATGTCTTTCCTCAGATTAGGGGACGAAAACTGCACACAATACTCCAGGTGTGGTCTCACCAAGGCCTTGTACAACTGCAGTAGTACCTCCCTGCTCCTGTACTCGAATCCTCTCGCTATAAATGCCAGCATACCATTCACCTTTTTCACCGCCTGCTGTACCTGCATGCTCACTTTCAATGACTGGTGTATAATGACACCCAGGCCTCGTTGCACCTCCCCTTTTCCTAATCGGCCACCATTGAGATAATAATCTGTTTTCCTATTTTTGCCACCAAAGTGGATAACTTCACATTTATCCACATTAAATTGCATCTGCCATGAATTTGCCCACTCACCCAACCTATCCAAGTCACTCTGCATCCTCCTCACAGCTAACACTGCCACCCAGCTTCGTGTCATCCGCAAACTTGGAGATGCTGCATTTAATTCCCTCATCCAAGTCATTAATATATATTGTAAACAACTGGGGTCCCAGCACTAAGCCTTGCGGTACCCCACTAGTCACCGCCTGCCATTCTGAAAAGGTCCCGTTTATTCCCACTCTTTGCTTCCTGTCTGCTAACCAATTCTCCATCCACATCAATACCTTACCCCCAATACCGTGTGCTTTAAGTTTGCACACTAATCTCCTGTGTGGGACCTTGTCAAAAGCCTTTTGAAAATCCAAATATACCATATCCACTGGTTCTCCCCTATCCACGCTACTGGTTACATCCTCAAAAAATTCTATGAGATTCGTCAGACATGATTTTCCTTTCACAAATCCATGCTGACTTTGTCCGATCATTTCACCGCTTTCCAAATGTGCTGTTATCACATTTTGATAACTAACTCCAGCAGTTTCCCCACCACCGACTTTAGGCTAACCGGTCTATAATTCCCCGGTTTCTCTCTCCCTCCTTTTTTAAAAAGTGGGGTTACATTAGCCACCCTCCAATCCTCAGGAACTAGTCCAGAATCTAACGAGTTTTGAAAAATTATCACTAATGCATCCACTATTTCTTGGGCTACTTCCTTAAGCACTCTGGGATGCAGACCATCTGGCCCTGGGGATTTATCTGCCTTCAATCCCTTCAATTTACCTAACACCACTTCCCTACTAACATGTATTTCGTTCAGTTCCTCCATCTCACTGGACCCTCTGTCCCCTACTATTTCTGGAAGATTATTTATGTCCTCCTTAGTGAAGACAGAACCAAAGTAATTATTCAATTGGTCTGCCATGTCCTTGCTCCCCATAATCAATTCACCAGTTTCTGTCTGTAGGGGACCTACATTTGTCTTTACCAGTCTTTTCCTTTTTACATATCTATAAAAGCTTTTACAGTCAGTTTTTATGTTCCCTGCCAGTTTTCTCTCATAATCTTTTTTCCCCTTCCTAATTAAGCCCTTTGTCCTCCTCTGCTGAAATCTGAATTTCTCCCAGTCCTCAGGTGAGCCACTTTCTCTGGCTAATTTGTATGCTTCTTCTTTGGAATGCCCTTTTGACATTATCTTTTCTATCTCCTGTTGTAATTTATAGCCCACAATTATCCTACTGTTCGGAGGCCTGGATGCGATTCCCATCAGGGTCTTTTTACCCTTGTAGTTTCTTAGCTCTACAACACAAGGATTCTCTTCCTTCTGATCCTATGTCACCTTTTTCTAAGAACTTGATTTCATTTTTTTTTACCAATAGAGCTATCCCACCCCCTCTGCCTACCTGCCTGTCCTTTTGACAAAATGTGTATCCTTGGATGTTAAGCTACCAGCAATAATCTTCTTTCAGGCACAACTCAGTGATGTTCAAAATGCCATACCTGCCAATCTCTAACTGTGCTGCAAGTTTACCAACCTTATTTCGTTTACCATATGCATTGGAATATAACACCAGCAGTCCTGTATTCATCATCCTTTTCCATTTTGTTCCTCTTTTACGTTGCAACTCATCCCATTGACAGCAATTTTGCCCTATAATTAACCCGTTCTTGCTAGCAGCCTCACTATGCACTGTATTTGTAAATCAACGGCCCCATCCTCAGCCTTATCACTCCAGTTCTCATCCCTCTGCCAAGTTACATTAAACTCTCCCAAACAGCTCAAGCAAATCTACCTGCAATGATATTTGTCCCCCTCGGGTTCAGCCGTAACATATCACCGAGGATCTCACTTGGTCTGTACATACCGGCTGTTTGGTGAAAAAAAGCACAACAGTGCCTCTTTCAACTCAGATGGTTGCAGAAGTTTGGTATGGGCCCCAAATCCTAAGAACTTTCTGCAGGGGCACAACTGAGAGCATCCTAACTGGCTGTATCAGTGCTTCGTATGCGAATTATACCTCCCTCAATCACAGGGCTCTGCAGAGAATGGTGCGGACAGCCCAGTGCATCTGTGGATGTGAACTTCCCACTATACAGGTCATTTACAATGACAGGTGCATAAAAAGGGCCTAAAGGATCATTGGGGACCCAAGGCACCCCAACCACAAACTATTCCAGCTGCTACCATCCAGGAAACGGCACACAGCATTAAAGCCAGGACCACCAACAGGATCTGGGACAGCTTCATCCACCAGGCTATCAGACTGATTAATTCAGGCTGACACAATTGTATTTCTAAGCTACATTGACTATTCTGTTATATATCTTGCTGTACATACTACTTATTACAAATTAGTATAACTTGCACAATGTACATTCAGACAAGAGACATAATGTAAAGATTTTTACTCCTCATTGACCCGCTACCATCAGGGAGGAGGTATAGAAGCAACAGGATTTGGATTGCCAGACTGGGTAACATACAGATTCTTTCCTCAGGCTGTGAGATCAATGAATACCTCTTATCACTGAGGTCATGTCACTAGGACAGCGAGCAGTTTACTGTACTGTGCTTTACCACATGAATTTTGAATTATATTTTATTAACTTATTTATAGTAGTGTTGGCGCGTGGCCAAGTGGTTAAGGTGTTGGTCTAGTGATCTGAAGGTTGATAGTTCAAGCCTCAGCTGAGGCAGCGTGTTGTGTCCTTGAGCAAGGCACTTAACCACACATTGCTCTGCAACGACGCCAGTGCCAAGCTGTATCAGCCCTAGTGCCCTTCCCTTGGACAACATCGGTGGCATGGAGAGGGGAGACTTGCAGCATGGGCAACTGCCAGTCTTCCATACAACCTTGCCCAGGCCTGCTCCCTGGAAGCTTTCCAAGGCGCAAATCCATGGTCTCATGAGACTAACGGATGCCTATTTATAGTATAATATTTTGGTTTATGTGCTGTGTGTGATCTATGTTGTGTTGGTGCACCATGTCTGGAGGAATGTTGTTTCATTTAGTTGTGTATATGTATAGTCAGATGACAATAATCTTGAACTTTAGCATCCCAAAGACATCTGGGTTGGGAGATTAATTGGCCGCTGCGAATGTCCCTGTCTGTACAGGTAATTGGTCAAACCTAGTGGGAATTGACATCAATGGAATGAAAGCAAAATTGGATTAATGTAGGATTGCAGTAAATGAGTGCTTGATAGTAGCTGCATTTTTGGTGGGCCTGAGGATCCGTTTTGCTGTCTCTATGATTTTAAAGTTCCAGATCTATAAACAGTTGCAACCAACTAAAATGAGAAATATTCCAGCTAAGGTAACTAACTCAAGGGTAAATCGTCATCTTCCTCTTGACGATGGTTTGTAATTATTGAGCATCAGTCTGGAAGAAAATAATGCCCAGAATTTCGTCCAAGAGTTGAGATTCTGTTTGACTGCCTGAAGAATTAATTCCACAACTGTTTCAGTTTTAGGAGCAAAACCGATTTGCCTTGCTCAAATTAGATATTACCAAAATATCATCACAATATAACCCATGTTTCCTTTGTTGGATTAATAACAGTGCATTCAGAATACTTAATAGGAAAGAGAAAAACATTGTAGTTAATTTCAAATCATACAGTGTTTTCCTGCTCCAAGTGGGCTTTGTTCTGGCTCAGGCTTTATTCCATTTGTCTTTAGTTTTTTTTCTTCTAGATCAGCTTAGGAGTCCTGCAGCTTACTTTACACAGTTTCCTCCTCAGTAACCACAAACCTGAGAACCTTCAGAGACTGTTAGCATTACAAAACCAGCTTGTTGCAATAAACATTTACTACCATTGGCTCAAAATGTAGAAACAACATCTTCTGGTTTCTGATAGTAAAGCATGGCTGCTCTACTTCTTCATCAGTCATCCGAAAGGAGAGTGCTTAAGAGAAGGAGACAGTGTCTCACAAGTTATTCCTGAGGTGTGCAAGGAGAAATAGTAGGTTTAGCTGACAGGGTTAATAGTAAATCACAAAGCAGAGCAGAAATTGGATGGCAGCCATACCACTTACTGGGAATACAGTAAGCAAAGATGAAAGAAGAACTTGAACGAAACCAAATGTCTGTGAGGAAAGTATGACTCTTGCTGATAATTTCAGATGTGTTCAGAGCCAATTTCCAAAGACTGCTTCTCAGCTAACAGAGTCCAAATACATGGAACTTATTGCCAAACGTTTTAAAGCACTGTTCTGGATTCATCTGGAGTTTCGGGTCTAATTCTGGCTACCTGAATTTAGAAGGGACAAGTGGGCATTAGACAGGGTGCAGAAGAGAACTGTTGAAATGGCACTGTGTGTGTGAGAGACTTCAGTTTGTTTCATCAACTGGAGAGGCTAGTGTTACACTCCTTGTAGCAGAAGGGGTTAAGGACAGATTCATTAGCTGTTTGTTTACTGTCATTGGTTTAAGGCTATTTATGAAAGGAGAGTAGGTATTTTGTAAATGCAGCAAGGGTTATAGAGTCATGGAGATATGTATGTTTTAGCTCAGAGTCCAACATGACCATTTACACTAATTATCTAATAATCCTAAAATATTCTTCTCATTTTCCCATCAATTCCCCAGTAGACTCTACTATCTAACTACACAGTAAGGGCAACTTACTTGCAAGCAATTAACAAAGCAACCTGCGCATTTTTTGGGATGCGAGAGGAACAGAGAGCAGCCGGGAGAAATGTGCAAACTCCACAAAGCCATTATCGAGAGATCAAGAATGAACCCAGATTGCTAGGATGCCAAGCAGCAGCTCTATGCTTTGCACCTCAAAAGGTGTCATTGTCACAGAGCACAGAAACAGGCCTTTTGACACACTACATCTATGCCACCCTTAAACTCATCTACATTAATTCCATTTACATGCGTAGTTTTGTGCTTCAGCTTGCTGCGTCTGCACTGTCTTCACGTTGCCCAATCCATTTCCCATCATACTGCACTCCCAATTAAACCAGCAGGCAATTACCGCTGTGCATTACATAGTTATTTGCCCCTTTGTTCTGTCCATTCCCATGACTAATTCACCGAACATGGTCTGCTAGGCCATCGTACTGCCAGGTCTGGGTCCACCTCGTTATAGAAAATTGCAGCACAGAAAGAGGTCCATTGTCCCATCTAGTCTGTGCTGAACAATTTAATCTTCCTGCTCTCATGAACCTGCACTTGGACTATAGCCCTCCATACCCATCCCATCCATGTAACTATCCAAACTTCTCTTAAACATTGACATTGAAACTGCTTCCACCACTTGCACTGGCAGCTCATTCCACACACTCATAACCCTCTGAATGAAGAAGTTCCCTTTAAATGCCTCACCTTTCACACTTGACCCATAACCTCCAGTTGTAGTCTCACCAAACCTCAGTGAAAAAAGCCTGTTTGCATTTACCCTATCTGTAGCCCAAATAATTTTATATATCTCTATCAAATCTCCCCTCAATCTTCTACGTTCTAGAGAATAAAGTTCTAACTTATTCAATCTTTCCTTATAACTTAGGTCCTCCAGTCCCAGGAACATCCTTGTAAATTTTTCTCTGCACTCTTTTAACCTTATTTACATCTTTCCTGTATGGAAGTGACCAAACTGCACACAACACTCCAAACTAGGCCTCGCCAATGTCTTACACAATTTTAACATAACATCCTAACTCTTGTATTCAATACCTTGATCTATGAAGGCTAATTAACATACAAGAGCAGAGATGTGATGCTGAGGCTTAATAAGGCACAGATGAGGCCTCACATTGAGCATTGTGTACAGTTTTGGGCTCATCAAATAAGAAAAAATGTTTCTGGGAATGAAAGGCCTGTCATACGAGCAGCCTTTGATGACTCTGGGTCTGTACTCGCCGGAACTTAGAAGGATGAGGGCGGATCTCATTGAAACCAGTTAATTGTTGAAAGGCCTAGACAGAGTAGATGTGGAAAGGTTGTTTCCCATGATGGGAGAGTCTAGAAAAAGAAGGCACAGCCTCAGGATAGAGGGGTATCCATTTAAAACAGATGTGGAGATATTTCTTTAGCCAGAGGGTGGTGAATTTGTGGATTTGTTACCACAGGTAGCTGTGGAGGCCAGGTTGTTGGGTGTATTTGCGGCAGATCTTGATAGGTTCTTGATTGGACACTGCATCAAAGGTTATGGGGAGAAGTCTGGGGAGTGGGTCTGAGGAGGGTAGAAAAAGGATCAGCCATGAATGAATGGCAGAGAAGACTTATGGACCTGCATTCCCAGATCCTCTTGTTCTACCGCACTCCTCAGTGCCCTACCACTCACTGTGTAAGTTCTACCCTGGTTGCTACTCTCAAAGTGCAACACCTCACACTTGTCTGCATTAAATTCCATCTGCCATTTTCCAGTGGATCCGGATCCCGCTGCAAGCTCTACTAGCCTTCCTCGCTGTCCACTATGCCCTTGGTGTCACCCACCAATTAATTCGCTGATCCAGTTAACCACATTTTCATCCAGATGATTGATATAGATGAGAAACAACAACAGACCCAGTACTGTTCCCCACAGCCCAACACTAGTCACAGGCCTTCAGTTAGAAAGGCAACTATCTACTACCACTCTCTGGCTTCTCCCACAAAGCCAATGTCTAATCCAAATCACCTCCTCATTTTGAATGCAAAGCAACTGAACTTTCTTGACCAAACTTCCACGTGGGACATTGCCTGGGGCCTTGCTTAAGTCAATGTAGACCTATCCACTGCCTTTCCTTTATCAACTTCCTTGGTAAATTCTTCAAAAAACTTTAGAAGATTGGTTAGACATAACCTACCTCAGACAAAGACCATGCAGACTATCCCTAATCAGTCCCTATCTAATTAAATATTTATCTATCTGGTCCCTTAGAATATTTTTCATTAACTTTTTCATCATCCTGGCAATTTCTGCACTAGCCTCCCACACATTCTGAGGGAACACGTTGTCACGCCCAAGGAGGTATCCATCCTAATTTGCCTCAGGACAGCAAGCACCTTCTCCTCTACATCTTTCATTTCCTTCAGTGGAAAAGTTGGGTATATTAAGTAGACGGAGTGGGAAGGTTAGAAGAGGAATAGAATCAGCATAAGGTTGGACTAACTATTTTGCAATTTAAACTACACATTGTAAACATACCACCAAGACTTTTTAATTTAATTCACATTCCTGATAGCAAGCTTTTATAAATTGCTAGTTTTCTAGTTTGAGTTTCTTTTGCACAGTGCATTAACACATTCCAGAAAATTATGATCATGAAAAAAACAATTGCAGGAGCTAAAATGTGAAATAAAAACATAAAATGCTGGAAACTTTCAGCTGGCCTGGCAGCACATTTGGAAAGAGAAACTGAGTCAACATTTCAGGTCAGAAACCCTTTTAATACTCAGAGAAGGTTAGGGAATGATGGAAAGCACAAAATTAAAATCTCTAATATGGTGAGACCAAAAAGGTCAATGTGGCACTTAGAGGCAGCTATGCTTCTTTATTTATGTTTTGTGTGGCTGACCAAAGGTCGATGGGACATGCCCAGCAGGGCTCTCTCTCCTAGTGGAGAGAAAAAAAAACTTAGTCTGACATTATAGATGGATGACGGGCAGAAATGGGCATCTCCGATGACAGGAAAAAAGAGCAAGTTACTTACAAATGGAGAATTTGATGTCAGACCCAGAAGGTTGCAACATGCTCAGATGGAAGATGAGGTGTTAGTTCCTCAAGCTTGTGTTGGGCTTCAGTGTTGTGGTGCAGATTATTGACATTTTAAATCATTATAATCGACTGAACTTTAAACTCCCTACAGTAAGACTTGAAAATAACATTATTTTTGTTAACATAAGAAAATTCTGTAGGCATTTTAGGAAACGCTGATTTAATTCATGAAGGTAATCAAAAATATGAATGTTTATTTTGGGAGAGCAGGAACAATTGGCACCTCATGGAACAGTTGCTATTCCATTCAGTTATATGTACTTAGTAGCTTCTAAACCAACAAACGTGCAAACGTTTAAAATTTCATACCTTTTCTATTACAAACAACACCTGATAGTCGGTGTTGCTATCTTGGCAATAACCATTGTATTGGTTGATGCAGTAACATGGGATGGTTTTAACCTGTCTTGTTGCTCTGCATTTACTTCAATATATTGTCTGAGTGTATCAGTTACATTCCATTACCGTGAACTACAGAAAACCATAAAGTATTGCGGATCCAACCTTAACATTAATGTGTATAAATGGTATATGCGGACATGTATTACAGCTGAATTATGGAACCTTACAAAAGGTGTTGAAAGTTGTGATAATGAGAACCTTCACCTATCTACCCTACAATGCTCTGCACATTGTTTACTTCCTCATCTGAACTCTGCAACACAGGATCTGATGTAGGAGCATCTGACTTTCTGTTTTACAGCTTAGGGGCTGCAGCAAGGTAACCTCCAGTGCATAGGATCCCACTGGTGTTGGGGCAGAGGAGCACAGAACTGAATTGAGCAAGGGGAAGGGGTTAGCATGAGTTGCAGGGCCAAGTACAACCTGGCCTCTTGCATTTATGGACAGCAAAAGGTACATCCAATAATTTTCCATTATCATTTGAAGGGAAAAACATCCTTAATGTTCAAATGAGTAAGGCATTTTTCAATGAAATGTTAAACCTGACATTTTGCAGGGAGTTTAAAGTGCCTTGACCTACATTTGTCTATCAACCAGCACCCAAAACAATTTATTGGACCTGTCAGAGGAAAAACATTGTGCGCAAACTGTTCCTGCGTTTCTCGACATTAACTGGTGGGTACGCTTTAAAAATACTTAAGAGATTGAAGAGCACTGTGGGAAATCTGAGTATGTGAATGGTATGAAATAAAAAAATACTAATTTGAATTTTATTGCTCTATTCAAGCCATTGTTTGCAGTTTTCCAACTGTAAAACATATGGTTATTGGCAGCAGCACATAAGATTTACCGACAATATTATTACAATCAATAATCCTAATTCCAATAAAGTTGGCAAGCTACATGTATGTAATCAACCAAATCTACTATATTAATCTTAGATTAGGTAATACTGGAGACTAATATAATTGTGTTGTATTGATCTTAGCAGCTAATGTAGTTGATCTGGTTGACTTAAACTGATATCCTTCTCTCTGAAGGTCAATAATTTGTCTTTCAAAATGCAGTACAATAAATTTCACTACAAATCACATTTTCACAGCTATTTCATGCATGTTAAAAATAGAGGATTATTTATTTACACTCGGTGGCCACTTTATTAGGTACACCTGTATATTAATATAAATATCTAATCAGCCAATCACGTGGCAGCAACTAAATGCCTAAAAACATGCAGACATAGTCAAGGGGCTCAGTTGTAGCTCAGACCAAACGTCAGAATGGGGAAGAAATGCAAAGTGATTTTGACCGTGGAATGATGGTTGGTACCAGATAGGATGGTTTGAATATCTCAGAATCTGCTGATCTCCTTGGATATTCACACACAAGTCTCTAGAGTTTATAGAGAATGATGCAAAGGACAAAATACGTTCAGTGAGCAGCAGTTCTGTGGGCAAAAAACAACTTGTTAATGATAGAGGTTAGAGCAGAATGGTCAGACTGATTCAATTTGACAGTATCTTAAGTAACCATGCGTTTCAACAGTGGTGAACAGAACAGTATCTCTGAATGGACAACACATCGAACCTTGGAGTGGTTGGGCTACAGCAGTAGAAGACCCCAAATATACACTCAGTGGCCACTTTATTAGGTACAGGAGGCACCTAATTTTGAATATTGAAAATATCTGCCTGCTAATTACAAAAGGAGCTGTGAACTTGAACTCCAATTATCCTCCAGCTTGCTTAAATGCCAATTTAAAAACTTTGCAGGAACAACTTCCCTATTTTGAATTACTTGGTACATGTGCTTATTCCATCTTGGGATATTAATGATTTGTTCCAGCAACTAAATTAAAATTTGAGAAATCTTGATTAATTTCGATCAGCACCATCATGAATTCTGTTAAGGCCAAATGAGATTTGATCCCAAATTATTTTTTAATGGTTACAGAACAGAGGAGGACTTCATTTTAATTTCTCTGATAAGCTATCCAGTTAGTTCTTCTGCCTTGCTCATCTCTATAGATCCGCATACCCTTGTCTTTCAAGTATTTATCCAGTTTTCCTATAATTGTAACTACATTTCATGTTCTAACCACTACAGGACTTAGAAGGGAGAAGACAATCTCAGGATTGCTACTTGTGCCACAGGCTAGTATGAACAGTGGCCAATTACAAAATCAGGATTCATTAGCCAGGGCAAGTAAAAATAAGGCAGGGGCAAGCAGAGCAGCATTTGTTGGAGTGGACAGTGTTAGAGTGAGGACGAGGCATTAGCTCTTCAAGGCTTACAGCGAGAACAGCTATAGGAAGATCAGTTTCAATTTATTGTTTCCTTCTTTATATTTGCACAGTTAGTACAGTAGGGATGCCAAGCAAGATAGTTGAATGCTCCTCTTGCAGGATGTGAAAAGGCACAGAGACCTCCAGTGTTCCTGATGACTTCACCTACAAGAAGTGAAACCAGCTGCAGCTTCTAAAACTCCACATCAAGGAGATCGAGCTGGAACTGAATGAACTCTGGATCATTCGAGCAGGCTGAGGGGTGATAGATAGGATATTTAGAGAGGTAGTTACGTCCACGATACAGGACACAGGAAACTGGATGTCAGTCAAGAGGGTAAAAGGAGTTAAACAGTCAGTGCAGAGTACACCTGTGGCCATCGCCCTCAAAAGCAGTTATACCACTTTGAAGAGGGGGGAATGACTTAACAGAGGAAAGTTAAAGCATTCAGGTATCTGATTCTGTGGCTCAGAAGGGAAGAGTGTGGAAGAGGCGAGCTGGGGTGATAGGGGATTCGTTAGTTCAGGGAAATATAAAGGAGGATATAAAGGAGGTTTTGTAGATAAGAACAAGATTCTCAGATAGTATTTTGCCTCCTGGGTGCCAAGATCTGGGACAGCTCTGATTGAGTCCTCAGCATTTTTAAGTAGAAGGTGGTGGTCATGGTCTACATATGTACCAATGACATAGGTAGGTAGAGTGATGGAGTCCTGCAAAGTGAGGTCAGGGAGTTGGGTGCTAAGTTAAAGGAAAGGATCTCCAGGGTTGTGATCTCAGGATTGCTACCCATGTCACATGCCAGTGAGGCCAGAGGTAAGTTTATATCAATGCAAGCAGTATTGTAGGAAAGGCAGATTAACTCAGGGCATGGATCGACACATGGAATTATGATATTGTAGCTATTAGTGAGACTTGATTACAGGAAAGGCAGGACTGGCAGCTCAATATTCTGGAGTTCAATTGTTTTAGACAAGATAGAGTGGGAGGGATTGAACAGGGAGGTGTGGCATTACTAGTCAGGGAAAATATCACGGCAGTGTTCAGTTAGGACATACAGGAGTACTTGTCTAGTGAAGCTTTATGGATGGAACTGAGGAGTAAGACAGGTATGACCACATTAATGAGGGTATATTGTAGATCATCCAACAGTCTGCGGGGTCTAGAGGAACCAAATTGTACAGAGATTGCAGACTGTTGCAAGAAGTATAAGGTTGCAGGTGATTTTAACCTTTCCACTTATTAACTGGGACTCCCATACTGTAAAAGGACGAGATGGGACATTGCTTGTCAAAAAAGAAAAATCAGGAAGGAAGCAATAAATAGACAAACCAGGAGTGAGTGCAGTGTTTACAGCTAGACAGCTGTTAAAGGGACATGTTAAATGCCCCCTTTGGGCTCTGATTGGTATGTTATCTACATTAAATCATACCCGTTACTCGGAGCCAAGTTAATGCTATGTCAGCATAAGTAGAGAAAGCTTGCACAATTCAAAAAGCACTTTTTTTGGATTAAATCTAAAATCACCTTCAATGTGCAACAATATTCAGAGGTAAAGTGTATATGAATAGACACAATAGGAGAAAGCATCAATGATATTTCCAGGGGATTCCTCAATTATTAACTGTTATCTCAGCATTGCCAGTCTAATACCTATTGGCAATTTCCCTTTGGTTACTATGAGTACCACATTAAAAGATTAGAGGAACTAATCTCATGAAAAACCCTGGTATGAGTGGAGGTTCCCTTGTTCTGAAGAATCCTCCAAAAAGGGAATTTCATGCTTTATCACAAATATTCACAAAACTATGTCCATGTTCTCATCAGACTTACTGGTTTATTGAAAAGGACTTAAGCCATTGCAACTGAGCACAATATTAGGTGCACTTATGTGTACAAATTAGAAATGAATAAAATTAGAATACAGCAGAGTTTTTTTTATCCCCAAACTCCAAATGAAAGCTGGGTCAGATTCCGATGAGCTGATTTCTAATTTAAAGTATGTACACAGTTACTTCCCATAGTAAAATGATGAAAAACACTATTTTAGCTAAGACAGGAGTTAATCTTTTCATTTCAGAGAGACTCAGTTGCTGCCTTTCACTAAATGGGAAGAGTCCAGGAGACGAAGAGCAAGAAGATAAGTAGAAAGATTACTCATCCCAGAATCCTGGATTTTTCATATAATTACTAGAGTTTACACATTAACATTGAAGTACATGTCATCCAATCATACCCATTCAATTATTATGAAGCTAACTTTGACAATTAGTGTGATATTCATATTAACAAAAACATCCTGGTACATATTATTGTGTTCGTCACAAATACCCTAGAGTATTCCATGAATGTTGTCACTTAGGTAACAATGTTTTAATGAAAACTGCTTGGGTTTGCCAGAATTTAAACACTATAAAGCAGGCTAATTTCAGTCTTAAGAATTAAATGGAATAGCAGTTGATTGGATTAACATGCATATGGTCAGAACTGGTCCAATCCGAACATTGTTTCACATGCGTTGCTTCTACAATGAATGAGTAGTATGCAAAGGAGCAAAAATATAAATAGATATTGCCATTACCAGATTTGATAATCATGGTAGTCATCAGATGAACAAGCAGCTGCAATTGATGATGAAAGTTTAAAAAGTAGCTTCTTTTCCCCCAAATATGCATGGTGACCACATTAGAGAAATGACAGCAGGGGATACAGTGCAAGATTGATTGTTGATTTCCCTTATTACTGAAATCTATGTCAGCAATCTATCTCATTGATTGAGATTTCCTGGTTTCCCACTGGAAACTAAGACAAAATTGAAGGGTTGTTCAGATACTCTTTTATCTAGAGGCATTACCTGTGTCTACAAGGGTACCAAGGAATTGCTCCAAGTGGTAAATGTGGCTTCAAATTTTGTAAGCTATCTAGGCATGAAGGTCATAATGCTATTCGAACCTGATACTAAGCTACCACATTAGGGGTCAATGTATAACAATTAGGAGTAAGAATCCTTACTGATTTTCTCCTCCAGAGTAAATTATAGAAAACTACACTAATATTGCTAAGCTAAGACCTGAAATCTCCATGAATGTATCCTACAAACTATCCATTATACACGAGTGAAGCTACAATATAAAGAAACATTAAGTCTTGGATAAATTATAGTTTTTTTTTATATAGGTTGTTGGAAGTGCTGGGGATTTAGTTTCATTTTCTTGATACATCCCTCATCTTCCTCCCGCCCCCCAATTCACCTTTGTCTTCATCTTGTTTCTATATGTTTCTAAATCTTGGTGCGTATAAAGTCCGAAAATCTTACAAAGGGGAACTAAGCTGATTCGGGTTGGTTTCAGTTTAACAGTGAGTCACTGTCATTGCCTTGCTATTTGGTTAAAATTGGAATTCTGCACACACACACACACACACACACACACACACACAGTGTTATTATGCATACTTGCTTTGCTGTGGTTAGGGAAAGCTCCTATTCCAGTTCCCGATAACAGCTGTTAATTCATTTCAATGCCCTCTAATCTACAGTGTTACACAAATTCATTAATAAGTCAGAGTATAGTAATGTCATGCTGGTAAATGAGCAGCATATTATGTATTTTTCACATTTATAATCAAAGACACTGACTGGCCACAATAAATTTGACTATCTCTAGGTGGGGAGAAAAACAGCACACTGCTGGTAGAGCTACACACCTGCAGTGACAACTTTCAAAATCTATCCATAATAATATGTGATTTATAGAGATGTCATAGCTTTCTTTAAAGGCTGATTAGTACCTTCCACATCTGGCACCTGTCCAGGAGTATTTAATTATCTTTTTTAAACCCTTCATATTCCACTCTGAATTCTGTACATCTCCTCTGACGCTAATGAAGTAGGGCATTAAGGATGACTCAAGTCTCCTTTTAAATCCAGCAATACCTGACTTGTTATATGGAGTTCTGATTATTTTGTACTGGGCTGATCAATAAACGTATCTTGCAGCTTGATTGACTGCTGTTGCATTTCAGCTACAGCACCGGGATTTGAAGCATATTTCATCTCCCATTCGTTACATATGTCAGTCAACTGTCTTTGAAAACATGAAAGAACATAATGAAATCCCAATCAGTAGAATAGCACATTTTTTCTATTCATCTATAGATGAAGTATACATTATTGTTGTTGTACATTCTGAAATGCAATGCACTTTACAGCAGAAAGGGTAATGAAGATGTATCCATGATGGTCTGAAATTTGTCAGTCTAATTATTAAAATTAAACTCATTTCCAAGATACAGATAGTTCAAAGTGAGACATAACTGCAAATGACACGAATTATTCATGGGCCAAGAAAGGCTTACACTTTTCTTCTACCAACTAAAGTGTAAAATTACCCTTTAAGTTTCCAATTTGAAATACTCTTGTGATCAGAGATCTTCAATAAAAATGGTTTCAACTAAATACTTTTCAAGTAAGTAGGGATGATTGCAATTCAGAGCGATAATAATGTGTTCCGGGCTGCTTTGAAGTCGGACTGCTATATGAACAGTGATAGGGAACGTAGAGAATAAGATACCTTTTCCACTTTATCAGTAAATTGGAGGAAGAAATAAAAGGTTGAGATTAGATCTGATTGGGCAGGAGGTTACATCATCTGTTCCTGATTATGATTAGATGAAAAAATTGAAAAATAATAATTGAATACAGAGGGTAGAATTTAGACAAATACTGTCTGGTTGTTAAGTTTGCTTGGAGGAACAGTGCAAAGGGGTTGAAGTAAACCACAAGTCTGTAACATGTCTGACATCCCTTTTACTTCAAACGCTGAAGTTTCAAAAAAGACTCATTATCCTCTCCATAAAATAATGATCCCTGTACTGGCCAAGTGAGGTATAATGTTTACCTGGCAAAGGGGAGGATTCTGGATTATATTTGCTTTCAAAAAAAGTATTTTTTCAAAGCAACAAAGTGCTGAAGGAACTCAGCAGGTCAGGCAGCATCTATGGAAATGAATAAACAATTAACATTTCAAGCCAATATCCCTCTTCAGGACTGGAAAGTAAGGGGGAAGATGCCAAAATAAGAAGTTGGGGAAGGGGTTAGGCAAAGCCAGATGGGCTGGAAACCTATGGATTCTCACAGCTACCTGTACTATACCTTTTTCCACCCTATTACTTGCAAAAATGCCAACCCCTTCTCTCAATTCCTCCATCTCTGCCACATCTGTCCTCAGGATGAGGCTTTTCATTCCTGAACGAAGGAGATTTCTTCCTTTTTCAAAAAAGGGGGCTTCCCTTCCTCCACGATCAATGCTGCTCTCCACTGCATCTTGCCCTCAACTACCACCCCACCAGCCACCACATCCAGCACATAATTCTCTATAACTTCCACCATCTCCAAAGGGATCCCAGCACCAAGCACCCTTCCCTCCCCCCCCACTCCCTACTTTCTGCTTTCCGCAGGGGTCACTCCCTACGCAACTCCTATGTCCATTCGTCCCTCCCACTAATCTCCCTCCTGGCACTTAACCTTGCAAGCAGAGCAAGTGCTGCACCTGCCCCGATTCCTCCTCACTCACTACCATTCAGGGTCCCAAAGAGTCCTTCCAAGTGAGGCGACATTTCACCTGAGAATCTATGGACTCATATGCTGTGTCCTGTGCTCCTGGTGTGGCCTTCTGTATATCAGTGAGACCTGACCTAGATTGGGAGACTGCTTCGCCAAGCATCTATACTCAGTTCGGAAGAAAAGAGGGATCTCCCAGTGGCCACCCATTTTAATTCCACTTCCCTTTCCCATTCCGATATGCCAGTTCATGGCCTCCTCTACTGTCGCAATGAGGCCACACTCAGATTGGAGGAACACCACCTTATATTCCATTTGAGTAGTCTCCAACCTGACGGCATAAACATGCAACAAGACCAGTTGACAGCCAGGTGAGAAGAGGCAAGGAATAGAAGAAGATGGAGGGGGAAAGGGGATTTTCTTTTTTAACCAGGAGAAATCGATATTCATGCCATCAGGTTGGAGGCTAACCAGACAGAATACAAGGTGTTCCTTCTATTCGGAAACAGCTCTATTTCTATCTTTAATATCTCTATTTTTCCCTTTCAGGGTTCTTTTGAAGACCCTGACCTGGAGTTACACACTGACTTTGGTTCTTTGCGAAAATGGGTCCCACTCTCAGGGTCTCATGACAGGCCATTATTCGATATACCAAGGACACAGCCTGGAAGATTAGCGCGCCTTCAGAGTTTTGGGATTCATGGCTCTGGAGGTGGGTGGACTCGAGGCTGGTCCCTCCGCAGAATCTGTGTGTCATGGGAGTACATGGAAGATCAAAAGCAACAAGCTGGCTGGTGGCTGTGTGCCCGGAGACCTGAATTCTTTGGGCACAGAGCTCAGAAAAAGCGACACAACAGACAGTTAACATCGTAAATCAGTGAGTTGTTTGTTATGTCTTCCTCTTGTTGTGAAACGGGGACACTTCTTTTTCTCTTATTACGGAGGGAGAGAGCCTCTGGTATGTCAAATTACCGGCTGAAAAAGTAGTCTTTGGGGTACTGCAAGTCTGTGTCCTTATTGATGCTTTGCTGCACACTTGAGTGGTCGGTGGGGGTGCTGTTGTTTTTTTTACTGGTGGGGGGAGCATCTACTGGCCGATGCTTACGTGTGGGGGTGGAGCTGGGGGGCGTTGGGGTTCTAACATTTAACTGTCATTCATTCTTTGGGGTACTCCTCTGTTCTTGCGGATGTTTGCAAAGAAAAAGAATTTTAGGATGTATGTTGTCTACATTTCTCTGACATTAAATGTACCTTTGAAACCCTGAGGGTGGCCACATCTTAGTACAAGAGGAGGCCATGGACCGACATCTCCGAATGGGGATGAGAATTGTAAGTAAAATGCTTGACTGCTTTTGGCGGATGGAGTGGGGGTGCTCAACGAAGCGATCCCTCAATATAGTCACCATTGTAGAGGCCGCACTGGGAGCACCGGAAATAATAGATGATCCCAACAGATTTGCAGGTGAATTGTTGCCTCATCTGAAAGGATTGTTTGAGGACCTGAATGGATGCGAGGGAGGAAGTCTATGGGCAGGTGCAGCACTTACGTCGATTACAGGGTTTAGTGCCAGGAGGGAGATTAGTGGGAGGAAATGATGGAGGGGTATCACGGAGGGAGCGATCCCTGCTGAAAGCAGAAGGGGAGGCGTGGTAAAGATACATTTGGTGGTAGGGTCCGTTTGGAGATGGCGGAAGTTGTGGAGGATGATGGAGTGGATGGGAAGGTTCATAGAGTGGTAGGCAAGGACAAGATGAACTCTCTCTCTCACTGTTAAGACTTTAGGAACATGGGGTGAGCACGGATGTCCAGTAAGTGGAGCAGATTTGGGTGAGGGCAGCATCAAGGGTGGAGGAAGGGAAAGCCTGTTCTTTGAAGGAGGACGTCCCAAGAGCAGATGCGGCAGAGAAGGAAATAAAGCATTTTAACAGGAGACAGGGCGGGAAGAGGTATAGTCAAGATAACAGCTGGAATCAATACGTTTATAAAAGATGTTGGTCGACAGTTTGTCTCCAGAGATTGTGTGATCAAGAAAGGGGAGAGAGGTGTCAAGAAATGAACCAAGCAAATTTAAGGGCAGGGTGGAAGATGAAGGCAAAGTTGATGATAAGCTCAGAATGGGTGTATGAAGCAGCACCAATGCAGTCATCAATAGAGCGGAGAAGGAGTTGAGAAGCATACCAGCAAAAGGATTGGAACATGGGTTTCTCTACATAGCCACTGAAGGAGCAGGCATAGCTGGGGCCCATGCTATGGTCATGGCTATCCCTTGAGTGTTGAGAAAGTGGGTAGAGTTGAAGGAAAAATTGTTGAGGGCAAGGACCAGTTCCATCAGACTGAGGAGGGGAACTGGTTGTATCTCTTATTTAGAAAGAAGCAGAGAGCTTTAAGGCGTTCTTCATAGCTTCCTTAGGGAGAGAGCAGGGAAGAAGTACCCTTCCTATGGCTAGTTCTAGTGAGATGGTGGTGGGCTTGGATGCAGTGGCCTCTCTGGGTCCAACCAAACATAGTATTGTATTTTTTAAACACAATTTTTACAATCGCAGGACACTGCGGGATATTCAGAACTTCAAGTACCGCAGGTCTACCCCAGTAGTGAACTACTAAACAGCAGAAGAGCTGGACTTGGTGCAGACTATGTTGCTGCATGCTACAGAAAGACATTGGAGATGGTGCACGAAAGTGATGTATGGCAAACAGCAAGTGATTGCCTTGGACATTATTCTTGTGATCACAAGACCCTGTTGGGCATTGGCAATGTAGAATACTGCAAGTTCGATTCACTGGTTTATTGGTGAGACTGACAGTGGAGGAGCTGTGTTGCTTCAGTTGCAGCATGGGGTCACCAGTTGCAGCCGCCCAGGAGAGGAAACACCGGAGGTGGTGCGGTGTGGCGTCCATGCTGGTCTGGGGGCTGGCCCCTCCCATCAGTACTGCCTCTCAGTGTTCACTCGGCAAAAGACAAGTTGGATGGCGTTCATCTGCAGACTACTGTCGGCTTATTCTTGCTGACAACATCCATGCACCACCAATCCCCAGGGCATGACACACTCATGGACTTGGACTATATTATATTTTTTTACTGACTGTTTACTACTATCTTATGCATACTGTATGTGCATTGTGCTGTGTATGATGTTGGTACTGTGTTTTGTACCTTGGCCCCAGAGGAACACTGCTTCATTTGTCTGTATTCATTGCTATTCACGTATGGTTTAATGACAATTAAACTTAAACTTGAACTTCCTTCATGCCATTTTATTGATGAGCCTTAACTCTGCACATCCAGCAGCTTAGACCTCTGAAGCTTTTGTAACATTCCACTTACCAGCTCTCCAGCAGGATGGCGGAATAACATTCCGAGTATCAACTCTTTTGGTAAACGCTTTTCAGTCATCACTCAAAGAGTATTTCATTATGAGACAGACAAGCTGGATCAAATGGTTTGAATCTGTGCCCACTCAGGGTATTCCCATTTCCCCAATGGGGGCAATGTGCCTTGGTCAGTTAACCTACCAGTCTGCGTGGTAGATTTGGGAAATGTGGAAAAAAAGCAGAGCCGCCACTGGAATTCCATTTTATCACAGGGTGAAGCTGCTTTTAAAACAGCTCTTACCAGTATTATTTAAACCCTTATCGTGAAGGACAGTGTGTCAGCCTGGTGAGTTACCTCATTTTCTAAGCACATATCCACAACTTAAATTCCCTTCAAAATTTTGTAAGTCAAATGCACTGAATTCTCAAACATTCTGGTTACTTAAATGGGTCATTATCATTTTATCTCAGAGGCAATGGCTTCAGTTACTATGTTCACACGATATCATTGTGGGTAAAGATCATTATGACACAGGTGCAGATTTACAGAATTACATCATTCAGACATCAACACTCCTCATACATTAAAACTTTCATTCTCGCAAACCTTCTCCAGCAACCTCCCCCCCCCATGCCAGCACATCCTGTCTTATATAAAGGCCCAAAACTGCCAATAAAACTCCAAGTGCAGTTTGACCAATGCTTTATAAAGCCGCAGCATTAAATTCATGTTCCTACATTCTCGTAGTCTTGAAATGAATGCTAACATTACATTTGTCTGCCTTACCACTGACTCAACCTGCAAGTTAACCTTTTGGGAATCCTGCACAAGGACTCCCAAATCTGTTTGCATATCTGATTTTTGAAATCTCTCCCCATTTAGAAAATAGTCTATGCCTTTATTCCTTCTACCGAAGTTCATGACCATACACTTCCCTACACTACATTTCATCTCCACTTTGCTCATTCTCCTAATCTAAGTCCTCTGCAGACTCCGTGCTTCTTCAACACAACCGCCAAAGGATTCCAAAAGATTTGTCAGGCAAGATTTCTCCTGAAGGAAACCACGCTGACTTTTGTCTATTTCATCATGTCCCTCCAAGTACCCTAAAACCTCATCCTTAATAATGGGCTCCAACATCTTCCCAACCATTGAAGTCAGGCTAACTGGCGTATAATTTCCTTTCTTCTGCCTCCCCCCCTCCTTAAAGAATGGAGTAGCATTTGCAATTTTCCAGTCCTCCAGAACTATTCCAGAATCTAGTCATTTGTGAAAGATCACTACTAATGCCTCCAGAATTTCTTCAGCTACCTTCTTCAGAACTCTGGGATGTAGTCCATTTGGTCCATGTGACTTAACTACTTTCAGACCTTTCAGCTTCCCAATAGCCTCTCTTTAGTAAGAGCAACTATACTCCCTTCACTGACAGCTCTCAAAACTTGGGCATATTCTGACTGTCGTCCACAGTGAAGACTGACACAAAACTTCAAATGGCATTTCTTTGTCCCCTTTACTGCCTTTCCAGCATAATCTTCTAGCGATTTCATATCCACTCTCACCTCTTATTTTACTCATTATATATCCGAAAAAGCTTTTGGTATTCCCCTTAATATTTTTGGCTGGCTTCTCTTCATTTCATCTTTCCTTTTCATGCACCATCAATTTTGTTGCCTTCTCTTGGTTTCTGAAAGCTTCTCAATCCTCTAACTTACAATTAATTTTTGCTATATTATATGCCATCTCTTTTCCTTATATGCTGTGTTTGTATTTCCTTATCAGTCATGGTTGCCTCACCCGCCCTTTAGAATACTTTTTCATCTTTGGGATGCATCTATTCTATGCCTTCTGAATTGCCCCAGAAACCCCAGCTATTGTAATTCTGTCATTATCCCTGTTAGTGTCCCCTTCCAACCAACTTTGGCATGCTCCCCTTTCATACCTCTGTGTACCTTTACTCTGCTGTAAGACATCTGACCTCATCTTCTCCCACTTAAACCATAGTGCAAATTCTATCATATTATGAATACTGTCCCTCTAAGGGTTCCTTTACCTTATGCTCCCTATTCAAATCTGGTTCAATACACAATACCCAATTGTGAATTGGATTTCCCCTAGTGGACTCAACCACAGGTTGCTCAAAATATAAACAAAAAAAATTCTTGTAGGCATTCTACAAATTGCCTTTCTTGGGATCCAGTACCAATCTATTTTCACAATCTACCTGTACATTGAAATCCCTCATGACTATTGTAACATTGTTCTGTTTACAAGGGCACCCTGCCAAGGCCAGGTTTGCTGCCCACCTCTCATTGCACTGACAGGATAGTGTTGGTCCTTCTTCTTCAGCAATTATGGAACAGGCGATTTTGAAAATTGGCCAACAAAAAGAAAGATTCCTCCTTGCATTGGGGAAAGAACAATAATAATAATAATAATAATGCAGTCTTGCCCTTCCCATCCAAGGAAAGGAATGAACCCTTGATTCAGTTCAAGTTTGAAATCACAAAGTCAAATCTGCAAACTTGTACTTGGGAGGAGCTGAGGCACTTGGATTCACACAGGGAAGATTTGTTGATTTAAAAAACATACATCTATTTATTCAGGATTTGGGTGTTATCAGCAAGACCAGCAGTCATTGTCCAGCTGCAAGGGCTTTATGAAAGTGTGAGTAAATCCCTTCTTCATCCACTGCAATCCTGGTGGAGATACTCTAACCCATCTGGTACTTTTCCCATTTTGATACATAATTTGAAAATACTTAGCTTTTTGAAAGTTATCTATTTAATATTTTAAACATTTTGATTTATGTTCAAGATATGATCAACTTAAAAAATATTTACTGTAATTCTGAAGAATAGAACAAGAACAAATGTAGATTTAGAAAAAAACTGCAATTTTACTTGTTTTATTTTTTTTTCCCCTGAAGTCATGGAAGTACCTTATGAAAACTATCGAGGGAATGGACTTTATAATATGAAATAGTATTAAGGCATCTGGATGAAGTAGAATTCACGGAAAAATTACAATGAAAAAAAAAACAGAAAATAGGAATGAAATTGCAAGTTTTATTCATGGCCTATTAACATACATTAGGAAAAAAAATCTAAATTATTGTGATGAGAAAAATGCCAAGTTTACATCAAAGATAACATAAAAACAAACAAGAGGGCAAATAATACAGCAAAACTTAGCGGGCAGTTAGAGGATTGGTATGATTTTAAAAATCTACAGAAGCAACTAAAAAAACAATAAAGAGGGTAATGATGGTAGGCTAGCCAAAAGTAGCAAAGAGGGTACCAAAAGCTTTTTCAGATATATAAAGAGGAAAAGAGTGGATATTGGAGCACACTAGAGAGGCAGTAATGGAGGACAAAGAAATGGTGAACTAACTTGCATAAAAATTGCTGGTGAACACAGCAGGCCAGGCAGCATCTATAGGAAGAGGTACAGTCGATGTTTCGGGCAAGACCCTTCGTCAGGACTAACGGAAAGAAGGGATAGTAAGAGATTTGAAAGTGGGAGGGGGAGGGGGAGATCCGAAATGATAGAAGACAGGAGGGGGAGGGATGGAGCCAAGAGCTGGACAGGTGATTGGCAGAAGGGATATGAGAGGATCATGGGACACGAGGCCCAGGGAGAAAGAAAGGGGGAGGGGGGAAGCCCAGAGGATGGCAAGGAGAATAGTAAAAGGGACAGAGGGAGAAAAAGAGAGGGAAAAAAAAATATATAATAATAAACAAATAACAGATGGGGTATGAAGGGGAGGTGGGGAATTAACAGAAGTTAGAGAAGTCAACGTTCATGCCATCAGGTTGGAGGCTACCCAGACGAAATATAAGGTGTTGTTCCTTCAACCTGAGTGTGGCTTCATCTTGACAGTACAGGAGGCTGTGGATAGACATATCAGAATGGGAATGGGACATGGAATTAAAATGTGTGGCCACTGGGAGATCCTGCTTTCTCTGGCGGACAGAGCGTAGGTGTTCAGCAAAACTGTCTCCCAGCCTGCGTTCACCAGCAATTTTTATGTATGTTGCTTGAAATTCCAGCATCTGCAGATTTCCTAGTGTTTGCGGTGAACTAACTTATGTATTTTGTGTCAGTCTTCATTATTGTAGACCAGAAATTCCAGAGTGTCAAGGGGCGGAAGTCAGTGTAGTTGCCATTACTAAGGAGAAGATGCTTGGGAAGCTGAAATGTGTGAAGGTAGATACATCACCTGGACCAGGTGGACTACAGCACATGGTTCTGAAAGATGTAGCTGAAAAGATTGTGGAGGGATTAGTAATAATGATCACTAGATCACTAGATTCTGGAATGGTTCAGGAAGACTGGAAAATTGCAAACGTCACTCTACTCTTTAAGAAGGGAGGTAGGCAGAAGAAAGGAAATTATAGGCCAATTAGGCTAGATAATGGTTCAGTGGTTGGGAAAATGTTGGAGTCCATTATTAAGGATTAGCTTTAGGGGTACATGATAAAGTAGGCCCAAGTCAGAATGGTTTCCTTAATGATCTAATTTGTCATCTTGTCTGACAAATCTGTTGGAATTCTTTGAGGAAATAACAGGCAGGAAACACAAAGGAGAGTCAGTAGATGTTGTTCACTTTGATTTTCAGAAGACCTTTGACAAGGTGCTACACATGAGGCTGCTTAACTAGATATGGTATTACAGAAAAGATACTAGTATGGATAGAAGATTGGTTGATTGGCAGGAGGAAAAGAGTTGGAATATAGGGGGCCTAATCTGTTTGACTGCTGATGACAAGTTGTGTTCCGTAGGGGGCACTATTGGGACCACTTGCTTTCATGACTTGGATGACAAAATTGACGGCTTTGTATCCACGTTTGTGGAGAATACAAAGATAGGTGGAGGAGCAGGTAGTGTTGAGGAAGCCAGGAGTCTGCAGATGGATTTAGATTGTGAGAGTAGGCAAAGAAGCAGCAGGTGGAATATCGTGTAGGGAAATATACAGTCACATACTTTGGTGGAAGGAATAAAGGTGTAGACCAAAAATTGGAGGTGCAAAGTCCTTGTGTATGATTCCATAAGGGTTAGCTTTTAATTTGAGTTAGTAGCAAGGAAGGCAAATGCAATATTAGCATTCACTTTGAGATAACTAGAATACAAAGGCAAAGATATGATGCTGAGGCCTTATAAGACATTGGTCAAATCACACTTTGAGTATTGTGAGCAGTTTGGGCCCCTTATCTAAGAAAAGATGTGCTGGCATTGGAAATAGCTCCCAGGAACTTCACGAGAATGATTCCAGGAATGAAAGTGTTGATGCATGAGGAGCGTTGATGCATGCACGTTGATGGCTCCGGGCCTTTACTCGCCAGAGTTTGAAATAAGGTGGGGGGGGGGGATCTCATCGAAACCTATTGAATATTGAAAGGCCTCGACCGAGTGGATGTGGAGAGGATGTTTCCTGTAATAGTCAAGTGTAGGACCAAGGGCACAGTCTCAGAATAGAGGGACATCTATTTAGAACAGAGATGAGAAGGAATTATTTTAGCCAGAGGATGGCAAATTTGTGGAATTGAATTGAATTGGCTTTATTTCTTACATCCTTCACATATATGAGGAGTAAAAATCTTTATGTTATGTCTCCACCTAAATGTGCAATGAGCAATCATAGTAATTTATAATAAATAGAACTGTCAATGTAACATAGAGATACACTCAAATCAGCATGAGTTGATCAGTCTGACGGCCTGGTAGGAGAAGCTGTCCCGGAGCCTGTTGGTTCTGGCTTTTATGCTATGGTACTGGCAGCAGCTAGACTAGATTGCGGTTGGAGTGACTCGGGTCCTCATTGATCCTTTGGTCCCTTTTTCCACACCTGTCTTTGTAAGTGTCCTGAATCATGGGAAGTTCACAACTACAGATGCGCTTTGCTACCCACACCCCTCTCTGCAGAACCATGCGACCGAGGGAGGTACATACAGTTCCCATACCAGGCAGTGATACCGCCAGTCAGGATGCTCTCATTGTCACGGACGGCCGTAGGGGCCAAGTGACTGAGTATATTTAAAGCAGAATTTGGTAGGTTCTTGGTTAATAAGGGCATCAAAGGTGATGGGGAGAAGGCAGGAAAATCGGGTTGAGAGGGATATTAAATCAACCATGATTGAATGGCAAAGCCATCTCGATAGGCTGAGTGGTCTGATTCTGTTCCTACGTCTTGTAGTCTTTACTGGAATTTTTCAATTTGCTTTATTAACTAGAGTATTTTTTAATATATAACTGAAGTCTCTCACCTGTATCAGGATTATGGTTAACACGTAGCTCAGAGTGGAAGTGAGTGATTACAAGAAAAGCAGGAAAAGGAAATACAGATGTTTCAGAGAACCTCCTGAGCAATTTAATAGCTAAGCAATACCTGATTGCATTGCTCTCTAAAACTATCAGAGTCACGATCAGGTGGCTCAGGGGTATGGGGTGGTGGGGGAAGAGGGGAAGAGAGTTGTTTTGTGCTCCTTCATGTGCGTGTTGCTGCCTGTCCTTCAGAGCTGACTTAATGTAATTAGTTTGCTTATCCTGGCAATGGATCTGGCGGATTATTTTAAGAATCTGTGTTGGTATATAGCTTTGAGATACTTGCTGAAGGTAGTCCATGTCCCAGAATTACACAGGAGGATGGGGAATACAGCTGTCAATTAGACCATCAGCTTTAAATAGGGTCTGAGCTCTTGATATTCTGACTTCCTTTTCTCCTCTGATGAGTTCTCCATACAGCTGAGCTACCCACGATACCCTCGTCTTGGATCAAGCTGCACTCCCAGGAATTCACTCGTCTCCATCGGTAGACAGAAGACAAGGTTCAAGGATATACTTAAAGCGTCCCTGAAAGAGGGCAACATCCCTACTGCCTTATGGAAATCCCAGCCAGATAGATTAAGAGGAACCAATATGTCTGTGCAGACATCAACATGATTGCAGGATGACATGTTATCCTCCTGGATGCTAACTGCACAACAGCTGGAATTACCATGAGGAAAAGAAGTGGGGATGGTGAACAGATACCATTGATGGAAGCAGCAAAAACAAGTTATTGTGTGTAACTGTTAAGGGTTAGGAAAACTATGAGCAGGACCTTGCATTTTACTGACTTTATCAATGGTATCTATGGATTTCTTGTTGTACTGCAGTACAACACTGATTAAGACGAAATATCATAATATTAGAAAGATAGAGTGGCATTGCTGTGGACTGGTCATGACAGAATTTATTTGGTTCACGTTCACAAGCAGTACAAGTTCCAAACTACAACCTGGAATATTCTGTAGGCAGCCAATGCATGTGGAGGATATTGAGGACATAACAATACTCTACTAAACAAATGGATTACTCCTTTTGTTACGTGCCAGTGAATATAGATATAAAACCAGAGTAAAATCAAATGCCTGGCTGCAGATTTGGTGCATCTGAAGGGGCTTTAGATATCAAGGGTGCTTGGACAAGTAGTGGGGGTGGATGGTTCTGCACTGTGAAAGTAGCACCTATTCAAATTATTCCCATTTATACAGGATTTGTGTTTTGAGTCATGGGATATGCCAGAGCTGTGAAAGTATTTTGGTGGTGGAAATGGGTTCTGGGAAATAGCAGTGAAAAGGAGAGAGGTGGCTAAAATAGATCAGCTCCAACTCCATAAAAACAAGAAGGTGTAAGGTAGCTTGCTGTGCATGGATTAAGTTAGGTTACTGAGCTGTAGCTGCAATTAGCCACTTGGGATTACGATGTTGCAGCAATAATGAAGACCTAATTGAAAGTGGAAAAAGAACAGGACTGACTTCCAAATATACCTCGACACAAAAGTACTGATTAAGGAGGCATATCATAATACGGAAAAGACAAAGAGGGGATATGTTTAAAGAGTGGGGAAAATATTAAAGGGAATCCAAAAAAAAATTCTACAGTCCCATAAAGAATGAAGTGATGGTAAGACGGGAAGTAGGGCTTGTGATGGGTCAGAAAGGAAATCTACTCATGAGGCAGAGAAGGTGGCTGACGGAATGCAGAGGTGCTTTATACCAAACTGCACCAATGCTGCATTCTCAGCGAAAGAAACTGCAGCTTGAGGTACTGGATGGGCTAAGAATTGTGAGACAAATTTCTGGAAGTGTAATCTGTACTTAAAATGGATAATGTGGAGGTAAGGTAGGTTGCTGAGAGAAAGGCAGAAGGAAACTCTAGAGGTTCTGGCCATAATCTTTCAAACATCCAGAACATTAAGTATGTTGCTTGAAGTATGGAAAATTACAAATGCCAAACTTTTATTTAAAAGGATGTGTGGGTTCAAACCCAAAAGGTGCAGCTAATTAACATAACCTTAGTAATGGGGAAAGGTTTAGAAAAAATAGTTAAAGGTGTTTAGAAATTATAATTAAAGGTAGAATTAATAATCATTTGGACTTGCAAAGATTAGGCAAAACCAACAAGGATTTGTTAAAGGAAAATTGTATAAAATTCACTTGGTAGATTTTGTTGAAATAGTAATAGCTGGCTGTACTCATGGATATGATAGTAATGCAGTGGTTAAGTTACAGGACTGCTAATGCAAGTTCAATTCAACCATGGTAACTGAGGAATTTAAATTCAGTTAATCAGCTACAATTTTAAGAAATGATGATGACGGATTGTGGTTAAAACCTAATTGGTTCATTAATTTTCCTCAAGGGAGATGATATGCCATGCATATGTAACTCCAGTCCGACACCAGTGTGGTTTTCTCTTAAGGGACTATTGAAACAGCAATCCACCCTGTGCAGATATGAATGACAAATTCTGGGCTTGCCTGTGCTGTCCACATCCTGGAGGAAAAAATAATTTACTGAAATAGAACAAAAAGGAAAATGTTTTGATGTGGAGTTAATGGCATTTACTGAAGACCTGTGTAATAAGCTTGCCTTTGACCACTGAAGAACAAAGGGAGTTATGAAAAAAAAATTGAAATATATGACCATAAACAGATCAACAGTGATTTTTTGGAAAGGAGGGAAGTGTACAATGGATATCACAGGGACCAACACCAGGAATGACTGTTTCTCATAACTTATGCTGATGATTTGAAGGTGTGTGTGAGGCACTAATATTTGCTTCTGCAATTTTCCAACAAAATTGAGAAATGTAGTGAAATCCAAGGAGGGCAGTAATTGACAACAGGTTGGTGGAAGGTGCAGATTAAGTTTAATGGAGAATAATGCAAAGTGATGTATATTTGCAGGTAGAAAGAGAAAAGGCAGTAGATGCACGTGGGCAAGCTGTAGAAGAACATAAAAGATCTGGAGGGTATATAGTGTAATGAAACACATTAAGTATATACAGCAAAAAGGAAGATATATTAACAAGGGGGCTCAAGGGGTCAAGGCTGAAAGTAGAAACAGGGGACTGAATTTTTAATGATCAGCCACGACTATACTGAATGGCAGAGCATGCTGGACAGACTAAACAGCTTACAATTTCTCTGCTTCAATTTGTATAGATCATTCAAGATGATAGGGCAGATTTAGAAAGTGGTTAAAAAAATACAAAATTCTTGGCTTTATTATCAGAAGGTTTGGTACAAGAACGAGGAAGTTACATTTAACCCTTCGTAAATCACTAGTTTAGCTGAAACTCGAAGATGGGACAAGTTTAATTGGCATTGTAGGCCTGTTCCTGTGTTGTATTATTTCACTCTCCATTGTGATATTCACCCTCTATTATATTACATCTCTGGAGAATATGGGATGACTTTCTTGTGAACCTCCTCTGAACCCTCTCCAATGTCAGCACATCTTTTCTTAGATAAGTGGCCCAGAACTGCTCACGATACTCTAGGTGAGGCCTCGCCAGTTTCTTATAAAGCCTCAGTATTACATCCTTGCTTTTATATTCTAGTCCTCTTGAAATGAATGCTAACATTGCATTTGCCTTCCTCGTCACTGACTCAACCTGCAAATTAAACCAGGGAATCCTGCACGAGGACTCTCAAATCCCTTTGCACCTCAGATTTTTTTAATTTTCTGCCAGTTTAGAAAATAGACTATGCTTTTATTCCTTCTATCAAGGTGCGTGACCATATACCTCCTGACACTGCCCGCTACTTCTTTGCCCATTCTCATAATTTGTCTAAGTCCTTCTGCAGCCTCGCTGCTTCCTCAATACTACCTGTCCTCCACCTATCTTGGTATGTCCACAGACTTTGCCACAAAGCCATTCACTGCATCATTCAAATTATTGACATACAACGTAAAAAGAAGCAGTCCCAACACTGATCCATGCAAAACACCATTCACCAGCAGCCAATCAGAATAGGCTCCCTTTATTCCCACTCCTTGCCTCCTGGCAGTCAGCCATTGCTCTATCCGTGCTAGTAATACCACAGGCGAGGGGTCTCCAACCCTTTTTGCACCGTGGACTGGTTTATTAGTGACAATATTCTTGCCGACCGGGGGGGAGGGTAGGGCTGCCAATGGACAAGAGTAGCAGTCAAATACGCAAACAACAGGAATTCTGCAGATGCTGGAAATTCAAGCAACACACATCAAAGTTGCTGGTGAACGCAGCAGGCCAGGCAGCATGTGTAGGAAGAGGTGCAGTCGACGTTTCAGGCCGAGACCCTTCGTCAGGACGAAGGGTGGGTCTCGGCCTGAAACGTCGACTGCACCTCTTCCTACAGATGCTGCCTGGCCTGCTGCGTTCACCAGCAACTTTGATGTGTGTTGTTAGTCAAATATGTTGGGTTTACCCCAAGAAAGACTACAATGACCATGAAGCCTTGCGCGGGCAGTAGTGCGCATGAGTGACTTGCACACGCGTGTACGTGCCGATTTTTTTCTACAAATCATTTTTGGCGATTCTGTTCGGGGGGGGTGTTAATCACAACCAGAATATAGGTGATAAGTGGCTAATACACTCAATTTTGTTTCTTAAAGGGTTTATCTAACGAATTTAATATTAAACACACAGCACGTATTTCCTCGCATGAATATAGTGAGTCGTCAATTATAAGTCACTTATAAGTCAATAGTATCATAACATTTTAAGTAACGTTTGGATATTAAACACACAGCACATATTTTCCTCATATGAACATATAAAATCATTGCAACACACCAGTATCGCTGAATCAGTGGGAGCCCTGGGCTTGTTTTCCTGCAACAAGATGGTCCTATCGAGGAGTGATGGGAGACAGCGATACTCGAAGGGGGTTCCTTATGTCCAGTCTATTCCGCAATTTAGTTTTCATTGCATTCATTGCAGAGATATGTTGGAAATGGAAGCAATGTTTTCAGCGTTTTCGTAGCTATCTCAGGATATTTAGTCTTGATTTTGATCTGGAATGCTGGCAGAGATGTTAGGTCAAACATACTTTTCAACCCACCGTCATTTGCAATCTCGAGGAATTGATCTCTTTCCCACGCTGACATGGATGACGAGTGTGTAATGACCTCAAGCTCAACAGTGCGTGACAGGGAATGAGAAAAGGTGCAGCTGACTCATGTTGCCAAATCATTTATTGTTTCCTCGCGGCCCGGTAGCACATGCTTTGCTGCCCAGTGGTTGGGGACCGCTGCCATAGGCTCTTATCTTCTTAAGCAGCCTCAAGAGCAGCACTTTGCCAAAGGCCTTCTGGAAATCCAGGTAGATAACATCCACCAATTCTCTTTTGTCTATCCTGTCTGTTATCTCCTCAAATAATTCCAACAAATTTCTCAGGTAAGATTTTCCCTTAAGGAAATGATGCTGGCTATGGCCTAGTTATCATGTACTTCCTGGTACCCTGAAATCAAATCCTTAATAATCAATGACAATATTGCCTCAACCACTGAGGTCAGGCTAACTGGCCTAAAATTTCCTTTCTTCTGCCTCTCTCCATTCTTGAAGAGTGGAGTGTTATTCACAATTTTAACAGGCTCAGAACTATACCAGAATATATTGATTCTTGAAAGTTCATTCCGAATGCCTTCACAATCTCTTCAGCTACCTCTTTCAGAACTCTGGGTGTAGTCCATCTGGTGCAAGTGACTTATCTACGATACCTTCAGACCTTTCATTTTCCCAAGCATCTTCTCCCTGGAGATAACAACTGCAGTCATTGACTCCTGGTACTCTTGAACATCTGGTCTACTTCTACTGTTTTCTACAGTGAAATCTGATACAAAATACTTACTAAGTTTATCCTCCATTTCCTTGTCCCCCATTACCACCTGTCCAGCAGTCCAATATCTACTCTTGGATCTCTTTTACTCTTCACATATCCGAAAAAAAAACTTTTGGTATCCTCTTTGATACTACTGGCTAGTGTGCCTTCATAGTTTATTCTTTTCCCCCCTTATGGGTTTTTTTCAGTTGCCTTCTTTTGGGTTTTAATTTTCCCAATCCTCTGACTTCCCACTAAGTTTCGATCTATTCTATGCCCTCACTTTTGCTTTTATGTTGGCTTTGATTTCCTTGTCAGCCACAGTTCTGTCATCCTGCCTTTAGAATACTACTTCTTTGAGATGAATATATCCTGCACCTTCCAAATTGTACTCAGAAACTCCTGCCATTGCTGCTCTGTTATCATCCCTGCTAGTGTCCCCTTCCAAACAACTTTGGCCAGCTCCTTTCTCATGAATCTGTAATTCCCTTCACTCCACTGTAATACTGATACACCTGACTTCAGCTTCTCCCTCTCAAATTGCAGGATGAATTATATCATGTCATGATTACTGCCTCCTTTGGATTCCTTTATCTTAAGCTCCCAATCAAATCTGGAATAGCTGATCTCCAAATGAGTTCAACCACAAGCTGCTCTAAAAAGCCATCTTGTAGGCATTCTACAAATTCTCTCTTTTCTGGCCCAGCACCAACCTGATTTTCCCAATTTAACAGCATATTGAAATCTCTCATCACAATTATAACATTGCCCTTTTGACATGCCTTTTCTATCTCTCATAAGAATTTCTAGCCTGCAACCTGCCTACTATTTGAAGGCCTGTATATAACTCCCATCAGGGTCTTTTTACTCTTTCAGTTTCTTAACAATATCCACAAGGATTCCGCATCATCCGATCCTATGTCACCTTTTTTAAGGACTTAATTTCAATTTTTAAGCAACAGAAACATGCCAGCACTCTGCCTTCCTGCCTGTTCTTCTGATACAATGCACATCTTTGAATGCTCAGCTTCCAGCTATAATCTTTCAGCCATGACACAGTAATGCCTACAGTGTCATACCTGGCAATCTCCAACTGCGCTACAAAATAATCTACCTAATTCCGTATACTGCATGCATTCAAATGCAACACCTTTGGTCCTGTATTCATCACCTTTTTTGAGTTTGTCCCCTTTTATACTGCAACTCATTCCACTGTCTGCCTGTATTTTCTGACGGTCTCACTACACACTGCCTCTGCTGGTAAACCAACAGCCCTATCATACTGGTTCCTATCTCTTTGCCGAGTTAGTTTAAACTCTCCACAACAGCTCTCGCAAACATGACTGTAAGGATGTTGGTCCTCCTTGGGTTCAGGTGTAACCCGTCCCTTTTGTACAGGTAATACCGTCCCCAGAAGAGATTGCAATGATCCAGAAATCTGAAACACTGACCCTTGCACTAGTTTCTCAGCCATGCATTAATCTGCCAAATCATTCTATTCTTACCCTCACTGGTGCGCGGCACAGGCAGCAATCTGGAAATTACTACCTAGTGGTCCTGCTTTTCAGCTTTCAACCTAGCTCCCTAAATTCTCTCTTCAGGACCTTCTCATTTTTCCTAGCTATTTCACTGGTGCCAATACGTACCAGGACTTCTGGTTGATCACCCTCCCCCTTTAGAATCTAGCCTTCCTGTATGCTGCACCTTTCTGCAACTCTTTCTGAAATACTTTAAGAATTGTAGCAATCTTGCAGGAGGTGGTCTCCTGGCCCTTTAAGCCTGTATTACCATTCATCAAGATCAGGCTGATCATCTCCCTCAGTGCCAACTTCATAAAGAGATAATTCTAAAGCTTTACAATCCTCTAATTAAAATAATTCTTCCCCATCTCAATCATATTTCAGCCTACCCTTTACTCTCAACCAGTAAAAAATATCATCCCTGCAATGGCTCTATCAAGCCCTTTAAAAATTTTGTAAGTTTTTTTTGTGTGAAGGTGACCTCTCATTCTTCTAAACTCTGTCTGATCTCTCCTCACAGAGTAAACTCACCATCCTTTGAACCAGAGTAGCAAATCTTTGCTGCATTTAATCTATAGCAAATGCATTCTTTCTTAAGTCATTAAATTAAGTCAACTTCATTCAATAAACTGCCTACACCAAAGATATTTGCCATTGTCAAGTTTACTGGAGGAACACCAACTGCTGGCTTCAATTTACATGCAAAATGATAAAGAAAATAACATTTAAAAATAATTTATTAGAAGAATTAAACTAAAAATTGGAAAAAGCAGCAATTACTCTTTTAAAGTCACATATAAATGTTGCAGATTTCTTAAACACACTTAAGCTTAAACCTAGTTGTGCGAACTTTTGATCTAACCATGAGGTAGGGTGAGGTTCTAAGATTGGTTTATAATAGAGTACAATTTTTAAAAATATTAGGTTGCAGTAAAGGAACTATTTTGAAAGGAACGCCTCCAGGAATGTCTCCAAGTGGACATCAGTTTGCATATTCTCATTGTGTTAGATGGCACCACCACAGTAGAAGCTCCGTGGAAGACTTAGTTCACGCTGCTGATGCTGGAATCATCAGAATGAATACAACCAAGACAAAGTTCTGCACAATTCATCCACGTGTTAGTAAGATTTTGGAACTTTCCTTCAAGAATTTAGTTGTATGAAATTCCATGATGACTAAATGCAGACTACAGAAGAAACATGACTGAAAGCCATTTTTCACACCTATTTGTTAGTGTATACAGTAGCATCCTCTTGCCCACCTCATCTCATCACCACAGGATGCAATAAAATTTGTCTTTAATGTTCTTTGTTGGCATGGTAGCAGCTTTAAGAATAAAAAAAGTTGTTCACTCCAGAACTGGTTGAAAATCTCTTTTAAACTCATGACCTTTGCTCAGCTCAGTCTTGCCTTGCTCATATTTGGTCTTTTTCCCAATTCATAAAACAGCTGTCTTATGATTCTGTGAACCTCAACAACGCCCTCTTTTTGTTTTGTCCCAAATGGTGTGCACTTGGTATTTGTCAAGTAATACACACCCCAAGGTAATTCCTTTCACAGGGTTGTTTCAATCCACAAATTATGTCCTACCATAATACTAAAACTAACTGGCCATAACAACTGAGCATAGATTGAGAGACACTTAATATTTCTTACTTCTCAACAGCACTGGACAACAGAATAATAGATTGAGCAGGAAATTAATTTTTCTTTACCTTCCACTAACAACAAAGCAAGTAACAAGGAATATCAGGAGGACTATCCCACCAGCAACAGAGACAGCCATGATGGTGGGTTGGTTTGGATCACCAATAGCAAGCATATCTGAAAACAAAAGAGAAGAAAAGCTGTTTGTTTTGTGCTATGTTCACTAAAAGTATTACAGGTATAATAAAAATACAATAGGTTTGAAATGTATCCACTTGGTTTCAAATAACATGATGAACTTACTGATGAGTCCAAGTGCAAAAGAAAAACTGAACTGTTCCTTATATATATATATACACACACACACACACTCACTCTGTAGCTCATAGATACCACGTACAAAAGAACAACTTCTCCTTCCTCAAAATATAAGTTAGATTATAAAAGCTGCTTTCCTGGGTTCAAGTTTTTAAAAATTTCATCTCCCATTGTTACAATCAAACCTAATAAAATGTTAAGTTCATGCAACAAACTCTCCATTGAATTACATCCAGAATTATGCACATGTATGTATTATTCATTCTTTCCAAGTCACAGATCACTTTGTTAAATACATTTGATTGGCAGCCTTTGATTAACTCTATAACTATTAGGTCAAAAGTGGCATTAACTGGAAGGAAATGACCAGTGAAAGTTTTAATAATGAGTCTGGATTTACTGAATACTTATGAGCCTCAGTATTTTTTTGGCTATGTTATCTCAAAGTTATTGTTATAAAAAAAACACCACCTTCAGGAATAATGCTGCTTTCACTGCTTGAAGGAATAATGGTTCTGACCAGCTGAAAGTAAAAAGACAATTCATACAAGTGACTATCATTATCCCTTTACCATAGGCAGCCCCACATATTGTCTGGAAACAAACATTTCACTATTTCAGTAGACTCTCAGGATGTCCATTCAATGATGTTTCAGGTAATTCCTTACCTAGTTAAAGGTGTTTCTGCTGCCTGTATGTTAAGTGAAGCTTATTTTCTTTTAAAAGTACCATTCCTGGTGACAAGTTTTAGGTTAAAGCACTGTAGTATAATTCAATCCCCTGAAGTGCACTAAACTCAAAGGGTGATTTTGGGACACTACTGACTACAGAAACTGCAAATTTCACTCAAGGTGACAGCTCATCATCATTCGAGGCAGCAAACTGGGGTAATAGATTATGGCTTTGATGGCAAATCCTGAATTTCACATCAAATGGGTTATTCTACACTTTATGAGGCAAACTTAATATGCTTCCAAATAGTTAAACATGAACTTACTTTATACAGGGGACAATTGTCAACTCACTACTACCCAGGTTGCACCTTATTATGGTGTGGAATCAGCCCAAAAACAGCGAGGAGTCTTATTTGCTCTCTGCTGACTGATATCCCAGCAGATTTACAAGGCATCCATGTTTGGGAAGAGAAGGGAAACCTCCTCACGATATTTTCACCTCTGGCGACCTAAAAGATATCAATTGCTGTTCTAGCTAAAGATTGTAAAGTACCACCAACTTGGCCAATGGTGGCAATAGATTCATTTGCGTGTTATATTCTAAGAGGTCTCCCTCAATGAAGCTTCTTTCAAAGTAAGCTTCCCTCTGCTTACCTTCTTGACTGGTCTCCAGCTCGATTTCGCCACCATATGTCCCATGTCCACCGCTGGTGTGAGCTCTGACACGGAACACATATGTTGTCCCTGGTTTTAGTCCATCAACTGTCATGCTGTTAGATTTAGTCTTTAAAACAGTGTAGTTTTGGTCCCTTTGATTCTGTTATGATAAATAAACAAAAGAATAGTCGTTTCCGATGATGCTAACAAGGACTGGCTCAGATAGCAGAGTGCAATTCTAGACATGTTAAATTTCATGCAAAAAATCAATAACAAAGTCAGTGGCCAATATGAGACCAAGCTTCTGCTGATTTACATTCCAATGCCATGCTACATACTTACACTTCTCAATAAAATGGGTTTCTCTCCATCATACATCTATTGATAAAAGGACAGAGCATTCACTCTATTCCTTGACTTACCCCAAATAGGCCATTACAACACCCAATTTATAGTGTGTAAAGATGTCTGTTACAGTAAAACTGGCTGATGGAGTGATGGCTCCTGATGACTGGGCCAACAAGTCCAAAGCTTTGATTTAAATATAGGATATTCCTCAAAGTTACTTTTCAATGATCTTTGTTCGGTTACTAATGACAGAGAATGTAATGTATATGCAAGATAGGTGTAATAAGTAGATTGCGGAGCAGGCACTAAATACATTGTACGTCTATAGTTTCATCTTCAAGGTAAATTTTATTTTCAAAGTACATATACAACCCTGAGATTCATTTTCCCGTGTGCATACTCAGTAAATCTATAGAATAGTAACTATAACACGATCAATAAAAGATCATGCAGAGTGCAGGGGTCAACAAACTGTGCAAATGCAAATATAAATAAATAGCAATAAATAATGACAACATGCGATAATAATATAAAGAGTTTTTAAAGTGAGATCTTTGGTTGTGGGAACATTTCAATGATGGGACAAGCGAGTGCAATTATTCCATTTTATTCCTGATGGTCGTGTCATAGTAACTGTTCTTGAACCTGGTGGTGCGAGTCCTGAGGCTATGAAGGTGGGGTGTTGAAGCGAGAGTAGGAAATACAGGTCAATAGATGTGAAGGTGCAACCAGTTTGAGATGGGATGAATGGCAGATGGAACCAAATGCAGAGGGGAACAAACGGAGAGGAAGACTGCTGGACAGATGAGTACGTGTATAGGAAGAGACAGCACAGGTGTGGATTACCTGAAACAGTCATACACTGGAAATTTCTGCATGTCAAAAATATTGCGGAAGATAAGTCATGTATGTGGGACAGATTTCAGCGAGACTAATGAAGGGGTCCCAAATGAGTGTCTTGTATTTTTCAACAAAGAGCTAAAAACTTTATCGTATTTCACCTACCTGAAGCCAATACTAAGTTACCCAGCCAAAGAAAGTGAGGATTCACTAACAATGATTAGTAGCACTAACAAGTAGGAGATACAGTTCATCATACTTTATCTAATTTCTGTTTTTATTTTTCTTCACTGATGATACTTGGCAATTTCTAGTTCTTGCTAGAATTGCTGGGGTGTGCAGCAAGGTCAGATAATGAGCCCTTTGCCAAAACACCTAGCAATTAGGTTCCTGGGGATGCTTAGATTCCTTCTTATAGCAAAGTATTAGGACTGGTCAGTGCTGACCCAGGTGCTGCAGTACATTTTGCCACAATCAAGGAATTACAGTCCACAACATTTATCAGGCACTCATTTAAATTATTCCCATTTTATTCATTTCCTAGATTTTTCCTATGCACAAAGCAAAATTTACTGTCACCAAATAACTTGCATGACTTTGGGATTTGGGATGAGCCCTCCAGGGAAATCCTTGTGGTTACAGAAGAAGATGCACACTCCATATAGACCATATTGGAGGTTAGGATTGAAGTAAGTCTCTGGAACTACAAGGTAACAGCTCTACTAGATGTGCAACTGTGCTGCCAAGTTGTAAACCAAATTCTAAATGCAAAGGTTCATGCACATTTCCTTACTCACCTTTTCATAGTAGATAATCTCATACTCCACAATGACACCATTGGCACGGTCTGGACCTTGCCAAGCAAGAGTGATACTATCCTTGCTTCTCCTCTCCTTCACAATCACGTTCACTTGAACATGGATAAAATAAAATGTTAGTGAAGTGAGGCACTTCGCAGTAACAACTTCAAGACACAATATGGCTGCAACCCAGTCAATCAAACATGAAAGAATATTTATTCTATTTTACATAAATCTGGCCAATGCGCTGATTCACCTTGCAAATATACCAAGAATACACAAGATTCATCAGGTCATTTTTTTTGTTAGATTGTACGGTGCTTTATGTCAGATTATGTCCAGTAAAGCAGTCCCTAAAAAACAAATTAATCATCTTAAGCTTCTCTCTTCTTAAACATCCAGTTTGAAAAAGTGTAAAGTTAGGAGAAACCATTTCCAAAGATTGTCAACAATAAAGACAGTTACCACAAATCCTCATGTGATAAGGATGTGGTAGATTATGTTAATGATCCATCAATGATCTATGAAAATTATGGGCTAAATTTTGACAAGAGGCCTAAATCCAATTTGTTGCAAACTGGCACATCACAGGAGATGAGGGTCAATGTGGGGAGGAAACTGCAGTTCCCAGAGGTGGTGCAAACCACACTTTGACCAGATATCGTACTGTGGTCCACTGAAGACAAGAAAATCATCCTGGTGGAGCTCACAGTACCATTGGAGGAAGGATGACAGAAGACTCACAACAGGACATACTAGTCCTTAGACCAGATGCCTTCTCTGCCAATTACCCCAGGGTACTTAAAGAACATTACAGACACCAGAAGTGTTTGTTCCACATGCCAGCTGTCTCTGGTCACTATATGTACATACAATCAATCTATGTATATAAGCTACCGTATGTATGTATATTAATTGCGTTTTCTTTATTATTGTATTTTTTATCTTAGAGCTTTTTTATATGCTGCATTGGATCTGGAATAACAATTATTTTGTTCTCCTTTACTCTTGCCTGCTGGAAATGATATTAAGCAATCTTGGCTCTTACAGTATGCCACCTTAGATGGTGTAGTTTTTGTTGAATTCCAGACATTCAAGTGTGTAGGTTACAGTCAAGAGTTATCAGCCAGGGAGCTGTTTTTGTGAAGTGGACCATTTTTGCTTTCTGGCTGTGTTTCAGATGCAGATGGACAGAGGCTTCACGACAGCAGACAAAATAGTATGCATGAACTTGCATGATATGTTGCCTTCTGTCACCACAATTATACACTATGTTGAAAGACTAGCACCTCTGAGCTTGATATGGCTACCAAGATGTGCCAGCAAATGGAGATGCACCCACTAAACTGAAATGCTTTCAAACATAGTGAAGCCACATGTTCTCTCTACTTGCTCTATTTTGCCAAGGGAGAATGGAAAGTATTTAGCTTTCTTTGAATAAATGACCTCATTGGCCACTCTCAAGCAAACACAGGCAGCAGACTTCAACAAGTTGCAATTAACTCTAGCTCCAGTCTGGATAAATCCATAGAAACAAAATAATGTGCAGGCAGCCACTGAGCTCATTGAATATTTACTGGCTTTGTAGACAATCTTGTCTGTCTATCCCACTCTTTCCTTATAGCCTTGCAATGTATTTTCAGTTAAGTGATGGCCAATTCTCTTTAGAAGTCCTTGCTTTATTCTGAAAGAGATTGACCTCCCATTCACCACCCCCCCCCAACAACTAATACCTTCTGGTCAATCGCTTTAAATCTTCTATCTCTCAGTTCTTGAGCCATCCAGTAATTAGAACAATTTTTTATTTACCATATCTAAATTTTATACCTCCATCTTCAATATTCTTTATTACACAAAAAAAAACATAATAACTGAATTCCTTTATTTCTAGAACGATTCTAGTAAATCATTTCCCCATCCTCTCTGGGAGCCACACCTGACCAGATGCATTAGAATTCATTTCTACGGTCATCCTGGCAATGAAATCCCAATCTAGTGTAGTTATAGCAGTGCAAGCTTTCAGTAAAGATCTCTTATTTAAATGCTAACTTCTTTACACATTGACCTACATTGAAATTCAGAGTGCAAAATTATGCCCAGAACATTCTATCAGTTCTTGCTGAGAGTCAATTGCTGATTATTAATTAAAAATAAAATTCTGAACATCTTTCATGCTATTGAATGCAATTCATCCAGCAATCTTAAAGTACCGCTGGTACTATTTTGTTGATCCAGAGCTTTTCAGAGGCTAAAAGTCTGGCATTAATCTCATTGTGTTGACTTGCACAAGCACGGTATTTGCATGACTTGAGAACGGGGCACAGGGGCAAATTTCTTATTCCTCTGCTTTCAATCTCCACAGGCTTGGAGGAAATCAGGAGAAGCTGGACAAACTAAGATTGTTTCCTTCGGATGGAAGGAGTCTGAAATGAGTGCCTAATAGAAGTTTGTAAAATTATGTGGGGCATAGACAGTAGATGGGCAACTTCTTTTTACCAGGATTAAAAGAGGATATGTATGCATTTTTTAAAAAGAATAGTGGGAGCCTGGATTGCACTGTCGGGGTGTCAGTGGAGACATACAATGGAGACATTTAAGAGGCTCTTAGATGGACACATCAATATCTAGAGAATGGAGGGATAGGAACCATACTGCGGCAGTGTGGTTTAACATAATTAGGCATCATTAGCTTAATTAGTTTGGCACAACTTCATAGGGCGAAGTGCGTGTCCCTGTGGTGTACTGCTCCACTACGAAACCTCCCCTCCGCTAACATCACTTTCTGGCAGTAGCAGAGACGGCTGATCGACAGTGGGTAACCACTCCCTCCCCTAATCATGTGTCTATGAGTACTATTGAGCTCTTATAGGCACTCTAACTGGGATTGGGGTAATTTAGCAAAGACCACAAATTGAACCTGGGGCCTCTCTGGTTTTAATCAAGGCAGCTTCCAGGAAACCATGCAATATCTTATTTATGGCAAGTGTTAAAAACCTCAGAAAAGTGGAGTCTAACCAATATATGGTTTGGCAAGAAATTGAAATGGTGTTTCACCATTACCGGCTTTGGATACATTCTACTGAAGCTGAAAAAGTCAGATATTGTTGTATTGTATTTGGTTTACACATCCATTGTCGTACACCAATTTCTTCATAGTGATTTCATTATCTCTTCTAATTTTTTTGCTGTTTAATACTTTTCTATTGCAGGCATCCCCTTAATGTGAATAATAAATGAGTTAAAAGTGGGGCTTGATCCTCAATCAAACTCCAGAAAGCAGGAATAATTGTAAAGGAAAGATTCCTTCTAATTTGGCCTCTCCCCTGTCCAACTGAGCTACGACTGGAATATTTGCACTTTCCTGTCCTAGAGGGATAACTGGAAGTACTCTGAAAACTCCTGCCTTGAAGGTAATAAAATAAGAGCGTTATGGCTCAAAGAAAATTGTCCATATGCTTTTGCAGTTTGTTCAATTATGTAGCAAGCACTTAATTTTGCATCGCTCTCTCCACCATACAAGTGAATCTACACATAAATAGCTCTGAGAGACTCACAATTACAATGGTGCATAGTGATTAGAGTTGCGAATTACTAGGAGTGCAATCACTTGGCTCTGATTACCCAAGTAATCCCTTTGACACAAAATGGCAAGTCTTTCTTGATTTTCACAGTGGAAGAAAAACACAGCATGCAAAATTATAAATATTCGGTGCTACTGATAGTCTAAAACTCAAATTACAATTGTCTCTGTTGCAAACATATTATATGCATCTCCAAAGTGAGTGGGATTAGAAGGATAAAACAAATGTCTTTTTATTATTCTCTATTGGTCATAATGCTAACAGAATATTGAGAGGAAGGCAGAATCAGGTTTCCCTTTCTGATAAAGTAGGCCACAGGTTCTCAAAGATTTGACTTTTAATCAATGCAGTTTTACAGGCAATGCAACTGGGAGAACATACTGTGTTTCATAGCCTTGGGCTGTGGTGGAATAAGGTACCCTGGATTCTGACTTTGGTTATGCTTAAAGGAAATTGGCAATGCTTGGGATCACAAGCAAAACAAGAGAAGTTATTCTTCCTCCTGGATGTTTGTACTTAACAGTGTAATTTCAATACAACTCAAATAAAGGCAACTTTCATTAAGAGAAAGGCAAACACTGCAGCTAGAAACCTGCACAATCAGGAGGTGTTTTTTCTTGGTGTTTCAAAGTTTGGACATAGTCTGAGTGGAGTTTTTTTAAAGATAATCAGGGAAATTAGTTACAGCGAAGTTAATAATGTGCTAGATTCTTGATCAGTCAGGGTATGAAGGTGTACAGGGAGAAGGCAGGAGATTGGGGCTGAGAGGGAAATGGATTAGCCATGATGAAATGGTGGAACAGACTCGATGGGCCAAATTGCCTAATTCCATTCCTTTATCTTATGGTTTTATAAAGAGAAAATATTTGTTAGTTACTGGGGTTAGACTAAACATCCACAAAGCAAAGGAGTGAAATTAGGGAATCCTACTTGCAGAAGGTGATAGAAGTATGGAATGCTCCTCCACCCGCGATCATTGAGTCTAGGTCAGTTGTAAATTTGCTATCGGCTTGACTTTTTTTCCAGAGAAGGCATCTGGTTAAAGTCTAGCCATGGGCGTCTTTTCTTAATGCAGTTGGAAATGGAAAGGGAAGTCACACACTAATATTAACCTGCTGGAGGAACTCAATGTCAAGCAGCATTTGTGGGGCAAGAACAAATGAACCTTTTGTAGGTTTTGGACCCAAGATGCTAACAGTTCATTTTCACCGCAGATACTGGACGACCTGCTAAGTTCCTCCAGCAGATTAGCTGTTGCTCCATATTCCAATATCTGCAGTCTCTTTCGTTTCATATTCTAATATGCTTGTTTCTTTTATGTGACTTAATACTGGTTTCCATATTTGTTTCCAAAACCAAAATGACTCCCTTAACAGTCAAGATCCAGCTACTTTGCTATGACTGATGACCTCCAACAAGAAGTCACTCCCAGAAATGACACATTTCAAAGCATTTCTTGCAATTATTGAGTTGCTATTCATGGTGACTGGATTTCAAGTGATAGTCTGCAGATAGTAACAGAGGAAGGAGACTCACTTACCAGCCTGGCTGGTCATGATGGTGACAGAGATATACTGCTTTGGGCTGGGGCTCAATTCAGACACCCCATTCACAGCCTCAAGGTCGAAGGTATAATTGGTGTGAGGCAGCAGATCCGTAACAAGAACTTTAGTATATATTAATCCAAATTGACGGGGGATGAAATGGAGGCTGCTCCCACATGTGCTGCACTTCCTGTTGTCTCCCACACACTTTCTGCAGTGCACGTTGTACGTGATGTCATTTCTGCCACCGCTGTCTCTAGGCGGGTTCCATTCTAAGACGAGTGAAGTCTCATTTGTTGTGGATATGGGATTTTCTGGTGGAGAGGGAGGCTCTAACGTTGGAGAGAAAAGAAAACAAAGCACAACAAAGCTGGTTACATATACTCCATGTACATACACTCCATGTACATTTCCTGCTTTTTTCTTGGATTGATGATCTAATTCCTCACATGCAATATGTTAGGAAGGCAGAGGGGAGATCTAATAGAGGTTTCTAAGATTATGAGAGACGTAGATAGACAGGGAGTATCTTTTTCCCAGGACAGAAATATTTAATACTAGAGGGCATGCATTGAAGGTGAGAGGCAAGTTTTTTTTTTAAACTCAGAGTAGTGGAGGCCTGAAATGTGGTGCCTGGTATCGTAGTAGAAGTAAATACATTAGAGGATTTTAAGAGATGTTTAGTTAGGCACATGATTATGAGGAAGACAGAGGGGTATGGATATTGTTTAGGTAGGAGGGGTTGGTTTTTGATTTAGTTTTTAGCTGGTTTGGCACATTGTGGGTGAAGGGCCTCTTCCTGTGCTGTACTGTCCTATGTTCTATCAACTGAACATTCTCCAGTGGTGTTGCTCATTATTCTCTCAGTATTCTCTTTAATGATTGGTGTCATATAACATGATGGCACCGGAACAGGGAAATTCGACAGGAGGTTAGATTGAGAAGTACAAGATCATGGTTAGTTCAGAAAGGAGTCTTCCAATCTATAACATGTATTTTTCCTTTAATTCAATTTCAATAGGCATGTATATTCTGAGGATCCGAGACTAATTACAGTTGATAAAAAATAAAAATACCACATTATTAACCAGTGCTTGTGAATTCTAAGCTCTGGTCTCACTATTTTGGTTTTCTCCTTTGTTTTAAAATGTTGATATTTGTGACCTAAGAAAGTTTACTGAGATATGCTGGGTCACCAGACTTAATCCTTCACTGATAGAAAAATCTAATTTACACAAAACAGTACAGACAAGACCATCAGATCATACTTACAAGGTACTAATTTCTGCTCCAAGTGTATAAGTGTGAGTAATGTTCTGACTACAGGGTACAATGTTTCTGCATTCTTAATGTTCGTGCTCATCAGTTTCAGGTCTCATTTCCTCTCATGGGTGCAATCAATAATATTAGAAGTGTTCTGATTGGGGCTATCAAGCAGTAAAATAAAAAATTCCCAAGAGTATTGTGATTTTAATCGACTAATTTTTGAATAGCAACATAGTTTTAATGTCCAAAAGACTTTATAACCTTTATAGCCATAATTTATAAGTGTTCAATCTCAGACACATTTCCTGTCACCCCCTAACTTTTTACAGACCTCAGTTTATATACATATATTTCAAACCCATCCTATAAGCAGTGGGTTGCCTAAGTCTACCACTTCTTCCAGCCCAGTCACCTGAAAATCACTGCACAATGCCCAATTCAATATTCTTGCACATCCCTGATTTTTATTACTAAATCATTGATGAAGGTGTGAATTTCATAAGCAACTAGACTGCAATCTTTGCTAACCTCATACAATAATGACTTTGGTTTTGGAACAACTACTTCCAGGGGAAAGGAGGACACATGTTTGAAACCAGGCTACCCTATAATGATAACATTATTTTTGCTCCAAGTGTTGAGGAGGGAGACTGATTTAAATGAATCAGAGTGAAGAAACATGTGGGAGAGCAAGTTTGTGGATGTCCCATCACAGAGGTTCTCCCCTTGCCCATATCTTTCCACCTTCTCTTTCTCTTCTTCCTCACCCTTGACCTTACCCTTCTCATTCTATCCATTTTCTGGTATTCAACAATAGAAACCATAGAAAAACTACAGCACAGAAATAGGCCTTTTGGCCCTTCTTGGCTGTGCCAAACCATTTTCTACCTAGTCCCACTGATCTGCACACAGACCATATCCCTCCATACACCTCCCATCCATGTATCTGTCCAATTTATTCTTAAATATTAAAAAAAGAACCCGCATTTGCCATCTCGTCTGGCAGCTCATTCCACACTCCCACCACTCTGGGTGTGAAGAAGCCCCCCCTAATGTTCCCTTTAAACTTTTCCCCCCTCACCCTTAACCCAAGTCCTCTTTTCTTTTTCTCCCCTTGCCTCAGTAGAAAAAGCCTGCTTGCATTCACTCTATCTATACCCATCATAATTTTATATACCTCTATCAAATCTCCCCTCGTTCTTCTACGCTCCAGGGAATAAAGTCCTAACCTATTCAACCTTTCTCTGTAACTGAGTTTCTCAAGTTCCGGCAACATCCTTGTAAACCTTCTCTGCACTCTTTCAACCTTATTTATATCCTTCCTGTAATTTGGTGACCAAAACTGAACACAATACTCCAGATTCGGCCTCATCAATGCCTTATACAACCTCATCATAACATTCCAGCTCTTATACTCAATACTTTGATTAATAAAGGCCAATGTACCAAAAGCTCTCTTTATGACCCTATCTACCTGTAACACCACTTTTAGGGAATTTTGTATCTGTATTCCCAGATCCCTCTGACTACTGTACTCCTCAGTGCCTTACTATTTACCCTGTATGCTCTACCTTGGTTTGTCCTTCCAACATGCAATACCTCACACTTGTCTGTATTAAACTCCATCTGCCATTTTTCAGCCCATTTTTCCAGCTGGTCCAAATAAGGCAGGGAGTTTCATGATTTTCAGGATGGTGGGTTTGGGAAAAGATGTTTGTGACATGAGGCCTGAGAGAATGTTGGAGGGTTTGACAGGAGACTGTTTGGCATTATTTGTATAAAGCAAGTGCCTCAAGGATCTTATTGCCCAATAATTTATTTCCCTATAAAACTGTTGGAGATTATTCGTCCAATACATTATTTCTGTATAAAACTCAAGCATAGTCACCAAGCATGAATAACACTTCAAATAGCCATTAACCTACTAATGCACAAATTGTGCTCTTTAAGTGACTCTTCAAATCTGTAATTCTTACCTTTCTTCACTGACTGTATTCTGTTCATTTTGTTTTTGAAGTGTAGAACCAGAAATGCACATGTACCTAAACTGACCAGCAGATCTATGGCTTTGGAAGACTGATTGAACACTACTTCTTGACAAACAGTGCAGGTAAACACTGGAACATTTTTATTTAGAGGTCTCTAGTGCCACACTGAGTGAATGCGACCAGCTCATCCAGTTATATCCGATTCCTGGTGAACCTCTCACATTTTAAGCTGGAAACCAAACTTCTTTATTATGTACACATATAATAACACATTTTCCCTTTCTAAAGAAAAACAAACACAATACTTTGTCCTCATAAACCTGCAAGAGACAATAATCCTTTCCAACCAAGATATCTACATTAATGGAGACACCTCGTTCTCCTTTGTTAGGGAGAGAGAGAGCCCCAAAAACTACCGGGTGAATGAGTAGTCTTTGGAGTACTGCAAGTCTGTGTCTTGGCTGTTGCTTTGCTGCATGCTCGAGTGCTCGGTGATGGGTGCCGATGCTTTTTTTTTGCTGGTGGGGGGAGGTGGGATCATTGCGTGCTACCACTTATGCATGGGAGGGAAGGGAGCTGGGGGGGGATGAGTTTGGGGTTCTGACATTTAACTGTTATTCATTCTTCAGGGGTACTCCTCTGCTTTCATGGATGGTTGCAAAGAAAAAGCATTTAAGGATGTACAAACATTTGTAGATTGTATACATTTCTCTGACATTAAATGTAACTTTGAAACCTTAACTTCTTTGTAATGAACAAATAGTTCCTTATTCACTCACAAAATTTCAATCGGTCTTTGAGGTGGTTTGATAATTTTATTTCTGCTATTTGTTTCCATGGATGTATTGCTTTCATTTTCTGTGTTATTATTAGTATCTTTCTGAGAACTCTGATCAGTTGATTTCTTTCAAATCCTTCGGTCAAGATACTATCTGTTCATCTCTGTTATTGCTCTTGCTGTGTGACCATTATTTTCTCCATGTGCTTCATAATGGTGCCCTGGACTACATCCACGTAATCAGTAATTCTTTGCAAAAGTTCCAACTGATTCTGTCTCAATTCACAAAGCTCCTTCTGTTGACTGCACATCATAGATAGCAATTCCTCCTGTTGGTTTATGTTTAACTGTTGCTGTTGTTCTGACCTTGGGAACTGTGTGGTCACCCCATATTCTTTTTTATTTTTCCTCTTCAGAGAGGATTGTGGAGATATTTTTGGTTTCCAATCTTTAAATGGAAGTCAAAGAGAGGCAGGTTTTGCACCAAAGCTGCAACATGTGGAAGCAAGTCTGGTGACGACTTCATCATGATGACTCTGTTCAGCACTGGCAACCTGACTGTCATGCCAGAGAAGCTGGTATGGATGTCTGTGGAAAGGTGGAGTTCTTGTGTTTCTCTTGCATAACCTCTCTGGAACTGTTAAGAGTTTCTCTAGTTACCTCAGGTGGGCATCTAAGTCCCTCAAAGACATCTGTGTAGTCTTCCAGGAGTGTTGTGTGGTCATCTTTTGCCTGTGAAGCCACTATGAAAACACTTTTCACCATGTTGAGCTTTCATATGCACTCAGACCTAATACTGTCTGTACTCTCAGTAGTTGCGCCTTTGGGAGCTGTCTGTTGTGCTTGTGGTCTCTTTTACTGGAAAGTTCTCTTGGAGTATAGCCTGTCACTTTTAACTTCACTGGGTAACTCCTGCTCTTTACTTTCAGAGTCTTGTAATTGTCCACTGATAAGAGAGTCACCTGGGCTCTGGTGTCAAGCTTGACAAGAATTACTGTCTCATTCACAATCACTGGAACAATCCACTCTGTTTTACCAGCACCAGCTGTCTGCAGAGAATCCAAAAAGACTTCCTCCATTTCCTCAGCAATCTCTTGGTAGCCCCAGCTTTATAGCACTTTGCAAATGATGATTCTTCCCACAATTATTGCAGGACTTAAGCAGAACACATCTCTGGGATGTGCCTACCTCTGTATTTGCTGTTTGAGCCTTCCTTTTTGCTTTCCTGTTGCTTTGCGAAATGCCTTGTGCTCTGTCCCTCTATTTTCAAAGTTGGGTCTGCCCTGTGTAGCTCCTTAGCATGTGCTCGTGTGGTCTCTGCTACCCTACACGTATCCAGACTTTTTTTGCATTATATCTTTTTCACAGAGCAATCTTTTTCTGAGCCCATTATCTGGGATTCCACAAACTATTTTGTCCCTAACTAGTAAGTCTTTCAAAGGTCCAAACTCACAGAAATTACTCAAGGTGTGAAGCTCAGCTAAGTATTGGTCAAAGCTAACCTCTTGTTTCTGGTCACAGGAAAATAATCTGTATCTCTCAAATGTGAAGTTTTTACTTGGAGTAAAATACCACTCAAATTTGTCATCAAAATATCCACATAAAAGTTGTAGCATCAAATTCAACACTGTTAAGGATGTCCAAAGCACCCTCACCAATAGACGCTTTCAATTTTTCATTAGTTCTTTTCGCTCTGCTATCCACTGAATAGATATTGAATTGCTGTTTGAAGCTTTTCCAGTTATCCAATAAATTGCCAGTAAACTACTTAGGTGTGGGAGGCCTTACATTATCCATGATGGGAATTTTTGGGCTCTCACCTGAATTTCATGGTGAATTCAGTGATCTTCTGGAACAATACACTCTCCGGCCTACAACTTCTCTCCACCAGAACCTTACTTGCTGCTATTACCTTCCATATTCTCGCAGACCTCTTCCCCCCATGTACTGTCCATAATGAGATCTTACGTCGACTTCTGAAATCATGTTTTGTTCGTTCTTAATAAAGACAATGCTAGCGTGGGTAACACTAGCGCATTTTATTTGGAACGCTGTTCAACCACCGCACGTGCGTCCAGCTCACCCACGCTATTTCCAGTTCTGCGTGAACTACCTGCAATGCACAGTGGGAACTGAAGTTCTTTATTATGTGCGCACATAAAAACATACTTATTACTAGCACTTCTGAACAGAACATCGAAATGGTGGCACCTCCAGTCACAGCAGCTATTCCAGCACCAACTAGTGGTGTTTTTGCAATTGTCCTTTAGGTCTTTCTAATGATTGCAAGACACCGCTTGATATTAAGCACACCAAGTACTGCAAGCCTACCTCACTAGCAAGTTGTTGGGCAGCAGATGAGCTCTGCAGTATGGGTTATTGCATACCGTGTTGTCGCCTGCTACTGCCACCCAGGGCAGACCCTGTCGGAAGTGCGGCGCAAGGAAACAACAGTGAGGGAAGTGCACCGATATTCCTGTGAGACTAAAGGCGAAACCCTGCAGGCTAGCTCTCCTATCAATTCTGCTTTGAAATGTTCAATTGCTGGAAAATAAACTAGATTGCCTGTGTCTGAGTCTGAATCAGCGTGAGATGAAGGACAGTCGCATGCTCATCCTGACAGAAACATGGCTCCAGAATACCATCCCTGAAAAGGCCATCCAGCTAGAGGGTTTCAGCTCTTTTCTGGTTCCCATGACTTCTGGCAACACCTGTGATGGCAGTGTACATATCTATACGCATAAAAAACTGGTGTGTGAACACTTTGGTAGTGACAACCCACTGTTCGCCTCTGGTAGAGTTCTGAACGGCGAAGTGCAAACCCTTCTATTTACTGACCTGCACTGCTGTTGTGATTGTGGCTGTATATATTCCCCCTGTGCCAATGCAGGGGAAGCACTGTGGGAGCTCTGTGTCATCTCTGATCTACAAACGACATGCCGAAGGTTTCTTTATTGTTGCTGGTGACTTCAAACACTCTAACTTCTAAAAAACAGTACTGCCTAAATTCTATTAGCATGTTTACTTTGCTACCAGAGGTGAGAGCATTTTAGACTAAGTTTAAACTAATATCCCTGGTACATACAAAGCTGTTCTCCATCCTTACTTCAATCTCTGACCACTTATCTGTTTCTCTAATTCCTGCATACAGACCACTGATAAATGAATCAAAGCAGTTCAAAGGGAGATCACCACAGTTTGAAAAGCTCAGAGGAACATGTTCAGAGAGGCGGCTGCTTATGACTGTCACATTAACATTGATGAATATGGAAATTGGTGATTGGCTACATAGAGAGGTGCACTGAGAATGAGACCATTATTGAAATATATGTGAGGGCAAATCAGAAGCCATGGCTGCCCGCAGCAGTCCAGGAACAGCTGAGAGATCAGGATGCTGTCTTCAGATTGGCGGGGGGGGGGGGGGAGAAATAAGACAGCTCTCAGGTCAGCAAGAGCTGTACTTTCCTGCACCACCAGGAAGGCAAAACAGGATTATTCAGAGAATATATACCCATTTCTGTGACACCAGAGACACGATCCACATGTGGCAGGGCATCCAGCCCTCAACAGGCTACAAGTCCAACCTGTATATCAATAACAGTGATGTTTCTCTTCTTCATAGGCTGAATGTCTTTTACGCTTGGTTTAGCGCAACGAATGATTTGTGCCTGGAGGAAGGCTCCTCACCTTCTGCCTGAGGAACAGCTATTCTTTCTGGCTGCAGCTGATGTGAGGAAGACCCTAGCCAGGATCAACCCACATAAAATTGTGGGGCTTGATAACATACCTGATCAGGTGCTGAGGGACCGTGCAGCCTAGTTAACTGAACTTCGAACAGACACCTTCAACATCTCTCTGAAACAGTCCACTGTCCCCTCAGGCTTCAAGGCCGCCACCATCATCCTGTTCCCAAGAGGACGACAGTAATTTGCCTCAACGACTACCATCCAGCAGCACTGACCTCAACAAAAATGAAATACTTTAAGCAGTTCATCATGGATCACATTAAATGCCATCTTCCTGCTACATTAGTTAAAGTCTGCCCCGAGCCTTGTGGCCCATCAGGCTGGTGCTTATGCTGGTTTCTGTGGTGTGAAGCGACTGGGAGTACAAGACGCCAGTCTATCACGAGGTTAACCCCCAGCATTTGCCAGTACCCACTTTCAGCTGGGTAGACTGAAGCAGTGTGTGGTTAAGTCCCCTCCTCAAAGACACAACACGCTGCCTTGGCCGAGACTCGAACCCACGACCTTCTGATCGTGAGCTCGACGCCCTAACCACTTGGCCACGCGCCATACCTCCTGCTACATTAGACACCTTTCAATTTGCTTATCACTCAAATTGGTCCACTGATGATGCCATAGCCTCTGCACTCTTCTCCGTCCTGTCCCACCTGGTAATTGATACCTCATACATCAGTATGCTGTTTATTGACTTCAGCTTGTCATTTACTACGATCATTCCAACCTGGCGTCCACAGACCTCTTGCTCAATAGTATTGGTCCATGGGACAAAAAAGGTTGGGAACCTCTGCCTTAGAAGCTGGTGGGTAAATTTTCCTTTTTGGGTCTCAACACCCCTCTCTGTAACTGAATCCTAAATTTGACAGAAAGACCATAGTCAGTTTGTGTTGGCAGCAACATCCCTAGCTCTATTACGCTGAATACCAAAGCTCAGCCCGCTGATGTTCACACTGCTGATGCATGACTGCACAGCAAGATCCAGTTAAAACTGAACTGTCACTGATAACACAACAGTGGCTGGCTTCTTCAACAACAATGATGAAACGGTGTACAAAGGGGAGGGAGGGCAGCTGGTAAAATGGTGCGAGCACAACAACTTGAGGCTCAACATGGACAAGACCATAGGGATGATTGCGGACTTTAGGAAGGTGCAGGGTGACTTATTCCCATTGCACACGAACAGCTCCTCCATGAGGAGAATTAGGAGCACCAAGGTCTGGAGTGCAGATAATGGACAATCTCAGCTGGTCCCTTAACACCACCTTTTTGGGCAAGGCGGCATGACAGGATCTCCGTTTCCTGTGGAGATTGAACCTCCCTATCTCCCAATCTAACCAACTTTATAGCAGCACCATCGACAGCGTTCAGAGAAGCTGCATCAACATCTAGTATGGGAATTGCAAGTCATGTTGTAACACCTATGTTGCACTGGTTTTATTGCATGTGACTAGTCGCCGCACTCTTCGAGAAAATCAAATTACATAGTACTACATTAGGTACTAGTAGGCCATCAGAAGATTCCAGTTGTTGGAAGGAGGCAGTGAATAGAAACCACACACTTCTGGAGATGTGTTTTGTTTATATTAAAAAAAATCATAATTCCAACATTCTGTTTAGATTCTAAATCTTAGATATCAAACCAAAACAAATTCTTTTTTGATTAGAATCAGTGAGATTCCTTTATTACTCTAATCTCTCTAACTAATTAGATCTAATGTAATTCCCTATTTAAAAGTTTACAGACTAAACTTTCCTTTTTACATAGCCCTTGTTAGTTAGAAAACTAAATATAATTCTTATTCATAAGTATTATGGTTAACTTCAGTTTCATTTCCAGGCAGTATATCCATGTTTATATACAAATTCAAAAATTATACATACACAGTTTAACTCCTTTCAAAACAATTCTCTAACATCACAACTTTTAAACAAGGTAAATCTCATTCAGTAACTTATCGTAGTCTGCAATAATAATTAGCTCTTTCAGAAAATCATATTCAGATTCCTCGAATAAAAATAAACTTATACATCCAACAATATTAAATCCTCTACGTCAGTACAGATTTCATTCCCGTGCTGGTTCGTCGAATTTAGGGTAGCTCACCATCTTCTTTCTTGGTTCATTGGAATGAAATAGTTTATCACACACAGCAAGCCAATTCACAAACTTGTACAAAAACTTGACCAAGTCCTTTGGTATGATTTTACAGAACTAATTCCCGACTACACAATAGGGATCTTGGACACTCGCCTCTGCCGACATTACCTGATTATAGCTGCTGCGTGTTATAGCCGTAGCTTCAATAAGTCTTCTATCGCTATTGTCTCTCCTCCAGGGGTTTCACCCTGAGGTTTTCAAGCTAGTAGGGTAAAGATACTCAGTACTAATTCCACTCTTAACAGTTCATGTCTTCAGCTTCTAATCGTTGCTGTGTTTCTCTCCTTGTCCCTGCCTGCATCAACCACGCCTCGTCTCACAGTGTTTTTTCTCAAATTCTTTTTAAAAAAAAACCTTGTTTTCATCCCTCCGCAGGTGAAGCTTTCGAATATTACATATTTGGGTTTAATTAACCCGGGTTACAATATGATCGCAAGTCCCTTCAAAGGATTGTGAGGACTGCTGAGAGGATCATCAGGCCCTCAGAGGTATTTATCAGGATGCTGTGTATGCAGGACCCTTGGCATCGTCAATGATCCCTCCCATGTGTCCAGCAACCTCTTTGAACCTCTGCCATCAGACAGGAGGTACTCTAGCATTAGGATAAGAACCATTTGGATGGGAAACAGCTTCCTCCCCCAAGGCCATAAGACTACTAAACTCCATGCCACCACCCAGGTCTCATCGTGCATGAAGCATCTGTAGAGTTATACTGTTTGCTTTTTAATCCTGTATCATAAATGCACCTTTTTTGTTAATTTACTTGTGGTAATATTATGTTGTGTGTTATATGTGAATTACATGTAATGTGTTTTGCACCTTAGCCCGGATGAATGTTGTTTAGTTTGGCAGTATACATGTGTACAGTTAAAATGACAATAAACTGACTTTGAACTTGAACTGCCAGAAATATACTCTGAGCCCCAAGCCTTCTACACATTCAAGGGTAAAGTGCAAACCGAAGTTGTCCAGATGTCCCATTTTGCTTCTCTGAGGGACGTCCCAACATCTAAAACGTGGAAATTGGCTCTCAGATGCTATTGTATCCGATGCAGAATGCAAGACCCAACTGATTTAATAGCATCACAGTGCAAAAATATTAAGTCAAAATTAAAAGTTACTTTTTTTTTAAAAAAAACTCTCTACAATGTTCAATTCTTTGCGTTTTAGTTCATTTTCTAACTTTAAGCTTATTTGAAATTTATGGACACTTATTACCAATTAGTCAAGAAAAGACCCATCTCCTTTCCCTCTCCTCTTTTCTCATCTCCATCTTTCTCCTTTTACCCTCTCCTGAGCTAATGAAGTTCTTCTGAAGTTGGATCACTTTATTAATGTAGGAAGCAAGGAGTCAATTTGCCCTCAAGATCACACAAGCAGTAACACTAAAGTGATTTGTTAATTTGTTTTTCTGATGTTAGTTTGTAAACAAGTAGACAAGACGCAGTATCCAGTTCTTCTTTATTGCCATTCCATGACATGCACCAATCAAGAATGCAGATGAGGCCTTGATTAAGCATTTTATTTGACAAACCACCTTTCCAACTGTGCAGCACTCCCTCAGTACTGCATCCTTTGTCATCCATCACGTTCTTTATGAAATGGAGCATTTGACTACAACCCAAGTCAATAAACATATAGAACCACCAGATTTGCTTTATGACCAGGGTATAACTTTAAAACCAGATGAATGAATCCAGACATATATAGCATCAAAAGACCCTTAACAAGCTGATTGGAGTTCAAATTCTAATTCGGTTTAAGCCACTTTCCTATTATACAGAAGTGGCTGTTTGTCTTGGCTCTCAGAATTCTGAAAGATCTCATATTTATATTGAATAGGGACCAAATAATTCACATTTTACACAAGGAATAAGTTTTTTTCAGCCAGAGCTTGTGCTGCAACAGAAACCAATTGTTTCTCATCCAACCTAAGAACAGCACAAAGGGAATCTGGAAACACTTGTCAGAGATGGAATTGCTGAAAATTCTCCAAATTACAGTTTAAACATATTAGATGCATGTTTCCTTGTACTTGGCTCCAACAGTAGTTCTGATCTATTACAGGTGGTTAAGAGTTCATAAGATTTCACCAGTGCTAAAATAAGTGAAGGAACACAGTAACTAAGAGTTCAGTGGATGTCCCCACAAATCTACAGCACTCTCAGGAACAGACAGTCGGACCTCTAAAGTCATTTCCCGTAACTTCTGCTGTGTGTGATGCAGTTGCAGCGTAAATGCAAGCAGTATGGCACCACAACAGATTCCCAATTCAAAGGGAAGGTAAATAGCAATTTAAAAATAAAATGCGCAATTGTCTAAATGGCTATCGGCTTGAATGTTTCCTTCAAACAGACAAGTGGGAAGGAGTCTCAACGCCTTTAAACAACCCTCCCCAGACACTAATTTCCTCAATCCCTTGATAACTTAGAGCAATTTTTGTTTCAGATTTTTCATGAAGTATTGACACTGATGGCTGAGGTAAAAAGAAAATTCCAGCAGATTGTTATCATTTTTAGACCATTACAACATTGGTGCAGTGAGCTCATAACAAGATTTGTGGCATCATTTCAACCTTTCTCTCAGTCTGTTTTTCACAATGACTTCATCAAAAAGATTAGCTTTCTACCACATTATTTGCACCTTATGTTTACACGCATACATCATCGGTGTGGAAGAAATTGAAGCTTTTGAAGGACTTAATTGTGCAAAAGCAGAAGAGATGACTTAACGTTAAGGGTATTCTGCCTCTCTTTACAATGGAACTGGTGATGCAAAAGTTACATTTAAAAGAAGACATTAACGAGAGGGAAGTACCACAGATAAAACAAGATCTCATTGCAAGACACTTAATCCAGATGTAAAACATGTTCAGCTACTGGTATAGATGGAAAAATGCTGAAGTAATAGTCATAGTCACAGTCATACTTTATTGATCCCGGGGTAAATGGAACTAATCTTCCAGGTTCTACTCAAATGGGACTAGTCTTAAAATATATTGTTCCATAACTGGGCCAGGGATAAACCCAGCAACTGCAGCTTAACATAGCTGGGGAGGGCAGTGGAAACATGAGTTACACGCACTTACTTGTAAAGACAGTGTTTAGTCAAGGACAGTAGATTTTTTTTTATACAAGGTAAATCATGTCTGACCAACTTCACTGATAAAGCATCAGAAAAGTTGGATCAGGGCAGTACTCCATGAGTAGTCAGAATCATACTGCATGGAACAGACCCTTCATCCACTGTATCTGTGCTACCATATATGTACTATCTATGCTAATCTTATGTTTCCTCTTGCATTTTCCTTAATACCCCCTCTTCAAAGAAGCTGATTCACTTGCCATCTACCCACCTACACTAGTGGCAGTTTGCATTAGCTGATTCATCTCTATTATATGGCTTTCAAAAGTCTGGCAACATACAATTAAGGAGTAAATGTCAGCATGAATATAATAGGTTTTGTAACAGGCTGGCACTACCGGTTGTAACTCAACATCCAGGTCAAGTAAGGCAGATGCCACCAGAAGGTTCTTCTCACGCCAGGACAGTATATAGACAATGGCATGATTTGGGTGGCCAACTTCACAAATGGGACTCTTTCACTTGTGATACAGATGGCCACATCACCCGCTCTTCTTCAAACAGATGCAGGTCTTTCAGATTATTCTTGGAAGATTAAAGCCTGGGACTTGATCATTTGGGTCACCTGCTAAGATATAGTTGGTGATGTTTGCAGTTCATGTGTACGTGAAGGACAAAAATGAGCAGCACTGGTACAATAACATATCGGAAGATGTATATCAATTGGATTTCCTGTTAAATTATGAATGTGATATATTTTGGAACTAAAACAATTATGGAAACTCAGCAGAAATGTACAGGAAGTCAGTATCAGAAAAAAAAAGCAAATTCATTCCTTATCAATTACTGTCCCTAGATAGCCCTTCTCCCCAAATGACCTCTGCCAGTGATTGTGCCATTATTAATATTAATTTAGCTTCTGTATCATCCCTCATCCCTCCTTTTTATTTCAGTTTCTCTGAATTTACAGCTTTAATTTCTCTTCATTTGCTATTAATACAAAGTAATCGTTAAAAGAAAATTTGCTGGAGCCAATGAGTTAATCATTAACGGTTTGAATATCTAAAAGGTATATTGGATTGTATGTGGCACTGTTCCATCTAGCAAGTCTGCTTTCTACAGTAAAAGTTTTAGTATCTAAAACTTTTCTAAAAGATATTTTTGTGAAACTGGGCCAAAAGAAGCTACTTAGTTAAAAATGCAAACTGTACACCTACTGTCAGCCACACTTTCCTTCCTCCCATTGTTGTTGTTTGATATTCATCCAAAAAAATAATAGTTAAAAAACTATGAGTTCCTCAGCTTACTAAATGAAGGTTATGATCTCATTTTGATTAATCTGTTCCTTAAAGGTATGCATAGCTGGGCTTTCTGACTAATTTGCCCATCATTTGCCTGTTAACGTTAAAATGGATTTCTCTAACATTGGAGACCATACATGCTTTTCTTAAAGAAAAAGTCACACTAGAAAAATAGAGGGCTATGTGGTAGAGAAATTCTAGGCAGTTTCTACAGTAGGTTACATGGTCAGCAGGTTACAGTAGGTTACATTGTGGGCTGATGGGCCTGTAATGGGCTGTAGATTTCTATGTTTCTATGTTAATAAGCCCCTGCTTTATCACCACAAATAACTATTTCAAATTCAAATAGCTCTGTATTAAAAATTCAAAAAATATTTTGTGGTAACTATATTAAGATACAAGGTCAGCTGGTGGTGTAGTGGCATCCGCACCAGTCTTCGAGGCGAGAGGGCCCTGGTTTGAATCCAGTTGGCACCTTGCATACTTTCCACCTAGGGTTGGGTTGAGCATTGAGCTAACAATTCAGCCTCACAATAAAACAGACAAATGCTAAAAAAAAATGGCTAGGTTGCCATCTGATGCGTCACAAGGCGCAGAAAGGATTAACAGCAATATTAAGATACAGTTTGGCTTTAAAATATTATTGAGTATGGGCAAAATGATAAGTACTTCGTCCCATAACAGACGAGTCAAAAACTGGAAGGCACAGGAGTAGATCAGAGACAAGAGGTGTTTCACGCTGAAAGTGATTGAGATCTGGAATGCACTGCCTGAGTGCTCTGAAACAAGTATTCATTCTCACAACTTTCAGTGCATACTTGGATGAGCTTCTGAATCGCCAGTTTTCTTCCCAAGGCTATGAGCCAAGTACTGGTAAGAGAGATGTGTAGATGGCATGTGATGGTTGATATAGACATACAGTAGTGGGCTGATTAGACTGCTTCTGTGCTCTATGACTCTGTGATACTTGAGGGAACAACATAAATTACGATATTTGTATTACTTGATGTTGCTCAATTTATATTCCCTGCGCTTGCAAAGGTACTCACTTTTCCTGTTTAAAAACACATCAGTTTATGTTTAAAACATTAAATGCCTGGGTCATGTTCCAACACTCCCACATATCAATAACAATTATTGACTTTGATTCCCTTACTTTTTATCTGGTAACTCTATCAAAAACAATAAACAAAACTAAGTACAAAACTGAACATTGACCACTCGGACACTACCTTACTTTTTAATATATATTATTTGTTTTTGCATAATATTTATCTATTCAATATATGTATACTGTAATTGATTTACTTATTTTTTTTTCTTCTATATTATGTATTGCATTGAACTGCTGCAGCTAAGTTAGCAAGTTTCACGTCACATGCCAATGATAACAAACCTGATTCTGAAATGAATTCCATCAAGACCAGACTGAATTCCATTTTAAATCTCTTTGGAGAATTGTTCCTCAAAGACTTAGGCTCAACAACTTTACAGAATTGGGGCAAATTTCATATCTGGTTTGTGGTGGTATTTTAGCATTTTGACACTTGACACACGAAGTCCTGAAATCTGTAGCCTAAACAACAATCCTCAAGCGGTCCACAGGTTGGTCGCTATCAAATGGCCTCTGCAGTTAGGAGCATGAAGACCTGATTATACAGCCCCCTCCTCCTCCCATAACTGTCTGATCGTCCTCATAACTTGAAGGTATCAACTTGATTGTTGGTTGGTCCAGATTCTAGCATCTGCAGTTTTTTGTATTAACAGGTGCCTATCTTGTCACTCAGCTGAGAAAGTGCAGACAACTCAGTCAACGAATCTCACTTGGATTTCACCTTCAAAATGGTTGACATAATTCACTGGTGACACCAGAGAGACATCTCAATTGCTAGCCCATCACCTACTTGATGTCACCACACACAAATATCTCCCTAAATGACTTCCTTCACATTATATTAAACAGATATTTGATTTACTTAGATCTTCTGTGCTGATATCCTTAAACTTAGGGACATATAGTAGACAACCTGACGGGGAGACAAAGTTTCCATTCTGGAAAGCATTTCCTGTGGTAAATTAATTCACTAGGCTTACAATGGAACCTTGGCTGCTTACATAGGAAATGGAAAAGATTGTCTTGCAACTATCTGGTTTGTTGCCAATGCTTCCACATTAATCAATTTGATACCCAAATGTCAGTTTAAAATCACAACATCAAAGTGTCAGAGATCATTGGCCTTGCCCATCAACATTTACACTAAGTCTAAAACTCTGCTCAGCTTTCTAATCCACATTCACTTTCAAGTTCCCTCACAAGAGCTTGGGAAATTTCCCAATTGCACTTAAGGTGCATATCATTTTCTTTAGAAATACGTAAATTATAATCGACTTCCCAAACTCTGTTTTTGTCTCTGCTACTATTATCTGACTGCCTGCAGTTGAAATTAAATCTTATTTTAGGTCTTTTTTTTCCACATCTTTTATTCAAACTGGATTGACATCATATTTTTCTGGTGTACAGTCATTAATATGAAGACACCTATCCATAACAGAAATGTAAAATCTCACCAGCTCTGTCACAAGGAATATCAAAGCATAAAGCATTTGTACTTGTCTTCAGAAAAGAGAGGATTTAGCAATGCAAACATGCTGAGGAGGGTAGTCACAGGTTTTGCCTTCAGAACTTTTGAAGCTCTGAATAAGTTTCACAGACACAGAAACTGAAACACTTTAAAAAAATAAATACAAAGGAACACTTTAGAATTCAACATTCTGACAGTTACCCATTTTCCATGCAGAACGGTGATTATTCTCTGATTAGAGTTGGATGAAGACAAGTATGAGGAGACTCATGAGGAGTGCGAAGGCTGGCACAGTCTACTTTCTGTGCAGCAGACTGTAATTTTATGCTAATTAATGACGTGGCTTGGGATACAAGCCCTTTAAAGTTAGATTCCCCCATGCACTGATGATTGAAAGTGTGTCATGGTCCAAGCCAGATCCCAACTTTAATGTTTGGCCTGTCAAGAGATCAATGACCTGACCAGGGAAAATGGCTGGTGCGGGCGTTAACCTCTGCACCCCTGAGCTTCAGTCCAACAGAAAACTAATGTGCTCACATTCTCTGTCTGGGACCTAATCCAGCAGCACAGTATTGGAGAGTGGCATTTATAATCATCAAGAATAGCATATTTTGCAAGCAATTTTCCACCTGCTTATTTTCAGTGACATGTGTCAAAAAAGACTGTTAATCCTGCTGCGTGATACCGAGCAGTACATCAGTGTAACCTGGAAGTGTTAGTTCTTGAGTTACAAATAACAGTTTTCTATAAATAAAAATTGAAAATCTTGAAGCTCAAATTGGAAAACTGAAAATTCCTTCCCTAGTCCTGCAGCACTTCCAGTATAAAGCTAGTATTATAAACAACAAAATGGATCTTTTATTGCATAAACAACTACACAGCTTACATTAATGCTGAAAATCCTGGAAATATTCAGCAAGCCACAAATATTCAGAGTGATAATCTTTCATCTGGTACTGGAAATTACAGAAGTAGCATGTTTTAGGATAGAGGTAGAGAAAAGGTGGAAAGGAAAGAGAAAATGTTAAGTTCTGTGAAAGAGTTAAATAAAGGAGGAGATACATGAGATTTGTGCAAATCATAAATATTGGTGGTTCAATGCAGTAGACGAAATAAATCTGTAATCGTTGATCAACTAACTGGAGGAAAAGAATCTTGAATATTTCACATTGCCACGTGGACTAAAATGCTCTCATAAAACCCCTAATTTTTCCAAATCTGGTTCAAACTTCTTGACCTTGTTTCTGTGTTCACTCGTTCTTGGCTCCTTAGCCCTGTCACTTCTATCACCCCTGTGTTAATCAAATATTATTTCAGCTCCTAACAGCTCTAACTTACGATGATTGATCCTCAGCCCCAACATTTTGGTATGGATCCTCTGATTTAAAAATAAATGGTCACTTCTGCTTGGAAGTGCTTGGTTTCACCATGTAACCAGATGGAAGTTTGAGACTCCCAAGTGAAAACAGAGGTCTCTCACTTTGATTCTGCAGTTCGTGATCTCGGGACAACAATGTACCATTGCTGACTCCTCATGTTTGGTATTCATACTGTATTTTCAAACATCATGAACCATTGGCCATTAAGTCTCTGCCACTTCTTATCAGGCCCATTTCCCCACTAACTGACTTCTGTCTCCCAATGTCCCAATCATCTACCTCCAACAGGGGCAAGTTCCAATAGTTAGTTAACCTACCAGCTCAACTTTGGGATTTAGGAGGAGGAGGCAAGAGTACCCAGAGGAGACCCACGCAGACACTGGGCAAATCTTGACACACCCAGTGCCCTAGGCCAGGATTGAACCAGAATACAGGAACTGTAAAGTGCAACCAAAGAGCAGTGTGGGGGAGGGGAGGGGAAGAGCAAAATTTCACATAACCTGATGAAAGTATAATTGCCCACTGTGTTCAATTCCAAGAAACAGCCCTTAACAGATGCACAAATACAAAGCAAACTTCTTTTTCTTTAATTTGGCTGATTTAAATAAACTTAATTGTTTCCTGGTGCTTTTAGGCTTTTTTTCGAACAACTGCTTTAATGGTTGATAGAAATTTTAATTGTAGGTTTTGTGGCTTGAGTTGCTTTCAAATGATTGGGGCTATTAATCAATCTTTTTGACAGTGGGAGTGTGGCATCAGTAAATGAGCACCAGAATTTGAATTTGAATTTTGAATTTGAAAGGGAGAATAATTGAATAGTTTTGCTACATTAGAACATTACATTCTCCCTAACCCCGATGAATACACAGCATTCTTTTCCAATATGTTGAAAATACAGTCAGGCTAAGCGATTAAACTATAGGTAGGAATAATACTTATTTATCCATTTATCCACAGCACACAGTCCTTTTGCTAATGGTATAATTAAATTGAATTTTCAATGTGACATCACATTTCGCTTTTAACAGGTTATGTCCATTTATTACTGCCTGTATGGGTCATACTAGATTTTAGTCTGAGCTTTCTGTCAACCTCCTAAGATAAGTTAAAACCGACTTGGTGGATTTTGCCAAGCTCTTGTCATTTTCTTTAGCTTCGTTGACAGAGGATGTCCTTCCCAAGCTGTCTCAGCAGTAACACAATGGAAAGGAAAATCTGCCTTGATGTACCAAGCCAATTATCAAGGGCAGTGGCCAAAGTATGACAAGTATTGCAAGGTTCAATAGACTGAAACTGTAGCTCACCATAACACGTGGACTGAAACAGGATAGCAAAGCAGTCTGGTTGCTGGTTAATCTTGAGCTATGGGGGAATGGTTTTCACACATGTGTGTATGTTGTTCAAGACACTCTTTGAGCAAACAGATGCTTTCCAAGCCTCAGGAATGCTATTCCCACTGTCACATGGGTTGCGTCAAATTGTGTCTAGTAAAGCTCTTAAAGTACTCATTCTTACGTGGAGCTGGTAAGCTGGGTTCAGGTGGTCCAATGTTATAGGTTTTAGGATCAGATATCAAAGATTTGGTGAGAAGAGGTCAACATTCAGAGAAAGGAGCTGGAGTCAGGCTTTTCCCATCCAAAAACTTTGGCCTGTCAGCCTAAGGCACAACCTCCTTGTAAACGGCCTTGGAATAGTTATTGTTGAATTATTTTTCTTAAATTAGCTTTTCATTTAGTTTGAATCAACTTTTATGCTTTGCCCAGGAGACAATATGTTAAAACAGTTATGATCAAAATGGACCAAGCTCATGGGCAGGACAATTCCACGGCCAGATGTGTTCACTGAGGCTTTGGGAGCTAGCATAGCTTTCAGCAGAAGGTTCCCACGACTGAGATAATTCCTGCTGTCCACTGCAAAGCCCAGTTTATGCAGGGCCAGGCAAAGGATCAGAGGTGATGCTCAGCAGCAATGAGCAACCACGTGAAATTTATCAGTCCTTAACTTTCATTTCTGGCACACAGTCGTTTTAGAACTTGAATCTATTTTGATCTTAATTATTTTAACATACAACCACTGACTCCTACATAGTTGATTCAATCTAAAAGAAAAACTAATTTAAGAACCACAATTCAACAGCGAGTATTCCAAGGCAGTTTACAGAAAATAGTTGACTGAAAGATAAAATGTTCAAAAATACCACAGGACTGCTCAACTCTAATACCAACTTGCTCCTGCAAAAAGCGATATTCTGAAGTTCTGCCACACAAGTACAGTTAGAAATCCTCAGCAGACTACTGAAATGTGTGGGCTTCAATAGCTCCGGTCTCACCCACTGACTTACTTGTACACGGCATTGCTCTTGGGTCTGTCTCTGCTCTGTAGTAACCCTTTTCACAGATACATTGTGATGAGCTCTCTTGATGCGAGTAACTATGAGGTGGGCATTTCATGCAGTATGCATCCATGGAGGAAGCCTTGTAGAAACCAGGCCGACATGCTGAAACACAAAACAAAAGGAGCTGTAGAAGCAGGTTACACAAACTATCAAAATTTACTTAAGTACTGGTGTAGATCCATTGTACCAGTGTCACTTGCTCTATACAAGCCCACTCTAAATTCTTTTTATCCAACTGGTTATAGCCAGACCTGCAGCAAGAAGATATTTAACTCAAAATAAATCAAGAATAAAGGATCAGGGAGCTTGAGGTTAAGAATGGTTTCATGAATTTCACTGACAAAACAAAAACTCACTAACCATTTCCCAGCATGGTGCAAAGAACAAACAAGATATTTAAATAAGTTCTTAAAATAAGTTCCCAGAGGAAGAGTGTGCAGGAGGAATTCACAGGGAGAACAGGTTTAATTGGTTGAACCAATGAATACATTAGATAAGTGGCAAAAGCTATTAGCCACACAACATGAATTTGTTCAAATCCAAATAGTTTCTCTATTATCAGAAACACAAAATACTCTGCAGATGCTGGGGTCAAAGCAACATGCACAGCACGCTGGAGGAACTCAGCAGGTCAGGCAGCATCCGTGGAAACGATGAGTCGACGTTTCGGACCACGACCCTTCGTCAGGACTGAAGAGGGAGGGGGCAGGGGCCCTATAAAGAAGGTGGGGGAAGGGTGGGAAGGAGAAGGCTGGTAGGTGCCAGGTGACAAAACACTATGGGGAAAGATCAAGGGGTGGGGGAGGGGAAAGGCAGGAAATTTGAAAAAGGAATAGGGGAAAGCACAATGAGTAGTAGGAGGCGGAACCATGAAGGAAGTGATAGGCAGCTGGAGGAGGGGGCAGAGTGAAACTGGGATGGGGGGACAGAGGGGGAGGGAATTACCGGAAGTTGGAGAATTCAATGTTTATCCGAATGGGAATGTGAAGCAGAGTTGAAGTGGGTGGCAACTGGGAGATCCTGTCTGTTGTGGCGGACGGAGTGGAACCGGGAGATCCTGTCTGTTGTGGCATCTGCCACAACGGACAGGCTCCCCAAATGCCACCCACTTCAAATCTGCTTCACATTCCCATTTGGATATGTCCATACATGGCCTCCTCTACTGACATGATGAGGCCAAGCTCAGGTTGGAGGAGCAACACCTCATATACTGTCTGGGTAGTCTCCAGCCCCTGGGCATGAACATGTTGCAGTGTATAATTCAACATCATTATATTTTGTGTTGGATTTATTGATGATCATCTTATATTTCTGGTCTAAAGCTGAAAGTCCTTCACCCAATGAAACCCTTTCAGGACGACTCTATTAGATCACACCTATCTTCTTTTTTTTAAAAAAAAGAACTCCAATTGTATTTATTCTTTCCTGAGGGGTCTATTTGCTAGAATTATTCCAGCGCATACATTTTTAAAATCCTGTCTAGTGTCTCTATATCCTCTTCATAAAATAGTACCAAACTGTTACATTACCCCAACCATAGTCTAACCAAGGTTTAATACCAGTATAACATCATTTCTCTGATTTTCAGTAATATCCTTCAACAAATTGACACCAATGAGCTGTTTATTCTTTTACTGGAATTAATTTATGCTTCTTTAGGTGACCTGTTTATAAATATGATGGGTCCCTCTTTCTCTAGAGATTTTCCATTGATGATAAAGAATCGCCATTCTTCCAAATGAAATTTACTATCCTAAACTTGTTATATTGTGCTATGATATAAATAATACTTCCTCTATCTCAATGCTGTAGGCTGAAAACCCAAAAAGTCATGTGTTTTCCATCACCATTTGCTTTAGTACTGGATTTTGGGAAGTAACCAGTCAATTTTACAGCTACTAAGTAAAAACAGCTGATTAACTAAGGCAACTTTCCAATTAGTGTGACTTCTGCATTTGGGGAAAACAAGCTGAATCTCTTTACATTAGTCTCAGATTAGTTTTTTTTTAATAATCTCAAGGATGTTGGAAAAAAATTTCTTTAGCCAACTGGCTCAGTTTGTTCTCTTCCCAACAAATCTCAGAAAAAAAGTCTGTCTCCAGAAGACCTTCACAGCACAAATGTTAGTAGGATTTCACACAGAAATCAGCATGGTTGATTGAGATTGGCAGCTCAATCATCATGAGAGGAACAGCTGTATATGGACAAGGGTTGTAGGGCCTATTCCAAGTTGCATGCTCTTTACTACAGCTCAGAAAATTCAGCTACGTACTTCAGCTCCCAGTTCCTTTGCATTTTGTATTTGTAATCCTGACGAAATCCAGGTTTTGTAAATTACTGACAATTCATCTTCAACTGGAAGGAATGCAGGAGACTACACTCATATTTTCCATCGAGAAAAGGAAGCAAGGTATGAAGATGTAACACCTCCCACCCTTGTGCAGTGACATTTAATCACATACCTTATAAAACAGTCAACATGAACTAAGTGAGTCATAAATTTACTGAACAATTATTCTTTGTCATGAAGCAATCTCTGGTGCATTTTAAGTACTTGAAGCAATCCATGACCTTTTAAGCCCAATTTAATTATGACAGGAAATACTTGACTTATAGAAATACAGTAGATTCCAGTTAATTAGGACATATTGCCACCAGTACATTTTGGCCCAATTAACTGGCTGCCTCAATTAGCCGAAATTTCATGGAAGTAGATAAAAAGGTATTAAAAAAAGGCAAACTGCTGCTTAACTGAGTAACAATTTCTGTATTTAAATAAAATACAGAACATATTTGAACACTATCAATATTACTGTACTATAAAACTGTATTAGTTCCTAATAGTTCATCCAGTGTACGTTTTTCATTGACTGTAAATAAAATCAGCGCAGACACCTAGTGTAGGTAATGGATGGCCTTCATAAAATGTTATCGACAATTACATCTTCCAAATTTTCATTTTTATTGCAACATTCAAGATTATTGTTGATACCTTCAAATTTTTCCTATTTCCTAATTGCTGAAGTAGTGAAGTTGTTTCACTTTTACTCCTGGCCGTATCCGGCAGCTCCCAGTCTCAATGCTTGAAATCACAGTGAGCAAACAGTTCTGAATTGTTTTACAGCTTATTTCTCATCAGCTATCAATGATAACAATCACTGTTTTTTGAACACAAGCACACACAAATGACACTACTTAAAAACTGTTCACTCTAAGCACAGCATTGTGCCTAACCATCACACAACTGCTTCTGACACTAGTTAGAGACTGTTTGGCAACAGTCTCCTGCCTCAATGAAGGGGCATAGTGTCTTGATTAAACAAAACGTATTCTGGCTATTTTCTTAATTAGTTTTTGTTCTTTAAGAGTTGTTGCAAATAAGTGGCTACTTTAACCAATGGCCTAATGAACGGAATGCACTGTACTAAGTCTGTACAGGCGAAACAGGGAGGGGCAGAAAAGTGAAGCCAGGATAGGAAAAGAAAAGCTTACTGGTAGACAATCAATCATGGCAGTGTATAAAGGTGTTACTTCTGATCTATAAAAAGAAAATGAGGCAAAATGCCAATTGGTTTTAGCAACTTTGGAATAAAAGGAGAGAAATTTATTTAAAGTTGTCTGATGCTAATCAGCAGTTTGTTGGAGAGAGTGCGTGCAGAATGCTGATTGAGGACTGGACTGTTGTACTGCTAGACATAAACTGATGCCCAACAATACTCAAAATTAAAAGACAAGTTTATTGCTTATATGCAAGTCTGATCTATGTGCAATGAAAAACTCACCTGTGGCAGCTTCTCAGACACTAGCATCATATAAATAACATTCACAAGAAAAACAAATCAAACATAAATAATCCACATCTTCCCCAGAAAACACAATCAGAACAAAAAATGAAGCAAAGTGCAAAGTGGTCTTAATGTTGCTAAATTTTAATGATTAAAGTATTTTTTAATTGGTCCAAGAACCAAATTGTTGAACAAATGTGATTGTTCTTAAACTTAGTGGTATGGGACTTCAAGCTTTTATAACTCCTGACCACAGATCCAAAAAGATGGCATGGCCCAGATAATGGAGATCTATGATGATAGTGGGGATCTTTGATGATAGATAGAATCATAGAAAACCTACAGCACAATACAGGCCCTTCGGCCTACAAAGTTGTGCCGAACATGTCCCTACCTTAGAAATTACTAGGGTTACCCACAGCCCTCTATTTTTCTAAGCTCCATGTACCTATCCAAAAGTCTCTTAAAAGACCCTATCGTATCCGCCTCCACCACCGTTGCCAGCAGCCCATTTCACGCACTCACCACTCTCTGCGTAAAAAACTTAGCCCTGACATCTCCTCTGTACCTACTCCCCAGTACCTTAAACCTGTGCCCTCTTGTGGCAGCCATTTCAGCCCTGGGAAAAGCCTCGGCCGCTTCATACATTCCTGATGCAACCAGTCAGGGTGCTTTCAACAGGTGCAGCACAGTAGCATAGTGGTTGGCACAATGTTTTACAGTGCAGGCAAAACGGGTCGAATACCCACTGCCTGTGAAGAATTTGTACGTTCTCCCTGTGACCGCATGGGTTTCCTCCGGATGCTCCAGTTTCCTTCCACAGTTTAAAGACCTGTTGGTTGGTAGGTTGATTGGTCATTGCAAATAGCTCCGTGATTTGACTAGGATAAAATTGGGGGTTGCTGGGCAACATGTCTCAAATGCCGGAACGGCATAATCTGGGCTGTCTCTCAATATATATCAAAAAAACAATAATAAAAGACAGTACATCTGCAGAAGTTTGTTAAATTCTCCAAACCCCTCCTCAAAATCCTCAGAAATTAAAGTCGCCGGCATGCTCTCCTTATGATTGCATCTACATCCTATGCCCAGGACAGGTCATCAGATATATTAATGCTCAGGATCAAGCTTAATTAACCGTTGTTGATCTTAGAGGGTGACCAGCTATGTTCCCCCTAAGCTGTGCGCATGTGTGCGTGCACACGCATTTTTCAACCAGCACACAAAGGAAATTAATGTGTGCACAAAAGGTTAGTTACCTAAAATAATATAGCTATACTTACTGAAAATAATCTTTTAGCGATATGTTTCTGTTAACTAGTTAGTCGGTTTTCAAATACCACAATCCACGTCACTAATTTATGTCACCTCACCTTTCCTGTTCCGGGATTTGGGAGACAATGTTTCGTGGAGTGACAAAGTTAAAGTTTTGCTGAACCAACAATGTGAAGAAAGCGTCACAGTAGATACAAGTTCGCCGTTGACTTTTATAAATAGTCTTTGTGATCATTTTGAAGAAAGGTTTCCTGAAGATGAGGTACAAGTATGGTCAGCTTTTGATTTCTCCACAATTGCAGATTGTGACTTCACATTTGGCAATGAACAAGTTAATGCCTTATGTCTAAAATGTCATGATTTTCCAGCCGAAAATACTGTAATAGTTAGACAGTTTAATGATTTCAAATTTTCTGTGCAAGAAAAAATTAAATCCAAACTGATTTCAAACTTTGCTCAAATGGTGGCATTTGTACTTCAAAATGAACAGTTTTGCGACCTTGCACAATTGATGAACATTGGAGGAACCTTTCTTGAGTCTAGCATGGACTGTGAACGAGGTTTTAGCCTCATGAATCAACTCAAAAACAAACTGAGAAACCGTTTAGGTGAACGTCATTTGGATATGTTAATGAGAATCAAAAGCTATCAATTGAATGGAAGTTCTATTAGTTGAGATAGAGTTTACAAAGAATGGGTAAATGCCAAAGACAGGAGAGAGAAAAAATAACTGAGTGACTTAAATATGTATATTATTTTGTTGTTATTCTGTGCAGTTTTATGTCAAATATTCTGTAAACCTACATAAACTATGCCATATGTGCATTCAGTGTGCACATATTTTTGTCACAGGAAAAAAATTTGCACAACATAAGATTTTTGCGCACGCTGACTACCAAAAATTAGAAGGAACATTGGTAACCAGCATACATAAACCGCATCTTAGTAAGAGTTAATTATATTCAAATATGGATACAACTTAAAAAACAAAAACAAAATCAGGAAAGGTAATTGCAGTGAAACAATGTCAAATATGTTACTGACTTTTCATTTCATAAGATTGTATTCACCATCCTGAAGGTCATTAAAAACTCTTCTGAGAATAGACAAATATTTTAACCCCGAACACGAAGACTATGAAAGTGAAATACCATAAATTTGAAAGTCAAAAACAAAACGCTGTAATCACTTGGCAAGATAAACAGCATTTGCAAAGGGAGTATAACAGAGTTAATGTGCCAGATCCTGCCTGCACCGCACTTTGGAAGTCTTACCACAAAATTCTGATAGTTGATGAAGACTCGTCTCACTTTGCCATGAACAAAACTCAGTTTTAATCAATTTTAATATCCTGCACAATTTGCAGATCATTTCTAGCAATATTTACAATAAGATTGCATTCGTCGATTAAAACACGCAAATGACAGAACAAAAATATACTAGCTGATTATTGACATCAAATTCTGAAGATACTGGAAATCCAGAACAACACACACAAAATGCTTCAGGACTACAAAGGAAGGTGGGGCGGGGTGGGGGGGGAGATGCCAGGATAAGAAAATGGGGGGGGGGGATGGAGGACAAGCTAGAAGCTGATAGGTGAAGCCAAGTGGGTTGGGGGGGGAATGAAGCAAGAAGCTAGAAGCTGATAGGTGAAGCCAAGTGGGTTGGGGGGGGGGGGGAATGAAGCAAGAAGCTAGAAGGTAATAGGTGGCTGGAGAGGAAGGATACTGATAGGAGAGGCGAGTCTGATAGGTATGGGAGAAAGGGAAGGAGGAGGGGCAGAAGAAGGGGAAGGAAGAGAAGGTGATAGGCAGGTGAGCAGAAGAGGTAAGAGGCCAGAATGGGGAATAAAATAAGAGGATTGTAGAATCTCTTGTTTTTACGAAAAAGTCTTCAACGGAACCCTACTACCAAGCACATCTGTACCTCCTGTCCCCCAGCCCACTCTTTACCTTCCGCAGTGATTGCTCCCTCCATGATTCCCTTGTCCATTTGTTCCTCCCCACTAATCTCCCTCCTAGCACTTATCCCTGCGAATGGCAGAAGAGCTACAACTACCCATTTACAGTAATTCCGCCCTTACCTCCATTCAGGGTCCCAAAGAGTCTTTCCTGGTGAGACAACACTTCACGTGCAAATCTGTTGGGGTCATCTCCTGTGTCCAGTGCTCCCAATGCAGCCTCCTCCACATTAGTAAGACCCAACCAAGAATGGGGGGAGGGGTGCTTTGTCATGAGCAAAAAGCAGAATATCCCCAGTGGCCAATCACTTTAATCCCTATCCGCATTCTGACATGTCGGTCCATGGCTTCCTATTCTACCACAATAAGGTCACTGTCAGGTAAGAGGGGCAACACCTCATATTCCACCTAGGTAGTCTCCAACCTTATGGCATAAGCACTGATTTCTCCAATGTCCAGTAATTTTCCCCTTCCCCATCCCTCTTTTTCTATTCCCCACTCTGGCCTATTATCCCTCCTCCTCACCTGCCTGTCATCTCCCGGCAATGCACCTCATCTGTCCCTATCGCCCATGGTCTACACACCTGTCCTATCAACTTCCTCCTTCTCCATCCCTTTGTCTTTTCCACCCATCACCTCCCAGCTTCTTGCTTCATTCCCCTCCCCCACCCACCTGGCATCGCCTATCCAAGTTTACCTTGTCCTCTATCCTTCGCCACCCCCGCGTTCTTATTCTGACAACTTTCCAATTCCTTTCTAATCCTGACGAAGTGTCTCAGTCTGAGATGTCAACTGTTCATGCATTCCCATAGACGCTGCTGACCTGCTGAGTTCCTCCAGCATTTTGTGTTTGTTGATTACTGCGTTGCTTTAAGCGTAAACAGTGGCCTTTTCTCTATCACACAGATAATATAGCCCATTTATTAAAGGACATTGAAGTTTAACTACAATGAGCATTTTAATCAAAGCACTCAAATAATGCACAAAATGTAGTTACAAAGATTTGTATTTAATTAGATCTTGATATACAGCTAGACTCAGCAAGATGCCAGATCACATTTTATTGCCTGGCACATGCCAGGGTCAAGTTGCGTTGTGCAATCTATATAATGCACAATTCACATAACTGTTCCGTTCACAATGTCTGTTGATTTTTTTTTATATATCTAACTGTGGTATTAATTCATTTGTCTCTGTCAAATTCAGCTTAAATTGCTTGATTCAAATTTTCAATTTCCTTTGTTGAAAGGTGCATTGCTGTCAGGGTTTTTGTGACAGAACAGGGAGCGCTGATTGTAATAGGAAATGCACCACTTTCAATTTGGCAGTGAACCCAGATTTTGTCAAGAGAAATATATGTTAAGGGACAAGGTAGGACAGCACTAAGACTGAAGAGGAAAAAAAAACACAGATCACGACATATTGATTAGTTAAGTTCAGCTAGCATATGCAACAGCTTCTCCTCTCTCCTTCAAAGGCCCTATCTTTCCACTGTTGTCTGGCTTTCTCAGGATGTTATTATATGAAGGTACTTGCATGTTGATGATGGCACAAATGAATTTTCCTGTCTGTTCCCTCTCAACTGATGTCAGAATGCATAAATTTGTCATAATTTCATTAGTTTACTCAAATTCCTAATTCAATAAAGCCACTGGCCTGCCTACTTTGGAACTGCATCAGTATGTTGAGCCCAGGATACATCTTCAGAAATGTTGACGCCCAGGAACTTAAAGCTGTTCACCCTTTCCACCATTAGTCCCTCAGCGGGGGCTGGTGTGTGTTTTCCCAACATCATCTTCCTGAAGTTCACAAGGAATTGAATTCAAAGGTGACTCCGAGATGTAGTCTCCATCAAGTTTGCAGCTTACACGTGGGTGTAGTTGGGGACGGAGCAGGGAGTTAAGAATCAAATTACGATTTGTGATCAGGGATGTGGGGGAATTAAAGGACAGACCAGTCCAGAGTCTAAGCCTCCACTCAGTGACAGGATTGTGGTTGGATATTAGTCCCGCAAATCAGCAAAGATGAGGGCTGGAGTCAGCAACATGTTGCAGGATCAATGTTTCATGCTGGCAGTAGAATCATAAGCCAGTGACCCCACTCCCCCCATCCCCAGCCCCCCCCCCAGGTATGAGTGTCGTAAAATTGGAGATCTAAGTCTGTGTTCAGGCCTCATCATCGCTTGGTAGGTTCTGTTTACTTGTGGTCTGTGTTGTTCTGCTGAACATGGTTGATATGCCTTTTTGGCACCAGAATATGTGGCAACAGTTGCAGGATACCTCAAGTACACCTATGGGTGTGTTGGTTGTTAGTGCACACAACACACTTCACTATATGTTTCGATGTACATGTGATAAATAAACTTTGAACTTGAATCTGAATTCAGGAAAGGGAAATCAAGTGAAAGCAAACCAGGGGGTCAGCAAGTGGAAAGGGTGAGCACCATGAAGTTGCTGGGTGTCTGAAGGTCTATCCTGGTCCCAACATATTAATGCAGTTACAAAGAAGGTATGACAACGGCTATACTTCATTAAGAGTTTGAGGAGACTTGGAGTGTCACCGAAGACTCTTGCAAATTTTTTCCAGAAGTACCATGGAGAGCATTCTGACTGGTATCACCACCTGGTACAGAGACCAATGCTCAGGATCAGAACAAGAGGTTTGTAATCTTTGCCAACTCCATCATGGGCACTAGCCTCCCCAGAATCAAAGACGTCTTCAAAAGGCAATGCCTAAAGAAGGCAGCATCCATCATACAGGACCCTCATCAGCCAGGATATGCCCTTTTCTCATTGCTGTCATCAGAGAGGAGGTACAGGAGCTTAAAGACACACTATGTTTTAGGAACAGCTTCTCCCCCTCCACTATCATATTTCTGAATGGACAATGAAGCCACGAACACAACCTCAATTTTTGCTCTCTTTCTGCACTACTTAAGTGTTTTTATTATATTTCTTATTGTAACTTAGTATTTTTTAGGAATTGCACTGTACTGCTGCCGCAAAACAACAAATTTCATGACATAAGTCGGCTGATAATAAATCTGATTCTCGTGATTTTTGTGAGACTGAACTCACTGTCAGTCTATGACCAATCCAGAATGGTGCATTAAGTACAGCAGAATCATCATTTCAATTGAAGTGATCTTCAACAATGTAAGCCACTTAATAGGGTAGTTGACATTTCAGAGAATGTCAGAGAAGATTCAGTTTACTTCAGGCCTTCAGCTCTCATACTGAGTTTCCCTACCCTAAATGAACAGGTCTGAAAATTGTCAGAAATCCTGACATAATGAAACAAAGTAATTTGAGGAAAGTTTATTTCTGGGTTAATGATGATCCCATTAATCAATCATTTATGCACTGCCATCATTCTTAAAGTGTAACCAGGTCACCAAATCTTTCTACGTTATAGTCAATATAGTGGATAATGTTGTGTGTCTAATATTTCAGTAATATGGAGTGACATTGTAAATATACTGTTTGACTAAGCATTCTTTGTTGTATACATAATGTATTGTGGGTTACATGTAAAAATAAGCAAATGGCAAACATCAACATGCCACCACATGATATGCACGTACCTTGCTAAAGTAAAAACAAATCTAAGATCCATTCTCCTGAGCTCCCGGTTTTTTCTTACAATTAACATTTTTTGTTTTTTGGGAGTTACAAAATATAACAGTGGCGAGGAAATTTTAAACACCCTATATGACTACCTACCTGTTGAAGTGCAGTGAAATGAGTTGGAGGGACGAATGTTGTGTATTTAATATCTCAGTAAAATTCGAGAAATATTGTAACTATTTTTTCTTGGCTGATGGACTCCACCCAGGTTTGGAAAGAATTTCCTTCAGCCTCCATACGATCTAGCTCACCGGCTACTTTATCACGGATGGTATAATGAACCAGAGGGGCTTTGTAAAGCTTGGATGTGGGATTTTCATTTAGCACTATTTTATCCTTGAATATGTTTGAGTTTTCCAATCCCATCCTTGAACACTGTTGTGGCATCATCCAGTGCCTTTCTTAATTTGCTTACAGTTGACTCCATGCTTCAACTTGAATGCCACATCCCCTGCTTTCTCTGCAGGGGATGTGGCATTCAAATGGTGAATGGATCTCCAATCAGGTTGTAGTTGTCTCAGTCAATCACAGTCCCATAATGCTGGCCCTCCTGTTTTTTTTTACCAGATACAAGCTCAATATGGCTTGCTGGTTGTTGTATTTCACTGATACATGCCATTCCCACTTAAGTTATCTTTTGTCCAGTTCAAGTTCTTAGTTGGATATGTGCAGGTTTCAGTTCAGTATCTTTAAAATGCTGTTCAAACTCATTTTGCAAAATGACTGAAACTGCCGAGTCAGTGTCCAATTCCATTTTAATCAGTTTGCCATTTAATTCTGGTGTAAGCCACGTTACTTGACGAAGGGTCTCGGCCTGAAACGTCGACTGCGCCTCTTCCTATAGATGCTGCTTGGCCTGCTGCGTTCACCAGCAACTTTGATGTATGTTACTTGACTATTCTTAGTTTTCACATTGTAAATCCAAGGCTACCCAGTCCGTTATCAGATCATTACCATAAATCGTTATATTTTTCGACAACAGCATGCAAATTAGTGCTCTTTTTGAAACTGCAACTTGACTTTTTAAAAATATTTCTCTCTTTCCTGGGCAGACCATTCATTTTTGTCTGCCTCACATGCTCTTTGAATGTGTCCTACATTTTGTTGCATTTTCTGCAAGTTTTGCCTTTAAATCGGCATTGGTCTGGTATAGGCCAGCTCCTGCCACAACAGTACCATAATTAGTGCAGTCAAGCTGGCTTCTGTTTAGACATGGCAATTTTGTTCATGTTCACTTTCATTTCTGACTACAACTCAATAGCAACTCATGTAAATATATAAGTCATGCTTCAGTTAGGAGCCATTTTGCATTTTTTTTGTAAGATTCCACAAACTACATGAACTGTCAGTGAATTAAGCTCATCAATGAGCTTGACAAAGCACAGTAACGTCTTCAGTTCAGCCACATACACTCAAATGGACTGCACTTTTTTGATTCTGCTCATGAAACCCAAGGCATTCTGCAATCAACATTGGCTTCAGTTCTGAATGTTCCTGCATTTCTTTCACAAAACAGAAAATTTCATTTCGGATGGTTTGGTTGGAACTGTTAAACTTCTAAGCAAACTGTATACCTTTAAATCCAATGTACTCAGCAAAACTGGGACTTGTTTCTCGTTGGCTATTCCATTTGCTTTAAAATACTGCTCAATTCACTCAGTAAACATCTTCCATTTATCTCAATCAAACACGTCCATCTTTCTGATGTAGCCAGATATTTCTGCCTTTCTATTTTTTTAAATTCATGATTAATATCTCCCAGTACTCACTGTTTATGAACCTATGAATTTAGTCCGTTTCTTCCTTTTTTAAAAACTATGTTTCCGCCCCCTTATGAAAAAGCACATGCTGCACCCAAAACAAAACTAATTGAAGGAAACAGATGGGAACCTAAGCGAATGGGTCTTGGTTTTGCTTTTACTCTAGGGAGGCAAGTGCATATCCCATAGCAGCATGATAACGTACGCCATTTACGTACTTTTACATAGAATCTGCAATGCATTATGTAAACAAAAAAGGATGTTTAAATATTAGATAGCCGAGAGAATGGGTCTGTCACAGTCTGCAGTGGTTTAAAGGTCACCATCAACCCAGCGCTGAAAATTGATCAATTCCCTCTGCCTGGGATAGAGGATAACTTTTCAAACATTTCTGAAGGAAAATACTTCAGTAACGTGAACTTAGCTAAGGACTACCTTCAGATGGAGGTGAAAAATAAGACCAGTGTTTCTCACCACAAACACTCAAAATGGCCTTTATTGCCAAAATAGGGTTAATTTTGGAGAAGCATCTGCACCTGCACTCTGACAGAAAGCTATGAACCAGGTTACGACAGGCTGTTACCTGGATGGGACCAATGTTACCTGTAAGAATGACAAGGAACATCTCCAAAAATCTCAAAACTGTGTTAAGACAATTATAGGATTATGGGCCCGAGCCCAACGTATCAAGTGAGAATTCTTTAAACCAAGCATCACTTACTGTGGTCACACCATGGACACAAAAGAATTACACAAGAGTGCTGAGAAAATTCAAGCAGTGATGGACGACTCAAGACTAAATGACACATTACAGTCGTGGTCCTTTTGAGGATTTGTCAATTACTATAACAGGTTTCTTTCAAACCTAACCGCAGTGCTGCACCCCGGAGCTCATTACTACAGATCGGGAAGAAATGGCAATGGACAAAGTGTGAGGTGGCTTTCCAAAATGTAAAGGGAGTGGTGACTTCAGACACTGTACCCGCACATTATGATCCACGGCATCCAGTGAAGCTTGCTATGCTCTGGTTGGGATGCCAACACATCCCGAAGAAAGATGTCCAGATCTGTCAGAACCAATCCCAGTGTCAACTCCTACAGCCACCACAGAGGAGGCCCCAGAGCCTAACCTGAGAGTTTCACTGCCACAAGTCTCACTCACCAAGCAGAGTAATCCTCCTTGTCAGGAAAGATGTTATGCCGCAAGAGTAAGAATTCCTCCACAACAATGAAATCTTTAGGACTGAATGGGACCTAAAAAGTTCCAAGATCTTGACTTCAATACATCCTTGTTCAATTGGATCCTGGATTTCCTCACTTGTAGGCCCTGATCAGTTCAAATTGGTAACAACATCTCCATGATCTCCATCAGTACAGGTGCACCACAAGGATTTGTGCTTAGTCCCTTTGCTCCACTCACTTTACACCTATGACTGTTCCAATACCATATTCAAGTTTGCTGATGACACCACTGCTGTGGGGCGAATCAAAGGTGGTGATGAAGCAGCATACAGGAGGGAGAATGAAAATTTGACTGAGTGATGTCATAACAACAACTTCTCAAATAATGTCAGCAAGACCAAGGAACTGATTGTAGACCTCAGGAGACCCAGCATGCAAGTGCAATTGCGAAGAAAGCACAACAACACCTGTACTTCCTTAGGAGCCTGTGGAGATTTGGCATGACCTCTAAAACACTGACAAACTTCAATGAACACATAGTGGAGAGTGTGTTGACTGGCTGCATTACAGCCTGGTATAGAAACACCAATGCCTTCGAACAGAAAATCCTACAAAAAGTAGTTTTTCTGGCCCAGCAATCACAGGCAAAATCCTCCCAACCATTGAGCACATCTACATGAAACACTGTCGTAGGAAAGCAGCATCCATCATCAGAGATCCCTACCACACAGGCCAGCTTCTCTTCAAGCCTCGTTGAAATAAAAATGAAACTAAGACCCATTCTCCTGGGATCCCATCTTTTTCTTGCAATTAGTTTTATGTTTTGGGAGTTACAAAACCTAACAGATCATCACATTGATTTTAATTTTGGTAAAGCTCAAAAATGTTGAAAAGAAAGATGAATGGCTGAATTCCTTGAGGAAGGAATTAGTATATGAAACTTACAATCAAATGGAGCAATTGAGACAAATAATAGTTATATTTGAGAGGAAATTAGTTATGAATAATGGAGAAAGGAACAAAGTATTGAATTGACTGATTTAGGTGAAGTAAGGTGGAAAGGGACTCAAACGTTTCTGGTTTCTGCTCCCTTCCTCTCCAGCCCTGATGAAGGGTCTTTGTCTGAAACATCAACTGCTCATTTGCCTTCATAGACTATGCCTGACCAGGTGAATCCCTTCAGCATTTGGTGAGTTGCTCAAGACTTTCACCATCTGCAGAATCTCGTGCCTAGCTCGCACAGACCTACTGAGTTGAAAGGCTTTTGCCCATGCCTAACCCCTGTGGCCTGTATTTCATAAATGTTTGGTAATGATCTTGAAGAAAGCTGCCACACAAGTTAACAGTGGTGCGGGTTTTACCTTTACAAAAGGACGGCTCTCAAACTAATCAATATTGGGTATTAATTAAAACTCCACAAAACTACACCATTGACCACCCAGTGGATAGTCCACCAGATATGCTGTTGTCACATCAAAAAAATTCTTAGACAGCAAAGCAGGAAACAACATAAGGCAGTTAATATTGTAAATATTTTACAGAACTTAAAATTGGGGGGAAAAAGATTCCAAGATAATTTAAAAACCTTCCATAGTCTACAATTGCTCCAACTCCTCTTGTCCACCTCCAAATGTTCTCTGCAGTTGATGTTTATAATTTACTCGTGTAAAAAGCTATTGATTTTGAATGTGATAGAACTGATACATGCAGTAGAACAGGGATGTTTAATTTCACTTCATACCTACTCCACGGAAATGGTGCGCATTTCTGATGTGAAGGAATGAAGCATTTGGCAAACCACTTAAGAATGTTCAACCCCAAATTTTCCAAGCTTGCTGCATCAGAATGACATTTTTATATCCAAGCAAGTTTCACTCCATCTAAGTGGGAGTTAGCAAGGGAGGATGGCAGAGAATAGCTGAAATATAACATTTTCAGCACAGCAAAATAATGAAGTGGTTGATAATGCTGTTGCTCATCGACACATGAAGTGCATGTGAAAAGATTTGTGGAACGGAAACATAATTACTGCAATGCCCTCTGAACTTAAAATAAAAAGCAAAGTTTCAACTTTGCAACAGGAGGGGCCTGGAAGAACTTCCTATGAAAACTAACTTTTAAAAATATTAATAAATTCAGTGTCCAAGTTATGTCTCATCAATTATAACCTAACCTCACCCAGATTCCCGTAGCAACCGACGATCCTGTGACTTCAGTCTCCGAGGCCGACATGAGAGTAATCTTCAGGAGGGTGAACCCATGTCAAGCATCCGGTCCAGAAGGGGTACCTGGCAAAGAACTACCGACCTGTGCTGATCAACTGGCTGGAGTATTCTCTGAGATTTTTAACCTCTCGCTTCAGCAGTCTGAGGTTTCAAACAGGCTTTACTTATACAGATGCCTAAGAACATGGTGCCCTGCCTCAATGACTATCATCCAGTAACACTTGCATCCACTGTGATGAAGTGTTTTTGAAGGTTGGCGATGAAACATATCAACTCCTGCCTGAGAAGCGGCTTTAATCTTTTCCAGTTTGCCTACTGACACAACAGGTCCACAGCAGATGCCATTTCATTGGCTCTTCGCCCAACCCTGAGATACCTGGATATTAAAGGTGCATACATCAGGATGTTCTTTATCGACTACAGCTCAGTATCAGAGAAGTGGTACAGGAGCCTCAGGACTAACACCACCAGGTTCATGAACAGTTATCACCCTCAACAAACCAAAGGGGATAACTTCATTCAACTTCACTTGCCCCAACAATGAACTGTTTGTGGTAAACCATATATATGTTGTAACTGGGTTAACTGTCTGGACACGCCCTTCTGCTGACTGCCCCTGTGGCTCCCCCCACAGAGTTCCGAATAAAGGTGATTTCGCCTTGCCCCTCCCCCTCAGACCGAGGGCAGACACTCAGCATGGAGGTCGTATTGTACAGCGAATAAAAGCCTTTCAGTATTTTACCCAACTTCAGTCTTTTGGAGTTATTGAAGGTGCTTCACTGTTCCCACAACCTATGGAGTCACTTTCAAGGACCCTTCAACTCATGTTCGTTATCTATTGTTTATTTATTTATTATTTCTTTCTTTTCGTATTTGCAGTTTGCTCTCTTTTGCACATTGGTTGAATGCCCAAATTATTTCATTGATTATATTAAGGCTATTACTCTATTATGCATTTATTAAGTATGCCTGTAAGAAAATGAATCTCAGATTGTATATGGTGATGTATGTACTTTGATCATAAATTTACTTTGATCTAAGTTATGCTGATCAATTATGCAAACTAAACTAAGATCTCACAAAGGTTTAGCACTTGGCTATTCAAAAAACTGAAATCCCTCCAAACTGCTTTGTCCTGCATGGGAGACACTGATTAAATATTTATGTCTCAGCCGAGCTTGTTTTTTTGCCAATCAATAGCTTTTAGAGCTAATGCCCTATGTTGCATGGTCTTTAGAGAGACAGCACAAAGAAAAAAAACATGCAAATGCAACAAATTATTTGATTGTGCAATACTTGCTGGGGGGTAAACTTATGGGTCCCCGTTGATGCTGAGAGTTATGGTACAGTATCCAGCTCACAAGCCTCACACCAGCAGGCTTTTTGTTATACTTGAATAGACGTGTCATTTAGTATCAAGCGGCAGGAAAGCAATGACTCTACAGTTAGAAAACAAACTGCTGGGTAAAGATTCAGTAAATTGGTAAGGAGAAGACTGTAGTTAATTTGACACATTAATAATCCAATGCTCTAGCAATTAATCATAAATTGGCAGCTATTTAATACTGCTTTAATTGCTGATCTCCACTGTATAACAACCCCAAGAAAATTGAAGGGAGCAGCAACAACCACACTTCATTGCTCGTTTTTGCACTTCATTAAATCTTTTGACCCTTCTTGGCAAGTGAGACTGTCTTCGGCATTTCATCTCCATCTTGTATCTGTTTTATGATGGCAAACAAGCCACAGTCTTTATCAATGGACTCAAAGCAAACAGGATCGCAGTGCAGACTTGTATCAGGCAAACTTGTATCTTTCTAACTACAATGCTGGACCGTACCTCCAATGAGTTTCCTGCTGAGCAGAGCTAAAACACAATACAGATGGGAAATAATTCAGCCCATGTTACCACCACTCTGGAACCAAGGTCATCCTAACTTCAGCCTTTGCAATGCAGTACAAGTATGTGCATTTGGAGTTGAGCTTGCAGTCAGCAATGAATGAGAGGGCATTTGCTATGAAGACAAGGTTGAACAAATTAGAGTTGCCTTCTCTGGAATGGCAGAGGCCGAGAAGAGCCATGACAGAAGTTTATAAAATAATCAGAAGCACAAATCCAGTAGAAAACTGATACCTTTTCCTCAGGTTTGAAATGCCTAATGCATTAAGGATTGGGAAGTGTGAACCTAATTGTGGGGGGTCAGAGTTTACAGGAGATTTGTAGGACAAGTATTTTTTTAAAAACACAATATGTGGTGGGTGTTTGGTATGCGCTGCTAGGGCTGGTGTTGGAGGCAGGTATGATGAATGCACTTAGATATGCAAATAAATATGGACAAAATAAAAGGAAATTGGCCAATGGGCCATGAGCAGACAGAAGAGATTAGATGTCATTAGCTTAATGAGTTCAATAAAACATTATGGGCCAGACGGTCTGTTCCTTTGCTGTGCTTTTTTACGCTCTATGTAAATCAATACTGAAACACGGGATTGGGTCTCACTGCAGAGCCAAGTCTAATACACGTTGCCCTTGTTGAATAATACCACCTCCAACAATAATAGCCCATGACAAAACACTGGAAAGTATTGTCCACTTTTTCTAACTCTGGCGGTACCTCTCTCAAAGGATGCTGACACCAATGAAGAAATTCACCTTCATTGCTTCAGCATAACCTTAGGATGTCTATGGAAGAGCATCTGATGACCGATAACTCGAATCTTGGCCCAGATTGGTCTAATGGGTCATGGTTTTACTTGCTCTCAGGGCCATTTCTGAGACATAGCTACTTATAACATGAACTGGTGTATGTGAGCCCCTGCCACAACGGGAACACAATTTGTTTGGCCAAGCCACTTTCTGCTTAGAAGTTACAATTTTGCACACGCCCACTTTCACTTTTCATGGCTGCTGTTTCCATTGATACGATTTCAACTGCTCTTTTCAATATGAGTACTGCTTCATTTAGTAACTGTTTGTGAATTACTTCTTGTAAGATTCCACAAACTAAATGATCTCTCAGTGACTCTTTAAAGCCCATCACTGAACTGACATTAGAGTCATAGGAAAGTACAGCACAGAAACAGACCTTCAGCACATCTTGTCCATGATGAAGCTTTTAAACTGGCTACTATCAACCTGCACCAGAACCACAGCCCTCCATACCCTTGCCATCCACGTACCTATCTAAACTTTACTTAAAAACATTGAAATCGAGCTCGCAGGCACCACTTGTGCTGGCAGCTTGTTCAACGCTCTCATGACCCTCTGAGTGAAGAAGTTTCCCCTCACATTCCTCTTAAGCTTTTCACCTTTCATCCTTTACCCATGGCCTCTGGTTATAGTTCCACCCAATCTCAGCGGAAAAAGCCTGCTTGCATTTATTCTATCTATATCCCTCAAATTTGTATACCTCTATCAAGTTTCTTCTCAATCTTCTACATTACAAGGAATAAAGTCCTAACCCATTCAATCATTCCTTATAATTCAGGTCCTCCAGACCTGACAACAATCTTGTAAATGTGCTCTTACTCTTTCAATTTTATTTACATCTTTCCTGTAGGTAGGTGACCAAAACTGCACACAATACTCTAAATAAGGCTTCAGCATAACATTCCATCTCTTGTACTTTGGCATATTGGCTTTCATAAATCAAAAGCCTCCTTTACGACCCCATCTGTATGTGATGCCACTTTCAAGGAATTATGGACATGTACTTCAGATCCATTTGTTCTACCACACTCTTCAGTGTCCTACCATTCACTGTGTAAGACCTACCCTAGTTAGCCTTACTGAAATGCAACACCTCACTTGTCTGCATTAAATTCCATCTGCCATTTTTCAACCCATTTTTCCAGTTGGTCCAGATCCCGCAGCAAGCCATGATAACCTTCCTCAATGTCATCCACAAATTTGCTGATCCAGTTAATCACCTTATCATCCAAATCGTTGATATAGATGATGAACAACAACAGACTTAGCACTGATTCCTGCAACACTCCACTAGTCACAGGCCTCCAGAACACCATCTAGTACCAATTTCTGTCTTCTTCCACAATATCTACTTACATTAACTTGCTCATTTTGAATGCCAAGTAACTGAACCTCCTTGACCAACCTCCCATGCAGAACCTTGTCAAATGACTTACTAAAGTCCATGTAGACAACATCCACTGCCTTGCCTTCATCAACTTTCCTGGCAACTACCTCAATCAACTCTCCAAGATTGGTTAGAGATGACCTACCAAGCAAGAAGTGACGCTGACTATCCTTAATCAGTCCATGTCTATACAAATACTTAGACTATCCTCCAATCCCCTGGTACCTCTCTTTCTGCCAAGGATGATTTATATATCTCTGCCAAGGGCCCAGCAATTTCTGCACTTGCCTCCCACGTAGTCCAAAGGAACACCTTGTCAGGCCTTGGGGAACTAGCCACCCTCAAGTGTCTTAGGACAGCAAACACCTCCTCCTCTATAATCTGTATAGAGTCCATGAAGTTGATATTGCTTTGCCTTACTTTTATAGACTCTGTGTCCATCTCCTGAGTAAATACAGATGTAAAAAAAATCCATTTTAAGATCTCCACCATCAAGCATAGATGTCCATCCTGATCTTTCAGAGGAAAAGTTTTGTCCCTTGCAATCCTTTTGCTCTTAACATATCTGTAGATGCCCTTAGGATTCTCCTTCGCCACATCAGCTAGGGCAACCTCATGCCTTCTTTTAGCCCTCCAGATTTTTTTTTAAGTGTTTGCTTGCATTTCTTATATTCAATAAGTACCCCATTTGTTCCTACCCACCTATACCTGTTATGCATCCTTTTTCCTCAATATCTCTTGAAAACAAAGGTTCCTTACACCTGTTATTTTTACCTTTTATTCTGACAAGCACATACAAGCTTTGTACTGTTAAAATTTTTATTCTGAAGGCCTCCCACTTACCAAGTACACTTTTGTCAGAAAACAACTTGTCCTAATCACACTTGCCAGATCCTTTCTGATTATATCAAAATTGACCTTTTTCCAATTTAAAAATCTCAACACGTGGACCTAACTTTTTCCATTTTTACTTTGAAACTGATGGTACTGTGATCACTGGATGCAAAGTGTTCCCCTACTCAAACTTTTATCACCTGCCCTGTCTCTTTCCCTAACAGCAGAACAAGTATCTCATTGGGACTTCCACTGACTGATTAAGGAAACTTTCCTGAACACATTGACGAACCCTATCCCATCTAGTCCTTTACAGTATGGGGTGCCAGACATTACTCAAACAACTTCAATTCAGGCACATACACTGAAATGGACTCCCCTATTTGATTCTGCTTATGAAACCTAAAGTATTTTATGAAACCTAAGGTGCAAGGAACCTTTGTTTTCAAGAGATATTGAGGTTCTAAATTAACAAGGTTATAAATGTCCCTGCATTACTTTTGTGATATCAGCAAAGCTTATTTCAGTTGGTTCGGTTGGAGCACTTTATCCTCTAACCAATAAAACCTGTATGCCTTTAAATCCAATGCACTCAGCAAAATTGATACTTGTTTCTCATTGGCTACTCCATTTGCTCTAAAATACTTCCCAATCCACTCATCTTCCAGTTATCTCTTGTGCAATCAAATGTGTCTATCTTTCCAATGTAGCCAGCCATTTTTGGTCTTTTTTTTAAACATTATTGTCACCCGGTACTCACTGTTTATGAACCCATGAATTTTGTCTGTTTTCTGCCTATTTTTTTTTATTTTACTCAAGTGTCTCTACCCTTCCGAAGAAACGTGCTACGTTACTTTTTTTTTGAAATAGAGCATTCTCTCTCTCTCCCCCTTACAAAGAAAAATATCGTGCCACACTTCATCATGTTTGTAGTTGTCTTGGGTTCATTTTATAACTTACTCATTGCCACTGTTATTTTTTTCATCTCCAGAGTATGATGTCGGAAATTGTGAAATGTTCTATTTGTAGCAAGGAACAAAGGTATGTTATCAAGATAGTGAGAGATTACAATGCCTCCAGGTATAAAGGGTGTCTAGTGTATGATTTGTGTAAAGCTAGCACACAGGTATTGTGAGTAATTAGGACAGGTAACAGACTGTTATTGTCTAATGCTAGAAGAATTCAAACATAGAGGGGTTACTCAGTTATCTCTGGATTTGATAGCACCACAATTGGAGTGGTTTGCAATATTAATGTGTTGGAAAATTTCAGGGAAGTTTTACTAGACTATTACCTGAAATGAGCAAGTTGGCTTATCAAAAGGTAGGACAAGAGAAGCTTGTACCGACTGGCAATTACAAAAAAGAAAAGGGATATGGAGAGTACATTTCCTTTTGTTGGAGAATCTGGAATACATGGCACAGATTACAAATAAGGATTTGTCATTTCAGAGAGATCATTGGAGTCATGAGTTTTTGGAACTCTTTCTCAAGGGATAGTGGAAGTGCACATAGTTAAGATAGAAGTGGATAGATTATTGAGGAGGAAGGACTGAATGGATACTAGGACATACTGGAACATGGTGTTGAGGTTACAGTCAGATCAACCATAATCATCTGGCCTATGCCTGCACTAATTTGCCTATTTACACAGGCGCCCGGTGATCTTCATATCCTCCTGTGTCTGAGCTTATGGATTCCAACATTGGTCCTCTCAATAAGCTCAGATCCTACAGTTCTGAAGGGAAAGTGAGTCACTCATGATTCCCTGGGATGACCCAAGAAGGGAGGGTTAATTTCCTTTTAAAATCTTATGATATTTTTTAAACACATATTGTGACATTTTGGATTAGGTTGGCTCTCTTGTCACGTGCTCTCCAATTTTCTTGTTTTCCTGTCTTTTCAGCAAGCCAACCACTCGATACTTGTTTATATTTTGGAGGGAATCCTCTCAGCATTATACCACTAAATCTAAGTGTGCATCTGGGACATGACATCTTTTGGTATGATGATCAATTGAATCTGCTATAGGATTGGTAACCTTGAAGGTATGAGTTCAAATTCCAGAATTGGAATGAGGATTATTACTATTGAATTATATGACATGGAATTTGTTGTTTTGCGGCAACAATACAACACAGAGACATAAAAATTATTATAAATAAAGCAAGCAAAATAGAGTAAGGAAGTAAACTGGACCATCCAGAAATTTGATGGAAAGAAGCTGTTCCTAAATCACTGAGTATAGGTTTTCAGACTCCTGTACCTCCTCCGCAGTGGTAATGATGAGAAGGTGGCATGTCCTGGATAGTGAAGGTCCTTGATAACAGATACCGCCTTTTTGAGACAATGCTTCATGAATATGTCCTTGATAATGGGGTGGGTTGTGCCTGTGACAGAGCTGGCCAACTCTGCAACCTCATATCCTCTTGTGATGCTGTGCCTTTAAGTTTCTGTACCAAGCTGTGATACAACTAGTCAGAAAGCTCTCTACATAAACGGCCTGGTATGGAAACACCAATGCCCAAGAACAAAAACCACCTACAAAAAGAGACGGATAAAGCCAGCCCATAACAAGCAAAGCCCTCCTCACCATTAAGCACATTTGCAAGGAGTGCTGCCACAAGAAAGTAGCATCCACCATCATGGACCCCCAGCATCCAGGCCACGCTCTCTTCTTAGTACTGGCTGCTGTAAGGAGGTACAGGAGCCCGAGGACCCACACCACCATGTTCAGGAACAGTTGGTGCCCTTCTGTTAGGCATCTGAACCTGTGCGGATATCTTCACTCACCTCAACTCATTTCACAACCTTTCCATAAAAAGGGAGGAGAAGATGGTGGCGCGACGCAGCTCGCAGCAGCTACTCCAGTGGTGATGTCTGTTATTTGTCAAGTAGGGTATCATGCAAAATCCTGATTTGATGGAGATGGATGTGAGAGCACAGAGGAACATCTGGAGAAACTTCTGAAATGCCTGCTTCACTGCTGCTGCTATTGTGTGGTCCGGAATCTCTGGAGAAGGTCCCAAGTCCTCGGCTTTGCTTGTTGCTCGGCGGCTGAGGCGGGGTCGAAGCCCTCGGCAGAGGATGGTGCGATGGTGCTCGGAGATGCTGTATCAGAGGGGCTGGTCAGAGGCTCAAAGTTTTCGGACGGACTCAGAGTCGGCTGCAGTCGGGTGCTTCCAATGCATCGGCAAGTTGTCGGCGCTTGGAGGTTCATGGCAAGGAGAGTTTCTCCCTTCTGCTGCCTGCGTTAGATGATGAGTCGATCGGGACTTTGAGACTTTTTTTTTTACCATGCCCATGGTCTGCTCTTTATCAAATTATGGTATTGCTTTACATTGTTGTAACTATATGTTATAATTATGTGGTTTTGTCAGTTTTAGTCTTGGTTTGTCCTATTTATTTTGTGATATCATTCTGGAGGAACATTGTATCATTTTTTAATGCATGCATTTCTAAATGACAATAAACAAGGACTGAGTGTCCTCATAATCTAAAAAAAAACCTATGGACTCACTTTCAAGGTTTCTACCACACACATTCTTAGTATGATTTATTTTTGCACATTGTTTGTCAGTCTGTATGTGTAGTTTTTCATTTACTCGATTGTACTTCTTTCTTTTACTGTAAATGCCTACAAGAAAATGTGTTCCAAGATAGTATATGGTGACATATACATACTTCGATAATAAATTTACTTTGAAGAGTACATTTAAAGAAATCTGCAAGGGTTTTCCAGAGCATACCAAGCCTTCTCAAGCTCCCCCGGAAATGGAAGCTATTCACACTTCCTACCATTGACCCCTTGGCGATAATTGATGTGTCCCCCCGACTTCCCCTTCATGAAATTCACAATCAATTCCTGCATTAGACTCAGTTTTTTTAGTTGCTTTGCAAGGAACTAAAAATAAGATGTACATGCTGTCCATATTTAAAGTATAGTGAGCCAGGACATGTGAAACAATCCTTGTTGCCTTTTTACAGTAACAATGTACACTTCTGTGCATCTTTTTGCAAAATATCATCACCCCTGCTGAACTCCTGGGAGACTCTCCCTCTGACAACTTCTGTGCCTCCTTGGCTTCATATAGGAGGTCATGTATCCAGCCCTCTGTTCATTATGACACACACATTAAAGTCATACCCACCAAGAATTTAACTTCTATCTTAATAATGGTTCTATAAACAAGGGAATTAAAATGTTCTCATTCCAGTATTAACACCGCGCCTTTCATTAAAGTAGTAGTGTTTTATAACCTACATTACAAATTTTAATGCAATGGAATCTGACTATTTTATTAAACCCAATAACTTGTATCATGATGATTCTATCATAGCCGAATCCATTTTCATGAAGATAGAATACAATATTGACCAGCAAAGTTTTCAACAGAAGCTCCTGTTTTGTTGACGTTAATTTGTTCAGACCTTCAGGGTAGAAATAACTAATACAAGGAGGCATAATTTTAAGAGGTTTGAAGTAATGTAAATGGTAGATATCAGGAGCAAGTTGTTTTTTTTTAAATAGACTGGTGGGTGCGTGGAACACCTTACTGCAGGTGATGGTAGTGGAGGCAGATACAGGGAAGACATTTAAGAAGCTTTTAGATAGGCAGATGGATGTTAGAAAAATGGAGGGCTATACAGGAGGGAAAGGGGTGGGTAGATCGATCATAGAACAGGTTTAAAGGCCGTCACCAAATTCATGGTCTGAAGGACCAGTACTGTGCTATAACGTTCCAAAGTTTGATGGTTCTCTGTTTTGTCTAAAACATGCCAAAAGAAACATTGTGTGCTACTATTTGATATGCAGATTTTAAATCTCCAAATGGTTTTATTGCACAATTAGCTCTACAAACAGAAACAATGCCAATTCAGTGGTGATCCATTCTCCCAGATGGTCACATATGTGCCAGGTGCACCGAGATGCAGCTTCTGAGAGACCGTGTTAGGGATCTGGAGCTGCGGCTTGATGACCTACAGCTTATCAGGGAAAGTGAGCAGGAGATAGAGAGGAGCTACAGGGAGTAAGTCACCCCGAGGCTGTAGGAGTTAGACAAGTGGGTGACTGTCAGGGAAGGGATGGGAAGAGCTCAGATAGTAGAGAGCACCCCCCTCAGTAATTGTTAACTCATTTTAGATGCTGTTGAGGGGGGTGACCTGAAAGAAGTCGACCACAGTGATCAAGTCTCTGGTTCTGTGGTGCAGAAGGGAGAGAAGATGAGGAATGTGGTAGTCATAGGAGATTCCGTAGTGAGGAGAACAGACAGGAGGTTCTGTCAGCCTAATAGAGATACCCACACAGTGTGTTGCCTCCCAGGTGCCAGGGTATGGGATGTCTCGGATTGGGTGCAGAGTATTCTGAAGGAAGAGGGTGAACAGCCAGAAGTCTTTGGACATGTCAGTATCAATGACATAGGTAGAAAAAGGGAGGAGGTCCTGAAGAGCGAATTGAGGGAGTTGGGTAGAAAGCTTTAAAACAGGACCTCCAGGGTTGTAATCTCGGGATTGTTGCCTGTGCCACATGCTAACAAGTGCAAGAATAGCATAATCAGGCATATTAATGCATGGCTGAGAGACTGGTGTAGGAGGCAGGGCTTCAGGTTCCTGGATCATTGGAGTCTCTTCTGGGGGAGGTACAACCTGTACAAAAAGGATGGGTTACACCTGAACCCAAAGGAGTCCAATATCCTAGCAGGCAGGTTTATTAGAGCTGTTCAGGAGGGTTTAAACTAATTTGGCAGGGGGTGTGAGAACCGAGTGATAGGGCTGAGGAAGGGGAAAACAGAAATAAATCAAAGATAATGTGCAACAGAGATTATAGAAAGAACAGGCAGGAGATAAGGCATAATCACAGCCAGTGGGATGAGTTACAGGGCAATAAAGGTGAGGTGCAGTTAAACAGAAAGCAACAAATACTGGACTGAAAGTGTTTTATTTGAATGCACGCGGCATAAGAAATAAAATGGACGATCTTGAAATTCAGCTACAGATTGGCAAGTATGATGTTGTGGCCATCTCTGAAACTTGGCTAAAGGATGGCTGCAATTGGGAGTTGAATGTCCGAGGATATACAGTGCTTCAGAAAGATAGGTTAGTAGGCAGAGGGGGTGGTGTGGCTCCGTATATAAGCAATAATTTTAAATCATTAGAAAGGGATGACATAGGATTGGAAGGTGCAGAGTCTCTATGGGTTGAGTTAAGAAATGGCAAGGGTAAAAGGACCCTAATGGCAGTTGTATACAGGCCTCCAAACAGCAGTCGGGATGTGGATTACAAATTACAGCAGGAGATAGAAAGGGCATATCAGAAGGACAATATCATGATATTTGTTGCGGATTTTAACATGAAGTGGATTGGGAAAATCAGGTAAGTACTGGACCTCAAGAGAGAGGATTTGTAGAATGTCTAAGGGATGGGTTTTTAGAACAGCTGGTTGTTGAGCCCACTACGGGATGGGCTGTGCTGGATTGGGTGTTATGCAATGATCCAGAGTGATAAGAGAGCTTAAGGTTAAAGAACCCTTAGGGAACAGTGACCACAATATGATCAAGTTCACTTTGAAATTTGAGAAGAAAAAACTAAAATCCAATGTGTTCTATTTCAGTGGAATAAAGGAAACTACACTGGCATGAGAGGGGAACTGGCCAAAGTTGACTGGAAAGGGACACTAGCAGGAAGGACAGCAGAGCAGCAATGGCTGGAGTTTCTGTAAAAGTGAGGGAAGTACAAGACAGATGTATTCCAAATAAGAAGAAATTTTTGAATGGAAGAGGGACACTACCGTGGCTGACAAGTGAAGTCAGAACCAGAGTAAAATCAAAAGAGAAGGCATACAAGGAAGCCAAAGCTAGTGGGAAGATAGATGATTGGGAAGCTTTTAAAAACTTGCAGAAGGAAACAAAGAAAGTCATTAGGAAGGAAGGAAAAGATGAATTATTAAAGGAAGCTGGCAACTAATATCAAAGAAAATACTAAAAGCTTTTTTAAAGGGTAAAAGAGAGTTAAGGGTATATATAGGACCAGTAGAAAATGACGCTGGAAATATTCTAATGACAGACGCAGAGATGGAAGAGGAACTGAATGCGTACTTTGCATTGGTCTTCTCAGCGGAAGACATCTGCAGACACCAGACATTCAAGAGGGTCAGGGAAGTGAAGAATGTGCAGTGGAAAATTACGACTGAGAAGGTGCTCAGGAAGCTTAATGGTCTGAGGGTGGATAAATCTCCTGGACCTGATGGAATGCACCCTCGGGTTCTGAAGGAAGTAGCTGGAGAGATTGCAAAGGCTTTAACAATGATCTTTCAAGAATCGATAGATTCTGGCATTGTACCAGATGTCTGGAAAATTGCAAATGTTACTCCACTATTTAAGAAGGGTGGGAGGCAGCAGAAAGGAAACTATAGACCTGTTAGCCAGACACCAGTGGTTGGTAAATTGTTGGAATCGATTGTTAGAGATGAGATTACGGAGTACCTGGAGGCACACGACAAGATATGCCAAAGCCAGCGTGGTTTCCTGAAAGGAAAACCCTGCCTGACTAACCTACGACAATTTGTTGAGAAAATTACAAGCAGGGTAGACAAAGGAGATGCAGTAGATGTGGTATACTTGGATTTTCAGAGGACTTTGACAAGGTGCCGCACATGAGGCTGCTTAGCAAGATAAAATCCCATGGAATTATAGGGGAGTTACTAGCATGGGTGGAGCATTGGCTGATTGGCAGAAAACAGAGTGAGAATCAAAGGATCCTATTCTGGTTGGTTACTAGTGGAGTTCCACAGGGGTCAGTGTTGGGACTGCTGCTTTTTATGATGTACGTCAATGATTTGGACTATGGGATTAATAGATTTGTGGCTAAATTTGCCGATGATACAAAGATAGGTGGAGGAGTGGGTAGTGTTGAGGAAACAAAGAGCCTGCAGAGAGACTTAGATAGTTTAGGGGAATGGGCAAAGAAATGGCAAATGAAATACAATGTTGTAAAGTGTATGGTCATGCACTTTAGTGGAAGAAATAAATGGGCAGATTATTATTTTGTTGGCAAAGGAATTCAAAATGCAGAGATGCAAAGGGACTTGGGAGTCTTTATGCAGGATACCCTAAAGGTAAACCTCCAGGTTAAGGCAGTGGTGAAAAAGGCAAATGCAATGTTGGCATTCATTTCTAGAGGTACAGAATATAAGGGCTTGGATGTGATATTGAGGCTCTATAAGGCACACACACTTGCAGTATTGTGTGCAGTTTTGGGCTCCTTATTTCATAAAGGGTATACTGACATTGGAAAGGGTTCAGAGAAGATTCACAAAGATGATTCCAGGAATAAAAAGTTTACCATATGAGGAACGTCTGGCAGCTCTTGGACTGTATTCCCTGGAGTTCAGGAGAATGAGGGGGGATCTCATAGAAACATTCCAAATGTTAAAAGGCCTGAACAGATTGGATATGGCAAAGTTATTTCCCATGGTAGGGGAGCCCAGGACAAGAGGGCACAACTGCAAGATTGAAGAACATCCATTTAGAACAGAGGTGCGGAGAAATTAATCAGAAGGTGATTAATCTGTGGAATTTGTTGCCATGAGTGTCTACGGAGGCCAAGTGATTGGGTATTTTGGCAGAGATAGTTAGGTTCTTGATTAGCCAGGGCATTAAAGGGTATGGGGAGACGGCAGGGAATTGGGGATGACTGGAAGAATTGGATCAGCCCATGATTGAACGGTGAAGCAGACTCGATGGGCCGAATGGCCTATTTCTGCTCCAATATCTTATGGTGTAACATCTATTTTCTACAAACTTTAATGTTAAGATGGTTAGATGGACTCTGCGGAATAAAGAGTGTGTATCACAGAGGCAAAAGGTACCAACGAGTTTTCGGGTGTAACAAAAGGAAAGGTTGGGATAAATATAGGAATCTACCCTGCAGTCACTTCATTCAGTCACTTTCCCATATGTTGGTTAATAATCAGACTGAAAATAAGCATTTCTAGTCCTTTCTTGAGTGGATTATCAAGCAGAATTGTTGCTCGTTTTGGGAAGCGCATTCTCACCTACAATGATCAGTTTTCTCAAACTTCAGGTACACTCCACCTCCATTTTCCCACAGTTCCAATCCATGTACCCATACTCATTCCTGTGTCTTACTCACTTGGAGACCTCTGAACTCCAATGCTGCATCACTTGTTCAACCATCATCCACAGTGATCTTGCTGACCCTTTCCAGATCATCTGCCCTCCAAACACTCCTTACTCTCTGAATACACACAAAATGCTGGAGGAACTCAGCGGGTCAGGCAGCATCTATGGAAAGGAATAAAGAGTTGATGTTTTGGACAATAGATGCTGCCTGACTTCTGAGTTCCTCCAGTATTTTGTATGTGTTACTCTGGATTGCTAGCACCTGCAAAATCTCGTGTTTATTTTCTTAACCTTTTCCATGCTCTCTGTCGACCCCACAGTAAATAAACCATTTCTCCCCTTGCAAAGTTGTCATGTTGGATCTCCAAAGTGGGCATGGTTAATTATCCCATCCAATAATATTTCCACGTACACAACTTCAGCCGAGCTACCTTAATGGCACAGGATTGTTTTGCTTAATTTTACTCTATTTGCTACATCCTGTAGGATGACAAATCAAGTCCATTTTCCAAGCAAAGCTGTGCTTGAAGTGGCCAGTCCATTAAGCAGAGCAGGAACATTGCATTTCCCCTACAGAGGATAGTTTACAGTTAGAATGGACATTCTATGAGTTTAAAGTTACTGTACTATGGACATAATCCTCTCTTTTCCTTTAAGAGATGATTGAGTTATAAAAACTGGAAGAAATCAAGCAAATAACTGTGCTTTTTAAGTTTCCAAATTTTGATATGTGACTTTCCTATGAGGTTTCCTGATAGCCAGACTTGTAATAAAACAACTGACTACCTATCACCCACCCTCCTCTCTGCATTCCCCACCCCCACAATACCCCTTCTCTCTTGTCCACCTGTAACAAAAGACCAGAAGCAATCAATGCTGAACAGCAGGAACTGTTGTCAGTGAGAAGTCTTGATGCAAGAAGTGTGCACTGTACAAGAAATCATCAAATGACATCTGCGGACCGAGGAAAAGGAGGCTTGAACTTTGTCAACATGTCACCTCCTTCTTACCTCGATGCAGCTCCTAGTTTGGAAAACCTCCAACCTACAACTGACAGGGAAATGGGGGGGGGGGTGGTAAACGGCAGAGGACAAGGCTTATTTTACTTGTTCTTATCCACCCCATGAATGCACGGTTCCCAGATGAATTTTGGATTCTATAGAGGCCATTAAAGTTAAAAAGAACATGTTAAATGTCGTTCTCCACAACAGATTTGTAGTTAATCAGAACTTAAGTAACTACATAATTAATAGTATTTCCTTCTAGCTTTTAAACACAAGCGTCTTGTTGTTTCTTAGATTCTCACCTGAATTTCAAACCGGTAAAGGATCAGCTTCTTAGGCCTCCCATAAAGCAGGTGTTCCCAACCTGAGGTCTACAGACCTCAATGCTTAATAGTATTAGTCCACGGCTTAAAAAAAAGGTTGGAAACCTTTGCTATAAAGGGAAGTTTTAAAACAAAAAAAAAAATCTGCACCTTGGTACTGAAGTTAATGAACTAGGCAAGGCAAAAGGATTCAACTAAGGACAACCATGTCCTCTAGAGGGCTTGGTAAGAAGTAACCTGAAAAATTCTCATCCATTCTGCTCAATATCCTACATAACTCTGGATTGACTGTATTCTGTTTATTTTTTATTTTCTGCAGTTACTCATTTTATCAATGCTAGAGTCACTGAAATCTGTTTCTGTTGCTGGAGGACACAAGTAATGCAGTGAGATTGAAACTGCAATTTATTGACACCTTTACATTGCTGGCCTTGGCCAAGATAAAATTAGCATAACTTGAGGCACTTCAAACTGGAAATTTTTCTTTCAGAGGATGAGGGAGATAAATGCAGATTTATACTTTTGTCGACTAGCTTTGTCTTATAGAAGGAATCAGTTCATTAAAATTTTGTTTAGAATTTTCTCCTGAACATTATTTTCTCTAATATTCCCCACCCCCCCGCCCCCAATTCTATTCCTTACTGTTTTCTTTCTCCCTTTGATAGCTGGTTTTTACAAGAGTATTATCCCGTTGGTTATTATTTTGGAAGACCAATTCCTTTATTTTTTTTCCAAAAGAAAGTGCACCTAGAAATTGAGATACTCAGATTTTTTTTTGCCAATAGCATGTCAATAAATACTGATACTTTCTAGAGTGCATGCAGTTTTGATGTGTCCGGCCTTTAATGCATGCTTAATGCCACAACTTTCCATGCAGCATTCCTTCAAGATGTAGACGGGAAATCAGTCCACATTGTTCTAAGGCATGTTGCTGAATATTCCCAGAACAAACCACTTTCAATAAAGAGATTACAAGAAAGACAAGAGGAAAAGGTTCGAGGGTATGCTCTAAGCCTTTCTCAGAAAGTCCCCACTAACTCATGGGAATCACTGGTCCTTAAGTGGTCAAGAAGGGGGGAAGTATTTGGACTGGCAATGTACATTGAATCCATATACTGGGAGCATGCATACACCAAGGTTAAATGGTGGAAGGACCTCCATCCAACTTCCTACATGACCTTTCTGAAGTACTTCCTGCCTCAGACAGAGTCTGTGGGTTCTGTTTTGGCCTTATTTGCCATCTCAGAATCTAGAGAATGTGAGTGAGAGAAAGCAAGCCCACATAAATCCCAAGGGATCAACTGCAAAGTGGATTTAATTGCCTTTTTCCCCACAAAAGCACGACACAAGAAGCTACTGGTTGACATCAAGTCTCTTTCAATTAACTTACACACCCAAATGGATCTCCCAAATGATTTCTCCCTGGATCTCCAAAACAGAAATAAACAATATAATATTGAACTATAATATATGGTATTAAAATATTTAACTCAAGCTATTTAGAATCATTACTTAATCTCAGATACAACTCATTATGTATTTTTGTTCTTCATCAACCAGCAGCTTTTTTCATTTGCGCCAGACAGACCCTAGAATAGTAATGGTACGAGGAGTCTATTCAGCCCATCGAGTCTGTTGGCTGCTAATAGAAAAATCATATCAGTCCCATATGCCTGATCATCACCCCAGAGTCCTGCAGAGATACGTGAAGATCCAGTTTGCTCGTGAAGTCATTGATTAATTTTGGTTTCCATCCTTAAAGACAGTGGGTTCTGTGCTCCAACTATCCTTCCAATTAAAAAGCTATTCCTCACATTGCCCCTGAACCTTTCGTCCAAAATGTAAAAGTATCTGACCAAGCAGTATGTGTTCATAGGTAAGTGACTCAGGAATGAATTCTGCTCAATTTATAGCTAGTTTATGGCTGCACACATAATCTAGACATCACCCAATACTGTTCTATGCAGACAGATGATCCACAGTTTGGATCGGAAACAGGCAGATTTTACAAAGCCTTCGTTATCAAACTGTGGCATAGAGCTCCCTAGTGTCTCATTTCTACTGTCCAAATGTAATGAATGGATATGACACAACAAGCTTAACCAGTACTACATGACCACAGGTCAAAGAGCTAATCCTTTAAGAAAGGCATCTTAAACCATTTGTTTTCCATTCTTTTTATGCAAGTACTCATTGAGTAATAGTGATATGGCGACTTTTCTTTCCATTTACACTAATTTTCTGCACCAGATTCTGCTTCAAAAGCATGTATCTAGTCATGGAACTCAAGGTTACTGAGCCTTGAGCAGCATTTAAATATAATTCTCGGGCTATGAAACTGGATTTGCTTTCTTCATTGTTTATCAATGAAATCTCAGATCTACTAGACAGTTCCCTTTTTTAACCTCCAAATCAATGCAAATACAAATATTTGTCAGGAAGCTTTGGCCACACAAGTACCTTTGCATTTGTCTGCTAGAACTTCATTCAAAACACATAGTTTTGTTTAACTCTCGAGTTTCCCCTCAAAGGACTACAACCAACATTGCCTTTGTTAGCAGTGATAGAGAGCTTCAATGACAAAACTGTGCTGCATATTGTGGGAAAACAAGAAACAAAAGTCCATCGTGATTTACAGTCATCCTTGACAACATTCATATATCATATCTGAGTCTAACGGATATAAAATAACTTTCAAATCCTTAATGGTTGCTTGCATTAGTAATATATTTGTCTGTGACTAAAAATCCAAATTTTGAAATAATACAAAGCATTAAAATACACAAGCTCCATTTAAACAAGAGAGAAAAGTTTTAATTTGTCACATTTCTTCCTAATTTATTTACAATATCACTGCTTTAACATGATATTGGAATAACAATTGTAGTTAAGCATGCTTAATCACCATTTTAATTGCAATGTTCAAGAACAGCAAATAGTTTGAAAGTGAAACCTATTGCCTTTGGAAGTAGAATGAATGGAAGTAGGGAGGAAAGAATGGGAAAAGGAGGAGCCTTGAGAGATGAAAATGTGTAGTGAGCAGGAGTGGGAGCTTGAAAGGGGTAGTAGAGGGTGGGTTTGTGGGGGAGGGCATAAAAGAGAAAACAATCTTTGAGTGAACATGGCATTAAATTTCATTATGTGACTCAGGATCTTTTTTTTTGTTAAAAAGAAAGATCATGAGCCATTTTGCCACACTACAAGGTATCAAATAAATGCAAAGCATCAAATAGAAAATGCTAGAAGCAGTCAGCAGGTCAGGCAGCATCTGTGGAAAGAGCAGCAGTTAAAATATCAGATCTAGGTTCATTTGACAGAACTGTGAATTCTGATGAAGATCCCCAGACCTGAAATGTTAACAGCTTCTCTTACCCTCCAAGCTGTCTTGCTGAATATTTCCAACATTATCCATTGTTATTTCTGGCTCCTAACATCTGCTGTTTTCTTTTAGATTTTCACTAAATAAATGCAAGTTTAGTGGTTCCGTTTAATATCAGAGAATTTATACAGCATAGAAACTTACTCTTCACAGACATCCACAAAAACAGAAGAGAACCTCACATAATGAATGACTGAAAAAGAATGTTGTAACTCCAAAGCCCCTCTCCACCCTCCCACGCACAAGCAGCAGCATAGCATCAACCCTCCGCCACCAACCTGGTAATAGCAAAGCCCCCAAAGTCAGACCATGATCTGCAATCCAACAAAAACGATTGTTCACCTGACAATTCGACATGCCACAGGCTGTCTGTCTGTCTGTCTGTCTGTCTGTCTCTCTCTCTCTCTCTCTCTCACTCACTCTCTCATTAACAAGAGACAGAGAGGTGTCACCACACCGAGAGGGAAGACCAACAAAAACAATCGCTGTTATGATGTTACATTCGATTCCTCCGACTCAAGGATCAGCAGCAACCTCTTCCCCCATCCTTGACAGAAGGTCTTGAAGAAATTTCATCACTGCAATGAATGGTTTGCCTAACCTTATGTTTAGTCTGTTTCTCAAAAAAGAACTTCAACAACATTGACTTTACCATTAGTTCTTCAGTAACTTTCCCAAGGGGTTACTGGAAAAATAGTTCAATTTAATCACAGTGCCATCATGTGCCAGTATTACAATGCTTCACTGTGAGACTTATGTGACTCTTATGCATTGTCAACACAAGTGAGATAGCATAAGTTTATTCCTTTTCAAGATGGCATTGTAACCACAGGCTGAAGATGCAGCTAAGGATTTCTTCACATTTAAATCCCACTCCTTATGTTATTTTTGAACAAAAGTTTTCATGAAAACTTTGATCAATAATATTGCAATGCAATATCATACACCTGATTGGAAACAGAGAATCAGAACGAAAGCTGATCATGCAAAATGTTAAGTGTTTCTCACACCACAGACAAAGTCTAGCATGTTGAAGATCTCCAGCAGCTTGTGATTTTATCTTAAGATTTTGAAAATCAGTTTTCTTAGACCATCTACCCGGTTTCTCATGTTTCAATCCTTAGGACAATCAACCACAATTAACATTAATTTGCCTTAGGTATGCTGTACAAACTTCAGTTATCACCCTGCATTCACTACAATCTGAATGTACTGCTGATGTTGGGAATGTGAAGAGACAGAAACTGATGGGAGTATTTAATAGGCCAAATTAAATTTGTAAAAAAAAGTATATTAATGCTTTAAGCCACTGACTTTTTAATCCAAATCTATCAGTTTACAGTAATGTTGGTTCATGACAGCATCCATGCTTCTGGAATAAATAAAGAAAAAGCTAATATTGAAATGTATTCAGTAACTCTCAATGCTTTGAATGGACCGCCATACAGCCAGGAGATTATCATCCAACAGCGTTTAATTACTGATTTAGAATCATGTAGTCAAAGAACTCTACAACACAAACAAGCCCTATGGTCCATCTAGTCCATGCTGAAATTATTATTCTGCCTATTGTTCTTTGCTGCTGACTTAAATTTGTTTCCTTCCATTTATTGTCAATGGCAACAGAGCTTAGAATTTTTTTTTGATTCAACGCTGTACAGATTAGGACTCTTTGGATGGGTAAATTGGTGTTAAGACATACATCAACTTTGACTTTGACATTTACCCAGAGGTTGTAGATCTGTGGAAAATCCTCCTCTCAAAGGATAGTGAATCTCTCGAATTCTCTGCCTCCAAGAGTAATGGAAGGCTATATCAATATATTTATTGTCACATTGAACAGACTCGAGAGTCCGTCAGATTTGAAAGGCTTGATGGTCTATTCTTGATTTTGTTTTCTTGTGTACTCAATGATTTCTCAGTAGAAGAGTTATGAAACAGATGTTGCCTTTACACAGCTACAAATAAACCTTTAATCAAGAAGAAGGAAAGAATTTGCATTGATATGCTATCCTCAACAATCGCAAGGCCTGTAAAACCAGGTTAAATCACTTTTTCAGTCATTAGTTAAGTCTCAGAAAATGGTAAGCTATGGATGTATAGAAATATCAAATAGTAAATTAATCTGCTTTTAAATGTATCAATTGTTGGTGGCAGCTAAGTCATCGGGCGCAGAAGTCTGTACATAATTTCAGAGAATTGTTTCATAGAAGGACTAACAAATTCCCCAATGATTATAAAAGGTTAATTCTTCAAAGGCAGAATTCCTGAAAGGACTATATGTTGGGATAGGATCTTTGCTCTTTCAACCGTATATCCCAGTTTGGAGCACTTATAAAAAAAAGTATTCTTCTACATAATAGGCCTGTTTGTACTGGCTCCAGCCTGCCCTCTATCTGCATTAACCTGGTCTGTTGTGGTGGGCTGACTCTGCCTGGATTTGGTGCTGAGCCCAATAGCACAGCCACCTCTGACTCGTGCACTTCAATGCAAAGATTAAATGAATCTTAAACAAACAGACTAATTAAATCCCAAATAGTGGGACAGGAAGTTGTTTATCCGGAAGCTGCTTTTTTTTAGCATATCAGTCAGTAATTAACTGTGGGAAACAGTAGGTCACAGGATCATAACGGGGAAAAGCGTACACAGCTAAATATTGAGTGGCACATGTAAAAACCAGGAAATGGGTTTGCACAGCAGCCCAAGACAATTCTCCATTCCATCAAGATATTGTGTACACTCTAGTTACTTGAAAATGAATTGCAAGATACTGCTTGTGTTTCATTATTCAGAGTTATTGGAGAGGAATAGAGGTCATCTCCTGCATCCTTTGTAACCAATGAGGGCAAGATGTCTCCTTGGGCTACATCTTATCTTAAATGTCTGAAAATTGGCTGTTAACCGCTATTGCTGAGATGTACCAATAAAAGTACATGTTACCCCCTCAGAACCTACATAAGATTCTTATCAAAGTGCCCGTGTTTGATCTCTGTGGTTGCTTCAAGACAAGACTTCAAGCTCTGCAACAGCCGGCAATGAAGAGCCCCTCAGGAATTTCTTAACCTTTCAGTCACAAGGATGTTGGCAGTAGCAAAGTAAATACAGCAAAGATTAAAAATGAACAGTTACAAAACCAACTCCTGCAGATTTGTTCAAGAAAACATCCAAGTTTAAAACATTTATAACCCACTAAAAGCTACTCAGCATGCTTGAAGTACTGTGGTGATGGACGAGCTGCTATACATGTAATGCTGCAGTGTTGACTTGATTGCTATGGGCAGCTGTCGAAATGTCCAATGGACCTGGGTCAACACCGTTGCATGTGATACCGTACAAATACATATGACACCTTGCGGATTCAGGCCCTGTCTCAGAAAAATCTCTTCAGCAAGTATATTATTTGCTTATCTCAGAAACAATTATGAACACAAAGGAAATATCAAAAGCTGTAACAATGAGTGTTGAGTTTAGAGTGCATTAGTCTTGATGCACTGTCAAGTTTCTCAGTGTTCATGAGAATGGAGAACCTTCTCAAATGAGAAAAGTGCAAGTAGAAAAATCAGGTTACTTCTGGCAGACTAGAACATTGTATTCGCAGTGCTCCAAAGTGGGAGAAAATATTTCTCTCTGCTTACGGAGGCATTACCCAGAATGTTTTAGAAGCTGAAGCAGTATGGCGGCATATTGATTAAATTAATGGATTAGCATATTGAGGCCTGAAACAAGGCACAAGTTCAAATCCCACCACAGCAACCATTGAAGTTAAATTCAAGTCATTCAATGTTTCTATAGATGTATAGTGGAGAGTATTCTGACTGGTTGCACTATTGCTTGGTATGGAAATACTGATGCCCCAGAACAGAGAAGTCTATAAAAGTGGTGGATACAGGCTAGTCCATCACAGGCAAAGCCCATCCCAGCATTGAGCACATCTACAAGAAGTGCTGCCACAAGAAAGCAGCGTCCATCAAGGATCCTCACCATCTAAGCCTTGCTCTCTTCTCACTACTGCCATCAAGGGTGGTGGTACAGGAGCTTTGGTCCCACACCACCAGGTTCAGGAACACTTATTACCCACCATCATCAGGCTCATGAACTAACATAGACAACTTCACTCACCCCCAACTTTGAATTAATTCTACAACCTATGGACTCACTCTCAAGGACTCTGTAACTCATGTTCTTAGTATTATTTATTTTCATTTTTTCAAATTGCAGTTTGTCTTCTTTTGCATATTGGTTTTTCGTCAGTCTGACTTTTTAGTTTTTCATTGATTTTATTGTATTTCTTTGTTCTACTGTGACTGCCTGCAAGAAAGTGACTCTCAAGGTCGTACACGTTCTGCTAGTACACAACAGCAAGGCCAAGCAGCCAAGTAATCACACTGTCATGTTGGCTCATCACCATGATGAGATGATCTACAGAGAGGAGGCGGAAGAGTTCAAGCTCTGATTCCAGGCAAATACCCTCTTCCTTAATGTCAACAAGATAAAGGAGATGGTTATCGATTTCATGAAAACTCATGCTCCCCTTTACATTGGTGCTGTAGCGGTGGAAACTGAGCAGCTTCAAATTCCTGGAGGTAACATTAGAACAACTTCTCACGGGCCCAAACACATTCTACACAATCAGGAAAGTTCACCAAACGCCTCTGCTTTCTGGCGAGGCTGAAGAGAACTCAACTATGCACATCTATACTCTCGTCGTTCTACAGATGCGCAGTGGGGAGTGTCCTCATATGCTTCATCACTGTATGGTACGGAAACTGCACTGCAGTGGACAGCAAGACTACTATGGGTAGTCAAATCTGCCCAATGCATCACTGGCACCAGCCTAGCTGCAATCAAAAATGTATTTGCAGGTAGGTGCTGGAAAAAGTCCAGCAATATCATGAACGAACTCACCCACCTGGCTCATGGACTTTCTGTCCCATTCGCATCAGGAAGGCAGCTACGTAGCATCTTGCCAGGGCCACCAGACTAAAAAGCGGTCACTCTACCTAAGCCGTAAAGCTGATCAACATCACCATCCAATAACCACCACTACTTCATCATTTCCTGTCAGAGTTGCCTTACGTACAGACACTCTTGTACCTAGCGTCACTTTATGAACATACAATCAATCTATAGTATTTTTGTGTTGCATTGGAACTGGAGTAACAATTATTTTGTTTTCCTTCACATTTGTGTACTGGAAATGACATTAAACATTCTTGATTATATGCTGACATATACATACCTTAATCATAAATTTACTTTGAACTGATTTTTCCTGTAACTGTTTGTTGTCTTTCTACTAATTTTCTCCTCCAAATCCCAATGACTATTGGGATGTCTATACCTTTCTTATTCCTTCGTTCCTCCCACATAGTCTCCACAGATGATCCATTCGGTTTGACCTGTCTGAGCACTACTGTGACATTTTCCCTGATCAGTAATGCCCTCCCCCAACCATTTTGTCTAAAACAACAAAATGCTGGGACATTGACAGGCCCGTCCTGGTCCTCCTGTAACCTAGTCTCACTAATAAGGAAATATTGTTTGACAAATCTGCTAGATTTTATTGAGGTTTTAAGCAATAGAATGGATAAAGTATAAGCAATAGAATCAAATGTATCTGGGTTTCCAGAGGCCGTCTTTCAGGTGCCATGTAATAAATAATTGTACAAAATACAACTGTAGAATGGGATTGAGGGCAATCTTATTGAACTTCACAGAAGACTGGTGAACAGAAAATAATAAATTGCATTGGCAGTACTTTACCAATAGGGTGCCACCAAGATCACTGCTCTGGCCTCAGCTGTCTGTAGTGGTTAGCATTATGCTTTAGAGTACAAGCGATCTGGGTTCCATTCTCGCCACTGTCTACAAGGAGTCTGCATGCTCACCTTGGGTTTCCTCAGGGTGCTCCAGTTTCCTCCCACATTCCAAAGACGTACTGGTTGGTAGGTTAATTGGTCATCGTAAATTATCCTGTGATTAGGCTGGGGTTAAATTGGGGGAAAACTGGATGGAGCGGCTCAAGGGGCCGTAAGGGTCTACTCCATGCTTTATATCAATCAGTCAATAAATAAATCATCTATAGAAATGCTGGATGCAAGGGTCAAGTGGTACACATATTAATAAGGACATAAGGGATGTTGATAGTGTACAAGTTGAAAGATGTAGTTTTCTGTGAGAAAATGTGAGTATATCAACCTTAGAAGGAAGAACGGAAAAGCAGATTTTGCAGTGAGCCTACAAAATGTTCCAGTACATGGGGGTGGGGGTGTGCATGAAAACAAGGCCTTGGCAGAAAATCAAAGAGCAACAAATATAAATTTGGGAAAGTTCATATGTACTGCACAGATGCTGACAAGATTGCATCGGGAGTACTATGTACAATTTTGGCCTCTATTTAAGGAAAGATATCCTTGCATTGGAGACAGTAATAGGTTAATTTTGTTTCTTTTTGTTTGGCGGTCATGAGAATGAGAGCTAACGGTATAGAAACATAAAATTCTGAGAGGGATTGAAGGCACACATGCTGAAAGGATGTTTCCCTTAGAACTGGGGAGCCCATTTCAGAATAAGGGAACTGTCCATTTTAGATACAGAAGGAATTTCTTCTCTCAGTTGGTTACATTTCTGGAAAACTCTATTCTGGAGAAGTGTGGAGCCAGAGGTATTGACTATATTCATGGTAGAGATCAAGAGACATCTGAACCCTAGAACAGAAACAGACATAGAGAGGGAGTGTGAGACCAACATTGTCCAGCATGGGCAAGGTGGCTCAAAGAGTATCCTCCTATACTGTATGACTTTGACTCTTATAAATCAATAAATCAAAGGTCTTTAACACACAGGGCGTGCGACAAATGTCATAGATGTATTGAAGAGGGAAATAGATAATTGTATCAGGTCAGGGAGTGGGTTTAAAGTTCCAAAAATAAAAAAATAATTTATAATGTATTTCCTGTTCACAGAATGTCCCAAAGCAATACTTCAGAAGTAGAGTTACTGGTAATTTAGTAAATGTGACAGCCAATCTCTGGCCAGCAGCTTCCATAAACTAAATTCCGTAATAACTCTATGGGATAACGTAGTGCCAAAAAAGACATTATGAACACATATAAGTAAGGCTGAATTGTTTAATTCTCTATTTCTATAGTGGGCCATACCTATAGCTTTCAATCAAACAACCATTTTCAAAATCCTTTTGAATAAGATGTCTTGTGGGCGAGGTGAGCACAAAGGTCCATGTAGCCGGTGCGTTGGCTATCACTAGGAAACGCAGTTCGACAGTGCCAATTATTTTAGTGCCATGAAATGTTAGACACGTGTTGGGTAGAAAGAAACTGAATACAATCATTCACAGGGATGTTTTGCAGCAACACGCCCACTCCCTGCTTGCTGATCATCTCTGACCAATCCCTCCCACCAAATACAAATACTTTCCCCAGCACTCCTATACAGCTTTGGTCCAAAATGGTGCCTCTCCATCCCTAGGAATGGCCTGCACTGCCTTGACGGACGAATCATGTGAATTTTGCCAGACCGCTTATGGGGACAAATTTCTTGTTCGTAGTGGATGCAGCTAAAAATGAATGGAATGAGACATATTAGATCTGCACTGTACCACACAGCTACAAATGGCTGGTGGAAAGGTTTGTCCAGAGGCTAAAGAATGCACTGTGAGCAATGTCAGCAGAACACACTACACTGATGCCGAAACAGAAGCTCGCCAATTTCTTCCTTGCATATCGTAATGCAACACATTCCATAACCAACTATGCTGTTCCTGGGTCATCACTTCTGTTCCCTCTTGGATCTCCTCAAACCCAATCTCAGGAGGCGGATGCAGGACAACAGCTAAGATAAATTGAAGGTTCCTTAAACAAGGAGGTTCGATGTTTCACTCCTGGTGAAGCAGCCCTGGCATGGGACTACAGGAATGATCAAAAGTGGGTTTCCTTGAAAGATTAAGAAAGATTCATAAAGATAAACTGGTCCACTCACCTACACAGTGGAAATTGTGTCTGATATCTGGAGATGACATATGATCAGTTGAGAAGAGCAAAATCAATTGTTTAGAGAAGAAAGGTGGTTACTGCTGTCAGAAACATTTCCTGCAGTCTCAGAGTCAACTCCGAAAATTACCACAGAGGAGACACCAGAACCTGAGATTGTTTCACAGCCACAAGTCTCACCTGCCAGAGTGGTCTCCCTCGTCAAGAAAGACATTAGTCCACAAGAGTGTGAAATCCTCGATAGTAATTAATCTTTCAACCTGAATGTGTTAATTTAAAATTTACTGTGCTGTGGATATCTGTGTGTAGTAACTGCATTATATAGTATGTGGTATATATAGTTGAGATGCATTCTTTATTGATTTAGAGTTTATAGCTAAGCAGGGAGGAGTGTTGTGTATTTAATTTTAAGTACTGTTTTAGTAATCTTGTTTATACGATGCTGATAAAAAGTATTCACCCCCCCCCCCCCCCCGGAAGTTTACATGTTTTATTGTTTTACAACATTGAATCACAGTGGATTTAATTTGGCTTCTTTTGTCATACTGATCAACAGAAAAAGACTTTCATGTCAAGGTGAAAACTGAACCCTACAGTGATCCACATTAGTTAGAAATATAAAATACAAAATAATTAATTGCTTAAGTATTCACCCTCCCCCTTTAATATGAGACAACAAATCATCACTGATGCAGCCAATTGGTTTTAAAAGTCACATAAATATTTAAGATATCCAGCTATATATAAACACGTGTGCAGTCATGGTATTTCAATTGACTGTATTAAAAATACACCTGTATCTGGAAGAGCCAACTGCTAGTGAGTCAGCATCCTGGCAAAAAGTACACCATGAGGACAAAAGAACACTCCAAGCAACACTGTGAAAATGCTATTGAAAAGCACAAGTCAGGAAATGGATCAAGAAAATTTCCAAGTCACTGAATATCCCTTGGAGTACAGATAAGTCAATCAAGAAATGGAAAGGAAAGTTTTACACAGCTGTAAATCTGCCTAGAGCAGGCAGCCCTCAAAAACTGAGTAACTGTGCAAGAAGGGGACTAGTGTCAGATGTCACCAAGAGACCTGTGACAACTCTGGAGGAGTTACAAGCTTCAGTGGCCGAGATGGGAGAGGCTTCCCACACAACTGCTGCCCGTGTGCGTCACCAATCACAGCTTTATGGGAGAGTGGCAAAGAAAAAGCCACTGTTGAAAAAAAGCTCACAAAAAATCTCAATTAGGAGTTTGCCAGAAGGCATGCAGAAGGCTCTGAGGCCAGTTGGAAGAAAGTTCTATGGGCCGATGAAACCAAAATTGAGCTTTTTGGCCATCAGGATAAGCGCTATGTTTGGTTTTAGTTAAACACCACACATAATCAAAAACACACCATTCCTACAGTGAAGCATGCTGGTAGCTGCATCATGCTGTGGGGATGCTTCACTGCAGCAGGCCCTGGAAAGCTTGTAAAGGTAGAGGGTAAAATGAATGCAGCAAAATACAGGGAAATCCTAGAGGAAAACCTCATACAGTCTGCAAGAGAACTGGAACTTGGGAGAAGATTTATTTTCCAGCAAGACAATAACTCCCAAGCACAAAGCCAAACCTACGCAGGAATGGCTTGAAAACAACAAAGTGGAGGGCTTAAAAGCAACAAAATTAATGTCCTAGAGTAGCCAAGTCAGAGTCCAGAACTCAATCCAATTGAAAACTTGTGTTTGGACTTGAAAAGAGCTGTTCACTCATGATCCCCATGAAATCTGACAGAGCTTGAGCAGTTTAGTAAAAAGAATGGGGAAAATTGCAGTGTCGAGATATGCAAAGCTGATAGAGACCTATCCACACAGACTCAAGGCTGTAATTGCTGCCAAAGGTGCATCTACTAAAATACTGACTTGAAGGGGGTGAGTAACTATGCAATCAATTATTTTGTGTTTAATAATTGTAATAAATTTAGACCAATTTGTAGAAATTTGTTTTCGCTTTGAGACATAAGAGTCTTTTCTGTTGACCACTGTCAAAAAAACAAAATTAAATCCACCGTGATGTTGTAAATAAAACATGAAAACTTCCAAGGGGGATGAATATTGTCATAGGCACTGTAAATTGATTAATTAAGCATTCTTGTTCATTTAAATAATCTATTACCTGATTTATGTAAAAATAAGTGAATTGCGTATGTCATAACACTACCACATGATACATGTGTACCTTGCTTAAAGTAAACTCGGTTATACACACATTCCTTGACTCCTGCATTTTCCTTTGAATTAGTTTAATATTCCGAAGCTACAAATCATAGCAACAAGACACAAAGCTCATCAAGGACTCTTTCTGTGCTGCATCTCTACCAAAGTACAGATATTCATCCTCTGTTTGTATCACAATGGCTTGCAAGGCTTAACCCCGATCCACTTCAGATTCCAAACCTGTGAATACAACGATCAACAAGGCTGTGTCATTGCACCAACATTCCTATCAATTCTCTTCCATGTAGCACCGTGCCTCAACTAAACAAGCTCCTCACTGGAGAGGAATTAATCTAAATGGGAAATGTTTCAACCTTTGCCTTTCTAGCTCCCCCATCACACAGACCACAGGAGCAGAGTCACACTTGAAGGCAAAACCACCAATCCAACATGGAATCCTTTAATACGCTGAAAGATGTCTTCGCGTAACACCCAGAAGACAAAAGTCCTTCATTGCCATCGCCTAATTCCAAACAAGTGAGATCTGTAACAAGACCTTGGTCAACTTGGATCACTTGGAAACCAATTCTCAGTGAAGGCAGACCAATGACTAAATCCACCCTGCCTTCAATGAGTTAACACAGCCTCCGGCAGGTTGAAGAAATCAGGGTCCAAAAGGCAACATCTTACACCCATGCAACACACACCAAAGTTGCTGGAGAACGCAGCAGGCCAGGCAGCATCTCTAGGAAGAAGTACAGTCGACGTTTCAGGCCGAGACCCTTCGTCAGGACTAACTGAAGGAAGAGTTAGTAAGAGATTTGAAAGTGGGGGGGGGGGGAGATCCAAAATGATAGGAGAAGACAGGAGGGGGAGGGATGGAGCCAAGAGCTGGACAGGTGATTGGCAAAGGGGATATGAGAGGATCATGGGACAGGAGGTCAGGGGAGAAAGACAAGGGGGGGGGAACCAGAGGATGGGCAAGGGGTATAGTCAGAGGGACAGAGGGAGAAAAAGGAGAGTGAGAGAAAGAATGTGTGTATAAAAATAAATAACGGATGGGGTACGAGGGGGAGGTGGGGCCTTAGCGGAAGTTAGAGAAGTCGATGTTCATGCCATCAGGTTGGAGGCTACCCAGACGGAATATAAGGTGTTGTTCCTCCAACCTGAGTGTGGCTTCATCTTTACAGTAGAGGAGGCCGTGGATAGACATGTCAGAATGGGAATGGGTTGTGGAATTAAAATGTGTGGCCACTGGGAGATCTGCTTTCTCTGGCGGACAGAGCATAGGTGTTCAGCAAAGCGGTCTCCCAGTCTGCGTCAGGTCTCACCAATATATAGAAGGCCACATCGGGAGCACCGGACGCAGTATTTCACCCCAGCCAACTCACAGGTGAAGTGTCACCTCACCTGGAAGGACTGTCTGGGGCCATGAATGGTGGCAAGGGAGGAAGTGTAAGGGCATGTGTAGCACTTGTTCCGCTTACACGGATAAGTGCAGGAGGGAGATCAGTGGGAGGGATGTGGGGGACGAATGGACAAGGGAGTCGCATAGCGAGCGATCCCTGCGGAAAGCTGGGGGGGGGGGAGGGAAAGGTGCTTAGTGGTGGGATCCCGTTGGAGGAGGCGGAAGTTACGGAGAATAATATGTTGGACCCGGAGGCTGGTGGGGTGGTAGGTGAGGACCAGGGGAACCCTATTCCTAGTGGGGTGGCGGGAGGATGGGGTGAGAGCAGATGTGCGTGAAATGGGGGAGATGCGTTTGAGAGCAGAGTTGATAGTGGAGGAAGGGAAGCCCCTTTCTTTAAAAAAGGAGGACACCTCCCTCGTCCTGGAATGAAAAGCCTCATCCTGAGAGCAGATGCGGCGGAGACCGAGGAATTGCGAGAAGGGGATGGCATTTTTGCAAGAGACAGGGTCTCCCTCTGTCCCTCTGACTATACCCCTTGCCCATCCTCTGTTTCCTCCCTCCCCCTTGTCTTTCTCCCTGGGCCTCCTGTCCCATGATCCTCTCATATCCTCTTTGCCAATCACCTGTCCAGCTCTTGGCTCCATCCCTCCCCCTTCTGTCTTCTCCTATCATTTTGGATCTCCTCCTCCCCCTCACACTTTCAAATCTCTTACTAACGCTTCCTTCAGTTAGTCCTGATGAAGGGTCTCGGCCTGAAACGTCGACTGTACCTCTTCTTAGAGATGCTGCCTGGCCTGCTGTGTTGACCAGCAACTTTGATGTGTGTTGCTTGAATTTCCAGCATCTGCAGAATTCCTGTTGTTTGCGATCTTACACCCATGACAGAGTTTGTGGTCCACTGAACAGCAATGGTCTATGCCTCCTGTATGAGGTAGAGTCATGGGCAATTTCTTTTTTTTAATATTATATCTAATAGCACTGTCAAAGTACTGCCAATGTTGCCTTTGCAAGATGTTTCAGAATTGACTGGCAGGATAGCTGAGGCAATGTCAACATTCTGTCTCCGGTTCTGTGAGGCCTCAGCTCTAGCAGCTGCACCACTGTAGGAGTGTTCGAAGGGAAAGTTTGCCTCAAAATATGAGGCCTGAGGAAAGCGAAGAATATCCTAAGAGAAAGGAAAGAAATGTTACGAGAACTTCAGTAAATGACGGCTTCGTTTACCTGTTAAATTTATAAAAGAACATTGAACAATGTTCAATTATCTTATTTGAAAATGAGTTAAAATTAACAAGTTATTATGTAATTGGCCTCAGGGAAGTTGCTGCAGATGCTCCAATAATACAAGCAGCTATGGATACCAAGGCAACAACTGAAAGACAGTGCAACTCTTGCTGTCTGCTTGTGGTCACATATGACTGCTTTGATTGGATTGGAACTGGCTGTTAGGACTTTGTGAAGGGTTCACAGGGTAAATCCTGTTGAGGCCCTGAACCACTTGTGGCCTAGAATCAAGCACATGTCAGAACTTGGTAAAATTTAAGCCTGCTTTTCTGATGATCTAGTGTGAAGCTGATATTTCAATACTCACAGGAGCTTCAACGTCAGTACGTGTGAAATTTAATACCCCTTCCACAGTGTGATTGAGAATTTTGTCACAATAAAACGTACAAACACAAAATCTAATAGAATATTGTTCCTTGACACAAAGGGAGGCAGCCATACGACTCACCAAATCTGTGCCAACTTTTTAAAAGAGCTATTCAATTAGTCTCACTCCGACTATTTCTTCTCCAGAGCTCCAAGGTTTTTGTACGTGTGAACACTTGTTCCTTTGTGGGAGCAAGCTGGCAGCATGTGACTGTCAAGTGGACCATCCTTCTAATTCAGAGATGTTAATTCACTCATCTCGAAGATGAAACCAGTAGGATGCTAAATGCATCAGCAGGTTTCTGTGGTCTATTTAGCTAGAAAAGGTCACACCACCCATATCTCCCCTCCTAGAAGCAGAGCACATCTTATACCCGATTACTAAATTTCCGTTGTAATTGGTAAATAATAACATCGAAAGAGCAGTTTTCACACAAACAATGTAGTCCAAACTGTTTCACAATGGGATAAATTGCAAAAGTAAAAATAAAAGTCAAAATGTTAGTTAAAAGAAAGATTAAATAAATAATGATACCAAAAGATTTAGTTTCTGTACAGTCTATCGCAGTCCTGTTAGATATTGTAACAATGCACAATCAGTACTTCACTGCATTAATAAAAAATATCTTTATATTAATCCTAATGTGTGCTGAATTCTAATACAGTTATTTTAAATTTAAAAAAAATCTTTCCTTTGTATGTTTTGTTCACTTGCTATTCATGAAAAAAAGATGATACACCTTTTTTTAAAAAAGGCTTACAGGCAGTTACTGACATCAGACATCAAAAACATCAATCATTGTGTTGGGTTTAAGTTGTGACCACATCTAGACTTTTTGCATGTTGAACCTAGATAACTATTGAAATTCAGACTTCTAGTGGTCACCAATGCTCCATCATGGCCAAGGTCAAATGAAGGATAATCTGAACAACTTTATAAAGCGTTATAATGCTTCATCATTCTTTCTGGAAAATCCCCCCTCTGTGAATCACCAGCAGTAACATTAGCACAGTGAAAAGAATATGTATCAATGTAATTAGTAACAATGAACATAATTAAGGGTTTTATGACACTCCCAAGATAGCACATGGATTATAAAACTGGAAATACATGATATTGGAGCTAGCAGTGATAAGGACCGCAACACACAACCCCAATGCAAAGCCGATACTGCAGCAAAAGCAGTTCCTACCGATGGGATGACTGCCTCAGGCTGCAGATTGATCTTGACAATTTAGTGAATGGGGTTTGTTTACAAAACTCACCAGGATGAGTCTCCTTTTAATAAATACTGAAGCACATAAATATTCAAACAAGATATGTCAGTCTCCCTTATTATACATGTATTCATGCAAGAGCTCTATCGACATAAGAGCAGAATAACCAAATTATGTTCTATGGTTTATACCATCCATCTTGTTACAGTAATACAACAGGCAATATTAATCTTATCTCCCTGATCATTTTATTGTTTCTGTCATAGTGCCCTGAGTTCAGCAGTGGCTGTTTTTTTAGAGCTTGTATCCCATGGGAGGAAACTTCTTCCAGTGAAAACAGTCTGCAGATAATTCCCTGATGAAGCTATTTCTAACCCAACTCGCCTAGCTAGAGCCATCAGAGACGGACAGGCATATCGACATAGAAAAGCTTTGTTTTCAAGCACTTTCTACAAAGCGTGTCTTGAAAAACTATTCTGACAGCTACTCTGCATGGAAAAAGTTGCATTTGCATAGCAACTTCAAAAGCAGTGACAGTTTATTCAGGGAGAGAATGGGATACCAAAGGGTGCCTCAGAATGGTCTCCATGACAACATAATGCCTAAATAGAACCCCATTTTTGTCACTGAATGAAAGTTTTCGATGGGATTAGCAGACAATTGTTCTGCCTGATTATTTTTTTAATTGATACATCAAGAAGCGCTGGTAAGACAGATTTGGTTTAATTAGACCTGACTCTAATGTATGAAATGAATTCTAGCAGCACACACTTTGAGAGGTTTAGCAACATTGGTGATTTCCATTTAGTGAAAGCTTAAAAAATATTTCCTTTCTCTGTAAAAAGCTATTATAAGACATAGACCTCAACTAATACTAAAGCCCATTATTCAACAGCAACTTTCTGGAAAGAACATTACTAATACATAATATTTTATATTATCCAATCTCCGTGCAAGTTACTCAGGCACATAGGAAAGCTACAATACAATTCTTGAATGATATAATAAAGATAGACTGGAAAGGCAGGGTGTTGGGACGGGAGGCCAGACAGCGGTTTTGCTTGCTTTCCCGCGATGTTCACTCCTTGCTCTGCAACACTGAGGCAGTGAGACTGCCCCAGTTGCTGTGCTTCAAGTCTGTGAGCTTTGCGGTGATTTATCCGCAGATTCTGATTAAGGACTCAATTTAGTTCGGAATACTGTGCTCACTTCCATTGTTTGCATGATCTGTGTTTTTTTCCTTTTTCTCTGCGCATTGGGTATTGGTCTTTATTTCTATCCCCCCAGTTGAGTTCTTTCGGGCTTCTTGCTTCGTGGTGGCCTGTAAGTAGACAAATCTCAAGGTTGCATAATTTACACATTCTTCGATAATTAATATACTTGAACTTGAAATATTGTTTTGATATTCAAAAAGGCAAGGAAACATTGGGGAGCGCCTAATTACCAACTAGTTAACCAACTAAATGCTGACCAAAGGCCACAATTGCACCCACCTTCTAGGGTTGCAGGCAATGAATGTTAAAATTCCCAAGACAGGTAGAAAAGCTAAATTGGAAACCTATAAAAATTGATTTCAATATTCACTTTCCTTCTGATGTACAAGTTTTACAATAATCTGGTGGCTCACCACTGGGGAAAGTGGAACTTGTTTATTCAGTCATTCCCATGTCTATTAGCATCATCTTTCATTTATACAGAATCTATTACACAGAAGAAAATATCTTACGATAAGCAATAACATATAATGATGCAAAGGAAACACTGGCCCCAAAAAAAAATGGTACATAGTCTGGAGCCACAGATCGACAGGAATCACAAAAGACATGCAAAAGATGTTGATGAGGGTGATGCCAATCTGAACTCAGGGTCCAGACAACTGTAGTCACACCTGATTGCGGGATGAATAAAAGGCATGTCTACAAGAACCAAAATCAAGAGAACAGTGAGCTTTGGCAGGGATGTAGTGTAGGAGGCGAAGGTGAAGTTCTTAGCTCTAAATCTGAAGTGCAGCTGGAGTTGAAGAAGAGAGACAAACAGGACGATAACATTGATTGTACTCAGGAGCATTTACTCAATGGAAACTAGAAACGGCAAATGAGTATTAAGCAACTGTGATGATGCGGGATAAGATACTACTGTGTCAACTCAGGCCTAGGGGGATAGGATAACAGCAGGAAAAATCTGAATTTGTGGAATATGGAGGAAGGAAGCATGGCCTGGAGAGATCTCCAAATGGTGGAAATGCTCTGAGTGCAAGTTTCAAGAAGAAAGCTTTCACAACACGTGCTTGGCTAATTTTCTGCATTGTGTTACCCGTATCCACAAACACACACACACATACCATCTGCTCTGTTGACCAAGGCAGCAAAAGTTCCAGTATACACTGGCGGTAGGCAGTGTTTTGGTCAGAAATCCATTGCTACATGCTGTGGCTGCATGAAAAACTAGATTGCTGAGGTTCAAATATTTAGTTGCACATTAAATGGTGAGATTTTTGCCAGGTGTCAACTCATCTGAAAACTTTGAAGAGGGAGTAAAGGGTCAAAACAGGCAGCAGAGAGTTACAGTTTAGAAAGCCTCAGCATGTAGATTGAAACTGGCCTCAGTGCTTTAGAAGATGCCGTCACCATGTTTCTACATTGATCTTATTCATGACATGCCTGCCCTTGTCAATGCAAAGTACAGAGAGTGGATCTCTAAGCGACCTGATCACTATGATCACGAGAACCAGGCAAATGCAATCCTACATAGCTAGATGTCCAGAAGAGGAAATGCAACATTGCAACAGGGTAAATAGTATACAATATTGAAAAATGGTCAAGTAAGTGCATAGCATTATGCTCACCTTCTAAATCCAGGTTGTCCCACTTGGTGGCGCAATAATATCAGCGGCAGACTCCGGAGCAAAGGTTCCCGAGTTCGAATCCAATTTGGATTGAGCATCGAGCTAGCAACTCGGCCTCGTAAAAAACAAGAATAACTTACTACAGAAACACCATTATAACGGTGACCCAATAACTCCACTGCCGAGTTAAGGGTGATTCTTCTTCTTCTTCTAAATCCAGGTGCAATTTAACTGATCATGGAGGTGATGCATTTCAGGCCTCCTGACAGAAAGTGGAACATGGCAATGGGGCATTTGTTTGCAAAGGCTTAAGGAGCAAAGCACTTCAAGGGCCTTATAAGAAAAGGATCAGCACAAGTATCAACTTCACCGTACCGAAAACAAAAGAACATGAACCTCTGCTTGACAACCAGCATCAAACTAATCTGTGAAAATAGTAGTCAGTCAGTCAGCCAGTAGTGACAGATTCCCTGGAGTCACTGTGGATGCAGTTAGTATTAATTTATTGAAACTAAATTTGATAGGCTCCTTAAAAACATTTTTTTTAAATGCAATATCAGATAAATATGAGGTACAACTCAGATCTTGTCACATGACTGGAAGGAACATGGGACTTTGGAGAAAGTACAAAAATGAAGAGGTTTTGGAATGTTTCCTGTGCCAGATTTGGTTTATTGAAGACAGACATAGCTTGGGTTAGTCAATCAATTCATTACCATTGCTTCATTTACCTCCTGAAGTAAGAGAAAATGAACTACACTGAGCATCAAAAACCAGTTGGAGGACTTCAGTGGATCAGGAGTATCAGTGAGGCAAACGGATAGTCAATGTTTCAGATTGAGATCCTATATCAGGATTGAGAATATAAAGGGAGAGGCCCAGTACAAAGAGGTGAGGGCAGCTGGCAAACAATAGGAGGAGTTGATGGGCAGATTTCCAATTTCAAGTAACCTACAGGGCTTCCAATTTAAGTTAATCCTTTTTTTTTTTAAATCTCCTCCTGATCTACCCAGATCTTCTCATACAATCCTTCTCTCTACCTTTCACCCCCAGCCCCACGTCCCAGTTTCTTTCCCCACCTTCACCACCTTGCTCATTAAATCATCTGTAGCCTTTTATGGCTTCCACTTATCACCTCCCAGCTACTGTTACCATGACCACTCTGCATTCCCTCATGTTGCTTCATCTCCATGCAGCTCTTGCTCAGCTAGATGATCTACCCCATCCTGCCAGCTCCTGCCTCACCAATCTCCCTCAGGTTTTTACACTGCCATCTTGCTTCTACTTTTTCCAGTCTTGATGGACCTCAACCCAAAATGTCAATCAACCCTTTGTCTCCAAAGATACCATAGTCTGATCTTTTGAATTTATCCAGAAGTTTGTTTTACTTCTGCTCTAGATTTGGCATATGTGTTCCTCCACAAATTAAATGGAATATTAATTTCATCTAACATTTAAAAATTTGTATTTTGATGATTTTCCAAAGAAGAAAGGCTAAGGGGGATATCCATTCCCTCCCAACCACCCCGATTATTAAAATGATCATCTAATAAATGAACTACTTGTATGTATAAGGATTCTGACGACACATGTTAATATAATATCTGGACCACAATGTGGAATGTTTGTTTTCTACAAGTCTTTAAAGTGGAAATATATGTATTTTTATTTTTTGCTTTGCATTAGCATTTTGTTTGAACTGTTCAGAAACACATCCCTCTGGGACCTGTTGTAATATTAAGCTTGTGATGTCCAACAATAAAAGAGATTGCATCATCACTCAGCAATCCCATTAAAGGTTTAGAAATTAAATAGAGACCTTCTGCTGTCAGAGGAAGCAAAATTACACCTGTTTTTCAAATTCATTCTGAACATTTTCAAATGGCACAGTCCATTCTCAGGACCATCAAATCTTTTTATGGCTTTTAGCTTCTTCACATATGTAAAACTAGAGAGGGTAAAAGCTGCAAGAGGGAATTGTTCCTCAAAAAGAATAATGCATGATCCTGTCCACCATTCCTGTTCCAGGATATTATTTTCTTAGCAATAGGACAAGACAGACCACATAACCTTAAAATACCAAGCTGCTTGGAACACAAATTTTAAAGAATTCAAAACTCTATTGAAGATTGTAGGCTTTGTAACAGTTTTCACTGATCTGCATATAGACTTCAGCCCGATGACAAAATTGCACTAAAATACACTCCGTAGACATTTCTGGATCTCATCAGTTCTCAGACTTTTGCTAGTAACTTCCATCCTGCTCTCAAATTCACAGGTTATTTCTGATTTTTTTCCCACTTCTCTGGATTTTGTTCTCTTCATCTCAGGAGACAAACTATCCACTGATATTTATTAGAAACCCACTTCTCAGCCACCTAGACTCATTTTCTTCCCAATCCACATTCTGCCCGGGTAGTCTAAAATCCAGTGGTATGAATATTGTATTTTCCAATTTCAGGTATCTTTATCTCTATTGTTCCCCTCTCTGTTCCCATACAATATGCCTCTGGTCTTCCCCTTTTTTTGTTTTCTTTCCCATAGCCACCCCATCACCTATTTTTGTTCTCCTCCACGTATTTCATCAGCAAGACCCCTACACTATCTGGTTCCATCTGCCCTTCATCTCTCCCTTGTTGGTTCCCATTATCACCCTACTTAAACCATATTCCACTATTTGCAGGCTTTGTGTCCCCATTCGTCATTCTCTAGCCTTTCTCTCTATCTTTAGCCCACCAAGCTTCATCTGCATCTCCCTCCACTTCATGTCCACTCCTGCTGATCACGTAACTGCATCTGTTTTCCTTTCCTCACTCCTCCCCCACTGGGCTCTTTCATCCTCAGTCCCATCACCTTTTGGCCTCTGTCTCACTTCTCCCTTCCATGCCTGCCATCTTTCCTTCTACTTTAGTTCATGAGTATCAATCCAAAATGTCAACAATTCCGTTCCTGCCACAGGAAATGTTCAACTCACTCAAGCAGAAATGTTTCCTCATTGGGAGGTGCTAAGTATGCAATAAAATTTCAGCTGCACTGAACTACTACACAATTCCAAGCAGCACAACCCAAATTGTCTGCTACTAGATTGTGGAACTAGCCCAGGAGACCACCTCAAAACATCGTCCTTATTGCTAAAATATACATTTAATGAATTATTTAATCACAGTATGCTAGATATGAGTGTCATTCCTAATTCTAATAACTTCTTATCTCGGCCTATAATCCACAGGAATGCAAAAAAAAAAAAGAGTACAATGATTCATATCTTTTTCCAGATTGGCATTTTCTTAAAGCAGACAAATTCCTAGTAAATTAGGTCAATACGGAACAGCAGTAGTGAGGAAGGAAACTCAAGTGATTCTCACAAGATTGACATTGCGAGGCAGAGTTGCTCCATGCCTTGTGGATTTATTATTTTGCTGTCTTCTCAGTGCAAGCGGGACTAGCTTGGTTACGCATTTTGGTTGGCATGGAGCAGCTGGGATGAAGGACGCGTTTCGATGCTGTACCACATAAATCTTATCAACAAAGGAGCTTAGGAGTTAGAAGAATTGGTGCACAACTCTCAATATTTAGACCCATTTCTGACTAGACCCTAATGGTTGCCATTTCGGTGGTGTGTACTTCAGGCTGATTGAACATTCAGGCTCTTTACCGTCTCCAAGGGTGTTTCAAGTGAAGCGCGCGGCCTCAAGGCTGAGAAGTCTGGAGACAGGGTGTAAGACCATGATCGGCAAGAAATGGAGTCGATCTTGCTAATTAAATCACTGAGGAAGATTGAAATCACTGAGGCCAGTATGGAAGGTGAGCGGGTGTTCAGCGCTGCCTATAAGCTTCTCGCTCACTGCTGCCAGAGGAAGGTGTCTTCATGTGACAATCTCTCTCTCGCTCAGTACTCCCGAAGGAAGGTCCCTGCGTTTGAATGGTCGCCTTTTTTCCTCGATACTATCGAAGGATAGTGCCAGCGTCGTGGGGCTTGGGCAAGGTTTAATCTGGCCATTATTTTTTTTTGCTGCTATCTTGGGCGATTTTGAATCGGGGTGGCCTGCAGATAATGTACACTGAGATGAAATGGATATGCCTGGTCTTTCAATTTGTCTTTTTGCTCTTTTTTGTTGCCGTTTGCGCATTTTTGCATGTGGGAGGGGGAGTCAATGTTTGTTCTTTGGGCAGGTTCCATGGTGGTTCCTTGTTTCCTTACCGTCTATGAGGAAGACAAATCTCAAGGTTGTAAACTGCATAAATACTTTGATCTTTGAAGTGTGCTTGCTTTTGACGACTTAGGAAAATACAGATTGCAACACCAGCCTTTTTCTATGCACCTAATAACTTGATGTCCTTCACTTAAATAGGCAAGACAGGGAAGGTTACTGTACCAAAGTGGGGGAATAGGATTAGAGTAGAAGGCAAAAAGGTCAGCATTGATTAAGTGGGCTGAAGGGCCTATTTATATTCAGTATAAGGAGGTACATCGTCTTCTGAAGGCTAGATCTGTGGCATTCAAGTCTGGCGACACAGGTCTGTACCAGAAAAATAGGTATGACTTGTGGAGAGCTATTTCAAGAGCGAAGAGACAATTTTAAATGAAGTTGTTGGTGATATCGGATGTACGACAACTCTGGCAGGGATTGCAAGACATTACTCCCTACAAAGCAAAACCCAATAGCATGAATGGCGGCAATGCTTCACTACCAGATGAACGTAACGCCTTCTATGCCTGCTTTAAAAGGGGAGAATATAACTGCAGCTGTGAAGATCCCTGCTGCACCTGGTGACCCTGTGATCTCTGTCTCGGAGACCGACGTTAGGCTGTTTTTAAAGAGGGAGAACCCTTGCAAGGCAGAAGGCCTAGACAGAGTACCTGAAACCTTATGCCAACCAACTGGTGGGAGTATTCAAGGACATTTTCAGCCTGTCACAGCTACGGGTGAAAGTTTCCACTTGCTTCAAAAAGGAAACTATTACACCAGTACCCAAGAAGAATAATAATGTGAGCTGCCTTAATGACTATCACCCAGTAGCAACACTCACATCTATAGAGATGAAATGCTTTGAGAGGTCGGTCATGACTAGACGGAACTCCCGCCTCAGCAAGGACCTGGACCCATTCCAATTTGCCTATCACCACAGTAGGTCAACGGCAGACACAAACTCAATGGCTCTTCACACGACCTCAGACCACCTGGACAATATAAACACCTATGGCAGGATGCTGTTCATCGATTATAGCTCAGCATTTAATACCATCATTCCCACAATCCTGATTGAGAAGTTGCAGAACCTGGGCCTCTGTATCTCCCTCTGCCTCTGCAAGTGGATCCTCGACTTCCTAACCGGAAGACCACAATCTGTGCAGATTGGTGATAATATCTTCTCCTCATTGATGATCAACACTGGTGCACCTCAGGGGTGTGTGCTTAGCCCACTGCTCTACTCTCTCTATGCCCATGACTGTGTGGCTAGGTATAGCTCAAATACCATCTATAAATTTGCTGATGATACAACCATTGTTGGCAGAATCTGAGATGGAAATGAAAGGGTGTACAGGAGCGAGCTATACCAACTAGTGAAATAGTATTGCCTCAACAACCTTGCACTCAACGCCAGTAAGATGAAAGAGCTGATTGTGAACTTCAAGAAGGGTAGGACGAAGGAACACATACCAATCCTCATAGAGGGATCGGAAGTGGAGAGAGTGAGCAATTTCAATTTCCTGGGTGTCAAGATCTCTGAGGATCTAACCTGGTCCCAACATATCGATGCACTTATAAAGAAGGCAAGACTTATACAGTGGCATGCAAAAAGTTTGGGCACCCGGTCAAAATTTCTGTTACTGTGAATAGTTAAGTGAGTAGAAGACGAACTGATCTCCAAAAGACATAAAGTTAAAGGTGAAACATTCTTTTCAACATTTTAAGCAAGGTTAGTGATTTATTTTTGTTTTGTACAGTTTTAGAGTGGAAAAAAAGGGAAAGGAGCACCATGCCAAAGTTTGGGCACCCCAAGAGATTTGAGCTCTCAGATAACTTTTACCAAGGTCTCAGACATTAATTAACTTGTTAGGGCTATGGCTTGTTCACAGTCATCATTAGGAAAGGCCAGGTTATGCAAATTTCAAAGCTTTATAAATACCCTGACTCCTCAAATCTTGTCCCAACAATCAGCAGCCATGGGCTCCTCTAAGCAGCTGCCTAGTACTCTGAAAATTAAAATAATTGATGCCCACAAAGCAGAAGAAAGTTATAAGAAGATAGCAAAGCATTTTCAGGTAGCCATTTCCTTAGTTCATAATGTAATTAAGAAACGGCAGTCAACACGAACGGTGGAGGTCAAGTTGAGGTCTGGAAGACCAAGAAAACTTTCCAAGAGAACTGCTCGTAGGATTGCTAGAAAGGCAAATGAAAACCCCCGTTTGACTGCAAAAGACCTTCAGGAAGATTTAGCAGACTCTGGAGTGGTGGTGCACTGTTCTACCTTCATGGAAGAAACATCAGAAGAAAACCTTTCCTGCATCCTCACCACAAAATTCAGCGTCTGAAGTTTGCAAAGGAACATCTAAACAAGCCTGATGCATGTGGGAAACAAGTCCTGTGGACTGATGAAGTTAAAATAGAACATTTTGGCCGCAATGAGAAAGGTATGTTTGGAGAAAAAAGGGTGCAGAATTTCATGAAAAGAACACCTCTCCAACTGTTAAGCACGGGGGTGGATCGATCATGCTTTGGGCTTGTGTTGCAGCCAGTGGCACAGGGAACATTTCCCTGGTAGAGGGAAGAATGAATTCAATTAAATACCAGCAAATTCTGGAAGCAAACATCACACTGTCTGTAAAAAAGCTGAAGTTGGAAAGAGGATGGCTTCTACAACAGGATAATAATCCTAAATACACCTCAAAATCCACAATGGACCACCTCAAGAGGCGCAAACTGAAGGTTTTACCATGGCCCTCACAGTCCCCCGACCTAAACATCATCGAGAATCTGCGGATAGACCTCAAAAGAGCAGTGCATGCAAGACGGCCCAAGAATCTCAAAGAACTAGAAACCTTTTGCAAGGAAGAATGGGCAAAAATCCCCCAAACAATAATTGAAAGACTCTAAGCTGGCTACAACAAGCCTTTACAAGCTGTGATACTTGCCAAAGAGGGTGTTACTAAGTTCTGACCACGTAGGGTGCCCAAACTTTTGCCTCAAGCCCTTTTCCTTTTTTGTTATTTTGAAACTGTAAAAGGTGGGAATAAAAAAGTAATCTTGCTTAAAATATTAAAGAAATGTGTCATCTTTAACTTTATGCCTTTTGGAAATCAGTTCAGCTTCTACTTGCTTAGCGATTCACAATAACAGAAACTTTTTCATGCCACTGTACGTCAGTAGGAGTTTGAAGAGATCTGGTATGTCTACATAAAAACTCAAAAAAACTTCCTGAGATGTACCATGGAAAGCATTCTGACAGGCTGCATCACTGTCTGGTATGGGGGCGGGGGGTAACTGCTGCACAGGACCAAACGAAGCTGCAGAGGGTCGTAAATTTAGTCAACTCCATCTTGGGAACCAGCCTATAAAGTACCCAGGACATCTTCAAGGAGCAGTGTCTCAGAAAGGCAGCATCCATTATTAAGGACCTCCAGCACCCAGGGCATATCCTTTTCTCATTATTATCATCAGTAGGAGGTACAGAAGCCAGAATGCACACACTCAGCAAATCAGGAACAGCGTCTTCCCCTCTGCCATCTGATTCCTAAATGGACAGGGAACTCGTGAACACTAACTCACTTTTTAAAATATATGTTATTTCTGTTCTGGCAATATTTTCATCTATTCAATATACATATTCTGTAATTGATTCAGTTATTATTTTTCTTCGATATTATTATTGCATTGAACCGCTGCTGCTAAGTTAACAAATTTCATGACACATGCTGGTGATAATAAATCCGATTCTGATTCTATGACTCAAAGACAAAGGACTGAAATAAAAGGTGACTTAAGTATCTAAACATCTTTGATTCTGCTTGGTGTAGTAGACTACATGACAACAGAAGTTTCAGAGTTACAAAGAGTGACTTTTTAAAAAAACATGTAAAGTCATTGAAAGGCGTAATTAAAATGACTTAATTGCTTTCCAAAAGAAATTACTGTGTCTTTGGATGTGAGCGGGCAAGTGAAACATTTACCTCTGTATAGCGTTAGAAGGCAAGAGGCTTTGTGGTTCCCCACTGGGATATTGATTGCCTTCACCGATACTGAGATATGCCAATTTGCAACCTATGTTGAAAAGTTAAGCTCTGCTGGCAAGGAGGTGAGCTGCTAAAAATTAGCAAAACTTTCAGACTCATCTGAATGACAAAATTCATTAGCAACATTTTTGATTGTGAGTAGAGAGGAGCTCCTTTAATTTTGTGTGTCAAAATCCTGTCAAATGTTGACAACTGTTCCTTTCAAATATAGCAGCAAGAAAGAAGTTTTGGAGTATTGACACCTTGACTGACCCTAGTCTGCACCGGTCTTGAACTTGCTTTAACTGTTAGATTTCCTAGGATCAGGAAAATCCTGTTGTCTGTGGTTACAAATAAATTTCCTGTTAAAATGAAGGCAGGAATCCTTCAAGTAATACTTAAATGAGAACTCACTGCCACATCTGCCATGCTATTGTTCTGTTTAAACTGGAGGTGGTCAGATTTAAAGCCGGTCAGGTATAAAACTATTGGAGATGAAAGAAAAGGTGACGGTCATTAATTAAATGCTCAGCAATTAAAAGAAGCAACTTGGATCCGCTCCAATTTGCCTATTGACACAACAGTTCAATAGCTCCCAGCAGTTCAGATTGACAATGACATCTTCTCCACAATCACCAGCAGCACAGGTGCACCACAATGCTGTACGCTTAGCCCCTGCTCTACTTGCATTACAGTTATGACTGTGGGGCTAAGCACAGCTCCAATGTCATATTGGAGTTTGCTGTCGACACCACTATCGTTGGCCGAATCAAAGGTGGAAACAAATGAACATGCAGGCCAGAGAATGAAAATCTGGCTGAGAGATGCCATAACAACAACCTCCCACTTAACGTCAGCAAGACCAAGGAACGGATTACTGACTTCAGGAGAAGGGAATCAGAGGTCCATGAGCCAGTCCTCACCAGGGAATCAGAGGTAGAGAAGGTCAACAACGTTAAATTCCTCAGTGTTACCATTTCAGAGTATCTGACCTGGGTCGAGCACTTAAGAGCCATACAAAGAAAGCACAGCAGCTCCTCTACTTTCTTAGAAGATTGCAAAGATCCGGTATCTCTTCTAAAACTTTGACAACTTTCTAAGCATGCGTGGTGAAGAGCACATCGACCAGATGCATCATGGCATGGTACAGAAACACCAATGCCCTTGAATGGAAAAGCCTACAAAAAGTTGTGAGTGCAGACCAGTGCACCATGGTAAAGCTCTCCCACCATCGAGCACATCAACACAGATTACTGTCGCAGGAAAGCAGCATTCATCAGCAAGGACCTCACCATCATGTCATCAGGAAAGAGTTGCAGGTGCCTCAGGACCCACAGCACCAGGATCAGGAACTGTTATTACCCCTCAGCCAGCAGGCTCTTGAACCAGAGGGTATAACTTCATTCGACTTGTCACCCCGTCACTGACCTGTTCCTACAATCTATGGACTCACTTTTAAGGACTCTTCATAACATGTTTTTGATACCTTTTGCTTATTTATTATTATTATTACTTCTTTTCTCTTTTATTATATTTGCACAGTTTGTTGTCTGTCCATCCTACTGGGTGCGGTCTTTTACTGATTCTATTGTGTTTCTTGTATTTACTGTGAATGTCCACAAGAAAATGAATCTTAGAGTTGTATATGGTGACATATATATACTTTGTTAATTAGCTTACTTTGAACTTGATAGGAAAGAGCCTTTGGTTTTCTAACCAGCATATGAAGCTCAGGAAGAAAAGAGTCTATGACCAATAGTGGATCAGTTGAAGTTATAAATGAAAGAAATCCAAGATTCGATTCATTTTTAAATGACTCAATACTGCTTCTTCTATTTGGGACAGCATTTGCCTGACATTTAACTAGAATTCATAACAGTAGATTAAAAACAGCCATTTTATGAAAGCACAATACTCCAGTGCTGAAACAAAACAAAAATACTGGAAACTTCTGCAGGTCAGACAATTCTTGAGACAGATCGTTAGCCTGTCCCCTCTTCATAGAGGAACGATCAGCTGTATTTCTAGCATTTTCAGATTTATTCCAGCAAGCTATATGATGCAACCTCCTGAAATGAATTCAACCAGAGTTGGCAACCTTAATAAGTAATGCAAGGTCAAACTTCAAACAGTGATTGCACGGCAATCCGGTTAAGTAGTGACAAATAGAGGTTGACAAACACTACAACCAAAGGACTATGATGGAAATTAAAAGGGCATTGTGCAGAACAGAACTCTGCATCAAAGATGCCCAAATATTAATATTACTCTTCCTAGTTACCTTGTTAGATTCATTGTGATGAACATTTTAGCAGTTCAAGTAGTAATTTCTGGTCCCATCTGCAATTTTACAATCAATGCTCACATCAACCATTAGAAATCCTTTGCAGATTGCATACAATTATCCTTGTGACAACGTTTGCTGAAGATTGCAAGAAATGATGATTGTTTTTAATCTACTGTTCTGAATTCTAGTTAGATGTCAGGGAAATGCAGTCCCAAATCAAAGAAGCAGTGTTGAGTCATTTAAAAATGAAGCAATTCTCAAATTCTTGGATTTCTTGAATGCATATAAAACACAAAATCCAGTATTTAGAGACTGACTTAGAGGGCTGAATCTGTCAGTTTGCCTCACCATTGGGTTCAATTTTTAAACTTTTTTTTCATACCTTATGTTCAGAGAATCTAAAAACTACTAAAATGACTTATAATTTTCAGAGCTGGCAAAACTCTGTTCTTTGACTTCTATCAGGCAAGACCCACCTGCATTACGTTGCCTGGGCTCCATTCAGTGTTCATACCTTGTTACTGGCCATCAAAACAGGGTGGTAAATGTAGTGGTGCTGTGAATAAGGGCAGTGATACAACAAATTTAGCTTGACCCAAGTACAAGCAGCTTCAGAATTTCAGCAACTGTTAATGCCTCAAACTTGCAGAAGTATCAAAACAAAGAATAAAAAGCAAAAACAAAACTACAGATGTTGGAAATCTGTCGAAAAACTGAGAGCCCAATGCAGCAGGCAGCATCTGTGGAGTCAGAAAAAGTTATGTTTTCAACATTGCCTCTATCTAACATTTGTTTAGATCAGACTGAAACATTAATGCTTGAGTTTGAACTATACCCACCTTGTTTTGGAGTCTAAAGACCTGAATCACATCCCAAATCAGAAAGCTAAGCAAACAAGAGAAAATCTGTGGATGCTGGAAATCCAAGCAACACACACAAAATGCTGGAGGAACTCAGCAGGCCAGCATCTGTGGAAAAGAGTAAACAGTCAATGTTTCAGGCCAAAAGATTGACTGTTCACTCTTTTCTTTAGATGTTGCCTGTGTTTATTACCAATAGTCTAGGCTAGCTCTCACTGTAGTATTACAGGAGTTCTCTACTGCAGCATGAGTCATCAGCCAAGTTTCTTTCAGACCAAAATATTATTTAACATTTATCTGATGCTGTGTTATTACTTCATTTGTCAGGGCACAAGCTGCAATTGTGAGGTATAATGGGGAAGCTTCAGTAATAAATCCAATCTATGGCTGTGCTAGCTTGAAAGGATTAGAATACATGTATTGCTTACACTGACACTTTGTGCAGGATATTCAGCATGGCTCTACAAGGGCAGAAGGTCACATTAAACATTTGAGAAACCACAGACTTGCAGAAAGTAAGTCGAATTAAAGGATGTTTGAATTTTTAGTCTGTCCCAAGAGACGATACAGGAACCACTTGGAAGTGGTCTATGTGCTGAGCCATCAAGAGGGCATCAGCTAGCAATAAACAATGGGAAGCTAATCGCTTTCAACCAAAATAGTCCATGACCTTATATGCTGAGATATTAACTTCCTGGAAAAAATTAAGGGGGTGCTGGACATTGTCAGGGCATTTCAAGGTGGAAGATAGAGTATGGGTGTTGAAAAGAACAGAAAATTATGACCCAAAAACATGGAAAAAAAAGAACCTGAACTGTGTCATACCATGTCATATTTGCTCTTGTTGAGTATTGTCTTTTATATCTTTATTAATACTCAAGCAAGACTCTATTCCTTAGAAAGTAGAAGATTGAGAGGAGATTTGATAGAGGTATACAAAATCATGAGGGATATAGATAGGGTAAATGCAAGCAGGCTTTTTCCACTGAGATTGGAAGGGACAGGGGTCATGGGTTAAGGGTGAAAGGTGAAGTTTAAGGGAAATGTAAGGAGAAACTTCTTCACTCAGAGGGTTGTGAGAGTGTGGAATGAACTGCCAGAACAAATGATGCATGCAAGCTCGGTTTCAACGTTTAAGAGAGGGGTGGATAGGTACATGGATGGTAGGCATATGCAGGTCTATAGGAGTAGGCAGTTTAATTGGTTTGGCATGGACCAGATGAGCCGAAGGACTTGTGTCTGTGCTGTACTTTTCTCTGACACTAAGACATGGTTAATGCTGAGGCACTACCTAAGAATTCAACTCCTTCGGACTTGGAGAAAGAATCCAATTTAAGTTCTGTAGGTCAGAATCAGATAAGAAACCTAAATGACCTGGGATGAGATATTCTCTCACTAATTTTTGAAGAGAGAATAAATCCTTTTTGGTGTTAAAAGTTAAATGTCTTTCAGATCTGCTTTCTCAGGTCAATGTAAAAAAGGTTATACTGCACTGTTTTGAAGAAGCACTGGGGAATTCTCTCTCATGTCCTGGACAATGTTTATCCTTCAAGCAACACCAGTAAAATTACAGAAAGTCTAGTCAATATCACCGTGTAGTTTCAGGGAAGTTATAACAGACAATCCCTGCATCAGAACAACAGGTTTGTGTACATGGAGAGATTATGGATCTTTTATTTCTAGAGTTTAGAAGAGTGAGTGGTGAACTTTGAAATTTACAAGATACTTACACGGCTCAACAGGCTGGATGTTTTCTCTGGCTGATAGTCTACAACCAGGGATTACAGCCTTAGAATAAGTGGTGGGTCAACTAGGGCTATGAAAAAGAGAAATTTCTTCACAAAGACACTGCTGAATATTTGGAATTCTTAATGCTGCAGAACTTTAGAGGCTTCATTACTGAATATATTCAAAGCAAGGTTGGATAGATTTTTTGAACAGTATGCAAAATCAAGGAATCCGAGGTTTAATACAGGAAACCAGCATTGAGCAGTAGATCATGCATAGTCTCAGTGAATGATGGAGTAAATGTTCAACTCCTCACATTTCTCATATTCTTACCTTTCCTACAGTCCTTTGGGAAGCTTTGAGATTCTAACATTGCAATCAAAACTCTAGGAGTGAGATGAGACTGCAGATGCTGGAAACTCGAGCAAATATTAAAATGAAGAACTCAGTGGGTTGGGCAGCACCTATGAAGGGAAATGGACAGTCAATGCTTCATATCAAGACTCTCAGTCCAGATGAAGTGTCTCAATCCTAAAACTGACTGTCCAATTCCCTCCCCAATCACTGCCTTGTTTGATGAATTTCTCTGGAGTACGTTGTTTGCGATGTAAATTCAAGCTTTGTTCTTCTTGTTCCTTGTCCATCCAATTCGTAAATGGACATTGAAGCTTTGACACTACCTCACTTCTTAAAATAAAAGAATAAAGTGTTTCTGTTTTTGCACATTTTTAAAAATCTATTCGATATACATAATTGATTTTCTCATTAATTTATTATGTTTTATTTTACTGTATTTATTTTCTCTCTGCTAGATTATGTATTGCATTGAACTGCTGCTAAGTTAACAAATTTCATGTCACATGCTGGTGATAATAAACATGATTCTGATTTTCTTTGCTTAGACAAGTCAGAGATTTAATATTCAATTTTAGAAAAGAATTCTAATGAAGACTTTCTTCATCCTACAGCTCAAAGCAGCTTTACAAGTCCTGCAACTTCCATGTTAGATACAGTCTCTGAAACAGCCAGGTAGAGGTTCAAATAGTAGAGAATACACAAGCTTTCTTATGCAGCAATATTCTGCCTCTAGAAGCGCTGTTCATTTTGCTTGTGGTTTGTTTTGTACAAACATCAATTCCTGTTTATAAGTTTTTTTTAAAAACATCATTTCCTGTGTGGGTTAATGTGGATTTTGACTTGGAGCAAACACGGTAGAAAGACATCCATCTCCATCCATTCTTTATTTGCCCTTGAAACAACAATATCTGTGAGACTTAAGCTTTCTTAATGTTGGTAAACCTTTAATAGATGTACTTTGAAAGAAGGATCAGATTTATTGTTCATTGCTGTTAAGCTATCATCGTGTCACAAGTTCACTCTAGATCATGGCACAGCCAAAGAACAATGCATTTTGTATTACCTTGTATAATGCTGATGGTGAGAATAATCAGTAATATTAGATTCAAAACAGAATCATCATGCACCTGAATATTCTAATGTGTTTTACTTAACTTTCTGCAGTTTCAGTTTTCTCACTAAAACCCTTAAGACAGCTTCTGGCTCAGCTGATTTTTGAGAAGATGTTTAACCCCCAGCTAGCTCTGTACACAAAACACTGTGAGGGCAGTAGAAGCACATCAAACATCAGCTTTTACCCCATAGATTGCTGCCTTATCCAGCAAAACATTTTACAGCATGGACACAAACAACCCAGCCTTCCAGTTCCAAAGAAAATATGATCGCATCCAATGTGAGCTACACTATATTTACACTTGACATCCCACTATCAGTGGTGTGAACCAAAACCAGCATTACTTCTTGCTAACAATTTTGATGAAGTTGCCAGAGGCAATGTTGGCCATGCAAAGCTGTTGTGAAATGATCTTCATGTTGAAATCAGAATTGCCTTAGCCTTGAAGATTTTTCAAAATTCTCTTACCCACTCCCTGCCAATTTCAAATACAGATATTTTCCAACAGTAAGATACTTCCAGCACACAATAGAGTGCTAAATTTGGATTTCTGTTTGGGATTTGTTTTGCATTGCAGTAACATCTCTTATATTCTAAAATTAAACTCTTCTATTGCCCGGATACCCAAAGGGGTGCTCATGGGTACTATTCAGTACCTGCCAAACTAATATCCCACCCAACACACAAAAACAAAACATTTTAAATCCCAGCTCCATTATTGCCACTGAAAACCAGTTAGCCTTATTCTAAGACGAGCATTTTTCCAAACTGCTGAGCAACAGCAGTTCATAATGATCACTTTTGGGATTGGCTAACCAGCTTACAGCAGGTTTGAGGTCAAATAATTAATTCTACAATAAGGGCACATAGTTGGTCTTCCCATAGATATTGAACAAGTCTTGATTAGAATTATTTTCTAAAACTGTTGCCACTTCCACTTTCAAATTTTTTTCTTTCAAATTTCCATTCAACGGAGAGAGATTAGTGAGAAAAACTGAACTGAATACACAATCTGAGTTTCCCTGCATAACCTGACAGGTATCAAGAATGAGCAAAACCTCAATGTCAGTGGATATGCATCACCAATATAAACTGCTCATTTCAAAGACAAACACAAGAGATTCTGCAGATGCTGGAAATCCAGGGCAACAGACACAAAATGCTGGAGGAAATCAGTAGGTCAGGAAGCATTCACGAAAATGAGTAAACAGTCGATTTTTCAGACCAAGACCCTTCATCAGGATTGCAAAGGAAGAGGGAAGATGCCAGATTATGATTGTTGGGGGGGGGGGGGAGGTGAGGGACATTCTTATTATAGCATCTTTCTCCTTCCTTCGCAGTCATGATGAAGGGTCTAGGCCCAAAACATCAACTGTTTATTCATTTCCCTCCATAGATCCTCCACAGACGCTGTCTGACCTGCTGAATTTCTCCAGCATTTTGTGTGTCACTTCACATACAGTTCAGATGACAGTCCATCTGTGGGATCTACCTCATATGTATCCTGTCTGAATCCCTCAACAATTCCTATACCGCCCCAAGGGCAAGCAAAGTTTAGGATGCTGTAAGGCTGCAAAAAGGCTCCATATAATTATGGAGTTAATACTCTAAATGTGAATATAACATTAGATGGAGACAGCCCTTCTCACCACCAGCCAGGCATTGTCCCTGTGTTTCTTTAAAAAATTGGGTTTTGGCTATTTTGCTGAATGACTTAAGTCTGCTCGTAGAAAGAACCTATCATCTCCTTTCCCAGCATAATGACAGCTAGTGAGGACCACAACATAATTGATCTGTAATCAAAATATTCTTCTTGATGTAGTGTTCCATGCAGCATGGTCCAACTGAAAGGTCACTCCACAGTAATGCAACCAGACCCACCCTTTGCCACAACAGAGTCAAATTGAACCTCGACTTAAATAAGAGACTGCGAGTTAGCATTCCCCATTAAGATTTAGTGAACAAATAAGGTTTGGCTTACATTTACATCAATTAACTGTCTTTAACAGTCGGGATGATAAATTGTCAGCTTGATTACATGAATATGCTCGCAATGTGAGAGGCAAAGCCAGTCAATAATTTTGATTAGTAGAGATAGTAATTCTGAAGTAGAAAGATATGCCATAAATTTGATAAACCGATTTTGTTTCCTCAAAGATCTAGTTTTGTTACAAGATTCACCCTCTAGTGGTTTGAAAAAGTAAGTGATATTTCTTATATTCTTGTGATTTAGGGGGGAGGCCATTCCCCTCATCAGACCTATGGTAACTCTTAGACTCAGGCTCAGTACCAATGGGATTTTGATAAAAAGGCAAAGAAAATAGTTATTCCTGTACTATGTCACAAAATGCTGATAAAAACTGTATTTGAAATGCATTCTTGTTTTAAGGTAGGATTGATGCAAGAAACCAATTTATGCAAAGTAATTCCCACAGTCAATGTGATGACCAAAGTTCAAATAAATTTATTATCAAAGTACATATATGTCACCATATACAATGCTGAGATTCATTTTCTTGTGGGCCGCACCAACTTAAGCATTCAACCAATGTGAAAAAGACAACAAACTGAGAAAATGCAAAAAGAAAGAAATAATAATAATAATAAATAAATCAACAATAAATGCCAAGCACATGGGATGATGAATCATTGAAAGTGAGTCCATTGGTTGTGGGAACATTTCAATGATGGGACAAGTGAAGTTGAGTGAAGTGCTCCCCTTTGGTTCAAGCGCGTGAACGTTGAGGGGAGTAACTGTTCCTGAACCTGGTGGTGCGAGTCCGGAGGCTTTTGTACCTTCTTCCTGCTGGTAGCAGTGAGGAAAGAGCATGGCTTTGGTGGTGGGGATCCCCGAATATGGATGCTGCCTTTCCTGCAATAGTATTTCACATAGATTTGCTCAGTGGTGGGGAGGATTTCATCCGTAATGGACTGGGCTATATATATATACTACATATTGTAGGATTTTCTGTTTAAAGGTTTTGGTGTTTCCATATCAGTCTGTGGTGCAGCTCAGTCTGTATGCTCTCCACTACACATCTACAGAAGTTCGACAAAATTTTAGATGTCATGTCCACAAATTCCTAAGGAAGTAGAGGTGCTGCTGTGCTTTCTTCGTAACTGCACAGGACAGCTCCTCTGAAATAATAACACCGAGGAATTTACAGTTGCTGACTCTCTCAACCTCTGATCCTTCACTGAGGACTGGTTTACAGATCTCTGGTTTCCTCCTTGTACAGTCAATACTCAGCTCCTTGTTCTTGCTGACATTGAGTAAGAGGTTGTTGTTGTGGCAACACTCGCCAGATTTTCAATCTCCTTCCAATATGCTGATTCATCAAACAACACACATAAAAAATGCTGGTGAACGCAGCAGGCCAGGCAGCATCTATAGGAAGAGGTACAGTCGACGTTTCGGGCCAAGACGAAAGGTCTCTGCCCGAAACGTCGACTGTACCTCTTCCTATAGACGCTGCCTGGCCTGCTGCACTCACCAGCATTTTTTATGTTTGTTGCTTGAATTTCCAGCATCTGCAGATTTCCTCGTGTTTGAGCTGATTCATCACCACCTTTGATTCAGCCAATGACAGTGGTGTCATCAGGATACTTGAGTATAGCGCTGGAGCTGTCCTCAGCCATACCTTCATAAGTGTAACGTGAGTAGAGCAGGGGGCCATGTACGCAGCCTCGCAGTGCACCTGTGCTAATGGAAGTCATGGAGGACATGCTGTTGCCTATCCAAATTGACTGGGATCTGCAAGTGAGGAAATCAAGGATCCAACTGCACAAGGAGGTATTGAGGCCAAGGTCTAAGACCTTATTGCTTAGTTTTGGGGGGGGGGGATGATGGTATTGAATGCCAAGTATGTCACAACATCCCACATTAGAATTCAAATGATCTCAACAGATAATTTACATCCATTGCATTCCAGTGATCGGAAGGGCAACATTTCTTACAATGTCGTGCACACATAACATTCACCCTCATCATCACAAGTATCTAATGGCTACAGTCAGTCACCGCTGTCAATGGCTTTTGAGCTATTTTAGATCCTTTTGATAATCAGAGACATTTCAAGCATTTCAAAGAGTAAAATAATATAATAGAAAAGTGGTAAATTTACCTAAAAATACTTTACACAGTCCAAAACAGAGAAATTAATAAACCTACTTAACTTTTAAAATTTATATCAGCTCATTCAGCTATATTGGATAACACTATTTACAAACCCCTCCCCTCCAATCAGGTCACCTCCAACGCCCATGTTTGTCTTCTGCCATTCATCTCAGCAGCGAACCGAGTGGTAGAGATGGCCATCATCAACACCACTGCAACCTGTGGAAGCCCAAAACAAGCCAGGAGTTCATTGGCAAGCAGTGGGCCACAGTTAAGCATGTTTTGCCTGTTTCCGCTGCCAAAGCATCACACTTGAGTGGGTTAGTGTAGATGAATTAGCATACTCTGCCCAAGACCACAGGAAATTGCAGAGAGTTGAGAACACAGCCCAGTCCATCAAACAAACCAGACTCCCTTCTACTGACCGCCTACACTTTCTGCTGCCTTGGGGAAACAACCCAAATAACCCAAGACCCCTCCCAATCCAGTCATTTTCTCTTCGCCCCATGCTTGTTGAACTGAAGATACAAAACCTCGAACACATGTGCCATCAGAATCCAGGACAGCTTCTACTCCACTGTTATCAAACTCCTGAACGGACCTTTCATACACTAAAAGATGAAGTCTTGATGCCCCAGTCTACTTTGTCATAGCCCTTTTGCAGTTTACTGGTTTAGCTGCAAGTACTACATCCTGCACCCTTTTTCACTTCCTCATCGTACATAGGTATGGCATGATGTGCCTGGACAGTACGTAAACAAACAGTTTTACACTGCATCACGGTACATGTGAAAATAGCAATTCCAATACCAGCACCAGCAAAATGAATGACTTGGTTTCTAATTGTTTTTTATAACTGAAAATAAATTTGAATTTGTATTAATTGCTCTAATGGAACAACATAACAGGAAAAAATCATTGATTTAGTGAAAAATTTCAAAGACTTCACAGGGTAGATTTACGGAACTCAAAAAAGTAAACTTGAAGGAAAATCCTAACAGAAGAAATGGAGAGAGGCAGGCAGGCAGAAATATTTATAAAGGGGATGCAATGTACAAGCTTTAGTAAACTGAACTGGTGGAGGACAGAAATGGTTAAGCGTTCATACCCTGGAGGGTTTTGCACCAGAGTCTACAGGAGATTACATCAGGGGAGGAGAAAAGCTAAAGGGATTTGAAAACAAGAATGAGAATTTGATAATCTAGATATTCCATACCCTGGAATCAATTTAGCTTAGAGACACTGAAAGTAATAGGTGAAGGGGACAATGCAAATTGGAACACAAGTGGCAAAGTTAGTGATGACGAAGTATACAGAGGATAAAATTAAAGTCTCTACCAAAATGGCAAAATGCTGTACTGCATTGGCTTTACAGTAATGTGCACACTTAAAGATGCTATAACTGCAAGTTTTTCTATCACTGACAGTTCATCCAGCTTTCATAGCAAGTAATATATTATGAATTCAGCTCTCATTGGCCTACCACTGACAGGCATGAATAAATGGTCACCTCAAAAAAAAACTTAATTGGTCACTTAGAAGGTTGAAAGCAAGCAACACACTCTTTTTGCACACATAATGCTCCTTTGTGTTGTGATGAACTTGGTCCTAAAGCTGCTGGGGAGCCTTTTTAATCTGACCTCTCTGTCTGTGTCACATTTAAAATCAATGAACCAGCAGTCTTCATTCAAATTGCCAATCATACCCAGTGCAGGGCAAGGTTCGGGATGGCTGATTGTGCCTTTGTGAATTGACACCAAGGTGAATTTGAACAGCAGCAACAATTATAGTTAAGTATATAGAATATTGCATTCAAAGGATTTTAGATTAGAATTTTTAACCTTACCATAATACAAATACTTAAAAAAAAAGTTAATGGCACCTTCAACAGTTGCATCAAGGAGAGATTAGCACGTAACTCAATTTTTCAGAGATGACATGAAAAACACAAGCAAACAGAGCCAGCAGGGACACAAGAAGAATTCTATTTATTTATTTATTTTCTGACAAGACCTGTGTTTTGGATTACAGAACCTGAATGAGCAATAGGAGCAGATTCAACTGTACATTTCAAATGAAACCAACAAGCATTTTTGAAAAGGTAGAAGTTCTATGGCCTGAGGGGGGGGGGGGGGAGCAGGGGGTGTGGGCAGCTGAGTAGCTTTTTTTAAAAAAGGAGCTGGCACAAAAATGAGCAAGATTTCCTCATCCTGCACCACAAGGGCTTATGAAACAAAATTATCCAAACCTGATGTACAAGCTTTGCAATGCATGATGGTGGTGAGGACAATATGAGTGAGGTTGATGTTCTGGAGCATGTTGATATTAAGGGAGAGGTGGTGTTGGAGTTGTTAAAATACATTAGAACGGATAAGTCCCCGGGGTCTGACGGAATATTCCCCAGGCTGCTCCACGAGGCAAGGGAAGAGATTGCTGAGCCTCTGGCTAGGATCTTTATGTCCTCGTTGTCCACGGGAATGGTACCAAAGGATTGGAGGGAGGCGAATGTTGTCCCTTTGTTCAAAAAAGGTAGTAAGGATAGTCCGGGTAATTATAGACCAGTGGGCCTTACGTCTGTGGTGGGAAAGCTGTTGGAAAAGATTCTTAGAGATAGGATCTATGTGCATTCAGAGAATCATGGTCTGATCAGGGATAGTCAGCATGGCTTTGTGAAGGGCAGATCGTGTCTAACAAGCCTGATAGAGTTCTTTGAGGAGGTGACCAGGCATATAGATGAGGGTAGTGCAGTGGATGTGATCTATATGGATTTTAGTAAGGCATTTGACAAGGTTCCACATGGTAGGCTTATTCAGAAAGTCAGAAGGCATGGGTTCCAGGGAAGTTTGGCCAGGCGGATTCAGAATTGGCTTGCTTGCAGAAGGCAGAGGGTCGTGGTGGAGGGAGTACATTCAGACTGGAGGATTGTGATTAGTGGCGTCCCACAAGGATCTGTTCTGGGACCTCTACTTTTCGTTATTTTTATTAACGACCTGCATGTGGGGGTAGAGGGTGGGTTGGCAAGTTTGCAGACGATACAAAGGTTGATGGTGTTGTAGATAGTGTAGAGGATTGTCAAAGATTGCAGAGAGACATTGATAGGATGCAGAAGTGGGCTGAGAACTCATTCGTAAGGCCAGTGATGTTGTGGGGATGGAACTGGACTCTCTGACAGTGGTGTCTGAAAAGAGGATGCTGTCCAAGTTGCATGCCATCTTGGACAATGTCTCCCATCCACTACATAATGTACTGGTTGGGCACAGGAGTACATTTAGCCAGAGACTCATTCCACCGAGATGCAACACAGAGCGTCATAGGGAGTCATTCCTGCCTGTGGCCATCAAACTTTACAACTCCTCCCTTGGAGGGTCAGACACCCTGAGCCAATAGGCTGGTCCTGGACTTATTTCCTGGCATAATTTACATATTACTATTTAACTATTTATGGTTTTATTACTATTTATTATTTATGGTGCAACTGTAACGAAAACCAATTTCCCCCAGGATCAATAAAGTATGACTATGACTAGAAGTGGCAGATGGAGTTCAACCCGGAGAAGTGTGAGGTGGTACACTTTGGAAGGACAAACTCCAAGGCAGAGTACAAAGTAAATGGCAGGATACTTGGTAGTGTGGAGGAGCAGAGGGATCTGGGGGTACATGTCCACAGATCCCTGAAAGTTGCCTCACAGGTAGATAGGGTAGTTAAGAAAGCTTATGGGGTGTTAGCTTTCATAAGTCGAGGGATAGAGTTTAAGAGTCGCGATGTAATGATGCAGCTCTATAAAATTCTGGTTAGGCCACACTTGGAGTACTGTGTCCAGTTCTGGTCGCCTCACTATAGGAAGGATGCGGAAGCATTGGACAGGGTACAGAGGAGATTTACCAGGATGCTGCCTGGTTTAGAGAGTATGCATTATGATCAGAGATTAAGGGAGCTAGGGCTTTACTCTTTGGAGAGAAGGAGGATGAGAGGAGACATGATAGATGTGTACAAGATAATAAGAGGAATAGATAGAGTGGATAGCCAGCACCTCTTCCCCAGGGCACCACTGCTCAATACAAGAGGACATGGCTTTAAGGTAAGGGGTGGGAAGTTCAAGGGGGATATTAGAGGAAGGTTTTTTACTCAGAGTGGTTGGTGCGTGGAATGTACTGCCCGAGTCAGTGTTGTAGGCAGATACACTAGTGAAGTTTAAGAGATTACTAGACAGGTATATGGAGGAATTTAAGGTGGGGGGTTATATGGGAGGTAGGGTTTGAGGGTTGGCACAACATTGTGGGCCGAAGGGCCTGTACTGTGCTGTACTATTCTATGTCTATGTCTATGCATTGGGTCTATGAGAGCATTGTAATAAATTCCCATTTTGCACCTAACAAAGATAGAGACCCACAGCTTGTAAGATGCAAACAATTGGCATATTAATAAAAATCACACAGGGCAATTTCCCTCTTGATGGATAGCCTCCGGTCACATTGCTTATGATTCCTTCCAAATGACGATTAATTCCATTTCCATTATCTTAACCCCACATCCTCTGCGCTTTGGTTGCAATTCAAAAGGAAAAAATGTTCATTCTCTCTGTGACAAGATGAGGGGCAGTCAACTAGAAAACTGGACTAACCATTTCACTCCACAGAAGCAACCTAATCTGCCAAGTTCCTCAGCAATTTTGATTTTGAACAGGTGTCAGCATCTGCTGTCTCTGGTATTAGCACACAAAGCACAGTTGAGGGGTGCCATCATCCTTCAATACAATGTCCAAGTCATTTTATGTAAACAGCCATACAACAAGCATTAGTAAAATATTCTACCACAGGGGTGATCATAGCTGGTGCTGATTTTATCCATTCTACAGGTCCACATTTTGTCCTCTGCGGCAGCAGGGCGCAGACATTTTTCCCGCTTTCCACTGCTGGGCTATTTCACTTTCATTCTGACAATGCTCAGCTGGAGTGATCCATAGATGAAACAGGAGGGATCATTGCTTCATGTTTGGTTGCTGTGTTAGTAAGGGCTCACCCAACACCATTCCCATGCCATGCAATACCTAAATGAGTGTGGTGCCTATGGACTCTGGTACTGTTTTTAATCTAGTACACAATTCAAAACGTGGTGCTGCTTCAAGAAGGCAACAGCTCTTATTAAAGGTGCCCACTGTTTAGGTCATGCCATCTTCTTGCACCTACCATTGGGCAGAAGATACAGAAGCCTGGAGTCCCACACCACCTGGTTCAAGGACATCAATTTATCAACCATTCGGGAGCTTGAATCAAACTGCTCAACCTTAGTCACTGTCTGAGTACAGTAACACAATGACTACTTTGCATTGCAATGGATTCTGTTTTCTTTCTAAATGCCTTCATTCTTGTAAGAAATAATGTATAATTTGTGCTTATTTTATGTGTTTATGTATTGTCTTGAGACTATGCTAATCTGATACTATGGGCCTGTGAGTATGTTTGCTGCTGTACGTTTTTCATTGCTCCTTTACACACATTACTTATACACCTGACAATAAACTTGACTTGACTTTATGCCTGTATTCAGAATCAATATCTGTGGAGCAAACAAGAGGGGAACAACTTTAGGCAATGCCACAAAATGTTTACTATATATTTAGATCCACATTTTATACACTAACCGACATATTTTCAAATTAATTCCAATTTGTGTGAACTAAAGAACTCCTATTTTAAAGGAAACGCCCATAGGACCCCAACATGGAGAAAGAAGACAAGCTGCCAATTACTCATTCCTAATTGTTCACCCATTGATTTCCACTAAATTAAAAGTCTTTAAAGTTCCCTCTACTAGTTTTTTTTTAAACTTTCTATTATCTTGTCCTCAGTCATATTCACATTATGGAAATAATCATGTGATCAGTGACAAAATTTCATTCCCACAGAGTTGTTTCATTTTGTCCAGTAACTTTTTCACTGCCTGGATTATTCATGAAATCCGCAGCAAAACACGAAGAAAACGAACAGCTTGGCGCCAGTCAGATTTCCAAAACAAGCAGACCATTGATTTAAGATCACAGGGCTACACCCATTGTTCAGGCTCACTCCCTGCAATCCCTTATTTGTTTTCTCCCTTATTTTGCCAGGCACCAAGCCACATTTTAAAAGTATTCACAACTTTAGTTGAATCCCTTAGGCTGTTTTATGAAAATTGACACAATTTAAACACAAACACACAAACTATCCGCAAAAAAAAAACTACTTTCATCAGACAAGAGAGAAAAAAAAAGAATGGAGGGAAGCAATTCCACTTCAGTTGTTATACTCAGGTTTGTGTCAGCTGCAATACTCTGCTTTTACATTAGAATCAGAGGGTCATAACAGCAGGGATTCACCCTGTCCACGGCAACCAAATACTCATCCAACACTAATCCCATTTTATTCTCATTTATTTCCAGAATCTACCACTGTCCCAAACACCAGAGGCAATTAACACCTTAGGAGGTATGGGGGGGGGGGGAGGGGGGGAGAAATTAGAGCATCCCAGGAAGAAGCACTAACGGTCGTAGAGAGAACCTGCAAACTCCACAGAGTCGGTATTGAACTTGGCTCACTGGAGCTATGAGCAAACATCTTTACTAGTAGTGACTGTGTGCCACAAAGTAGAGTTACTGCCTCATATTAGTTCTGTTGATTGAGGGAGGCTTGTACAACAGTTTTCAGTGCAAGTTCACTGCAAGTTAATTTTACTTCATTGTAGACTTTACACAGCACACAGAAGACCTTGGAATATCCAGAACAGTCATTAAGCCAACTGCTCACTTATGAAGCGAGAATGACTGTTGTCATCTAGAAAATGTGCCATCCAATTAGCTACGTGTGTACTTAGGTGTGAACTATTTTGCAGTTGGCTGCAGTTGAGGTTGGGTACATACATGGCCTCATAGCCCATAAAGTCATTTAGTAAGACCACAATTAATCCTATCTTTGGCCAAATCCATTCCCTGTGATCCCCACAGTACTCGATTCTCCAGTAGTCTAAAATGGTTGGGACATGGAGAAGCGCTTTGCTCTTCTAAGTGGCGCAATTGAGTGCCTGTATTCCTCTGGGATGGAAGACAGAGGTCAGTTTAGCTCTAATCTGAAAGGTGACACCTCCTGATGTGTGGCTCCCTCTCAGCACCTCATCAGAATCAGGCTCACTAAGTGCACAGGAACAGAACATGAACAAAGAGTCAGAGAGTATTGGAATTATACAGGCCTTCTATCCAACTCAACCATGCTGACAGAATCAGCCCCAATTCCCCGTGATTGGCACGTTTCTTCTCAAAACCTTTTCTATCCACGTGGCTCCTCAGATGTCTTTTAAACATTGTGGTTGCTCCCACCTCTACAGTTTCCTCTGATTGCATTTTGTTTTGTACCCACTGCTCTCTGTGAAAAAAAAAGCTGCCCTTTGAGTTCCCTTTAAAAATTTCCCCTTTCAACTTAAATCTATGCTGTCTCGTTTTAGGCTCCACCAGCCTGGGTAAAATACTGTGAATATTTATCTTATCAACTCTGCTCATGATTTTATATCTAGCATCACTCCTCGGCCTCTTACACTCCAGGAGAAAAAAAAAGTCACAGCCTATCCAGCCTCTCCTGATAACTTGGATCCTCCATTCCCAGTACCATCCTCATGACTCTTTCAGGAGACTCATACCTGCTCCGAAACATGCTCTTCATCCCACTGTCAGTCACCCACTTACACCAATCCTATATTGATCCCATTTTTATTCTCCCCATGTTCTTATTAGCCACCCCTAGATTCCACCAGTCACCGACACACTGGGGGGCAACTTACAGTGTGAGGCCATGAGGATCTTGGACTAGTTTGGGTTGGCATGGACAAGTTAGGCTACAGAGTCTGTTTAGGTACTGTACAATTCCAACACACTATAACTCAATGTTCATAGGAAGCTTGGTATGGTCCCTTCTTTATCTATGTGTAGTCGAGGATTTCCACACGCTGTCTGAGGAACATCGTGTGCAGGTAGACTGGTTATAACCAGTGCACAACAGAGCCGTGTCTCTGAAGGGAGATTCAACTGTTGCTATATTGTGCTCTGGTTATAAACACTTGCTGCTCTCAAATCAATGGGGCAGCCCACCACAGCTTGGCAACCAACTGAATCATTACTTACTGTACTGGTGCTTGTTTCTTATGCAAATATGTCACAACATCAGACAAAATGATCGCCACAGTGCTTTGATACTCGGGCTGAAGACAGCACCCTCAAAATGGACATGCAAAGATAAACCTATGTGGTGACAAATGCTAATTCTGGAAAGCATGGCACAGTGCCTTCCTTATTTGAGTTGAGGATTTCCACATGCTGTCTGAGGAACATTTTGTGCAGGAGTTATTTGGGTCAATCCTAGAACATCATCTGGCTAGGTACATGGAGGGGTCCAATCATCATATTTGCTTAAGACATCGATGTCTATCGCTGTAAACATGGAAGCACCAAAATCATCCACATCACCAGACCTCCCAAACTCTGGGTATCCAACTGCATCAGAGGAAACTCAAGGCACGTCCAATTCTTTGTCTCTTTTCTGCTGTGACTCATGATGAATGCTTAACAATCTGCATTTCTTCAAACAGTTTGCTTTACAACTGTCCCCCGGACGCAGTCCACCTTTACAACTGTCTCCCTGGACACAACCCATCATCCATAAATTCCTACCATGTTACTGGTAAGAAAAACATCACCTTCTCTCAATTCCTCCATCTCCAATGCATCTGTTCTCAGGATGAGACTTTTCACTCCAGAACAGAGATGTCCTCATTCTTCAAAGAAAGGTGCTTCCCTTCCTTCACGATCAATGCTGCACTCAACCACATCTCTTCCATTTTGCACACGCCAGTCCTCACCCCTTCCTCTCCTTTTACTTTCTTCCATGGTCTTCTGTCCCCTCCTATCAGATTCCCCTTCTCTAGCCCTGTATCTCTTTCACCAATCAACTTCCCAGCTCTTTACCTCACCCCACCCTCAGTTTCACCTATCACCTTGCATTTTTCCCTCCTTCCCCTACCTTCTTACTCTGCCTCCTCATCTTTTTTTCTGCAGTTCTGATAAAGGGTCTCAGTCTGAAACATTGACCAAACTCTTTTCCATAGATTCTGCCTGGCCTGCTGAGTTCCTCCAGCATTTTGTGTGTGTTGCTTAGATTTCCAGCATCTGCAGATTTTCACTTATCTGTAATTTCCTCCAGCTTTACTTAAAGTATTAGCATAAGAACCCTTAAAATAATAAAAGAATTAGGCAGAGTCAATATAGGTTACAGAAAGAAAGATACTATTTGACAAATCTATTAGAACTAACAGAGGGTGCAACCAGTAGGATGGAACATGAATGAATTCCCTTCCCAACGGACCATTTATTTTTTTAGTACACTGTATTTTCTTACAACACAGCCATTCAGGCATTCTTTATTTAAGGTTATTGGACAGTCAAAAGCAATACTAATGCAATGAAGACCAGAGTGATTTTTATCATTGGTGACCACTTCCTTTAAGAAAAAGCTCCCATGATATGGTGCAATGTGGTTAACTGAACCATTATTGTTGGATGGTGGTGCTACACAGAGGAGACAGGTTGGTAGCTGACCATTGAATTGTGATGCTCGCCATAAGTCCCATGGTCTGAAGATATTTAAGTGAACAAGTGGATAATGGAACTCAGCATCTGAACGTTGCCCACATACTGCTGTGGTTAGTGTGGCTTTAGTTCTGGAGTGGCAGCAGCATAGATTAAACAGTTTCCATTAGTTGAATAGATTAGGTCCCCTCCAGCAGGAACTTATCCAGGTGAGATGCGGCATAATGATAAAATGAAGATTAAAAGGAAAAGTTTTGGACAAAAATACTGACTCGCTTGATACCAGTCTGCACTAACACTGGATCAGTTGTAGTCCCATTAGCAAGATGAAGGCTTGCAGACCATCATGAAGCAAGGGGTGCAGCCCACAGTCCTCTACCCAATTCACGGATGGATTTAAATACTTGAGAGCCAAACAGCCATGTACTGAAGTTCTAAACCATTCTTTCTGCTTTATGGTTCAGCAGGGAGCTGCTCAAACTCTGCAAATGTAATATTGCAGAATTCTTCTCATCAGAGTATAATGCTAAACCACAAGCTTAGACATCAACTTAATCCAGAAATACATCTGTGATGCTTTCTAAAATATGTGGCTACTGTAAAGCTACTACCAAGTACTAGCCCACACTCTTCCTGTAGCCACATCACCTTCTGTTCAACTTCAGAGGTTTATAAAATCACAAGAGCATGGATAGACTAGACAGTCAGAATCTTTTTCTCGGAGTAGAAATGTCAAATACTCGAGAACGTACAATCAGTGGCCACAGAGTGCATGTTCGTGGTCTTCTGCTGCTGTAGCTCATTGACTTCAAGATTCGACTTCCTGTGTGTTCAGAGATGCTCTTCTGCACACCACTGTTGCAACAGGTGATTATTTGTGTTACTGTTGACTTCCTGTCAGCTTGAACCAGTCTGGCCATTCTCCTCTGACTTCTCCCACCTCTCATTTTTGCTAACAGAACTGCCATTCACTGGATGCTTTTTTTTGTTTTTCACACCATTCTCTATAAAGCCTGGAGCTTATTGTGCATTTAAATCCCAGGAGATCAGCTGTTTCTGAGATACTCAAACCACCCTGTCTGGCACCAACAATCATCCATGGGCAAAGTCACTTAGATCACATTTCTTCCCCATTATATTTGGTTTAAACAACAACTGAACCTCTTGAACATGTCTGAAAGCTTTTATGCATTGAGTTGTTGCCAAGAATGGCTGATTAGACATTTGCATTAACGAGCATATGTACCTAATAAAGTGGCCACTGAGTGTAGATTTGGGATGAGGTGGGGAAGGTTATAAGGAGATGTGCAGTGCAGGTTTAATATACAGAGTGGTGGGTGCTGGAACAGGCGCCAGAGATAGTGGTGGAAGCAAATACAATTCAAGATGCTTTAGGATAAACACACAAATGTACCGGGAATGGAGGAAGGCAGGGAAATGGATCACGTGCAGGCAGAAGGGATTTAGTTTAATTTACTATCATGTTATGTTCAGACATTGTGGGCCAATGGACCAGCTCCATGTTCTAGATTCCTAGTCCTGGCTTATTTTGGAGGAAAACACTCTCCCTCTCCTGACACAAGAACACTGAACCAAGTGGCAGAATTCATTAGAGACCAGCATACATTCACGGCAGACATCTTCTGAGTGAACAGATCAGAGCAGACTATGTTGAAAACAGCATTCACCTAAATAATTGATGCCCGTCATTTGGCACGAACAGGTGTCCACAAAGCTTTATGTGAGCTGCCTTGTGACTGTAGTTGGAATTAATAAAGGACACAGGAAGCCCATAAAAATATTCTACCAGTCCCTCCTGCCTTCAAAATGTCAGGGTGTCAATGTGGCATTGTAAAACTCCCCCTTAACCTTATCATCTGTTTAATTTTTGATTCTGGTCACTTAATTGGCACTTCTGAAGGTAGGTGATACTAGTTTTAAATTAATACAGTATTGTATCAAATTCAATTACAGAGCCAAGACTGTGGGCATCCCTCTTTTAATTAACAATTCATCCAAAGTTAATTGTTTGGGGACTTGTCAAAGACTGAAAGTAAACATGTTTTTAGCAGTGGGTAAGGTAGCAAAAGATTTATCTGAATCATGTGTTCTTACAGCCAAGAGCAGTTTATAGTCCTTCCATTTACTGAAATCAAATCACAGCCATTAACTTCATTTCCTGTTGCATTGAATGTCTATCCAGTTGCAAGGGTAAAAGTACAACTGTCTCTCCTGTTATCTATGAGAGATTTTGAGCTTCAATACAGTTCTCTCATTGGGAGTCCAGCAACTGGGTAGCTAATCACTGTGAATCAAGAGGTCTTCAACCCTCACTAGTGAAAGGCCTATTTATCATTCCTGCAGGCAGACACAGCTGCTCGAAATGGAGTACAAAGGTGAGGAAAGCAGACAATTTTCACCCTGAAGGTCAAGACTAGAAGGATATGATTTCATTCAGATAGACTCTCAGTAGAACCACACCAATTACTGAACCCACAAAGGGACATCAGGACACTTAGATTTCTGAAGAGATCCGAACCAAAGAAAGCACTTTATTTGGCTTTACTAGATGGTTCATAATTTTTCATGAACCATGAATACATAATATTATTTTCCTGTTGCTTCTTTGCAAACACATGATGTTCTGATTAAAATGCTACACTTAAGTTATGTTTTAACTGAAAATTCTGCTCATGCACTGTGAATGAAGTCTCAATGTAGAATAGCACCGATTATTCCTTATCGTTCAAAGCTGAAGGCTGTGCTTGCTCTATTTGCCATTTCATATTATGTCACTAAAATGGTGTATATATATCATATTATATTCAATGTCTTCAACTCTGATATTTTTAAGAAAGTAATTAGCCCACAATCTTTGAACTGAATTTTTAAACAAGCTATTCAGTTAGCTACATACTCATTCCATTCCTCATTCCACGTACACATCTAATTAATTTTGGTAAGTCCCATGAATCTTTCAGTCAGCAGATTTCGGATTGCAACAATGTGTGGCAATAATACAAATTCTCCTTGCAGTTAAGCCAATTGCATCAAAATCTGTGGCCACTACTTACCCTACACTTTCAATAGGAGACCTACAAGAATGAAATAAATTCTGCGTGCATGCACGCGTCTCTCTCTCTCTCACAGAAAGTTCAAGCATGCACAATGCACAACAGTATAAACCAGATGACAGCAACTCAACAAACCAGCTTCCTAAAGTTATTTTTGTTTGTTAGTTGGAAATCTGCCTACACTGCATTTAAAACTACCATCTTTCACTTACACTTTGCAATTAAACTTCATGCATAAACAAGACAGTCTAGAAAAATTCTCATAACATCGCTTAGATGTATCCCATAAATTGCTGCAACAGGAGACCATTAATATTGTGAAGGCACACATGACAAAAGTTACGGGTGCAGTTATAATCTGTAAATGAACATGATATGATAAATTATCTAACCAGATTATCAAGAGAGTGTCAGTAATCCTCAAATATTGGATCTGTATTGAGTATGATAGGTGGACTCTGCTATCATTTACTCATGACACCACTGCACCAGAATATATGGAACTTGGATCAGCCTCTACAATCACCTGAGAACCCATCAACAGTCAACCCCTTAGGACAACAACATACTCGACTTGAATGATCACACAACTACTAGGTGTATATTTATTTTTGAATAACTTTGGTACCAGAAAATAAATTTCTTTAGTAGATCTATTGCTTTTTACATGATTTTGTAGGTAAACAGTGGTACTGCACCCAATGTGGCTAGGTGATTAGGATCTTCAAGAAAGCCACCATCATATATTGTGCACAATCAAAGCTAAGCATGCAAAACTCAAAATTTATGTAGCAAATTTGTCCCGCCATAATGAATTCACAGTTAGATCATTTCATTTAAAAAGGCCAGATTTGACCAGCAAAATACTTGTGAAAAGATTACTCTGGCTGTTACTTATGTGCAAAAGACACAAGTTGAGGGAAGGAACAGAAGAAGGTTAATTATGAAAGCTGCAGTCCTGTTTTCACTGTACTGGCATCTGTTTTGCAAGCAAGCATCAATTTGTTGCATTTGAAGGCTGAAGGTGTGTAGTTAGGGAAGATATAAATGCAACACTCTCAGAATCTTAATGCTTACAATATACATTAACAATCTAATAATTAATGTGTCCAATCAACCTTGATTAAGCTGAAAATTTAGAGTCTCAATCTAGAGTCTTAGGGCATTATTCAATATTTTATTTTCAGTAAACTATTCTTTTCTCTTAATCTGATTCTCATCTTTGTCTTTATGTTTGATATATAATTAGCTTCATCTCCATTTCATATGTTCATTATAACTTTTCAAAGTGATTGGTAAAGTTTGTACCTTATTCCTTCCAAGTGTACAACCACATTCCTTATAGTTTGAGGGCTTTGTTTGCTCCCAGCTGCCCATATGCCTCTGAAAGTGAAAGCTAATCACTTCAGTCAGTCAGCAAAAATACTTCAAGGTGAAGACTTTAAGACAAGTCTAACTAGTGGCAGGGACCTTTAAAAAAAACAATGTTCTAGCAAAATCTACGACATCATCATTGAAATTTATCATATAAATATTGAAGTACATTTGATATGGCTGAAAATTCGTCCTGCTACACCTGTTCTGACAGTCTGTCAATTTGTCTAGGATTTTTGTAATATTTTGTAACTCCAGAAACTAATTGAAAGAACATGGGAAAATATGTTGACTTCATTTTTACCTTAGCGGGGCACTCACATATGATGTTGTGACATAATGACATATGTTATTTGCATACTTCATACAGATAACCCATAATGAATTATGTAAAGAATGCTTGATCAAATATATTCACAATTTACTCAGATAATACCGAAATATTAAATGCACAACACTCCTCCCTGATTAGCTATAAACTGCTACTCAATATAGATTGCATCTCAACTCAAACATGCAAGTGCATCACTCTCTAGGCCTAAAGATTTAATCGTTGTGGAGGATTTCTTACTCTTGTGGAATAATGTCTTTCCTGACAAATGGGGGTTATTCAGCTTGGCAGGTGAGACTAGTGGCTGTAAAACAATTATAGGTTTTGGGGTTGTAGGAGTTGACTCTGGGCCAGCAGAAAATGGTTATGATAGCTCAGAACAGTTTTCTTCTCTAACAATTGACTCTGCTCTCCTCAACTGATCAATGTGTTGTCCCCAGATGAAATCAGATGCAATCTCCAATATGCAAGAGAGTGGTCCAGTTTTGTCTGCAATCTTTTCAAGTTTCTGGAACACCAGTCCTTAAGAAAAGGCTTCTCAAGACATCAACAGTATGTGCGGCTCTAGTGGAAGCTACTGGGAATACTTCTGGCCACTTCGTAGCTACCTACACTAGTAACAAGAAAGTTGTGCCATGAATGGTCTGGCAAAATCCACGTGAATCATCTGCCAGCGAATGCAGGCCATTCCCAGAGATGGAGAGGCACTGATCTTGACAACTTTAAAACGTGTTGGCACCCCAATCTGTGGATGAGAAGCTGCTCAATCCACTGATCAATTCAAGGCCACCAGACAAAAACCTGACAAAACATTTTCACTTTGATCATGACTAGATGACCGGCATGTAGCTCCTCAAACACTTTCCCTCTCAGTTTGGATGGTATAACAGCTCTCAAACTCCACATAATAAAACCACCCCCCCATGCTAAGTTCATACCAGCTCTGGTAAAAATGAGATGGGGGAAATTGGAAATTCTGTTGCACATTCCAGCCATTTTGGGTTGCCATGTAAACCTGAGACAGTGTGGGGTCTTCTCTTGTTTCCCTGTGGATCATCTCTGCCATAATAGGGAGACTTTCGATTTGCATTAGGGAGAATGTATCCAGGAGTGTTCTCCTTTGTAAATTCTTCAGGTGTTTCCGTTGCCAAGGGTAAACGGGACAATCCATTAACATTTCCAGGATTAGTTATCCTCTTAAATTCGATCTTGTAATTGTGCCCTCCAATAAAGAGCCCATTTCTGTATTTGTGCTGTGGCTGTTGGTGGAACACTCTTCTCTGGATTGAAAATGGACACCAGTGGCTGGTGATTTATAATGAAGGTAAACTCTCTATACTGGTTGAAATGCTTTACACTCCAAACCAGATTCAAGGCCTCACTGTCAATCTGTGCAGCAGTAAGGGAACGTGTATAAAAGCAATGGGGCATTCACTTCTATCACTCATAACATGACATGACATCTATACCATATATCACAGACAGGCTTCACGGGATGATGTGGATAATGATGTGCGAGTACAGTGTCTGATGTCCTTTACCTTTTGGAAAGCCACCTCTTAATGCTTTGTCCATTTACATTTCTTCCCGATCTGCAGAAATGACTTGAAGGGGTGGAGCACAGTTGCAGGAATCTGTTGTAGTAATTGACAAATAGACAGATCCTAAAAAGGACCAGAACTGTTACAGGTCCTCTAGCCTTGGGGCATCCACCATTGCTTGAATTTTCTCAGCACACTTGAGAGATGTTCCTTGTCAGTTTCCTGGGTAACAATGATGCCAACCAGGTAACACCTAGAGCCTGGGCAACCTTGTAGCAACTAGTCCATAGCTTTCTGCCAGGGTACAGGTGCAGCTGCTACTCCAAGCCCGTTGTGAATGGTTATGGTGAGAAACACTTTGGAATCTTCTTCCAAGTCCATCTGTAGGTGGGTCCTAGACGAGTCCACTTTGCTGAAGTGTTTCTCTTCAGAAAAGTTTGGAAAGATGATCTCTCTCCTTGCGTTGATGGCAACCTTAAGATTGCCACAGATCCTGACAGACCCATCCTTCTTGGCTACTGGGACCCACTGGGTTGCCCATGGGCTCCACTCAACCTCAAAAAGAATTCCTTCAGCCTCCATGCAACCTAGCTCACTGGGTACTTTATCACGGATGGTATAAAGAACTGGACGGGCTTTGTAAAACTTGTGTGTGGCATTTTCTTTTCACACTATTTTAACTTTGATATTTTTCAATTTTCCAATGCCATCCTTGAACACTGCCAATGAATTATCCAGTACCTTTCTTAATTTACTTTCTGGTGACTCTATTTGCATGTGCCATGCAAATTGTGGAAGCTTCTCCAATCAAGCTGTAGTTGCCTCAGCTAATCATGGCCCCACAATGCTGGCCCTCCTGTTTTTAATGACAGACAAGCCCAGTGTGGCTTGTTGGTTGTTGTATTTTGCCAATATATGTTCTTCATTGGATATCTGCAGGCTTCAGTACAGTATCTTTGCAACACCTTTCAAACTAATTTTGTGGAATGAATGAAACAGCCACGCCAGTGTCCAATTATATTTTAATTAATTTGCTGTTCACTTCTGGTATAAGCCATATTGCTTGTCTATCGTTATTTTTCACATTATAAATCTTATGGCTTCTCAGTCCCATGTCACTCATCTTATCAGACTTTTCATCAACAGCATGCAGACTAGTGCTCTTTTTTAAACCGCAATTTGACTTTTTAAGCTTTTTCTCCTCAACGTGCAGTCCATGTATTATTTGTCTGCCGCTCATGCACTTTGTATGTGTCCTACTTTGTTGTACTTTCAACAAGTTTCATCTTTAAGCCTGCATTGATTTGGATTATGGAGGCCCTTCTACTATGGTAACACAATTTGTTCAGCTCGGCAGGTTTCTGTTTAGACGTTGTAATTTTGTTCGCGCTCACTTTCATTCCTGACTGCAATTCAATTGTGTCACTGACTGCTGTTTCCATTGATACAGTGATTTCAACTGCTCTTTTAAACACGAGTTGTGATTCAATTAGAAGACATTTTCGAATGTTTTCTTGTAACATTCCACAAACTAAATAATCTCTCAGTGCATCATTTAGCCCTTTACTGAACTGGCAATGCTTAGACAATTTCTTCAATTCAACCATACAAGCTGAAATGGAGTCCCCTGTTTTTTGACTCTACTTATGAAACCTGAAGCATCCTGCAATCAACGGTAGCTTTGATTCTGATTGTTCCTGCATTGCATTCACAACATCAGTAAAGCTCATTCTGGCTCATTCGTTGGAGCAGTCAAACTTCTAAGCAAACTGTATGCTCTTCCACCTAATGCACTCAATGAAACTGGCACTTGTTTCTCATTGGCTATTCCATTTGCTTTAAAATACTACTTAATTTGTTCAGTATATGTCTTCTAGTTATCTGTTGTGCAATCTAACATGTCTATCTTTCTGATGAAATCAACCATTTCTGCTTCTTGTTTTATTTATTATGATCACCTGGTATTCACTGTTTATGAACATTTGAATTTCGTCCATTTTCTACACTTTTTTTTTAAATAAGGACCATCTCTTTCCCTTCCGAAAAACACATGCTGCGCTTTTTGAAAAAAAACTGAAACAATTCTCTCCCCTTTCGAAGAAAAAATATGTGTTGTCCTTCTACTGGTGGGTAGTCGTCTCAGGTACACTTTAAAACTATTTTATCACCACTGTAGCTCCAGAAACTAATCGAAAAACATGGACCAGGAAAACATGTCTACTTCATTATTTTCCTTAGTGACATAATTGCAAAACAGTATATGCCATTCACGTAATTTATAATTATAACCCGTAATGATTATGTATTTACATAATCAAACAATATTTACAATATTACTCAATCATTGAAATATTAAATTCACTATAGTTTTCACTAATTAACTGAGTTCACAGTTGGCCACACTAGTCATTCTCTTACTAGATAATCTGTTGTTTACTGGGCTACGAGGATGATCATGCATTGTTGTAATAAAAGCTACTAAAAAAATATGCCTGAGCGTTAAGTGATCATGCTGCTCACCATTTTTTGCCATTTTGTTAAAGTACTTTGCTTGGGCCCCCAGGCATTAATCGACAAAAGTCTGTCTTGTCCTCTGTCAGGATGCATCTGCTACCTGATTGGCAGTTTTCCCAGTATGTGTGGGATATAAAGCTTTGCCACATGGATGGTCAGTGGCCAAACCCTATGTTGTAGCTTTCACAGCATTCTGTTCCTAACCAAGACTGCCTGTCAACTCTGTGCGAGACCAACATAGCAGCTGATGAAGAAGTACAAGACCGTCTTTTTGTCTGTCATATTGTCTGCGGAAGACAGGAAAAAAACAATTGTGCCCAGTACTTGGTAAAATGGAAAAAAAAGTCCTTTAGTGTGCAAGCAGACACTATAACACAATCTGCAATTGTCTATTTTCATTAGCAGATGTTCCAATGCATAGTTGTTTAAAAGCCAAGTCCAGTTACAGCCCAACAAACTGAGCTAAATAGGAGATTTCCAGTTCAACAATTTGGTGATGTATTTCTCTGATAGTTTCAGCTTCAGCAATAAATAATTGACATACTCCTCATCAAAATATACCAATTTCTTCGTCTCTATTTTCAACATTCAAAGATTCTCCACTCGACTTTCAGGAAGCTACAGTGAAATGGAACACAGTTTTACTAAATGGGTGTGTAATTCCATTTTTGTTTTCTGTGTTGTAACTAACTTCAATTTTCAAGAGAAATACTTTTTCTGTTGACCTTGGAGTTATGAGAGGAAAAAAAAAACACCTTAAGCACATCAAAATCAACTGATGAAGCATTTATTAATGCAGACTGTTCTCCAATGTCAGATCTAAATTAAAGTGCTTACTGCAGTCATTCTTTATCTTTTCAAAGTAAACGCAAGCTCTCCCCATAGGCAACATTCCTACCAGGATATTTACTGCAACTTGTGCATTAGGCAGTTTCTTCATCAGCTCTTCATTATAACCTCATAATATCCAAGCCTGTTCTAAAAATAAATGCATTTACTGCTTTGCTAGTACTGTTGACCTTCACTGATTAAATGGAATAATAATAGCTTATTGTTATAGGAATAAAGGATACCCACAATGACTATAAATGCATTGCTTTATTAAATAAGTACAAAGATTAGCTTGCATGTTTCTTATACGCATACATGAAATTAGGAGAAACCTCTGTCACCAAAATACAGAATTTGGCTTTGGCCTTTATTTAATTGTACATCTTGTCCAATGCTATACAGTAGATTCCACTGCTAATTCATCCATCATTGGCTAGCTATTATCTGCATGCCCACAATAACACCATCAACTCTCCTTTGCTCTTCTTTCCACTTGTGCCTGAACCAGTGTTTTATAAAGGTTCATCCTTACATTCTGGCTTATGCATATTAATAAAACATGGGATCCTATTGTAGTCTTAATCACTTTTCTCAATCTAATTAGTGATTGGTTTGTTATTGTTGTATGTTCCGAGATAACAGGGAAAAGCTTTTGTCTGCAGACGAATCATTCCATACACAAGAATATCAAGGTCGTATAAAATGGGGAAAAAAATGCAGTATATAGTGTTACAGTTACAGAGGAAGTTCAGCACTAGGAGACAAATAAAGTGCAAGCATTATGACAAGATAGTCTAAGAAATCAGACTAGCTCATCTTTATGGTATAAATGGTCCATTCAACAGTCTTATATTAGTATGCTCTGCCACTTTTGAGAAACCATGCACATATATCTACAGATTTCTTCTGTTCCTGCTCTTCTTTTATGATGATGTCCTCTGATTTATTGCTCATATGCAAGGCATCGATTTCCACCCAGTCCACTTGCTGAAATATAACCACTCGCATTCCCATTTCACCAGCCCATCTAGCTGCCTTCTCTGTTACCTCACCGAAAAAAAACTCTCAAAATTTGCTTTTAGTACTCCTATTCTTGTTTTTCCTCATCGATCCACATGTCCAAGTAATGGCTGATTCTGTTACAAAAAGTTTTTTCCACTACTGAGAATAAACTGCCCGGCCAGTAGTTACCTTTAAGATTATATACACTTTACTGGGGAAGCGCATGACGCTTTGAGTTCTCCAGTCCTCAGGCACTCTAAATTGACAGATGTTAGATAGATAGAACATTGAACATTATAGCACGGAAAGAGGATCTTTGACCCACAATGTCTGCACCGGCCATGACACCAAGTTAAACTACTCCCCTCTGCCTGAACATAGTCTACGTTCCTCCTGTTGACATGCCTATCTAAACATTGCTGTCATATTTGTTTTACCACTGTCCCTATGCCATAATCCTATGCCATTTGAAATTTGACATTGCACCCTGGGGAAAGGATGCTGCCTATCTAGTCTATCAATGCTGTTCTTAATCTTATATCATACTATCAAATTGTTACTTAGCCTACAACAATCCAAATTTGTCTAACCTCTCCTTATACATCCCTATGGGATCCAATTTAATTCTATTGCCATGTCATACACTGTATACCCAGGGTATAAATGTTATCAAAATGAGCTTCTTGCAGCAGCAATGCAATGCATTCCAAACATGACAAACACATACTACATAAGCTTAAAATAACATAAATTATTAATAATTTACACAACAAAATAAACAAAAACATCTGTGCGAGCTTCAGAAATATAGTCTGAGGCAGAATTAAAGTTTTTCAGGTCAGTTCAAGGATCTGATGGCAATGGGGAAGCAACTGTTGTTAAACCAGGAGGATGTGAGAGTTCAAGGCTTGTGCACCTCCTGCATGGGGTAGCAATAAGAGGCCATGGCCTGGATAGTGGAGGTATTTAATAATTCATGTCACCATCTTGAGGCATCACCTCCTGGAGATGTCCTCTGTGGTGGGGCGCGTTACACCTGTGATGGAATTGGCCAGGTCCATCTCTCTCTATCCAGGTAACATTCTGGTGAATATCTTCGGCACCTTCCCCAAAGCCTCCACATCCTTCCAATATTGCGGCAACTAGAACTGCCAACAATAATGTGGCCTAAGGTTATTGCAAACCCCTCTGTCACTCTGGAGGAATCATACCTGGAACTGGATCTTTTAACTCTAAGTACAAGCAGACATTTCACTATCTCCATTCTAGATGGCTAACCCCATCTTACTTTACTCCAACCATATTTTTCCTTAGTGCAGCCTGCTATAAAGTGCTCATTTTGTATCCCAGTGCTCTCCACAAATACTTTTCTCCTCTGGACACGATTAACACCCCCTCCCCAAACTTCTGTCGCATCCTACTTCCCTGTTTACATGATTAGAGAAAAAAAATTGGATTCCTTTTCACTTGATATCAGTCTTTCTGCTCTTTTTTTAAAACTTCCTCTCTGAACCTGTTATAATCAGTACCAGTCTCTCTCAATTTCTGGCCCACATTTCTTCTCCCTTTGAAATAGTTCCTTTTACAGTTGACTATTTTTCCTTTAGTATGGCTCAAATTCTCTAGATATTCTAAACCTTATGAGATTATGATCACAGATCTCTAATATTCCCTTCACTAATACTTGCTTCACCTGGCCCATCTCATTCCCTGGAACAAATACTTCAGTGACTCCTTCTCTTGAGCAGTAATGTACTGATTTGGAAAGTTCTACTGAATGCATCTCAAAAGCCCCTCCCTTTTTCTTGCTTCTCATGTTACCAGATCCACCTTCACCAACCTGGCGGAAGTTCTCTATTATCATTAATCTCTTCATGAATGCTCTCTTACTTGGACTCTTTAAACTATACTACTTCTCAGTCTGTTACTATTTCTCTCTCTCAATCAACTGTGTATTTTTTCCATTTCAAAAATACATCACTGTAGCTGTCCTACTGCTAAATTGCTTTAAACTCCCCCAACAGCACCCTGCATGGTAATAGCAAACCTCACAACAGTGTCACCATTCCCAACTTCTGGAGAGCTGGAACTCTCCGGAATTGGTTGTAATATTTTAGGAAATCTAAAGGCCTCTCTCCTATATCATCTATTCAGCTATGCATTCATCTGCACTTCTCTAATTTCTAAACTCATTTGCTATATGACATAACATGTCATATTGGTGCTACCTTTGTCATTCCTCTTTATCGTTAAACTCTGCTAGCTCATTAAAATCTACCAACAGGACCTCATCTCTTTCTCTATCTGAATTCATGTGCATCAAACTGAGTTAGTGCTTACCACATCCTCACAGTGATGCCCTTTAGCGGCTGTTCCAGCTAGCCACTTAATTAACTGATATTGATAGCCCCTGGATAGAACTGCAACTAAAACTACAAACTGTAGTTTAAAAATTCTAACAGCAATACTCAACTAAATTTGAGAATGAACTATTCTCTTATATATTTCTCTTGCTCATCAAATTTATGTTGTTTATACTCAATATAATATGCACTCTAGAAACTGCATGCTGTGCATTACCAGAACTCAGGTAGCTTATTGATGTTCAATTTTTGCAAGCTTCACAGAAAGGAAATTTTGAGTGCGCTAAGAATTGAGATGCCGACTCTCAGTGGAAAATCAGAGAGAATTAAATGAATAATAACCGAAACACAATAGGTAGAAGAACAAAGTTACTGAGTGCATCATAGACAAATTAAACTCAAGTTTTGTAGTCCTGGCAAGAATCCACTACTACATCTTATAAAAGCAGTGACATTGATGAGCTGTATAGAAGAATTCACCTTTATCATCAGTAATATAAAGGCTTTATACATTAGCTCCTGGAAGGTTGTTATTGCTAGGGTGGCAGTGGGGATAAGCTCCCACTGTCTACTAAATGCTCCCAACGGCGTGTGCCTCAAATAGCCTCTGACAACCAAGTTTAGCTCCAGGCATTCAAGTGTGACTTAGCTACTAAGACTGGCAGAAGAGTTCCTACTGACAGGAGAAGGGTCAAAGTGGGTGACTGGTGCCTTAAACCAGTCACTTTGGGAAGACAGCCTCCAAGAGGACCACAGCATTGTCATGGTTTGGATTCTAGTGTACCTAAATGGCCCGGAGAGCTATGTTGGCTGGAGTCAGGGATTTATGCTTTGGCTCTTGGTCAGGTGTCCCATGCCAAACAGGTCAAAGGGTAGAGGTCAGACTAAGAGTGGTCCACTGGTCCTCCAGGTTCCGGGATTCAGCTTAGGGCTAACAACCATGACTGGTAAAAACACAATTTTTAAGGTAACAGCAATGAAGAATCCTTCTACATCTGAGTGTGACAATATTCTTGAATGTCTGCCCAGGACTCACATGTCTAACAGTAGTAAAAATAGAGAAGAATCATCTGACATGAAGGAAACCCTGAACACTGCCAGAAATGGAGGCCCGTCATTGCTGCTCTAAACACCAGCAGCATAACCGGCAGCAAGTTTGGGCAGATGGTGCTCATAAGTAGTGGTTGGCATCTCAACTGGAAGGAAAACTCTGATCTCAAACCTCCACTGCCTTGCAGCTATACCCACTCACGGGGAAGGCTTCGATGGGGTGGGGGGTAAACCTCAAGGGAAAATTCTGGAGCTGGAGTCCCCAAGGCAGTTCTATGTTGAGTTCAACGTTGACTGGCAAATCCTGTGACACTGCTGGTGCAAATCGGTCTCCGCCATTCCTTTGGATTCAGAGACTTGGAGAGGAGGAGCTTGCTACATGAGCAACAGCTTGCTCTCCATATTGTACTGCCCTGGCTTGCATATCTACACAGCTAGGACGTAACATCCATAGCTAACCCTGGCCGATAGGCCTCTGAGATATAGTGACAAGATGAGGATGTTACCTGGAATGGAGGGCTGTAGTTACAGGAGAAATTGAATTGGTTGGATTTATTTTCACTGGAATGGAGGAGCCTGAGGGACTCCTACTGAAAATGGTGAAATTATGAGGGACATAGATGGGACGTGCAGATACAGCCTTTTTTCCCCAGAGCATGGAGTCTAAAACCAGAGGGCACAAGTTTAAGGTGAGAAGGGCAAGATTTTTTTCCCCACAGGCACACACAAAAGGTAATAAAACAAGCTGCCTGAGGAGATGATGCAGACAGATACAATTACATTGTTTAAAATGCATTTAGACAGGTGCTTGGATAGGAAAGGTGTTGTGGGATATTGGACTAATGCAGGTAAATGGGTCAATCTGGAGAAATTGCCTTGCTTTTCTTGGAAAAGTTAATGTAATTTCAATCATACATTGTTCCTTCGGGTTTTTGTTTTAAGGCAAATTTGCTTTATTTGCTTCACAAGATGGCGTTTGCTGTGGACCTAGTTATATGTTCCATCCCACATCCAGCTTGCTGGCTGGCACACCTATCAACAAATATTCGGAACCCCCTGCAGACTGGTTCAGATATTTTGATAAACCTGGCACCATTTAACCCCTGACGAAGGGTCTCGGCCTGAAACGTCGACTGCGCCTCTTCCTATAGATGCTGCTTGGCCTGCTGCGTTCACCAGCAACTTTGATGTGTGTTGCTTGAATTTCCAGCATCTGCAGAATTCCTGTTGTTTGCCATTTAACCCCAGTTCTCTTTTCGCTAATGTACTGGAGTATGCCAAGATAATGCACATTGATAACTACATGATCACCATGCTTTTTTAATATAGAACACAAATCTGTCAATAGATTCCAGGGTGTCCAGGAACTTTGTTGGGTAAAAATTTACATCTGTATTTTCACTAACCTCTAGCTGAAATTTAGCATTTCCTTCAATTATGAATATAGGCAACAAACCACAGAGTTATTACTATAAACAACAGGAATTCTGCAGATGCTGGAAATTCAAGCAACATACATCAAAGTTGCTGGTGAACGCAGCAGGCCAAGCAGCATCTGTGGGAAGAGGTGCAATCGACGTTTCAGGCCGAGACCCTTCGTCAGGACTAACTGAAGGAAGAGTGAGTAAGGGATTTGAAAGCTGGAGGGAGAGGGGGAGATGCAAAATGATAGGAGAAGGCAGGAGGGGGAGGGATAGGGCCAAGAGCTGGACAGGTGATAGGCAAAAGGGGATACGAGAGGATCATGGGACAGGAGGTCCGGGAAGAAAGACAAGTGGGGGGGGGGGACCCAGAGAATGCGCAAGAGGTATATTCAGAGGGACAAAGGGAGAAAAAGGAGAGTGAGAGAAAGACTGTGTGCATAAAAATGAGTAACAGATGGGGTACCAGGGGGAGGTGGGGCCTTAGCGGAAGTTAGAGAAGTCGATGTTCATGCCATCAGGTTGGAGGCTACCCAGACGGAATATAAGGTGTTGTTCCTCCAACCTGAGTGTGGCTTCATCTTTACAGTAGAGGAGGCCGTGGATAGACATGTCAGAATGGGAATGGGATGTGGAATTAAAATGTGTGGCCACTGGGAGATCCTGCTTTCTCTGGTGGACAGAGCATAGATGTTCAGCAAAGCGGTCTCCCAGTCTGCGTCGGGTCTCGCCAATATATAAAAGGCCACATCGGGAGCACCGGACGCAGTATATCACCCCAGTCGACTCACAGGTGAAGTGTTGCCTCACCTGGAAGGACTGTTTGGGGCCCTGAATGGTGGTAAGGGAGGAAGTGTAAGGGCATGTGTAGCACTTGTTCCGCTTACACGGATAAGTGCCAGGAGGGAGATCAGTGGGGAGGGATGGGGGGGCCGAATGGACAAGGGAGTTGTGTAGGGAGCGATCCCTGCGGAATGCAGAGAGAGGCGGGGAGGGAAAGATGTGCTTAGTGGTGGGATCCCGTTGGAGGTGGCGGAAGTTACGGAGAATAATATGTTGGACCCGGAGGCTGGTGGGGTGGTAGGTGAGGACCAGGGGAACCCTATTCCTAGTGGGGTGGTGGGAGGATGGAGTGAGAGCAGGTGTACGTGAAATGGGAGAGATGCGTTTAAGAGCAGAGTTGATAGTGGAGGAAGGGAAGCCCCTTTCTTTAAAAAGGAAGACATCTCCCTCGTCCTAGAGTGAAAAGCCTCATCCTGAGAGCAGATGCGGCGGAGACGGAGGAATTGCGAGAAGGGGATGGCATTTCTGCAAGAGACAGGGTGAGAAGAGGAATAGTCCAGATAGCTGTGAGAGTCAGTAGGCTTATAGTAGACATCAGTGGATAAGCTGTCTCCAGAGACAGAGACAGAAAGATCTAGAAAAGGGAGGGAGGTGTCGGAAATTGACCAGGTAAACTTGAGGGCAGGGTGAAAGTTGGAGGCAAAGTTAATAAAGTCAATGAGTTCTGCATGCGTGCAGGAAGCAGCGCCAATGCAGTCGTCGATGTAGCGAAGGAAAAGTGGGGGACAGATACCAGAATAGGCACAGAACATAGATTGTTCCACAAACCCAACAAAAAGGCAAGCATAGCTAGGACCCATACGGGTGCCCATAGCTACAGCTTTAGTTTGGAGGAAGTGGGAGGAGCCAAAGGAGAAATTATTAAGAGTAAGGACTAATTCCGCTAGACGGAGCAGAGTGGTGGTAGAGGGGAACTGATTAGGTCTGGAATCCAAAAAGAAGCGTAGAGCTTTGAGACCTTCCTGATGGGGGATGGAAGTATATAAGGACTGGACATCCATGGTGAAAATAAAGCGGTGGGGACCAGGGAACTTAAAATCATCGAAAAGTTTAAGAGTGTGAGAAGTGTCACGAACGTAGGTCGGAAGGGATTGAACAAGGGGTGATAAAACAGTGTCGAGGTATGCAGAAATGAGTTCGGTGGGGCAGGAGCAAGCTGAGACAATAGGTCGGCCAGGACAGGCAGGTTTGTGGATCTTGGGTAGGAGGTAGAAACGGGAAGTGCGGGGTGTGGGAACTATAAGGTTGGTAGCAGTGGATGGGAGATCGCCTGAGCGGATAAAGTCGGTGATGGTGTGGGAGACAATGGCCTGGTGCTCCTTAGTGGGGTCACGATCGAGGGGTAAATAAGAGGAGGTATCCGCGAGTTGTCGCTGTGCCTCGGCAAGGTAGAGGTCAGTACGCCAGACTACAACAGCACCCCCCTTATCGGTGGGTTTAATAATAAGGTTAGGATTAGTGCGGAGGGAGTGGAGAGCAGAGACATATTACTGTACCAGTCTGCAACTTTGTCACCAACAGAAATCAAAGCTATTTTCATATCAGATTACAGTTGTTACTATTATCTCAAAATATCATTTACAGTACACTCATCACTGCTTTGAAATTACAGTAGTTACTATACGTGCTGCTAGTTTGGATGTGATCAGTCTTCCTGCCTGAAAACGACTGTGCGGTGTAGCTGGCCTGCGCCTAGTTCAGCCACCAAATGGGGAAGTTGCACGTTCTTACATTTGTGAGCCAGACATCTATATTGCTCTCTATTACCTACAATTGTTTGTTGATTAATGTATAGAAGGAGGTGAGTCCTATTTGCAAAACTGGACAGTTCAAATAAGAATTCTTAACTCTCCGTTAGGACGAGATCCTTTTGTAATACCATGCGACTCCATGCACAATAACAGCTGAATTCCTGGAAGGACACACCGTCTAAGCTACTGCTATAATCCTTGTGCCATTCCAAGTATCGAAAAGCCGTTAAAAGTGTTAAAACTTTGAATAAATTGTTAAACTGGCCGTATTTTACTTACTTGGCATACAGATTTCTTGAATATCTTACACTTCATTTAATTAACATACAGATTGCTTATTTTCTTTGCAGATTTATCAAATTACTTAAAATCCATAAAAAATATTAAGTTTCAAAAAAATGTCAATTGTATCAAAAATATTAGCTTTATTTACTTTATAATTTTTGCAGACCCAATTTAAGTTAAAATGTCGAAGAAAAGGAAGCACGATGAAAACTATGTATTACATGATTTCACTTGCATTAATGGACACAAAAGTCAAAATGGTTTGTTGTGCAGAATAACTCCTACAAATGGAAGTATGAAGCCGGCAAAACTGAAAGAGCACTTCACCTCTGTTACTCCTGAAAAGGTTTCTAAAAGATGCTGCGTATTTTTGTCTAAAGAAAGCTCAATTCGAAAAAGTTGGAACACTTCCAAAACATGGATTTACCATTTCACAAAAACATTTTCTGGCAGCATCATATAAAGTTGCTTATCGGATTGCCAAACAAAAGAACATATATCTACTGGCTCATTTTCTTTTTTATCTAAAATAATAACTAAAACAATATTATTGTAAAAAGTCTGTGGGATTAGTAAATCCATTCTACATGAGAGCTCATCATGATGCTGCCATACAAATTACTGTTGAATTGCACTTTGTGTGCAAATCCGGTTACCATGCTTCAGGATGAACTTGATTAAGCTAGAGAGGCTGTAGAAGAGAATCACTGGAATGTTGCTGGGACTGGAGAGCTCGAGTTATAATGAGCAATTGTACGGGCTGGGACCGATTTCCCTGAAGCAAAGGCAGCTCAGGGGTAAAGTTATGAAGTTATGAAGTGATGAAGGAGAAGAGAGGTAGAGAGTCACAGTTATTTTCTTAGGTTAAGTGAGTCAAAAAACTATAGGTTTAATGCAAGAGGAAAAAGGCTTAGAAGTATATCTAGGAGGCAAGATTTTCTTATAAATGGAGGTGCGTACATTGAACAAGCTGCCAGACGAGGTGCTGGAGTCAGGTATAATTACAATATTTCAAAGACATATAGCACATACATGGATAGAAAATGTCTAAAGCAGGGTTCCCAACCTGTGGGGCCACGGACCCCTCAGTTAATAGTAGGGATCCATGGCATAAAGAAGGTTGGGAACCCCTGGTCCAAAGGGATATGGGCAAACACAGGCAAAAAGAACTAGCTTAGATAAGCAAGTTGGTTAGCATTAGGCCAAAGAACCTGTTTCTTTGTTGTGCATCTCAATGAATTGTTGATATTCCTTGCTTAAATGCGTTATCAGAGTAGACCAGAATCAACTAAGTTGTAGAGTTTAAAGAAGAAAGTTAATTGACAACCTTTATGTTGACATATATTCAGCATAGAAGACAGCACTATTGTAAGAAAAGTATAGGTTTATAGAAATCATAGAACAGATGCATATTTTTGTTGCTTTGTAACTCCAAAACATTAAATCCAATTGAAAGAAAAAGACGGGAGCCCGGGGAACATGTACATTTTGTTCTTTTTACTTTAGTGAGGTGCACACTTATGATGTGGTAGCATGATGACGTATGCCATTTACATACTTTTACATATAACCTGTAATGAATTAAACAAATGTTTAATCAAACATTATATTTACAATATTACTCAAATTTAACTGAAATATTAAATGAACAATTTCACTATGCCATGTTAGCCATTCAAAATAACATCTATATACAGTAAATACAGTGGATTCCAGTTAATTGGGCCAGCTGCTTATTGGGAACAACTCTGAAAAAGCAAAAATTAATCAAGAAAATAACCATGCAAACAACAGGAATTCTGCAGATGCTGGAAATTCAAACAACACACATCAAAGTTGCTGGTGAACACAGCAGGCCAGGCAGCATCTCTAGGAAGAGGTGCAGTCGACGTTTCAGGCCGAGACCCTTCGTCAGGACTAACTGAAGGAAGAGTGAGTAAGAGATTTGAAAGTTGGAGGGGGAGGGGGAAATCCAAAATGATAGGAGAAGACAGGAGGGGGAGGGATGGCGCCAAGAGCTGGACAGGTGATTGGCAAAAGGGATATGAGAGGATCATGGGACAGGAGGTCCGGGAAGAAAGACGGGGAGGGAGGGGACCCAGAAGATGGGCAAGGGATATAGTCAGAGGGACAGAGGGAGAAAAAGGAGAGTGAGAGAAAGAATGTGTGTATAAAAATAAGTAACAGATGGGGTATGAGGGGGAGGTGGGGCCTTAGCAGAAGTTAGAGAAGTCAATGTTCATGCCATCGGGTTGAAGGCTACCCAGACGGAATATAAGCTGTTGTTCCTCCAACCTTGCTTCAGTTAGTCCTGACGAAGGGTCTCGGCCTGAAACGTCGACTGCAGCTCTTTCTAGAGATGCTGCCTGGCCTGCTGCGTTCACCAGCAACTTTGATGTGTGTTGCAAGAAAATAACCATGATTCCTTTTGTTTAGTTGGGACACTATACTGCTTAATTGGAACAGAAGACCGTTCCGAAAAGGTTCTAACTAGCATTGGTCATGTGCATTTGCATGGCCATTAGCCACTGCACCATGCTTAGAGCAAACAGTTTTTAAGTAATGCTGCTTCCTGCACGCATGCAGAACTCGTTGACATTATTAACTTTGCCTCCAACTTTCACCCTGCCCTCAAGTTTACCTGGTCCATTTCCAACACCTCCCTCCCCTTTCTAGATCTTTCTGTCTCTGTCTCTGGAGACAGCTTATCCACTGATGTCTACTATAAGCCTACTGACTCTCACAGCTATCTGGACTATTCCTCTTCTCACCCTGTCTCTTGCAAAAACGCCATCCCCTTCTTGCAATTCTTCCGTCTCCGCCGCATCTGTTCTCGGGATGAGGCTTTTCATTCTAGGACGAGGGAGATGTCTTCCCTTTTTAAAGAAAGGGGCTTCCCTTCCTCCACTATCAACTCTGCTCTTAAACGCATCTCCCCCATTTCACGTACATCTGCTCTCACTCCATCCTCCCGCCACCCCACTACGAATAGGGTTCCCCTGGTCCTCACCTACCACCCCACCAGCCTCCGGGTCCAACATATTATTCTCCGTAACTTCCGCCACCTCCAACGGGATCCCACCACTAAGCACATCTTTCCCTCCCCGCCTCTCTCTGCATTCCGCAGGGATCGCTCCCTACGCAACTCCCTTGTTCATTCGTCCCCCCCCATCCCTCCCCACTGATCTCCCTCCTGGCACTTATCCGTGTAAGTGGAACAAGTGCTACACATGCCCTTACACTTCCTCCCTTACCACCATTCAGGGCCCCAAACAGTCCTTCCAGGTGAGGCAACACTTCACCTGTGAGTTGGCTGGGGTGATATACTGCGTCCGGTGCTCCCGATGTGGCCTTTTATATATTGGCGAGACCCGACGCAGACTGGGAGACCGCTTTGCTGAACATCTACGCTCTGTCCGCCAGAGAAAGCAGGATCTCCCAGTGGCCACACATTTTAATTCCACATCCCATTCCCATTCTGACATGTCTATCCACGGCCTCCTCTACTGTAAAGATGAAGCCACACTCAGGTTGGAGGAACAACACCTTATATTCCGTCTGGGTAGCCTCCAACCTGATGGCATGAACATCGACTTCTCTAACTTCCGCTAATGCCCCACCTCCCCCTCGTACCCAATCTGTTACTTATTTTTATACACGCATTCTTTCTCTCACTCTTTTTCTCCCTCTGTCCCTCTGAATATACCCCTTGCCCATCCTCTGGGTCCCCCCCCGCCACCTCCTTGTCTTTCTTCCCGGACCTCCTGTCCCATGATCCTCTCGTATCCCTTATCCCTCCTGCTCTTGGCTCCATCCCTCCCCCTCCTGTCTTCTCCTATCATTTTGGATTTCCCCTTCCCCCTCCAACTTTCAAATCCCTTACTCACTCTTCCTTTAGTTAGTCCTGACGAAGGGTCTCGGCCTGAAACGTCGACTGCACCTCTTCCTAGAGATGCTGCCTGGCCTGCTGCGTTCACCAGCAACTTTTATGTGTGTTGTTTAAATAATGTCAGTTGCTTGTACTTGTATTAAAAGAACAGTGGTTTCATTGTTTTCTGAATCAAAAATTATGAACTGTTTTGCTCACTGTTGTTTCAAGCATTCAGGATTGGAGTAGCCAGAAACAGCCGGGAGTGAAAATGAAACAATTTCACTTCTTCAGCAAGTTAGGAATTGCGAAGGATTTGAAGATATTGAAAATCATCTTGAACGTTACAATGAAAATGAAGACTTGGAGGATGCAATTGCCAAAACCATTGTATAAAGACACCCCATTATCTACACTTGGTGGCTGCACTGATTTTGTTCATTTACAGTTAATCAAAAGAACATGCAACTTGTACTGGATGAATTTCTCCATCGATAGCTATTAGGAACAAATATAGTTTTGTAGCACTGTAGTAGCATTGATAGCATTCTAATTTGTTCTGTATTTCATTTAAATAGATTATTTGTTACTCAGTTAATTGGTAGCTTGTCTCTATACCTGAATAACTATTATAACTTCAACTATTTCCATGAAACCAGCCAATTGGGACAGCCAACTCGCTGGGACAAAATATATTTTTTCAATGTATCTCAATGAACTGGAATTCACTGTATATCATTATTTACAACTCTTCCATAACTTTGGACAAAGAAGGAAACATTAAGGTGAGGAAAATACTAATCTTGCATTCAAAACTGGCAGTCACTATTGAAAGTAGTAAAAAAAAGTTTTGATCACAAAATATCATTGCACTATTTCTAAATCAAAACATCACAAATGGTTAACTATTTGAAGAAAGACTTGTTTCTCTTCCCTATCAAAAAAGGATATTAAACAAGACTTTAAAGCAACATTCCCTATGCAGTTTATGTGATGCTCTTGGTTATCCAATGGTTAGCTACTCTACATACTGTACTATTTCTACATTCATAGGATCATAAAGGCTCCACTTTTATTGAAGTGTTAATCTTAGAAAGGAGAATCTTGACTAAATAAGGTATTAAATTCATCTACAGTCATGATTTTACAACTAAGTACTGTCATTGCAGTGTGGCAGTGCCGGGTGATGGTAACTATGACACTAAACAGTTTAAGGGTTTCATGGCAAATTCTGTATAGTTGTGCTATATTCAATATCACATTAGAGAATCTAAATAAATCAAATTTCTCCTACCTCGTGTATAACCTGCAATTACATTGGACTTTTAATGTAATAAAGAATCCCAAGTCAAACTGACAAAACTGACGCGCAAAAGGAGAGACTGTGATTTTACTCCGAGGGTCTGATATAAATCAACTGGCGGGAGTACTCAAGGCCATTTTCAACCTCTCACTGCTACAGCTGGAAGTTCCCACCTGCTTCAAAGAGGCAGCAATTATACCAGTGCCTAACAGTAGTGTGAGCTGCCTTAATGGCTATTGTCCAGTAGCGCTCACATCAACGTTGATGCTTTGAGAGGTTGGTCATGACTAGAATGAACTCCCGACTCAGCAAGGACCTGGACCCACTACAATTTGCCTACCACCACAATAGGTCATCGGCAGACGCAATCTCAATGGCTCTTCACGTGGCCTTTGATCACCTGAACAATACAAGCACCTATGTCAGGATGCTGTTTGTAGGCTATAGCTCAGTTTTTAACACCATCATTCCCACAGTCCTGATCAATAAGCTACAAAACCTGGGCCTCTATACTTCCCTCTGCAACTCGATCCTCAGCTTCCTAATGGGAAGACCACAATCTGTGTGAAATGGCGATAATATCTCCTCCTCATCGATGATTAACACTGGTGCACCTCAGATGTGTATGTTTAGCCCATTGGTGTACACTCTCTATATCCATGACTGCGTGCCTAGGTATAGCTCAAATACATCTAGAAATTTGCTGATGATACAACCATTGCTGGTAGAATCTCAGATGGAGATGAGAGGGCGTACAGGAGTGAGATATACTGGTTAATTCAGTGGTGTCACAACAACAATCTTGCACTCAACGTCAGTAAGATGAAAGAGCTGATTGTGGACTTCAGGAAAGCTAAGACAGGGGAACACAAACCAATCCTCACTGAGGGATCAGAAGTGGAGAGAGTGAGCAGTTTCAAGTTCCTGGGTGTCAAGATCTCTGAGGATCTAACCTGGTCCTAACACATAGATACAACGATAAAGGCGGCAAGACCGCGGCTACATTTCATTAGCTGTTTGAAGAGATTTGGTTTGTCACCTAAAACAGTCAAAAACATCTATAGATGTACCATAGAGAACATTCTGACAGGCTGCTTCACTGTCTGGTATGGGGGGGTGGGGTGATACTGCGAGGGACCGAAAGAAGTTGTAGAAAGTCGTAAAATTGGTCCACTCCATCTTGGGTTACCAGCCTCTGTCAAGGAGCAATGCCTGAGAAAGGTGATGTCTATTATTAAGGAGCCCCATCACCCAGGGCATGCCCTCTTTTCATTGTTATCATCAGGAAGGAGGTACAGAAGCCTGAAGGCACATCTTAGCGATGCAGGGACAACTTCTTCACCTCTGCCATACGATTCCTAAATGAACTCATGAACACCTCACGTTTTAAAAAATATATATTATTTCTGTTTTTGCATGATTTTAAATAATAAACCGGATTCTGATTCTACATTAATACTAAAAATAATTGGACTTCAGCAAAACCACCTGATTTTCACCCAAAATAACCTTGGATAACTAAGTCTGATTTTCACCAACTCTTTGTTTCTACAAGGCACCGCTGGGTGTAGTATTGTCAAGTGAGAACAATCCACTGCCCGTTTCATTATCAAGTGGTGAGAAAGTGCACATAGACAGGCATCACAATCGTAGATGAGCTTTCTCGTTCTAGTCGGGGTCACTGGACAGTGACCAAGAAACAGGAATATGGGCTGATTTTAATCCTCCTTAGTTCTGCTGGAGCTAACTGTAGTACTTCAGCTGACAGAGATCAACAATTTAGAGACTTAAATTACAGCCTTCCTTAACAATGTGAATGCATATTACATCATAGAGCTATCTGTGGTCTCATCTACTCTGGGTAACCAAATGCAGATTGAGTGTTTACTTTCCAGAATGCCTGCATTCATTCCACAGAACTGAGCTTGCACTTCTGCTGGCTTGCTAATTTTATTCATCATCCTATTCTTCCTCTGACCAACATATCTGTCTCACCATGACCATAACAACTAGGCCCAAACCAAGCTTAAACAACACCTCATCTTCCATCGGGGTATACTGCAACCTAAAGAACTCAATATCAAATTGTCCGGAGTTAGATGACTTGCTCTCTTTCAATTTCTTTCTTTCTTTTTCAATCTTTTTATTAGTTTCGAAGTATAGAAACAAAACATAGCAATAATACAAATAGTAGGAGAAATATTGTTACACTTAGGAAAAGTAATTGTAAAATCAAATAGTGTAAGTTAACAAAGCTCCCAATCATGTGGAACTGACAATGGATAATACAAATCAAAAAAAAACTGAAAAAAAACATGAAAAGGAAAAAAAAAACCCATCCCCAAAGAAAAACAGAATTAATCAACTAAACTAAAAGACTTGGGCAAAACTAACAACTTAAAAATGGAAAAGAAGAAAACCTTAGTGTTGATGACTCCATTCCCCTCCAACTGTACAGAGAGATAAAACAGGTTTGGAAATGATCAAATTACATCAAGTGAAAATGCTGAAAGAATGGCCTCCAAGTTTTTTCAAACTTAATGGAAGGGTTATAAACTGCACTTCTAATATTCTTCAAATTCAAACACAACATAGTTTGTGAAAACCAATGAAATACCTGAGGAGGGTTAATCTCTTTCCAATTCAACAAAATGGACCTTCTAGCCATTAAAGAAAGAAATGCAATCATCCTTCGTGATGAAGGGGTTAAATTATTTAAATCTATCATTGGTAATCCAAAGATAGCAGTAATTGGATGAGGTTGTAAGTCTATGTTTAGGACCGTTGAAATAATATCAAAAATATCTTTCCAATATTTCTCCAACAAGGGACATGACCAAAACATGTGGGTTAGAGAAGCTATCTCGGAATGACATCTGTCACATATTGGATTAATATAAGAGTAATAACGAGATAGTTTATCTTTGGACATATGAGCCCTGTGCATTACCTTAAACTGTATCAACTGTATCAACCCTTAGCACACACAGAGGATGAATTCACCCACTGAAGAACTTTTTCCCATTTTTCTGTCGGTATATTAATCTCAAGTTCTCTTTCCCAGTCAGCTTTAATTTTATTAGAAGCATCAGGACATAAATTCATAATTATATTATATATAATTGCTACTACACTTTTCTGAGAGAGATTTAAATCTAAGATTTTTTCCAAAATGTCCATTGGATATGGGTGTGGAAAATTAGGGGAAACAGTAATTAAAAAGTTTCTAATCTGTAAATATCTAAAAAAGTGAGATCTGGGTAAATTATATTTATTAGAGAGTTGATCAAAAGACATAAAACAATTATCCAAAAATAAATCGCGAAAAGATATTATACCTTTGGTTTTCCAATCAAAGTAAGCTTGATCCATCGTGGAAGGTTGAAAAAGAAAATTTGATATAATGGGACTTGCTAGAATAAATTGATTAAACCCAAAAAATCTTCAGAATTGAAACCATATATGTAAAGTATGCTTAACTATTGGGTTATTCATTTGTTTATATAATTTAAAAGAAGTAAAAGGAAGTGAAGTTCCTAAAACTGAACCCAAGGAAAACCCTTGTAATGAATTAGCTTCAAGATTTACCCAGTGAGGGTACTCTCTTTCAATTCGAACCAGAACTGTTGCTGCTGGTCATCAATTACACTCACTAAAACAAAAATCCTTATTTTGACTAGTTTAGATGGCTAGGTGTGTACCACAATCTCACTGTTGGCCGCTTTTTATGAATATCAACTTCTCATGCTGATACATGAACATCGATTTCTCTTGCTAGTTTTTAAAAAAAAACCCTCCCCCTCCCCTCTTCTATCCTCCCACTCTGGTCTCTTACCTCTTCTCACCTGCCAATCACATCTCCCCCTCAGTCACCTCCTCCTTCCCTCTCTCCTATGACCCACTCTCTTCTCCTAGCATATTCCTTCTTCTCCAGCCTTTTACCTATCCAAGCCACCTGGCTTCACCCATCATCTTCTAGCTATCCTCCTTCCCCTCCCCACCTTTAAATTCTGGCCTCTTCCCTCTTCCTTTCCGATCTTGATGAAGGGTCTTGGCCTGAAATGCCGACTGTATTTTCGTTTCCATAGATGCTGCCTTGACCTGTTGAGTTTTTCAGCATTTTGTGTGAGTCTCTCTTTCCCCACAGATTTTGCCTGACCTGCTGCGTCTACTAGCATTTTGTGTTTTTTTTAAACTTCAGATTTCCAATATCTGCAGTCTTTATTAATTTCATTTGCTTTTTGGGGCACTTTAAAGTGCCTGGCAAAACTAAAAAGCATATTCAGTAGGAAGGGATAATGCTCTGCGAAAAGCTCTCTATAATCTTTAAAGAATACATTCAGTGAATAATACAGTATACACATTCTTTGGATAATATTTGTAATAGCAACATCACAAATCACAAATGCATTTTACATGCCTGCACCAATGTAGACAGCGGAGCCATTTTAAATCTGCTGACACTCAACAATCACACCGTCCAAGTGAATAAATTGACAACCCACATTATAGTCAAACATGCAAGACCAGGGCTGGAAACACCTAGTGACAAAATAGATACGCAAAAATCAAGTTACAAAAGAATGCGTTATTGCATGCTACTGGTCTGCAGGAACCTCCAGTAAACGTGTCAGAAGTCTGCACATTCTTGAGTTGGCTCTAGATGCTCCTGATTCCAGTGGGTTAATTGGCCACTGTAAATTGCTGTCCATATGTAGATGAGCAGTACAATAAAGGGGGAGTGATGAAAATGTAGGACAAACAAAATGGGATTAGTATCTGATTGCTGCAATGGGTAGCTGATGGTCGGCAGGGCCTCAATAAACTGAAGAGCCCATTTCTGTTTTGCATATCTCTTTGACTCTGACATTCCTTTTAATGGAACTTATTCTAATGGGTATTTTAAAGTATGCCACTGATGTTTAGTGTATAAATAAGCAGAGCAAAGTTTAAGTGATTTATCAGCTACACTCAGCTGGGAACTTGTATTCCAGTTGCCTATAACCTCATATCATGTAATCCAAGCAGTTAAACTTGTAATTAAAAAAAGTTCAGGGCAACATCAAATTGCTGCCTAACTAAGATTATCTTGATTCCGCTACTTGTGTTGACGCCACAAGTCAGTTGTTAGTACGACCTTGGATTTTCCTGACTAATCTTGCCATTCAATTACTCAGTGTAGTATTAGTATGTACTGTATCAAATGACACCTGAATTCCAAGCAACCCACAGATTTGTGCGTAATCACTGAGTGCTAAGAAGATTAGAGAATTAATTTTATAAATGACTGCTGAGAACCCTCCAGAAGCCATGTAAATGGCCATTCACTATGTATGGTCCAGATGATAAGTAACTATAAACCATTCAGCCAGGAGGGCACTGGGCTTCAGACTGATTCCTGTACTCGGCTCGTGAGCACACTGGAAATTTTTCCAGAAAACAGCACTGACAATCCATCAGGATATGAACTTACAGTATATTAATTTTCTTCACCTTCCTAAGGAGGGGATTCTATCACTCATTCCTACAATTTTTTTACTTCTCAATTCTGATTAAGAAATAATCACAGACAGCGTAACTGCAACCTTTGATGTTTTTATGTTGTTTGCTTGGAGACATAAAGACTGAATTATTGAAATGCCAAGCATTGTGCCAGGTCAAACTAATGACATGGCTGAGAGACTAGTGTAAATCCCACTTCTTGGAGAGTAGATGCTCACAGTATTGTAGTGTCAGCTGAGTGGCAAATACATAATGAAGGGCATGTGGGAATTTCACATCTGCTCCAGAAAGCAAATAGCCAACTCTCAAAGAAAAAAAATTCCAGCTACCATTATGTAGAATTGATTCATCACCTTTGCTCTACTGGAAGGTGCTGTAGATCATCGGCACAGTAGACAGAAGCTCATGACCTCCCCAGATCAATGAGTGTTGAACCCTATTTTCTTAATATCATTCCTTCTAAAGCCACTTTAGTTTGTTGTTGGAGAAATATCTTCTTACACTTTAAAGTAACAGATTTTCAATGAAGCAGCAAATAACACTAACATTTTAATAAACCTTCATGTTTATAATAGAAACCTTGAATGAGACAAGGTAAAAATATTTAATATGTGGGATATTAAAATTAAACTTAATTCCTAGACTGATTGAGCACCATCAAGCCCTGGCTCTGCTCCTTCATCCCACCCAATCCCCAGCCCTGCCCCTCCATCCTCAACATCTGTATCATTTTTGGAGAGGTTTTCCATCGTACAACAGATCAATGAAGTGCAGTAATTGCACTTCTGTTCCAAGTTACTGAGAAGGTTAGGTGGTGTTCTCATCCTGACACCTGATACAGTAACAAATGACGACAGGAGGTGCCTGACTGTCCAAGGCCAGAAAGACTAATTGTTGCAATTTAATCCAGGGCATCACTATCGGTAATCACTCACTCCTGGAAAGAGGAGAAACCATCCAACAACACATTACAATTGATTCTATTGATTTCACACAGTGACATGAAACGTTCAGGCAAATAGAAATGTTGGCAGCTGAATCTAATACTTGCATCTTAAAACCTGTAAAATTGTTGCCTACTGGGACAATTGGCAAGAAGGACAAGTACATTAATGACCGGTCTTTACACTTTGCATTGTTACTAATGGTCTATCATTGATGTCTTCAATACGGATCCTTGTCATTGTCCAATTGGAATTTTGGATGTTACAAAATACAGCATTACGTAATTTTCATTTGTTGCATTCTTCTTTTTGGTATTTTTCTTCCAAAGATTATAAATCGATGACATTAGAATTACAATGGTATTCCATTGATGCTATTATTTGCCAGAGCTATTTTTTTCTCTAAGCTAGAATTTACAGTTCCAAGGGTAGTTTCTTTTTTGAAGATAGAATAAATCAACATCAGTAGAGTTGGTTTAGGCACCCAGAAAGTCATTCCTCGTTGGTTGTCCTTAAAAAACCATAAAGGGGAGGTTTCTGAAGGACAAACAGGACTTAGTTTGAGAAGTTCAAATTCAATTGTCATTCAAACAAAGCAGCATAACCCCTAGACCAAGGTGCAAAGACACATTACTAACAGTCATACACAACACATAAGGTATCAGTAAAATACAGTCACACAAAAATATATATATAGTCCAAGATCCTGAGTCCACTAATGTTCCAGCAGTCTGCAGGTCTGCAGTTGAACACAATACTGCCGAGTGAACACGGATGGTGGAAGGGGCAGCACCAATTCCAGCTTGGACACTGCTGCATCACCCTGCATCCAGCACTCCAGTGCACACGGACTCCCGCGCCTCTCTCTTGGGTGGCTGTAAACAGGCGACATTGCAGCTCGATGCCGAGACTTCACTGCAACCAAGGCCACGCTCCCAATAAATCAGTAAATTGGACTTGCAGCGTCCTACATTGGCAATGTCCAACAGAGTCTTGCAATCAGAAGAAAAGTGACTAAGACGATTACTCGCTGTTAGACTATACACAGAGCCCTCCAACACCTCTCTGAAGCAGGCAGCAGCACGATCCGCACCAAGTGCAGCTCCTTCAGTTTCTCCACCAACAAGCAACCTGCTGATGGTTAGACCTGCAGTACTTTAAGCTCTTAATGTCCAGCAGGGTCTTGCGATCGTAAAAAAAATGTTTCTTTTTTAAAAAAAGACAATAACACCCTTGGTTGGCCCTGTAGAAGCTGCTGCGACCAAGGATGCCACCATCTTACATGGAATTATTCTATAGCTGCAATTATATCGTATTTTTACCCCCCACCCACGCCCCTCCAATTTGGGGTGTATTTCTACACAAAAAGATCTGTTCCTGCTGCTTTCATATTAAATTTGTTGGTACTTCACCACAATAGGCCAGCATCAGGTGAACACGAACAATAACAATAACTTTCATCAAGTTGTTCAGCCATAGAAAAGGTTACAATCAAATCTTAGCACCTCATATAAAAACAATTACTAAGATACAACACAGATCATGGAGAAGGATTGGCTAACATCTGTTATCCATTTCTTCTCAGGAGATGTGCTATCCGCAATATCCTGATCAACATAGTGTTCAATTGTAGGAGTCACCAAATACAAGCCAGATGCATCAACTGACCTTGTCCCATCCTTAAATCAAGGACAAGTCAAATTCCATCACTTCCAGTTCTCTGCCCCACTCCCAGCACCTCAATTTCTCGGACTGAAAACACCCAAATCTAGTTCTGAGACCCTCGGCACCACACAACTCAGTATACTTATCATGGAGATGTGTCAGCATTTCAGTTACACACAATTCTGCACAGACTGCACAATAAAATTCTTTGATATCATCACCCAAGATTGGCACTGGGACGAAACATGACCAGCAAATCACAGGGAATCAGATGATGAGAAGAAACGTATCATTACTGTAAAGAATAGTTCAGTTCAAAGAGGTCAGATGAGGGAAGCTACGAGACATTAAGTGGGAGTTAGTACACCGACGTTTTATTTTAAGCAATTCTCATGCAGCCCACACCCTACCATTTCACATGTACATTGGATTCCTGAGAGCATGCTGCACTACAATTTTGTGGCCTCTTGCCACTGACCTCTGCTATTTAACCTAGAGTTTGGATTTGCAAGTAGTAGGAAAGTTAAAGAGCATAATCAATAGGTGGGAATATCTTACTACATCGTTCTGCTGCCTTCTTGTTTGGGGATCATATTCTCACTCCTGTAATAAACCTCAATTCAATGGTTTGGTTTGTATTCATGAAGCAATGAGGAATAGCAGAGGTGACTACAATGTTGTGACTACTTCCACAGTCACAACAGGAGTTGAAATATCTTTGTGATTTAAATGCAGGTGGTTGTTTAAATGTTGTGCTTTTTCTACTCCAATGGATTCTAATAAAATTCAACTGTCATATCAATGGTTTCACATTTGTTCATCATATGGGACAGAAACAAATCACAGCAGACAGTATCACAATCACAGAGAGGAAAGAAGAGCACAGGTATGTCGGTCCATGCAAGATGGCACCAGCAACGAATGGTGACGCTCTGCAGACAGTTCACAAAACTACTACCACTTCTTTTCCGCCTTCTTTTAAATACACTTCTTCTACTTACCTGTGTGTGATTGGAGCCTGTAATTCACATTCTTATAATGTGTATTTGGGCCAACTGAGCGATCTGGCACTTTTGCTGTCTGCAAAAAAATTCATTATGGTTGAGACTGAGGTGGAGAAAGGAGTGTGCTTAATGGCACAGCGCGAACCCACCATCGGCTCTGATTCTCAAACAACTCACCGTTTAAGTGTCAAGCAAGATTGAAGTCAATGAAGATGAGAGCAGAAGGCAAGCTGGAGTTCAGTGCCATCTGAATCTTTGAATCTCTGTCTGCCTGCATTTGACCAGTCTCTCTCTCGCTCACTGCTGCAGAGGAAGGTGTAGGAATCTTAGGCAAGGCCTGGTTGGCGTGCTTTGTAGATTGGACTTGTTTTCGGAGGACTCTGCAGGTCACATTATTTTTGTTTCTAGTTTCTCTTTTTTTTTAAATATACATTGCTATTTTGCAGGATTTTGATTGGGGCAGACTGGCTCTACAGCTGTTGTCAACAAACGGCACAATGCTAAATCTGACTGAACTAAACTTCACTGCTTCAAGGACTCTGTAGTTTGATGTTCAATATTCTGTGTGTTATTCACTAGTTTTCTGCAATTTGCACAATTTGTTCTTTTTTTGTGCATTGAATGTTTGATGTTTTCTTTGAACGGGTTCCATGGTGTTTGTTTTGTATTATCATGGCTGTCCGTAGGAAAATGACAGGGTTGTATACTCCATACATTGATAATAAATGTACTTAAAATCTTTGATCTTTTTGAGGGGCGGGGCGGAATCAGTGCCCAATCACTTGTAAGCACTCTTGAGATAGATCATTAAACATGGGTGATGTTATCAAATAATTTTATCGTGCAGTCTGTCCAGAGACACAATGCTCACACATCTTCACGATAAATATCCCAAGTTGTGTGGTGTTGAAGACTCAGAACTAGATTTAGGTGGTTTCAGTCAGAGAAGTTGAGGTGCTGAGAGTAGAACAGAGAAATGGAAGTGATGGAATTTGATTTGTCCTTGATGCAGGATCTTGACCTGAAAAAAAATTAGTCATTCCTTCCCTCCTACAGATGCTGCTTGACACTGAATTCCTCCAGCAAGTTGTTAATCTAACATTAATCTGTAACTGGTATCAAGCTCAGCTGCCAAAATAAATAGACATTTACAAAATAATATGTATGTGAATTGCGAATTCTACAAGTGTATGGAGATGATGATTCCTGGCTTCACCTATCACCTTCCAGCTAGTCCTCCTTCCCCTTCCCCCACCTTTTTATTCTGGCATCTTCTCCATTCCTTTCCAGTCCTGAAAGATAGTCTTGGCCCATAAGATTGACTGTTTATTCATTTCCATAGATGTTGTCTGACCTGCTGAGTTCCTCCAGCATTGTGCGTGTTGTGTGTTGTGTTGGGTTTCCAGCATTTGCAGAATCCCTTGTGTGTATGTGAAAATGCGTCAATTATGATCAACTTTTGGAGGAAGAGGCACTACCTCTTTAATTGGCTTTGGAATAATAAATGCATGCAGGATATGCATGCAAATAAGATACCTTTTTTTGGAGAGGGGCGCACACAAGAGGAAAGCAATCTATAAACTTATGTGCCCTAATTTTTTTTTGACCGGTTGGATTAATAATTGAGCAGTACTGAAAATAAAAGGCAGAAGGAATCTTATGTGACACACAGCCTTTCCCACTCTCAGCACTGGGAAATGCACAGAGTTGGAGCACTTGTGCTTACAGCAGCCTGAGGGTTTCAGTGGATCTTACCTGCTGCTGGTAACACTTGCATTAAATGTACATTAATGCTAAAGCGCACATTTCAAACATGTATTCAGAAGCTCCATGTGCACTTGAGGTGAACTCCCTCCTCTTCCCATTTCAATTTGGTTCAGCTGACTGCATCAGTATTTATGAATTAAAATCAATTGTAATGAGCTTTGTGAAGTTTTCATGTGGAGTTTAGTTCCAACAATGCTAATATTTCAGCAACGCCAGATTATCCTTATCATCAAAGCCAATCTACAGGGAAATGTATACTTTTTGGGAACATAGAGATTTTAGTTAAGCTTCTCTCAACCAGGATTCAAATGGAGACCAGTCAAAACCATATGATATATCACATGCCGTGAAAATTCCAACCTCTTCACATAAATATAACATAGCTCACACCATTTTATTTATTTATTGAGATACAGCACAGATTAACCCCTTCGAGCCACACTGCCCAGCAATCCCCCGTTTTAACCCTCGCCTAATCACGGGACAATTTAGAATAACCAATTAACCTACCAACTGGTACATCTTTGGACAGTGAGAGGAAACTCATGCAGTCAAAGAGAGAACATACAAACTCCTTACAGACAGTGGTAGGAATTGAACCCTGGGTCACCTACATTGTAAAAGGTTATGTGAACCACTATGCTACCATGCATTTTGTAAGTAGTCAGCCATTCTACAAAGGGCCTAAAAAAAATGTCTAAAATGTTTGCCCATGTAAGGTGATGCATCTTATTTATTTTTTAAACACTTATGTTCTTGACAGTCAATTCAATCCACATGTACAAGAATGGGAGACAGATAATGTTCATAAGACTATTCACTGGAGCCTAGGAGACTGAGAAGTGATTTATAGAGGTGTATAAAATCCTAAGGAGCATGGATAAGATAAATATACTCCGTCTACTTCCTTGGGTTGGGGAATCAAGAACTGAAGGCCATCGGTTCAAGGTGAAAGATTTAATTGGAATTTGGAGTTTTTTTTAAAAAACACCGGGTGACATCGATAAGGAATGAGCTGCCAGTGGATGCGGTTGAGGCAGGTACAATATCACCTTTTAAAATGATGGTTGGACACATACGTGGACTGGAAAGGTAAGAAGGTTTTGAGCAAAATTCTGGCAAATGGGACAAGTAAGGATCCAACTTTGTCAGCAGGGATTACTTGGACTGAAGTTTCCGGTTTCTATGCTGTATATGTCTATAAAATGGAGTGATGGCTGAAAGAAGATCACAGTTGGCAGCTTAACATCCAAGAATACACAATTTATCAAAAAGATAGGCAGGTAGGTAGGCAAAGGGTTTAGAATGGTTCGGGTGGTAAAGAATGAAGTCAAATTGTTAGGAAGAGGCGATAAAAGATCAGAAGATGTAGAGTCCTTGTGGGTAAATTTAGGATAAAGATATACTGATGGGAGTTATATACAGGCCTCCAAACAGTAGCCAGGACATGGGATATAAATTACAACAGGAGGTAGAAAAGGTATGTAATAAGGGCAATGCTACAAAAGTCATGGGGGATTTCAATATGCAGGTAGATTGGGAAACCAGATTGGTGCTGGACTGTATGAGAGGGAATTTGTAGAATGCCTACAAAATGTTTTTTTTAAAGAGCTTCTTGTGGTTCAGCCCAATACAGGAAAAGCGATTCTGGAATGGTTGTTGTGTAATTAACTAGATTTGATCAGGGAGCTTAAGGTAAAGGAACTCTGAGAAACAGTGATCATAATGCGATAGAATGCACCTTGCTGATTGCGATGAAGGTAAAATCAGATGTATCAGAATTACAGTGGAGTAAAGGGAATTACAGAAGCATCAAAGAGCAGCTGGCCAAAGTTGATTGGAAGGGGACTCTTTCAGGGATGCCACAGAACAGCAATAGCTGGAGTTTATGGTGGCAATTCAGAAGGCACAGGATAGATACTTCCCAAAGTATTCTAAAGGGAGGATAAGGCAATCATGGTTGACAAGGGAGATCAAAGACAGTATTAAAAAAAATAAAGGACATTAAATACAGCAAAACTTAGTGGAAAGTTAGAGGATTCAGAAGTTTTTACAAACCAACAGAAGGCAACTAAAAAAAGCCATAAGGAGTGGAAAGATGAAATATGAAGGCAAGCTAGCCAATAATATAAAAGAGGATACAAAAAGTTTTCTTCAGATAAGTAAATAGTAATAGGTGAAAATAGAAATCATACTGCTGGAAAATGATGTTGGAAACGTAGTAATGGAAGACAAGTAAATGGTGGATGAACTTAAGAAGTATTTTGCATCAGTCGTTACTATGGAAGACACTAGCAGTATGCCAGAAATTCTAGAATGCCAGGGAGCAGAAGTGAGTGTTGTTGCTATTACACAGGAGCAGGTGCTTGGGAACCTGAAAGGTCTGAAGGTACAGTAGATAAGTCACCTGGACCAGATGGACTACACCTCAGGGGTCTGAAGGCACAGCTGAAAAAAATGTGGAGGCATTACTAATGACCTTTTAAGAATCACTAGATTCTGGAATGGTTCGGGAAGACTGGAAAATTGTAACTGTCATTCCACTCTTTATGAAGGGAGGGAGGCAAAAGGAAGACATTTATAAGCCAGTTAGCCTGACTTCAGTGGTTGGGAATTTGTTGGGAGTCCATTATTAAGGATAAGGTTTCAGGGTACTTGGAAGTACATGATAAATTAGGCTAAATTCAGCATGATTTCCTTAAGGGGAAATCTTGCCTGACAAATCTATTAGAATTCTTTAAGAAAATAACAGGCAGGATAAACAAAGGAGAGTCAGTGGATGTTGTTTACTTGGATTTTCAGAAGGCCTTTGACGAGGTGCCACACACGAAGCTGCTTGACAAGAAAAGAGCATTTGGCATTACAGGAAAGAAACAACCATGGATAAAAGATTGGCTGACTAACAGGAGACAAAGAGTGGGAATAAAGGGGCCTATTCTGCTTTGCTGCTGGTGACTAGAGGTGTTCCATAGGGGTCGGTATTGGAACTGTTCGATTTCACATCATATGCCAATGATCTGGATGATGGGATTGATGGCTTTGTGGCCAAGTTTGCAGACTATACAAGGATAGGTGGAGGGGCAGGTAGTGTTGAGGAAGGAGGGAGTCTGCAGTAGGACTTAGACAGATAGAGGAATGGGCAAAGAAGTAGCAGATGGAATACAGTCTCGAGAAGTGTATGGTCATGCATAGATTATTTTCTAAATGGGCAGAAAATTCAAAACTCAGAGGTGCAAAGGGACTTGGGAATCCTTGCGCAGGAATCCCTAAAGATTAGCTTGCAGGTTGGGTCGGTGGTAAGGGAGGCTAATGCAATGTTAGCATACATTTCTAGAGGACTAGAATATAAGAATAAGAATAGGAATGTAATCATGATCTTTATAAGGCATTGGTCAGACCAGGCTTGAAGTACCATGAGCAGTTTTTGGCCCCTATCAAAAAGATGTGCTAGAATTGAAGACGGCCCAGAAGAGATCCATGAGAATGATTCCAGGAATGCAAGGGATAATGTACCAGGAGAATTTGATGGCTGAAGTTTAGAAGAATTATTGGGGGGGCGGGGGGAAGAGGGGAAATCTCACTGAAACCTATCAAATATTGAAAGGCCTTGATAGAATGGATGTGTGGAAGATGCTTCCTATGGTGGGTGGGTCTAGGACCAGAGGGCAAAGCCTCAGAATAGAGGGACATCCATTTTGAACAGAGATGAGTAGGAATTTCCTTTTTGCTTGTTTTGTTCCATTTTTTGTGTGGGACGAAAGACTTGGGGATCAATCTGCCTGTTCCGGTTTGTTTGTTTTTTTTTGTGTGGGGCGGGGAAATATAGGGATTGATGTGCCTGTTATGATCTGTTCAATTTTTTTTGTGCGGGAGAAGAGATCTAGGGATTGATTGCCTGTTCTGTTCTGTTTGCTTTTTTATGTGCGGGAGGAGGGACTTGCGAATTGACATGCCACTTCTGTTTAGTTTGGGTTTTTTTGTGCATAAGGGACTTTGGGGTCGATGCCCCTGTTCCGTTTAGTTTGTTTTGTTTTGTGTGGGAGGAGGAACTTGGGGTTCAATGTGCCTGTTCAATTTTGTTCATTTTTTTGTGTGGGGAAGGGTGATATTGGGGTTTGATGGTCGTCTTGTCCTTCTTTTCTTTCATGGCTTCATGGCTAGCCGGTGAAGAGGAATTTCAAGCAACACACATCAAAGTTGCTGGTGAACGCAGCAGGCCAGGCAGCATCTCTAGGAAGAGGTACAGTCGACATTTCAGGCCGAGACCCTTCGTCAGGACACTCTGTGTTTGCAGAGAACAATTTCAAGTTGTGTACTTTGATAATAAATGAACCTTTGAACTTCTCTAGTCTGAGGGTGGTGAATCTGTGGAATTCATTGCCATGGATGACTGTGGAGGCCAAGTCATATATTAAAGCAAAAGTTGACAGATTCTTGAGAGCATGAAAGATTGCGTGGAGAATGGAGTTGAGAGAGATAATCAATCGGGCATAATGGAATGGTGGAGCAGACTCGATGGGCTGAATGACTTTATTCTGCTCCTATATCTTATGGTCTAAAACTGACAGATAGGAGTGAACAGGATAGTCATAAAAACAACTTTCCCACATTACCACAGCAATGCCATTAATATATGTAAATAGTGGCAATATCTTTATTTTACAAATGGTCAGTGACCTTTAAATGTCTCTTTCAGATGTACCTTTGTAAGGAGCCTGGCAATTTCTCTTATATCAGTTGTTAGTGCAATTTCATATCAGATTTAACTGTTTTAAACAACTGTTACAAACTTTTATATTCCTTCATTGAACAGATGATAAATTACACAAAACTAGTTTTATTTATAACTTGCAGGAAAAGGGAATCTTTTCTCTCACAGTATATCTGTGACATTTGATCAGACAATTTTGAAGTTGAAATACCAGTATACTATCACATTCCAACCATGAGACCAGAGAAAGGAAAGATTCAATTTGCACAGCCCAGGAGCCATCCTTCACTGAAAACTCATATTGCTGATAAAACTCACAAGTGAACTCCAATGAGTGAGGACAGCCATAAACCAAAAGAAATGACCATTTGAAGACCATGATGTTAAATCCAGCAGCAAGCTCATGGTCTGCCTTCCATATCCTTCAGAATTATGGACCATCTACAGTAGACTCCTCTACCTGCTGAAGTAAAATTTTCGTAACCATTTGTTGTATGCAGGTTTCATACTTCAAACCTCTTCCAGGTTAGTTAGATTAAATGGCCTTCATACATGGGTGCCATTTTCTCATTTCATACTTATCACCACCTGATAGAATCCAGAACTTCCTTCAACGCACATCATCTCAATGTTAGGTTGTACAAGAAAATTTGTGTGAAAATTGCTTACAGCTTCTCTGAAAAGTCAAAAAATACGCATATGCCTTTAGAAATCTCACAATCCAGTCACAACCAAAGTCCTGCTTTTGTAAACAGACCCTGGGTCAGGTGGTTAAATACACAAAATAATAAATCATATTTCTTTGCACTTATGAAATATGAATTTGAACAATTCCTGGGTCCAGTGGCGAAATATCTGCAATCATTTGTTCCTTTATTTAACTTCTTTCAAAAGAGCACAGCGAGCTGCATTAATGGATAAAGATTTAAAACTGTAATGAGCTTCAAGCTGTGTCTCATTCTAAATTGTAATTCAGCCAGTTATGTTCACAAGAGATCAAAAGAAATTGCTTTGTTGCTTTTTGAAATAAAAGGAAGAAAAAGCAAGTGCATAGTGTTTACTAATGTGCTACTGTTCTTATGTAACTGTTATTAGCTGATGCGCCAGTCTGATTATCGCTATTACTTTGATATGCTTTGAAAACCCATTAGACAATGGCATACAAAGAAAAACAAAAGGTTGAAGTATTCTTTATTCCACCACAACAAAAGGTTAAGAACTTAAATAGAATTTTGTGTTTTCCTCCTCTACAACCTTTTTTTGCATAGCCTCATGCCAAGAATGGGCAAAAGCTCCTGGGCCAGCACTGCTACTGATTTACAACCCTCCTTATCAATTGTTTAGCAACTTCTGATAACTACAACAGGTGTGATACACTGAAGCTTAGAATTATAACCCATAACACAACTTTTAAAAAAAAATGCACCATACAGCATAGTTGAGTCTTTAAAAAATGTGCCATTAAGTTTCCCACTAACTCAAAGGAAATCTATTTTATGGAATTGTCATTTAAATAGAACTCAGTTTTATTGAAATGGGCCTTGTAATATTCAGTAGATTAAAGCATATAGTCAATTAAAGCCATAAAATTATTTGACAGGAAATTAGGCTTAAGTCACATTTCAAACACGAAAAAGTCTGCTGATGCTAGAAATCCAAAGCAACATGCAAAGTGCTGGAAGAACTCAGCAGGTCAGGCAGCATCGATGGGAAAAAAAAACGTCGACATTTCAGGCCAAGATCCTTCTTCAGGACTGAGAAGGAAGGGGGAAGATGCCAGAATAAAAAGGTGGGGGTAGGGGAAGGAGGCTAGCTGGAAGGTGATAGGTGAAATCAGATGGGTGTGAAATGTAAAGGGTTGAGAAGAAGGAGTCTGATAGAAGAGGAGTTTGGACCATAGGAGAAAAGGAAGGAAGAGGGGACCCAGGTGGATGTAATAGGCAGGTGAGAAGAGGCAAAAGATCAGAGTGAGGAACAGAGTAAGAGGACAGCATTGATGGGGAAGGTGGTTAAGAGTTTGTTTACCGAAAGGAGAATTCGGTATTCATGCCATCAGTTTGGATGCTACCTAGGCAGAATATAACATTCTGCTCCTCCACCCTGAAGGTTGCCTCATTTTGGCACAAGAGGCGGCCCTGGACTGCCACATAAGAACAGGAATGGGAATTAAAATGTTTGGCCACCGGGAAGTCCCACTTGTGGCAGATGATGCAGAGGTGCTCACCAGCGCAGAGGGGACCATATTGGGAGCACCGGACACAAAAGACGACCCCAGCAGATTCACAGGTGAAGTGCTGCCTCACCTGGAAGGGCTGCCTGGGGCCTTGAACGAAGGTGAGGGAGGAGCTGTGTGGGCAGGTGTAGCACTTAGGCCGCTTGCAGGGATAAGAGCCAGAAGGGATATTAGTGGGAAGGGACGAATGGACAAGGGAATCACGGAGGGAGCAATCCCTGCAGAAAGTTGGGGGGGGAGCGCGGGCATGGGAAGGTAACGATACATTTAGTGGTAGGATCCCTCATTGGAGATGGTGGAGGTTGTGGAAGATAGTGTGCTGGATGCGGAGGCGGATGGGATGGTAGGCAAGAATAAAAGGAACTATATCATTGATGAGAGAGCAGAAGATGGGGTGAGTGCAGATGTATGGGAAGTACGGACTCTTTTTTACAAATGTGCTGCCCTTGGGATCTCAGGTTCACATAGAGGTGAATCACATTATGTGTCATATGAGTGGGGGCATCAAACCTTAGACAGCGAATTCCTTGATTGAATCACAAATCAATGCTCCAATATCATCCTCACCTTGTTCCAATTATGTAAACCTCTGATGAGATCAACACTGGAATACTGTGAACTGGTCTGGTCTCTCAACATGAGGATGATATATTTTGCAATAGAAGGAGTGCAACCTACACTCACTAGACCAATCCCTGTGATCACAGTTTTTTTTACCTGAGGTGTTTACATGCTCTTTAGTTTTGAAGAGAGATGATTTCAACAGGGTAGATAAGGTGATGATGTTTGCTCTCAATGGGATGTCAACCATTCAAAGTAGAAATGAAAGGAAGTTAAAAAATTACAAGAGTGACTGGGTATATTTAAGATAGACTGTGATAGATTTTTGGATACTGTTGATGAACAACAGATAGATACTGTGGCTGGACAAATAATGGGTGATGATGAGTCAAAGTCAGCCAACCGGTGGCGTAGTGGCATCAGTGCTGGCTTCGGAGCAAAGGTTCCCGAGTTCGAACCCAGCCAGCCCCCCAGGCACGCTTTCCATCCATGCTGGGTTGAGCGTCGAGCTAGCAACTCGGCATCGTAAAAAAGAAACTGCCTGCTACAGAAACATCAACAGCAAAAAGTTGATGGCCTATGCTCTCTCGTGAGTTTAAAAGGCAAATTCCTTTCCTTTTTTGAGTCAAAATACAGGAGGAAAATCACACCTGGTTGAGTGGTGCAGGAAAAAGAACTGCTCACTCAATGTCAATTAAACTGAAGAACTAATTGCTGACTTCTTGACTTCAAAAAGGTGGAAGAGGATGAGCAGCTTTAAATTGTTGGATGTTAACATATCAACTTCCCAGCTGTTTACTTCACCCTCCCCCCCACCACCCCCAGTTTCACCTACCACCTTATGCATCTTCCTTCCCTCCCCCCAACTTCTAAATCTGACTGTTCATCACTTTTTTTCCCCTTCAGTCCTGCTGAAGGCTCTCAGCCCAAAACGTCGACAATACTTTTTTCCCTAGATGCTGCCTGGCTTGCTGAGTTCCTCCAGCATCTTGTGTGTGTTGCTTGCAATCATTTGATTTGGTTTGTAGATTCAGTTCAGCCTGTGTGATGGGATACCTGCAGATTTTGATGCTGGCATCACCATTGTATTCCAGCTCCAATATGCTAGTGCTGGAATTCCGTTGGGCGAAATGCAATCTCAGTTCAAGGAAACAGCTGCAGTTGTAGGACACTCTACTGCTCAAACTTGACCCACCATTTAATATGATCACGGTTGACCTATCTCAGACCTCAGCTCATCCTCTGTGTCAGTTTCCCAATGCACTGAAAATCCTGATCCTTTATTTACCTCCAGAGCTCTGTGGAATTACATGGAGTCATCTCCACTGTAAAGCCCCAGCTGGGGATGCAGCTGCCAGAAAATTGACACAGTTCCCAACAGAAGGTTTGCAATAGACTTTTGACAAGGTCCCACATGGGAGGTTGGCCATGAAGGTTTAGTTGCTTGGCATTCAGGACGAAGTAGATTTGACATTGGCTTTGCAGGAGAAGGCAGAGAGTGGTAGTAGGTGGTTGCCTCTCTAACTAGAGGCCTGTGAGTAGTGATTTTCTGCAGAGATCAATGCTGAGCCTGTTGTTGTTTGTCATTTATGTCAGCGATCTGGATGATAATGTGGTAAACTGGATCAGCAAATCTGCAGATGGCACCAAGATTGGGGGCATTGTGGACTGCAAGGAAGGCTATCAAAGCTTACAGTGGGACTTGTACCAGCTGGAAAAATAGGTTAAAGAATGACAGATGGAATTTAATGCAGACAAGTGTGAGGTGTTTCACAACAGGGAGGGCAAACTAGGGAAAGAATTGCAGTGAACAGTATGGTCCAGGTGCAGGTCAATGACACTCGGAAGAATAGTTCGGAAAGGCCTAGTTCTGAGCTGCAGTCCCCTATGGCGCCAATGTTTTTCCTTTAGAGTTCAAAGTACACCTAGTTACACTCTGCTCAAATTAATTTGAGACAAGAACTTTGGTTGGATATCCGATTCCTAGGCAAGTCAGGCGTAACCTTAACATTACATGAACAGCTAAGAGCTTCCGGAGAAAATGGCAGCTTTATTCTGTGCCACCATTATAATCTTTCAGAAAGCCGAGATTACTTAATGCAAAATAAATCAATTTGGGAATTTTAGTCTTCAGAGTATAATTGCCTTGTCTGCAGGCATACATGTTTAAAAAAAACTGTCTAAAAGAGATGATTCTTACTGAAATAAAAATGTACATTGCTGACAGTGTTGAATTATAATCTTCAAAAGCAATTTTGCAGTTTTCTTCAGTTAAGCTTTCATCGTTATGGCAGTCCGAAACTCAGGATCTAATTGTACTGTCATTTTCTAGATAAGCTAACTATCTGCTGTCAGAATCCACTGTGCAGAACACCTATATTTCTGTAAACTGCAATTTCTTATCTAACATCATGGATATATTAAAGCTTTGTTAGATTTAAGATTTAAAATATACAAAAATGCTAACTTCTTGTCTTTTAAATGATACTGAGTTGTCGAGTCATTTAAAGAGAAAGCTGAAGTGTACCTGTCCTCTTAAAATACGGCTACTACTACTACTTCGACAAATCTCATTTTTTTGTCCTCCTTCAGATTAGAATCAATTCCTTCCTCTCTCACCACCTCCTTCAGGCCGGGAGTCACTAAGCTGGTTTGTATTCGTTAAGAGGTTTTCTAAGTTATAGTGGTATTTGCTGATTTTCTTTTACTCTTACATGACAAACTTCACGAGTTTTCACTCTGTCAGTACACCTGCAGTAAATCCTCCTATTCTACTCCACCCTGGCGCACAGTCCACCCCTCCTAATCTGCAGATGGAGAAGAAACTAATTCCTGGCTTCTACCATGGCAAGCTGCCAAGAAGGTGCAAGGGCAGCTTCAGGTTTGTCACTCTCCCTCACTAGAATTAGCGTGGGTTTCACCAAGAAAGTCCTTTTCCCAAATCACACTCACCCCTTCACAAAATGACCAGGACCAAGAACATGACATGTTACAAACATTCAGTATCAAGTCAAGGTGAAAGCTTGCTTGGTGTGAGAATTAAAGCCCTTCTAATAAAGGGGAACTGCCATCTCTGGCTAGATGCAGTAGATCCACTTGCCCAATTGCTGTAGGAACAGAGCTGTTGGAACATAAATAAAACCTGATTAAATGTAATGTGCGCAATTATTATGGCTGTGCTCATTATTCATCAGACAGGAATTAGAAGAAACGGTAATATATAATATTGAACTGATATTCTAACCAGACGTTGTTTAAAGGGGCTTGTTTTAATGTACCTGCTGCTTTTGCCCTCTCTGCACTGAACTGGGAGGCAATTTTTCTGAGACGTCAACATTCTCTTGCATTTAGACATTTTGATGAATTCCCCTGCTTGTTGCAGGTTTTCAAATCTTCAGATCATGGCCTTTTATTCTGTGCTCTACATTTCTAGGCAAGAGGAAAAATTGATATAGAAATAAGGCTATTAATTTAAAGCTGTACTATTACATAGAGAAGCTTAGCTGTTGCTTCGATTCCCCCTCTCTGATGTTAAAACAGGTCACCTTAACATCATTTGAGAAGGTCACAAATGAGGAGATGAATTTCCTGATGAGTGTTAAGGCATTTAGAAATGTACACAAAATTGTTTTGCTCTAGGTTAACCTAATTTTTAACCACATGACTCTTTTGCTTCATGAGTTTGTATGAATGAATTTTGTGCTGTCTTAATTCAGACAATGTTCTTAAAATAGTTGATTGTGCTGACGTTCCAATGATGTAAAGGTGCACTGAATCTTGTATGATTAAATTACAATTTACCTGGCTTTGCATCAAATAGAAGTTCCCTACTCTTCCATCCTTTTTTACGTTTGTCAGCACCACTGACTGAGTACCAAAGAGCACCAAACTCTACATCCAAGTAACACACACAGAATGCTGGAGGAACTCAGCAGATCAGGCAGCAGCTATGGAAATGAACAGTCGACGTTTCGGGCCAATACCCTTCTTCAGGACTGAGAAGGAAGGGCGAAGATGCCAGAATAAAAAGGTGGAAGAGAAGGGAAGGAAGCTAGCTCTAAAGGTGATTGGTGAAGCTGCTAAGTTCCTCCAGCATTGTGTTCGTGTTATTTGGATTTCCAGCATCTGCAGACCTTTGCGTGTTTATGATTTTCTATATCTAAGTGCTGTTCAATGCTGGTTATTCAAATCCAAAGAAGACAATCACATTGAAGCCAAAATGAGTGATGACGACTACAGGCTCACTGTTATCAAGGAATGGAAAAGCAAACAATTAGACACTGAAAATAAAAAAAAACAGACTGCAGAAAATACCAGCAACTTTTATGTGTGTTGCTTGAATTTCCAGCATCTGCAGAATTCCTGTTGTCTGCAGAAAATACTGCATTTTTTTCAAGTTCTGATGAAAAGTCACCAACCTGAAATTGAAACTTTGTTTCTCTTTTCACAACTGCTCTACAGCCTCAAACAACAGGAATTCTGCAGATGCTGGAAATTCAAGCAACACACATAAAAGTTGCTGGTGAACGCAGCAGGCCAGGCAGCATCTCCAGGAAGAGGTGCAGTCGACGTTTCAGGCCGAGACCCTTCGTCAGGACTAACTGAAGGAAGGTCGATGTTTCAGGCCGAGACCCTTCATCAGGACTAACTGAAGGAAGTCAGTTCAGTTAGTCCTGACGAAGGGTCTCGGCCTGAAACGTCGACTGCACCTCTTCCTAGAGATGCTGCCTGGCCTGCTGCGTTCACCAGCAACTTTTATGTGTGTTGCTCTACAGCCTGCTGAAGATTTCCAGCATTTTCATTACCTGCAGAGGCAACACAGCTAATGTTTCCTATTAAGCAGGAAAAATATCACTAATAACAGAGTTCCTATTCCCTCATTGTTGACATCAGAGTGTTCAACAAGGATTAGGAATCTAACCTCAAAACTTCCTAACCAACATTGTTCAGCTCCTCCCTGTGTAAAGGTATACTCATTCTAAAATAAGTCCATAAGGCATTGGAGCAGAATTAGGCCATTCAGCCCATCAAGTCCACTCTAACATTTCATGATGTCGGATTCATTATCCTTCTCAACCCCACAATGGCTACAACTTTCCTTCTACATCCATCCTTCTACACAGATACCCGAAGTGGCATCCAACAGAATTATATGCATACATTTTGTGATTTCTCACCAACAAAGACCTGTCATCAAAAGCCTCTCACTTGCAAGCAGACTTTCATTATACTTGCAAAATTGACTTTAGCATTAATTATGGAGTCATCCCTAAGCAGGCCATGGTCCGCAGAAGTGCTGGGGATTCACCGCAGAAAAGTCTCCAAATAATCTTCCTTCTCCGCAAAACAAATAAAGCAAGTGCACCTCACAAAATGCACCAGTTAGTGTTCCACCAAAGCAGAGCCTACCCCTAGCCCCATAATTCTGCACCCAGGAGTCTTCTCCATTCACCAAGTCAAACAAAACCCAATCTATTCTACTCTACCATTGCGGCACCAGTAGACCTGCTACAATTAGGAAGTCCAAATCCTGACCTTTATCCCTCACCCTTATAACCTCTTCTCTCCTCTAGTCACCAACCTTGCCCTCCAATCCTTCCTCCTCTCTCTCCATCCTTTGATCCTGGCACAAAATCCCCTTCTACTGTCCAACCTGCAACCTCTAGCTCCTTGCCTCCTTCTCCTCCCCGTGTGCCAAGTGATTAAAGTATGCAATTAACTGATTTCCTTCATGCACCGCTTGATGGAATCCGTGCAAATGGAAATGTTCTTCCAAATGGAAATGTCTTTCCTAACACGAGACCTGCTCGGTAACATACTACTCCTTGAACATTGCTGAATTCCCCAACAAAATATTCGTTAAAACTGCTACAACACTAAATGAGCTTCTTCCATGCTCTAGAAAGGAAACTGAGAAAAAAATTACTAATGTAACTGCATACACATTTGTAAATACTTATTTTCCTCACAAGAATAAAATATATCTTCAGTGCTATAGGTCCACGTTATACAAAACCTCTGTCACCTGTCTTATTACTGCATCTATACATCTAATGGATGCTGGTAAGATATCAAGCAACACACATAAAAGTTGCTGGTGAATGCAGCAGGCCAGGCAGCATCTCTAGGAAAAGGAACAGTCGACGTTTTGGGCCGAAACGTCGACTGTACCTCTTCCTAGAGATGCTGCCTGGCCTGCTGCATTCATCAGCAACTTTTATATGTGTTGCTTGGAATTCCAGCATCTGCAGATTTCCTTGTGTTTGCGCTGGAAAGATATCATCTGTGATTTCAAAAGGGAAGTAATTTTATTTTTATTTATTCTCCAACTCAGTTATTTTCCCACTTTCGACCAGCCCATGCCAACACCAAAGGGGAGGCACAGAGGCATATTTGGCCTGCAACATGAATCCCCTTCATGCACAAACTTCTTGACCAGTGCCCTGTACACTCCTACACAGCTTCCACTTCATCAGGACAGATGCCTTCCACTGGCACCGAATCCAGTTTACGTAATGGCCAATTCCCGAAATTTAAATATAAATCTCTAACACATTGGGCAAAGTGGCATTAGCATCCATCAATTATACAAAAAAGGATGAGGAAACATCTGGCAGGGCTGACTGCTAAATGTAGGTCAATTCCTGACTGGAGGTTTCTTTATTATTGGTAGTGGCTTTGCTGGCAGTTGGGTGTGGGTTTCTGGTCCTGTTGGCATGTACTGATTTAGCTGGATGAGCAGGCTTCCCTGGGAGTGCTTGCCACATGCTCCATTTCTGGAGTTCTGCAACATCATTTTTGTCCTCGCCTTGACAGGAACGAGCGAGTATTCAAGTGTCAGCTGCTGAAAAGGGTCACAGGGCAGTTGTACGGTGGGTTGCTCAGCTCCTTAATGTAAGTCATTTTCATGCCTCTGCTGTAATTGCTTGTGACAAGAGAGGCACGAAAAATGCTAAAGAGCAGCTCATGGGGGTGGCAGGGGCTCACTGTCAAGTAAGAAAACAGCTGTACTCTGAGTGAAAGGGTGGAGGGGCACTCGATCAAAAAGACTGAAGTTATCCAAGCCAATCTGGCACACCCTGTGCCTACTGTCAAGATTCTTGGTAACATCTGATTCAAACCCAGATAAACATCCGAGTGACCAGGCAACTATTGAATCAGCTGGAACCACTTGAGCCAACTCTGTGTGAAGATGAAAAAAATACAGTATGAAAGCACATTTAGCTGTTGATTAAATCATAGGTGCTGAGTCACAGGGCTGTAGCATCGAATAATAAGTTGTCTTTGCTTTGACAAGTCAACTACAAGACAGCTTCAACGGTCAGACTTAAAAAAAAATTAGTTCATGGGATGTGGACAGTACAGATTGCAAGTCATTTCAAAGGGCAGTTAAATGTCAACCATATGGGTGGGCCCAGAGTCTTCAGAGATTTTTACTAGTGGTGCTTAAATGGGATTTATTGCTGAATGCAATGAATCAAGAGAAACGGGATGATCTTTTTGACAATTCATTCGAAATACCACAAGAGCAAAAATGGATAAAGACTAATTAGCTATTTGACAAAACCTTATCATACAAGATTAGCTTTCTTTACGAACAGAAAGCTGACAGTGTTTTCATCAGATAGAGGAGACCCAACTTCTTGCATTACTTAATCAAATTACAGAATGAAATGCAGGTGGGTGGGTGGAGGGTGCAGGTTTTTTCAGTACCGAAAAGTATTGAGAGGGTTCCTTTAGTCAGGGTCATCATATGATCATATTTAAAACTCAGTTCACAACGAGCATTAAGTCTGGTTTACAAACACAAATTCCTGTGCTCACACTCACTGTCCCTCTGTACCTGTGTTTGTGTACAGTGTTTAAGATTTGTACCATCTCTATCTCACTGTATCTTGCAATTCTGTGAATGCAAAAAGGAAACACGAATGGTAGCTTGCCTCCCAGGTACCAACGTCCGAGATGCTTCCGGACACGTCAACAATATCCTGAAAAGGGAGGATGAGCAGCTAGCAGTCATGGTACATATTGGTACTAATGACATAGGAAGAAAAAGGGGGGAGGTCGTGTAAAAAGAACACAGAGTTAGGGAGGAAGCTGAGAAACAGAACCTCAAAGGTAGTCATCTTGTGATTGGTTCCTGTACCGTGTGACAGTGAGGATAGGAATAGAATGAGAAGACAGGCAAGTGTGCGGCTGAAGGATTGGAGCCGGAGGAAGGGATTCAGATAATTGGGACTTCTCTGGGGCAAGTGGGACGTGTACAAAAGGGACTGGTTGCACTTGAATCCAAGGGGGACCAATATTCTTGCGGGTTCTTTTACAAGTATAACAGAGAGGAATATGAGCCAGCTGGTTTACAAATAGATGATGAGTGTAACATGAATGTAAGGAAGAACAAGCCAATGATTGGGTACAAATGCAAACAGAGCAAAGATTTAAATTGTTATACAGAGACAAAATTCAAAAAGGCAAAGAATGCAGGACTGAAGGTGGTGTATTTAAATGTGCACAACATTTGGAATAAGGTTGATGAACTCGTGGTGCAATTAGAGATTGGTCGGTATGACGTTGTGAGCATGGCTGAAAGAAGGCCATAGTTGGGAGCTTAACGTCAAAGGACATCCTTCGTGTTGAAAGGACAGGCAGGAAGGCATAGGCAGTGATGTGGCTCTGTTGGTAAGAGATGGAATTACATCTTTTGAAAGAGGTGACACAGGGTCAGAGAATATTGAATCTTTGTGGGTGGAGTTAAGAAATCGCAAGGGTAAAAAAAATCATTATGGGAATCATATCTTGGCCTCCAAATGAGGCTGGTGCCAGATCGTTAGAGAGGGAATTTGATGAATGCCTATGAGAAGGCTTTCCAGAGCAGTTTATGATTGAGCCTACTTGCAGAAAGGCTATCTTAGATTGGGTGTTGTGCAATAATGTGGACAAGTGTTTAAGGCATTAGACTAGCTACCTGAAGGTCATGATTTTGTGAGTTCGAGCCCAAGTCGAGGGAACGTGTTGTGTCCTTGAGCAAGGCACTTAATCACACATTGCTCTGCGACGACACTGGTGCCAAGCTCTATGGGTCCTAATGCCCTTCCCTCGGACAACATTGGTGTCGTGGAGAGGGGAGACTTGCAGCATGGGCAACTGCTAGTCTTCCATACAACCTTACCCAGGCCTGCGCCCTGAAGAGTGAAGACTTTCCAGGCACAGATCCATGGTCTCGCAAGACTAACGGATGCCTTTGTGCAATAAACCAGATCTTATTAGGGAACTTAATGTAAGGGAACCTTTAGGAGGCAGTGATCATAATATGATTGAATTCATACTGCAATTTGAGAGGGAGAAACATATGTCATATGTATCAGTATGGCAATGGAATAAAGGGAATTACAGAGGCATGAGAGAGAAGCTTGCCCAGGTGGATTGGAGGAGGATACCAGTGGGGATGACGGCACAGCAGAGATGGCTGAAGTTTCTGGGAATACTTCACAAGGCGCAGGATAGATATGTCCCACTCAGGAAGAAGTTCTCAAATGGCAGGGGTAGGCAACCCTGGCTGACAAAGGAAGTTGAAGACTGCATAAAAGCCAAGGAAAGGGCATATAAAGGTAGGAAAAAATGAGTGGGAAGTTGGGTGATTAGGAAGATTTTAAAATCCAACAAAAGGCAACAAGAAAAATTATGAGAAGGGAAAAGATGAAATATGAGGGCAGACTGGCCAATAATATAAAGCAGGATACCAGAAGTTTTTCAGTCATATAAAGAGTAAAAGGAAGGGGAGAATTGATATTGGACTACTGGAAACTGATGCTGGTGTGGTAGTAATGGGGATCCAAGAAATGGCAGATGAACTTAATGGTTACTTTGCATCCATCTTCACTGTGGAAGACACTAGCAGTGTGCCAGAGGTGACCCTTTAGCACAGAGCCAAGGAGAATTTTTTTTTCAGCCAGAGAGTAGTAAATCAGTGGAATGTTCTGCCACAGAGGGTGGTGGAGGCCATGTCCATGCGTATATTTAAGGCGGAAGTCGATCGTTTCCTGATCGGCCAGGGCATCAAAGGATATGGCGAGAAGGCAGGTGTATGGGGTTGAGTGGGATCTGGGATCAGCCATGGCGGAATGGCAGAGCAGACTCGATGGGCTGAATGGCCTAATTCTGCTCCTATATCTTATGGTCCATCATTCTTTGACACCCTGCCATCATCCAGTGCGGTAAATGTGCAGACCCAAATTTTAATAAAGTATTGATTAGGAGAGCTCAAAATTTAGTTTAAATGCCATCCTTAGTCATTTTCAGTCTGTCGTGGTCTGCTAATTCTGGTATTTAATGCACATTTTTAAAGAAAATGAGATCAATATATCCCACAGACTTTAGAAGACAAAACTTTTATTTTATAATACACTTGAATTCTGCTAAATGGACGACTTGTGTGCTGCAGCTCTTCTGCTTCAGGCAAAGTTTCCAACAACAGGACAACACCATGGTACTCTGGGAAGAATGTACTGTTGTCAAGATCAATAACCTGACAACAAGTGCAATGCAGAAGGAGCCACATTTCACTCTACACACTCATAGCATCAAGTGCTCCTGTGGTGACAGGCACAAGACGCCCCCGATTTCACTAAATACGTCACCATGATAATGATTGGATAAAACACCTGAGGTGTGAATGAACCTTCCCACACACCACCCACTCCCCACCCCCGCCACACCTGCTCTGAGCAAATCTTCCCTTTCCTCATTATATATTCTGCACTGAGCAGGATTGACTCATTGTACTAATAAATGCCAGGTCCAGAGGGACAAATATCTCTTTTAAAGCCTGCTGCTCTGGGCCCCATGTGTAACTAGTTTGTGAAGTAAGTGTTGAATTTCCCACTGGGCATCTGCAGATACATAGCACTAATCCACTTTAATAATGGATGGTCAGATACTGAGTAACAACCAAATTGTTTTAGAAAGGAGCACACCCTACTGCTTTACTAGTCACACCTTGGTGAATAGCAGTTGTCGGCATACAACGAAATTTTGTTGAAATTTACCACTGCATTATCCCTGCAGCACCATTATGACCAACAGTCAATTTTAGGGCTCAGTAACTTAAAATTATAAATGCATCTCCCAATGATTGATTGTTACCAATTCTTTTGTTGATTAACAACCCAAGAAGTCATTAACTTGACCATAAACAACAGGAATTCTGCAGATGCTGGAAATTCAAGCAACACACATCAAAGTTGCTGGTGAACGCAGCAGGCCAGGCAGCATCTCTAGGAAGAGGTACAGTCGACGTTTCAGGCCGAGACCCTTCGTCAGGACTAACTGAAGGAAGCTTGACCATTCTGCTTTTCAGATAGAGCTCTTCATTTTGGAAAACTGCACGCTTATCTCCCTCGCCAAGACCAAATTCTCCAACTATAAAAAGTGAATTTAAGTGAATAAAATAAATACTGTTTTTTTGTCCCCTTTGTTATCTGCCGAACATAAATCTGGCATAACGACACAATCCAATCACAACCTTGTATCTGCTGTGCCAATAATATTTATTTTACCAGCATCAATCATTTCTGGAGATCATTTTAAATTTAGAACCACCATGGGCTGAGATAAGAACACTTTAATGTTTTTGATTAATGTCTTGTGAGAACTAGGTTAGGACTTTAAAATTTTAGTTCAAATAACGATTAATTCTTTCACTTCAACCTTTTATAAAGTACAAAATAAAAAATGACTGGTAATATTATAGGCTGATGTCATTAATATAATTAAGTTCCTTACATGTTTTAAATATGCAATAAAATTTGGGAAAAGCTTTTCCCACAAGCAGCATTTAGAAAGAGTAGGCTATGAAATTTAGCTGTTTGCAGCTCCACAGTGAAATGCAAAGCCAAGGCCAAGAGGTTTTCTTGCAATATAGTCCGTTGCTACATTATACTGTACTTTGCAGAGTAATATTTTGGATCACTGACATCCTCTCAGCACTTATAAGCAGTGACCTTTCAGATGAGACAAGGGTGAGTAGATGATTAGATGAATTCCGACAACAGGCTTGTAAGCTTGTGGTTCTCAATAATAATTAAAGGCTCATTAAATGAAGCCAAGTGCCAAATCTTTGATTTTCATTGATTCCTGCACAGGAAGCTCCTTTTTAAAAGAAAACAGCAAGTATGATTATGCAGTCTCATGTGGATAACAGCTTTGAAATCCCTGAAGATTTTCTGCAGAGTGAAATAGATGACAATTCAGTGAGCCGCTGGGATCTTTAACATAGTGATATGAATGTTATGCGTTTTGGATATTAAAATCTTTGTCGCTTCAAGTTTACCTAACAATTATCCTAAGCAATGAGAGGGAGGTAGCTACAAATCTCTTCCGATATCAAGAATGTTCCTGATGTGAACTCACCAAGCCTATATCTTACTGCACATACAATCAGCTTCAGGGAAAACCTGCATGAGGACCCACCAGTCTGCCACGAGCTGTAAACAGCTAATCCCATCTGACCACAGTCTGGACACTCCTCTCAAGCTGTGTACCATACTGTGTAGATTGGCACTGCTACGTTATATAACACTGACTGCAGACTGGCAACTAGTTGCCGAAGTTAAACAGCAGTCAGAAGTTACCAAAAAAACTAACAAAAAAAACCTCACTTACAAAAAGTGATGCTTGCACATCGACCATCGAGACTGACTGTTACCCGGATGCATTGAACACCCAAACAGTATATACACAGGTATAGGTCATCATTGTGTTGTCCCCTGCATCGAAGTCAGTGGATAACTTTCAAAGGCAGAGCACACAGTACTGATGCTACGAAGTAGGGTATTTAGTGTTACAGACAGAACAAACCTGTAAGCAATGTTCATGGGGTCCTGGAACAGATTCACACTCAACAATTCAGATACAGCTTCTTCCTCTCTACCATTAGATATCTGAATGGACCACAAACACTACCTCTTCAGGTAGGAGTATATCTTGCACTGTTATAGTAACTTTATGTCTGATTTTGATGCCTTTTGGCCATTTCTGTATCTATACTGCAGTGCTACTGAACATGCTATTCCAAGCCCAGGAGTTGGATACATAAAATACTTACTAATAAATTAAGGTGGGAATTCCAAACAGCTTCACCCCAAAGTGGTTTAGAATGTGGAACCTGTCATCCAGGATCACTTACTGAAAAGTTGGCATCTCAGGAGGGATACAGAAATAGAGGGATATGTTGTCGGGATGAGGTTTGGCGGGAGGAAGGTCTAGTGGAGCAGCATAGTGATAGATGCTGCTAGCTCACACTTCGCCTGACCCCTGGCACTGTCCATGTACTGTCACGTGATTACATGGGTAACCCCCAAATGCTCGGGCTTCCTTCCACATCCCAAACACATGCTGGTAGGTTAACTGGTTAATGCAATTTAATCTCACGTGTAGGCGGCTGATTGGAGAAATTCCTGTTTGGTTGAGTTGCACAAGAGAGAACAAGGAAATAAGTGGGGAAATGCAACTGCTTTAAGAGCCAGTTTAGACTGAATAGGCCAAATGGCCTCCTTTTGTGCCATAAGAAAATATCAATGTGGATGTTAGTATTGGTTTAAGCAATGTGGAACAAATTGACTATTTATACACTGTAAATTCTGAAATTCAATGTCATACCTCTTGATTATTGATGCATGTATCATTCCTGTCCAGCCTGCAATTTGCTTTCACATTTCTCACCCCCACATCCAAAGTTTAAGTCCCCTTTCTGCTTAGGGTTCAAGGATGGCTTGCTTCCACTGTTTTTTTTTGATGAGGTGACCATGGAAGAATCTACCAGTCCCATATTGAGGCCAATGTTTTAAAGATAAAGGTTAGTTTTATTTGTCACATGTCCATCATAACATACGGTAAAATAGTTCACCTATGTTAACGACCAGCTCAGTTCAAAGATGTGCCGGGGGTAGCCCTCAAGTGTTACAATGGCACCAAAACAGCATGCCTACAGTTTACTAACCCTAATCCATACACGCTGGAATGTGGGAGGGAGGAAACCGGATTATCCAGAGGAAACTCACTCATCATGGGGAAAACTTACAAACTCCTTACAGACAGCAGTGTGAAATGAACATAGACCACTGGCATGGTAAAGTGTTACATTGACCGCTACATTACCATACTGCCTCTTGATAGATGATGCACTCTTTCTGCTATTTATGGTCTATTTCTGTTTGCTGTCAACACATGGTTCGAAGTTCTCAATACCTGCTAGAATGCCCCTTCTCTATATTTGTCAAACAGGGAACGTTGCATTTTTATCCCCCAAGAATGTTTTGAGTATTTCCTTAAATCTTTTTTACTACTTGCCTGGTAATGCATTCTGAACTCTTACTGAAAGAGAACATCTCAGGAATCTGGTGCTGGGCCATTGAACAATATGGCTTATGCACCACAGCCAAAAAGGTGTGTAATTAGATGGTGAATGTTGGGAACATTGGCCAAGGAAAGCTCATTGATGCAAGTTCACTAATTCTTTCCAATGAATTTGGGAGATTCTGGATAAACACAATAAAGGTATTGTTTGCTGGGTCTGAGATCTTGGGTCTCCAAACACCTCAGTTGACTAAAGGCTGTACTGGTGCATCACATTGGTGGCAGTGGTGAATTTCTTCAATGTCTGCCTTGCTGAGGGGTGGCATCTAAGGTATAGGAAAAGGCCATATTTTCCAGGATTTGGCCATGAAATTTTACTGTTGGAGCACAGCGCTATACAACAAGGCAGATTGGTAGAAAACCTTTGTTTTACCAATGTTGTGTGTACAGCCTAAAATCCCGTGTGCTTCAGTGAGCAAGTGAACAATGGCTTGAATTTCAGCCACTAAAACTCAAGCATTATCTGCACCTATCAAATCCACTACTGGAGTATGTTCTCATTACTTTGAAACCTCAGTGGTGTGCAACTGCAACAACACTTATTCATCTGTTTTACCTCATTTACACATGAGTATCGCCACCAAGGAAAGAGTACCTCTTCCTACAGATGCTGCCTGGCCTGCTGCGTTCACCAGCAATTTTTATATGTGTTGGTTGAAGGAAAAAGTATCTAGTGCTTTCCCGGCATATATTTCCTCTAGAAGAGAAGAATTTTAACAAAGCCAAAGGTTTCATTCCAAGTAAGAACTAGAATTTGATCAAAAACAAGGTGGGACAGCAGAAACCTGACCAACAATCAGGAGGGACGGATGACGGGGGTACATATACCACTGGACTAGACATGTTTAGGCATCATCCCTGATGAAGCTGGCAGAGTTTGTCATTGTAACGTTGGTTAAAATAGATACTTGCACCCGGCTGGAAGCCCGAGAAGAGTTTATTATAGCCACGAAGGGTTAACCAAGAAGCACATGAACAATTGATCAGCTGATGGGCAGCAATAAATGGAGTTAGCAAAAATCCAAAGTGATTCAAGGCTATCTGTAGCTGCCTCACTGTTTCCACCACAGAACATGGAGTCCCGGATTATCATACCTGATCTATCTATCGGATGATGCATTCCCACTGAACTTACTCTTAGTGCTGCCCATATCCTCAATATTAACCCTTTGCCAATATACTCCTACAGTCTCGTGAAGGCTGCCTTTTGCAATCTTGTCTGAGCAGGCTATTTAGTTAAAAGTATAAATGGGGCAGACTTAATGAGTCTCACATCTGCACATATAGCTGAAGAGCATTTGAGCAGGATTTGAATGTGGCTCATTCCTGATAAAAATCACTTCATTTAGCACTGACTTTTCGGTTATTAAAGGCCAGGGATTTCAACTGCTCCTGCCTGGTTAAATCCTGCAATTCAATCCCTAATTCAACCAGTCCAAACACTCCATGATAGCACTATGTTAGAAATCAAAAGTGCTGGTCCATCATTCTTCCCCACACTGCACAGGATACTAAAAACACTTTAAATGAGAAGAAACAGATAACATCTGAAATACAAATCCACCAAGATATGAAGTAGAGGACATGCATTATAGGAAACAGCATTCTCAAGACAAGGTCACCCAATAATGCCTTCTGTATAATTCCCTTTATAATCCCAGGTCATCATAAAATGCCTGGCAATCAATGAAGTACAGTTGAGTAGTCTCTGCTGTACTACAGGAAAATATGGCAGGTGAAAGTACTGGAGATGTACGTACAGGGAGTGAGGGGCATTTTCCAACTGATTCTGAAGAAAAATTATTCAATTGAAATAGAGACCCAGGAGACTGCAGATGCTGGAAATCTGGAACAATACACAAATGGAGCTGGAGAAATTCACTAGGTCAGACAGTATCCCTGAATGGAGATGAACAATTAACTTTTTTGGTTGAGGCCCTTTGTCAGGACTGGATAGAAAGGAGGGGTGCAACCAGTATTAAAAGGTGGAGAGGGGGAGGAGAGAGGGACGTGTAGCATTATAGGAAATAGCATTCTCATGACAATGTCACCCAATAATGCCTTCTATATAATTCCCTTTATAATCCCAGGTCACCATGAAGTGCCTAATCAGGCCCTGTCAGTCTAAGTACAACTGGTTCCTTAGAATGCCTTGAAATAATTTACCCACTATTAACATTAAGCTCACCAGCCTAGAAGGTGTGGAGCAAGAGCTGGCAGGTGGTAAGTGGATACAGGTGGGGATTGGCTGATAAGGATGGAGGGGGAGAGTGGAAATGATGTATTACTTGCCAACTCTTGCTCTATCCCTCCCCCCCCCCCACCTTATAGAAAATGATTGAATAAGTTAGGACTTCATTACCTAGAACATAGGTGAATGTGGAGAAATTTGATAGAGCTATACCAAATTAGTGGAGCATAGAGGGTTAATGCAAGCAGGTTTATTCCACTGAGGTGGGGTGAGACTGAAACTAGAGGTCATAAGTTAAGGAAGAAAGGTGAAATATTTAGGAGGAACCTGAGGGGAACTTCTTCTTTACTAAGGTGGTGGTGTAATTATGAAACTGGCAGCCCGTGGAAGTGGTGGATAGAGGTCTGAATACAATACTTATTGAAGAGAAATTTGGATAAGTGCATGCATGGGAGAGGTACGGACAGCTAAAGTTTAGGTCCTTGTAAATAACAGAATATCAGCTCAGCATGGCCTAAGTGGGCTGAAAGATCCACTTCTGTGCTGTAGTGTTCTACGACTCGATGATTTTCACCTATCTCACACTTTTTTTAAAACTAGCTATCTCCCTTCTTTCTAGAACCGATGAAAGGTTCTGACCCAAAACATTGTACATCCATCTCCTTCCATAGATATTATCTGAGCTGCTGAGTTTCTCTATTTCCCGTGTGTGTTGCTCCATCTGAAATGTTTTCTTTCCCATTGAAGCTGTGAGACCTGCTGAGTTTCTGGTTCCCAGCATTTGCTCGTGACATTCATCTGAGCTATATTGACCTAGATGGATGAAGGGGCTTTCAAAAAGTATAAATGCTTTTCACACTCTCAGGCAGTCCAAAAGAGCTTCAAGTTTAATGTGCTACCTTTGAATAGGAATCTGCTTTGCTCTCTGAAAAGTGGTTATGGAACCTTTAATGTCTGGCTGAGTGTGGAAGGATGAATGTGACAGAAGCAGTGGCTTTCTATCTCTTCAGAGAGATAACAGCGGAAGGTAGTACTGAAGCAGTACTCAAGTTTCAGAAGAGTGGATTCTGCCCTGTATACTTTGCAGATAGATAAATCCTGAAAACAAGTTCACCGGAAAGATAAATGAAATAGCACCAGTGTCCTCTTCCAAGCTGACACGTCCAGTTCTTGTTACTGCACGTTGGCCATGTTGGTCTGGCCACTTCACTTGCTTCCCAATGCAAGACTTCCAAAACAGACACCCTATTCCAAGCTCTCATGGAAGAAGATTATTAAGCAGAGTGAGAAAAATGTTTAAAGATGCTCAAGCAAGCCTTTGCTAGTTGAATGGCTAAGAAACTAACTCGAGTTAGTTTCACGTTCAGAATAATCCTTTCAAAGCTTAATATAGCTGATTAGGGAAACTCGAGTGGATCATATACTTTGGGATCCACGTCATGGGAATATATTAATGCTCCAATTGTTTCAATGTAAGAAAAGAGAAATCATAGTGTGCAAAAATGGAGCAATATATTCATGCAAACTTCCTAATAGTTTATTTTAATTTCATTGTTACTGGTTTGAATGCAGATTATTTGCATGCTGAACAATTTTAATTTTTATAAAAATATTTTTAAAACATTGTGGATATGTATAACTGACATCTCCTATTTGTAATAATACAGCAGCTGCAGATTTATAATATGCAAAAAAGCTTGGGGCATTATTTAACACTGAAATATCTTACAGGTAATATATGCGGTTTTAGCAAAAACTCAAATATAAATTTTAAAAAAGCAGCTAGGACCAAATTATGACCAAATTATTACCTTGTGAGATATTTTTTAAACTTCCAACTTAATAATCCTGATAAACCCTGCTAGAAAGTGTTGTTGATGTTTTTAAGCATTTATTTATTTGATGTCCTGAAAGCCTCCTTGAAGAAACGCAATATCCCTTTGTAACTACAGGGGGCTCGCTGGACAAAGCAGAGAAGAATCCAGGTTTGACTACCTCAAGTCCATACATCAAAGGGAGAGAAAAGCCATGTACAAGGAGGAAAATAGCTCCCAACCTGCCCACCAACCCCACAGTCTCCATCTGCTAGAGTCAGTAGTTCTCTCATTCGAATTATCATCCACCTCAGAGTCCTCAAGACTGGAGTGGAAACAAGTCCCACTCAATCCCAAAAACCATTCAAGGAAGAAACTGCAGATAATATTTTTACCTGGTGAATTGTTTTTATTTCAAATCTATGCCCTAAAACTAGAAAGAGGGCATCACTTAAATCTAAAATTTTTTTTAAAAAAAGGTACATCTTAATTACATCGTTACTTGTAACTGAAACTGTGCTCTATTTTGGTCTATTTTTTAGTAAACTGGACCCCTCTGCTTTACAACTTCACACCTTATCACATTCAAACAGAGCCATCAATCAAGCATAAAGGCTGCTTTAATGGTCTCAAAAGCTTTTTATCACTATGGATTGAACAGCCCTTTATATGAACGCTGCAGCTATGCAGGAGGTTCTGAATAAAAGACTGATGATACTTTTCACTTTGACCTTTTTGTTTACTGCACAGAATTTAAAAGCATCTGATTTTAGGAATAAAAGCCTACCTCGCCTGGGGAATGCGACTGAGTTTAAACGTCTGATAACGGTAACACAAAATGACAGGCAGTTGTAATGGATGTGTAATTAACAGCTAGATTCAATGGGGCTGGCAGCAGCCTTCTAAATTGTCAGATGTGACTCACCTTGAAATAAGTCACCAAAGAGGAACTGGCATGAATTATTATTCTGGGGTAAAATACTAGTCTCAATAAAGTGGATGGCCATGTCCTCAGTGGTCATTGCAAGTTCACTATTACATTCAGCAGCTAAGCAGCAAGATCTTGAACTCAGCTGCAGGAAGACTGCTTGGTTTTATCCCTTGGGACGGACTTATCACAAATGTTTCTTGCAAGACCATCAGGTTGCACATGGAATGATGGCTGGTAAATATAATTGTGAAGACAAGGCCCTTTTAACTAGTCGACAGCAGACAACATCCTAGTATTGTGAAGTCTGTGTTATGCACCCAAGTCCAAGACAACTTCAGCAGGTACTACCCAAGGAAAGACCTGAACCCACTTCAATTTGCATGTTGCCATAATAGGTCCACAGCGGATGCAGTCTCAATGCCTCTCTACTCGGCTTTGGATCACCTGGTCAATAGCAATACCTACATCAGGCTGCTGTTTATTGATTACAGCTCACACCATCATACCTTCAGTTTTAATCAAGAAGCTCCAGAACATCTCTCTACAACTGGATTCTGGACTTCCTCACCGGGAGACCCCAGTCAGTGTAGATCAGAAATAACATCTCCTCCACACTGACAATCAACCTCGAGGATGCATACTTAGCCCACTGCTCTGCTCTGCTCTCTCACACCCTTGACCACATGGCATGGCACAGATCAAATATTATCTATAAATTTGCTGGTGACACAACTATTGTTGGAAGAATTTCAGATGGCAATGACGCAGTGTACAGGAGCAAGATAGATCAGTTGGTTGAGTGGTGTCGCAACCACCATCTTGCGCTCAACATTACCAAGACCAAGGAACTGGTTGTGGACTTCAGGAAGGGGAAGCCGAGGGAACACACACCAGTCCTTATGAGGGATCAGCAGCAGAAAGAGTGAGTAGTTTCAAGTTCCTGAAGAGATACATGGGCCCCAACATATTAAAGCAATTCCAAAGAAAGCACAACGACTATATTTCATGGGACGGTGAGATAGAGACATACTGCTGCCGTAAAACAACAAAATTGATGACATATGCCAGTAATATTAAACCTGATTCTGACCTATGAGTACATGGCACTAAAAAGCAGGCAGCGTCCATGTTGAGTTGAATTAATGATCAGTGACAATGACCTCATTCATCATTGGACCTAACTAAAATTGTAAATAAGATTTCAATGACTGACAAAATTTAAGTGCTGGCTCGCCATTAAGCATTTCTGGTGAGAAGTATTCTGCTGAGTTCAATCACATCACCTGTCACAAATCACCAAGTTACTTCCATTGGTCACTTGGATGTGTCTTCATTAAGTTAAGAGACAGAAGATGGTCATCAATATCAAATGTGGAATACAAATTTTTTCAGCCCATATACCTCTGGCCAACAATCAAAAGTGTTCAAAGAATATATGAAAGGAAGACTACTACTACTACGTCGACTCAGGCCTAGGGGGCCGGCGTGGGGCAGAAGACAGTATTTTGAATTCAACAATATTTTTTACTTCCGCTAGGTTGATTTCACTGTACTCTGGAACCAAGGCTGGCAACAACATCCATCTGTTATTAATAAAATGCCCCAAAGTACAGGAGTATTAGCACAAGTGTGTTAACAAAAAGCCATAACATTGAGCCATATTAGGAAAGAACAGACCAATGGTGAAATGCTTGATCAAAGAGGCCATTTTAACATGGGTCTTAAAAAAGAGGAAAACAAGTAGAACAAAAACTAGGTTTATAAGGAAAATTCCAGAGTTTATGACCTAGGCAGTTGAAGGTCTGGCTACCAACTACTAAAGTGGGAAACATACATACAAGGGATCCTGCATACTTGTTGGCCTAAAAATTTTATAGAGATAGGGAGGTTGGATTCTAAAACTGCTGTTAGGAGCTAATGTGATCACAGAAGTCATAATTTCATGAAGGCCATGGGGCTGTTACTGCCTTGGATTCACTATGCACTTAAGTTCCGTCAACTTAATAAATTCAGAGGAAGGCCTCAGAAAACATTTTCACCAGGACAAAACCCCAGAATAAATGTTTGCTCACAAAGTCTGCTACAAAATTCGTGAGAGGCTATACATTAGTATAACCATTTCAATTTGATGTACTTTGAAATGCAACCAGCACAACATTGCATATTTTTCAAGATATTAAATTTGGTGAGGTTAAAGGCAAGTTGCAGTGACAAAGGAAAGTTCTAGAACATACTCTTGCGTTTTGGCCATGCACCCTGATTGTTAGCACCCCACAACCTATAATGTCATCACATGACACCGTCATACCAACTACGCTATCATGTTCGGTTATAAGTTGTTCCTGTTTTGCACTAGCACATTGATGCACTATGCATCTTTAGTGAACTCTATTTCACAATATAGCAACATACATTTAAACAGAAAAGTACTCCAATATAATCTTCAGAAAATTTTCAACTGATTACCTAGAATGTTGGCTTTAATGGTGAGAAGAATTTAGTTCAGAAATAGCGATGTCCTGTTGCAGTCCTGTAGGACCTCGGTGCGATCACACCTTGAGTGTTGTGTGTAATTTTTGTCTCCCTATGTGATGGATAATGTTTTCATAATAGATTGGATGCAGTGAAGATTCAGCAGACACATTTCTGGGATGACAGAAATAACCAATGATGAAAGGTTGAGCTGAATGGTTTTACATTTGCCGGAGTTTAGAAATATGAGGAGGGACTTCATGAAAAATTTATAGAATACTGACAGGATTGATCAACTAGATGGAAGGATGTTCCTTGTGTTGAGGTAGTCCAGGCTCAAGGATCACAACCTAAGGCAGCAGTCCCCAACCACCGGGCTGCGAGGAAACGATATGATTTGGTGATATGAGTCAGCTACACTTTTCCACATTCCCTGTCAAGCCCACTGTTGAGCTTGAACACACTCAAGGTCACTACCCGCGCGTCATCCACGTCAGCGCGGGAAGAAGATCACCTCCTCGAGCTTGCAAATGATGGCGGGCTGAAATGTATGTTTGACATAACATCTCTGCCGGCATTCTGGCTCAATGTCAAGGCTAAATATCCTGAGATAGCCACGAAAGCACTGAAAATGTTGCTTCCATTTCTAACATATCTCTGCAATGAATGCAATGAAAACTAAGTTGCGGAATAGACTGGACATAAGGAACCCCCTTTCGAGTATCGCGGTCTCCCATCACCCCTCGATAGGACCGTCTTGTTGCAGGGAAACAAGCCCAGGGCTCCCACTGATTCAGCAATATCAGTGTGTTGCAATTATTTTATATGTTCATATGGGGAAAATATGTGCTGTGTGTTTAATATCCAAACGTTACTTAAAATGTTATGATGCTATTGACTGATAAGTGACTGATATAACTATATAACAATTACAGCATGGAAACAGGCCATCTCGGCCCTTCTGGTCCGTGCCAAACGCTACTCTCACCTAGTCCCGCCGACCTGCACTCAGCCCATAACCCTCCATTCCTTTCCCGTCCATATACCTATCCAATTTTTCTTTAAATGATAATATCGAACCTGCCTCTACCACTTCTACTGGAAGTTCATTCAACACTTACTTCAAGCTCCCCTGATAATTGACTTATCACTGTATTCATGCGAGGAAAATATGCGCCGTGTGTTTAATATTAAATTCGTTAGATAAACTCTTTTAGAAACGAAATTAAGTGTATTAACCACTTATCACCAATACTGTATTCCGGTCGTGTTTAACAACCCCCCCCCCCCGAACAAAATCGCCAAAAGCGATTTGTAGAAAAAAATTCGGCAGGTACACGCATGCGCACTGGTGCCCGCGCAAGGCTTCATGGTCATTGTAGTCTTTCTCGGAGTAAACACAACGGATTTGACTGCTACTCTTGTCCGTTGGCAACATCCCCCCCCAGGGTCGGCCGGTCCGCAAGAACATTGTCAATAATAAACCGGTCCGCAGTGCAAAAAAGTTGGGGACCCCTGACCCAAGGATATGGGGTGAGTCATTAACGATTCAGATATGAAATTCCAATAGAGTGTTAGACCTATGGAATTCTGTATCACAGAAGGCAGTTGTGGCTAAATCATTAAAATATATTCAAGGAAGAGTTAGATATACGTAGGACTAATAGCTAAAGAAATCAGCGGAAATGGTTAAGAAAAAGAAGAAAATGCGTAACAGGTATAGGCAGGAAGGAGCAAATGGGGTACTTTAGGAGTATAAGAAATGCAAGAGAATACTTCTGATTTCCTTCATAAGGTATGAGGTTGCTCTAGCAGACAAGGTAAAGGGAAATCCTAAGAGCTTCTACAGATATGATAAGAGCAAAAGGATAACAAGGGACAAAACTGTTCCTCTGGAAGATCAGAATGGTCATCTATGCATGATGGTGGAGATCTTAAAATAGATTTTTTGCATCTATATTTACTCAGGAGATGAACAAAAAGTTTATAAAAGTGAAGCAAAGAAGCAGTGTGGGTATGGACTGTGTATAGGTTACAGAGGAGGAGGTGACTGCTGTATTTAAGAAAATTAGTGTAAATAAATCCGCAGGATCTGACAAGTTGTTACATCAGAACTTGTGGGAGCCTACTGCAGAAATTGCAGGTGCCCTAGCAGAAATAATTAAAACATCCTTAACTATGGGTGTGGTGCTGGAGGACTGGAAGATAGCCAATGATGTTCCTTTGTTTAATAAAGGCTCTAACAATAAGCATGAAAATTACAGGCCAGTGAGCCTGACATCAGTAGTGGATAAGTTATTGGAAGGTATTCCAAGGGACTGGATATATAAGTATTTGGATAGACGGGGACAGATTGGGGATAGTCAGGATGTCTTTGTGAGTTATAGATCATGTCTATCCAATCATCTAGAGATTTTTGAGGAAGTTACCAGAAAAGTTGATGAAAGCAAGGCAATTGATGTTGACTCCATGGAATTTAGCAAGGCCTTCGACAAGGTCGCACATGGCAGGCTGGTCAAGAAGGTTCAGTCGCTTGACATTAGGAATGAGGTAGTAAATTGGATTGGACCCGTCCTCACGGGGGAAGCAGAGAGTGGTAGTAGATGGAGGCCTGCGACTAGTGGTATCCCACAGTACTGGACCCATTGTTGTTTGTCATCTACATATATCAACGATCTGGATGATAATGTGGTGAAGTGGATCAGCAAATCTGCAGCTGACTGGGGTGTAGTGGACAGTAAGGAAGGATGTCAGAGCTCGCAGCAGGATCAGGAACAGCTGGAAAAATATGCTAAGAATGGCAGATGGAATTTTAATACAGCCAAGTGTAAGGCATTGCGCCTTGTGAGGACAAACTAGGGCACGACTTGCATGGCGAGCAGAAGGACACTGAGGAGTGAGTTAGATAGAGGGATCTGGGATTACAGATCCATAATTCCTTGCAAGTGGTGTCACAGACAGCGTCATAGAGAAAGCTTTTGATACATTGGTCTTCATAAATCAATGTATTGAAGGCAGGAAATGGGATGTAGTGTTGAAGTTGTACAAAACATTAGTGAGGTCCAATTTGGTGTATTGTGTGTAGTTTTGGTCACCTACCTAAAGGTAAGATGACAATAAGATTGAAAGAGTGCAGAGAAAATTTACAAAGATGTTGTCAGGACTTGAGGACCGAAGTTATAGGGAAAGGTTAAATTGGTTTGGACTTTATTCCCTAGACTATAGAAGAATGAGGGGAGATGTGATAGAGCTATGCAAATTATGAGGGGTATAGATATGGTAAATGCAAGCAGACTTTTTCCACAGAGATTGGGTGAGACTACAACTAGTTGTCATGGATTAAGGGTGAAAAGTGAAATGTTTAAGGGGAACATGAGGGGAAACTACTTCACTCAGGGGGTGGTGAGAGTGTGGAATGAGCTGTCAGTGGAACTGATCGATGCGGGTTTGATTTCAAAATTGAAGAGCAGTTTGGATAGGTACATGGAAGGGAGGGGTATGGAGGGCGATGGTCCTGATGCAGGTTGATGGGTCTAGGCACATTAATAGTTCAACATGAACCAGATGGTCCAAAGGACCTACCTCTGTGCTGTAACGTTCTATGACTTTACAGTTTGTGGAGAATTCAGCCTAAACATAGAAATAAAAAGTGGACTAAAACTGATGACAAAGATATGGTGACTTCACCATTTTAGGTCATCCAGTTGCAAAGACCATAGATCAAGTGCATTGCATCACTTTATCGGTTGTAGTCAGCCCAAAATGCAGGGATGTGAAGTGCAGCGTCACTGAGGGAAAACAGGTAATATTGTCTGACAAGTCAGAGATACAGTAGTCGAGGTGACAACCCATTTGTCAGTGCCCTTGCACAGAGACCTTCCAATGCGGGATAATTGAACCTGCAAGTCACAACAATCACATCTGCTGCTTCACAGACCCTCTGCAGGGCTGTTCAATCACACTGCAACATGCCTTGCTTTACTACCTGCAACAGTCACAACAAGTGGCCCTGGATCTCATTCATGTGAATAATGGACTCATTAGCTAATGCAGAGTTTTGGTCAAACTTCAGTGGCTTTTTTCGATATTGTGATTAAAAACAAATTGGACAAGGCTGCAATTATTTGCCTTCTAAATTATTTAATTGCAAATTTCTGTCAAACAAAAGATCTACCTTGATAAAAGTTATCATCTTAGTTTGAGGCTGTGCCTCAAGATCTGGTCAATGCATTCAGTGAATCACCTTAACTAAAAACATCTTATACACTTTACTAATGCACAAATCATCACAAAATTACAATCGTCAACAACATTGTGTCAGTGTTTGATCCATTAGAGCAGCACACTGTGGAAAGCCACAGTCACTCTATTAATCCAACCTTCAAATGGTTTCTAATTTTTTTTAAACTTACAGAGATGCAGCACAGAATAAGCCCTTCCAGAGCTTTGAGCCACGCCACCCAGCAATCCTAGTCTAATCACAGGACAATTATAACGACCAATTGACCTACCAACTGGTACATCTTTTGGACTGTGGGAGGAAATCCACGCAGTCAAGGTGAGAAAGTACAAACTCCTATAGGCAGCGACGGGAATTGATCCTGGGTCAGCTGTACAGTAAACCGCTGTGCTAACCACTACACAATCATGCCTCACCTGTCAGAAACATCCTCAAACTGGGCATGCTTGAAAGAAAAAAAGACTTCCATTTAACAAGTCAGCCCTTAAGAGAATCTTCCTGCCCCATCTCCAAAATTAATTACACAACCTGCTTATTTACAAAGTTTAAATGCTATTATGGGTTTGCATTCAGTGAAATAACCTGGCTTCCAACACAGTTTTAGCGAACAGTTGCAGTCTGCTTTATATGGGGAATTCTTGCAAGTATATTATTGCGGTCAGATTAATTCATTGTCTTGTTGCCCAAGGTAAATCAAGAAGATTTTTGGTTCATTTAAAAGTAATAGCTATCTGGATAATGTGAGCATACACTAGCTGGACAATCAGATACTTGATTACAGTAATGCAATAATACAGCTTATTTAATGCATTTCTTGAGATTTAGTGCAGAGAATATCGATGGCACAAAGTCCACATTTCCAATACAGACTAAAACTACAGTTGAGAAGACAGGTTTTGAGAAGCTTCTACACGGAGAGAGATAAGTACCAAATGGGCAGCAGGGGAAAAAGCTAGGGACATATTTGGAGAGTGAATTCTGCTGTATTCTGTCACCTGTGGTGAAGGCAGAAGTGTAGGGGAGGAACCAGAGATGTTAGAGAGAAGGCCGCAGCAATTTCTGAGAATGGGAAGGTCACAGAGAATAAAGCTTTAGCCTACGACATCTAAATGCAGTCAGAAGACTGCTAGGGGAATTCTAGTCAGCAGGACGCAAATTTCTCAACGAACTGTGTATGAGGCAGCCAGTATCAAAAATCTTATTTTTACTGATCTATATTGTTATTTTTTTCTCTCAGATGTACAGAGTACAGTAAAAGAAATGTGCACAAGTCTAACAGGACTCTACTTTTCCAGTGTAAACTAAAACAATGACTTCCCCCACCCGCCAAACACATCCTCTGAGCAATTAGGGTTCCATTACTAAAACTCCAATATTAAATTATCAAAATACACACTCACCAGTTCTTACACAGTCATTTTGCATAACACAGCTTAACAAAATCTCATTTTCCACTAAACATAGCATTTATGGCAGCATTTACAATAAAAATTTAGCATCCAGGAGAACCAATTTAGGCTTCATATCTGCACTAAACATGTTGTGTTAAGCTGGCCATAGATAGGTCAAATTGTTGAAGTGGATATGGAGTGAGACTCCAATATCTAGCTTTTCTCTACCCCAGCATCAGAATTTACCCTGCAACCCGAGTGTCACTGTCTAAGGAAACCTCTTCACAGTGAAACTGGAGTGTTCTCTGCCCATATCCCTAAACTTGGTTAAGACCCCATCTATAGGTCTTCCATGATGTTAAACACAGCCCTTGCTGAGACCTTCTGACGCACCCACAAACATCTGTAGGACCTTCCAAAAGTAAAGTCCATGCTGATTCCACAAACCGGTCAAGAAATATCAGCCATTCAATACTTCTGAAATGTAATTATTACATTGGAATGCTGACAGTGAATGTGTGCATGGCAAAATTCCATAAAATGATCAGATAATCTCTTTCATTTAGTGATGTGAAGGATGCAAGGATGAGCTATCCTGTTCTTCAGCAACAAACAATTTTTCAAATCCAGATCATAAGGCAGACAGGCAGCTTAACATTTCACATGGAAAATGACAACTCTGACAATGCCTTCGATAAATCTGCAAAACTGTAATTTGTTTGGCTTGTAATTATTTTTCTTTAAGTCAGCAAATCAGGAGTAAAAGCAAAATCACAATGTTAAAGACGTCCACTTTTCTTCAACTTCAGAGAAGATTTCTTAGTTGATTTTGTTCTCTTAATCTTTGTATTATCTTTGGAAAAATTATGGGTTTGTCCTACACCAAACTGATGGTGATTTAAATATAAAGAGCTGACAATTTGCTATCACTGCTATTCTGATCAGTAAATGTGCTGGGTGCAAATTTTCCCCTGGCACAATTCTGCAAGTAATTTTGTATTACTTTTCTGTAGTCTAATTCTGGTGCCTCATTGTTGCAGCTATGATCAGGTCTGATAAAATTATTGCCAAAAAGTTCTATACATTCTTCTCATTTCATCATAAATGTTATCATATATATCATATATAGCAAACTTTAAAAAAAATTCTGTCCTAGTTATCATGCCATATTATTCAATTTCTATGCCTGGTCACACTCTGGATCATGCGTGCATCTTTATTAATTTTCTAATTCTGCTTAATGAGCCAGACAAGCACCTCTAACTTCCAAGTTGATTTTGCTTTTCTGTAAAATATCTACTTCTGCTTTCTAAACAATGCTTCTATGATTCAAAGGAATAGAAAGTTTTGATTGCTCACGCTAACTGGGTCCTAGAGTATTTACTATCTATTATATCCCCCACTGGCATTCAGTTACAATGAAAAGCAATGGGTAGTCAATCATCCAGCACCAGTTTAGGGTCAGTAACCAAAGGCAGAGTTTTCTAACATATTGAATTTTATGACAAAGGAGCTGTTCACCCAGCTCACTGTACACTGGCCATTAGTCATCTTTATGCTATTAGTCCCAGTCCATTATCTTTCCCTCAAAATTATTTCATTTTCACTAGACACCCAATCTTTCTGAAAACTGTTACTCTCTCCATAATATATTTCTGTAGGTATTCATATGGGCAATATAAGCAGTTTCAAAATGTGTCTCTTCATTCAGGTATTGGATGATAACTCAGGATATACTTTTAATTACAGATTTCATAATTTCATCTTGACAAACAAATTCAGAACAATTTCAGACCTACCTATTTTAACTTCACCTCCTTACAATGTATCCCATTGTGCATCAAGGAAAATTTAAACAACCTTTGGTGTCCATTACACAATGAAAGTGAAAGGACACGATCTAGCCTCCTGTTATCTGCCTCATTAATGTCCTTTTTACAACAATGAGTGCAACAAGTTCATTTAATTGAACAGAGCTCTGTGACTCTTGGCACTGTTCAAATGTCACCCTGAGGTATTGCTGGCACACAGGAAAAAGCAGCTTGTGTTGTTATGTGCTCTGCAGGATCTCCAGATAACCACTTGACAGCTTTGCTGTAAAGAACTGTCAGGACAAAAATAAAACCGGGCAAACATCAGAAGTAGTAATTTGACAGGCTTCATCAATAGCCCTACTCCTTCCCAAACATTATGGGCAATGAATAGATAAACAGAGTCTTGTTTATGAATGACTATGTAAAGATGAAGTCATAAACTGCATGTATTTATGCAATCAAAATATACTGTTTAAAATGTAAATTTGGAATAGAGTTGGACTCAAAGAAACTGCAATTTTTCAGCACCACAGGTCTACTAACCAGGTACTTTGATATTCCCTCTTATACCTCCAAAAGCATTTCGATTAAGGAATATTTATTTAATCAGAAAAATATTTCTTGATTAAAAATGGTATCAGAGGTAAAAAATATCCTTGTCACAACTACGTGCTATAAGCTTAATGGTTTTGGTAAAATGCATGGTGATTGAATGGAACGTGGAAGGATTACATTCTGATAAAATGGAAAATTTGTCTCTGAATACAAAAAAATACATCCGTGCCAACCCAACCTGTCAAGTAAGACAGTGGTACATGAAAACAATGATGCCCCACTCAACTACATGTTCGAAAGCATGACAATAAATTTGCAGCAGCAGGTTGAAATCACACGCAGATGGCAGGAGCTGGGGATTAAACATCACACGCTGCTTGCATTTCTAGAAGAGACATCACATAGTAGGATGGAGACCATCATTTGCTACTAATCCCAGACTTCAGTTTTCTAATTTTTCCTTTCCAATTACTGAGTTTAAAAACACCACTCATTTGGAGTTTTTAAACTCAGCTTTCATTTTATTCCATAAAATTTTACTGTAAATCATTTTATATCTAAGGCAGTAGTAAGAAATACAACGAGATAGATTAGGCCCAGTTGTTCATTGGCTTTTAATCATTAGAGGATCAGAGCATACACTGAAAGAAAAGTTAGGATTTTAAGTATCTTCCTGCAACAGGCAGCCATTTTATTTTCAGCAACACTCTCACACTTCTCCTCCTGTTCCTTTTAGTGCTGAAAATGAAGATTTTTTTTTGCACTGTTCAGAAAAGCATTTCAACAGCTTCAACAGAAATCTTAGCATTCCAATAATCTTATAACATAAATTAATCATGCCAATTTTGACGAAAAGCTAAACTTCAGGATATTACCAACTTTGAGGGGCACGTCACCTGCTACATTTGTTTTACCATGCAACAAAAAAATTTGTATAGCAACTTTATCATTAACTTCACCCGTCACAAAAATTTGAGTTGGAATGTGGCTTCTATTTGTGCAGGGTTGAAAAATTTTCTTCTTGAAGCCAAACTCCCTCCCCAATTTAATAAAATCAAAGTTACTTACGTTGGCAGGTGTCTTTCTTCTCTTCATATCCTGGTTTGCAAACACATCGTCCAATAGGGACCAGCCACCCCCCATCAGCACTACAGTGCATTTTAGGCACATCATATTCCTCGGAATTATTCACACAGGAGCCACGGACCTCCACCAAGGAGGAGTCTCCTTCAGTTACTCTGTCTGGAAATTCTGCCAGGTTACGAATTGTTAATGGACACTTCTTGTAATAGACCCGCACTGATACCAAAGCAATACAGGCACCCACATCCTGGAAGGCAAGGTAAAAACCTTTCTTTGTCAGTGAACCAATGTCCCGCACCTCAGTGTTTAATTTCATCACCCTGTCACCTACATCCACTTGGGTGAAGCTCTCATCTGCAGCAATGGTGTCAATCTTTATATACTGGCTTTCTTTAATGTACCACAGGTTGTTGTTGTTCGATTCATAGTAATAGATGTTAAAGGTTTCTTTGCAAGTTCCAGGGACACCCGGCAGACTATTGCAGTCTCTGAGAGTAAACTTAATCTCAATATAGATCCGATGGGCGCCATCACGAGGAATCCAATTAGTCCGCAGCCAATTGTTCTGATAGGCTTCCATGACGTTGCAGACCTGGTAAGTTCGCATCGGCGTGTTTCGCTCATCCATAACACTGATTTCTTCCCACTGCAATTTAGAAAGAGCAATGATAGGAGCCATTAGCAGCTACGATGCCATAAACACACAGACCTTTCATTTTTGTTTACATAACTTATTGCTGAATACCAAGTGATTCTAGCAGAAATATATTTTGTACAAATCCATGTGATAGGCACAGCTTTAGACCAATAGGGAATTATATAATACTTTATATTGCATTTTTACTTGAAAATTTTGAAATATCAACAATGCCAATTTAAATTGATTGCCAACAAGATATTTGCATTTTGTAGGTAGCGGCACTGAGGGAGTGGTGGGAATGTGCAACATTATGAAATTGTGCTGAATGAAATTACCTCAGATACACTGGAACTTCTTAGACACAATACTTGAATTCCCCTTTTGAACGGAGGTGCTAATCAAACTGTGGATGTTTGTTTTAAATAGAAAATGCAGCAGTGACAATTTATGGTCAAATGTCAAAAACGTTACTGTGCAGCAGTAGGAGCTGGCCTAATTTTTGCTGTTGGTGTTAGGTTGCATGTACAAAACATCCACTGTACAATGAGTGCACATATAACAATTCAATGCAAATGAAGAAAATGTATAATTCAACACATTTCCTCTCATCTGTACCCTAGCGCTTCAAATCCCAGTGCAACTATAAAAGCCTGCCAAGCCAGAAATAACTTCTGCAACATCATATTTTCTGTTCAGTAAAGTTGGCAAAATGATCCTTGAAACAGAACCATGCTATCCAAGATTGTAGTGGAAAGGATAAGTGTATGGTAGTTTCAGACATCTACAGCCAAAACTGCCAGATGGACGAGCTTAATCAACCTCCCCACAAAGTTCTCAACATTTAATGGAGATAATTACCACCAAACGTTTCCAAAAATAAATAAAATGATGGTGATAGTCCTTGATCACTATCAATTGCCATTTACTCAATAAACCGCCCAGTACAGCACTAGAACACTTGTCACCGTATCTTTTTCACTCCAAGATTCTTGGATAATAATTTGTCATTAACCTGCAAAGCTAAAAGAACAAAAAGAAAAGGAAAACATGGTTCGCCAGCTTCAATACTCTTAATCTGGAGATCAGAAGGAAATTTCTCTCCCTTAACATGCAGACATCAATAGCGGAAAACCATCCTACAAACATGAACTACTTCTGCTACAGTTAATAGTCTCAGAAAATGGATGGATGCAGTCTCTCCAGCTTTTGAAAAGCATGACATTATTGAGTCAAAGGTGTTTTTTCCCCTCCAATGGGCAACCCAATGATTTGTCCCTTTATACAACTCCCCCCCCCACCCCCAGTAACAGCATACTGTAGCACCATTACAGAACTACTGGTAAAGTAGTATAAAACTTTAAATTTTATCAAATAATATTAAGAAGCAATATTTATATGCATTACCCAGGTGAACATCCACACACACTAATGTTTTAACCACACAACTGGACAAGGTATTTTCTGGTTTCTATGCAGATTCCTCTTTAAGCCTACGTCCAACTATTTAGAAACAAGAGCTCTAAAGATTCAAACTTGCATGTTTATTTGGAGGTAGAAGTTGCAGCAGTTCCTGAACTGGACTGCCTGATAATCAGATGCACATTACTTTTTTCTTCTTACGTTTTAACTTAAGTTATTTTTTGTTTTTTTTTCCCCACGGTAACACATCAAAGCTGCATCCTCTCTAACATGCTGGTAGAGTGTTTTATTTGGGTTTTTAGCACTGGAAATAGTTACATCCCGACAGGTGGGACAGAAGCATGGTTGCCTTGTTCATTCCAGGGACCAGCTGCTTGCGCTAATGCCGGCCGGTTTAGCGAGCAGAGTGGTGGACACTCCTGCTGAAATCTGGAGGAAAACACACAGAGGATGCAGAGGGGGATCACAAAGTCCAGGAAAGAGGACCGGGTCGAGACAACAGAGACTTATGGAGAAGAGGAGTTCAGTGGGTAATAAAATGGACAAGTTCACGGCGCTAGCCAGGCGTCAGAGAACATTTCGGGAGTGCAGTTTTATGTGTTTCACTGGAACGGGGCTGCACGAGGACATACCCGATCAAAACTTCTCCATGGACTGCTTCCAGACCGTTCTGGCTGACCGGAAATACACTGAGAGCGGTAAGCGTAAAGGAGTTGGGTGCTTACTGTTCTGGTTAACAACAGATGGTGTAATCCTGGTCATATTACGATCGAGGAACGTACTTGTAGACCGGATATTGAATTTTTTACTGTTGGACTTCGGCCACATTCTACCGAGATACAACACTGGGCGGCACGGGAGGTCGTTCCTGCCTGTGGCCATCGAACTTGCAGCTCCTCCCGTGGAGGGTCAGACACTCTGAGCCAATAGACTGGTCCTGGACTTTTTTCCATCTGGCATAGTTTGCATTTTGTTGTTTGTGGTTTTTGTATTGCTATATTTATGCTCTATTCTTGGTTGGTGCGGCTGTAACGAAGCCCAATTTCCCTCTGGATCAATAAAGTATATATATCTATCTATCTATCTATCTATTAGCAGCTTTGGCACCTTAAACCAGGGGTCCCCAACCTTTTTTGCACCGCGGACCGGTTTAATATTGACAATATTCTTGCAGACCGGCTGACTGGTGGGGGGGGTGGGTGGGTGGTGTTCAAGCAGGGTTAAATTCACCTCAACATGTCTTTTGCAGTTAGGGTTGCCAACTTTCTCACTCCCAAATAAGGGACAAAAGTAGCAGTCAAATTCTGGTACACTTTATCCCAGGAAAGACTACCATGACCATGAAGCATGACCATGACCGTGGGCACCTGTGTGCCATGCACGTACGTGCCAATTTATTTCCCCACAAGTCAGTTTTGCCTTCATCTTCCCGACTATACTGTACATACGTTATTTCTATTTTATATAGGCTGTGTATTTATCATATCATTCCTGCTTTTACTATATGTTAGTGTTATTTAGTTTTGGTTTTATGTGTTATTTGGTATGATTTATTAGGTTATTTTTTTTGAGTCTGGGAATGCTCAAAAATTTTTCCCATATAAATTAATGGTAATTGCTTCTTGGTTTCACGCCATTTTGGCACGAAAGGTTTCACAGGAACGCTCAACCTTAGTGGGGGAAATATGGGACAAACCAATTTAGCCCAATATACAGGATATCCCGGCAAATATGGGACAGTTGGCAACACTACATTCAAGTTCAACGGTGTGTGACAGGGATTGTGGAAAGGTGCAGCTGACTCATATCGTTTCCTCACGGCCCGGTAGCACATGCTTTGCGGCCCGGTGGTTGGGGACCACTGCCTTAAACTATTTAATAAAAAGCACACATTTTCCTGTAATGTGTTATTTTGCCATCACCATCCCCATCCCCATCTTTAATGAAAGCTTCAATTGCTTGAATTTGTCCGTCAGGAATAATGATCAGATACTTCCATAAAATTAATGAAATATATTGCCACTACAGTGTACCGGTTACAGTGGCACTATTACATTTCAGGGTGTTAGAGATCACAGTTCAATCCCAGCATCCTCTGTAACGAATTTCTGTATGTCCTCCCTGTAGAATGCTTGGGTTTTCTCTGGGTGCTCCAGTTTCTTCCCACAGTCAAGACGTACTAGGTAGGTTAACTGATCACTATTAATTGTCCCATTATTAAGTTAAGGCTATACTGAGGTTGTCAGGGCTTGCTGGGGTGGCGCTGCTTAGAGGGCCAGAATGGCCTACTCCCTGTATCGCCAAATAAATATTTTATGAGTAATCATTACAAAACCCAGTCAATTCAAAATGTATGAACGTCACTGTCATACATAGGTTGCATCGAGCTATCTAAAGATGAATTAAGAAATCACACGAACTGGGGAGGCAAGGTAGCATAGTGCTTAGTGCAACAATATTACAGCAACACGACCCGGCCTCAATTGCGCAGTCATCTCTAGGGTGTTTGAAAGTTCTCCCCGTGACTGCAGGGTTTTTTTCTGGGAGCTCTGGTTTCCTCACACATTCCAAAGACAAAGGGATTAGTAGGTTAATTGGCCACACGAGTGTATTGGGCGGTGCAGGCACATTGGGCTCCAAGGGCCGGGGAGGCCCTGTATCTTGAAATAAACAGTGACACAGTATTGATTACTAAACTGTTGTTTTCATCCAAATTTAATATAAATAACTAAAATACAGAAATTCTTCTCTGTACAAGTTGAATTCTTAAATGTATATTACGAAATAATGACCGTGCCACCTCTTAGCTTGTCACCTTTCTCAAATTCAAATGAAGCAATTCCCAGTTACTTCCCTGCTTTCAAAACGTTGATGTCTCCACCCATCCCAACTTGTCTGTTACATTTTTAATTACCTTCTGTTAACAATCAAAAACATAAACAGACTTCCAAACATTATGAGGTCCTTATTGATCACTAGGATAATCTAACAAAGGCTTATTACTTACAGTCTACAGGAAAACACCAACTTTAGATTATTTGCATTGTAATCATGCATCCCCTCAATACAACCTTCTCACCTGTGTGAACAGCTACTACTTGGTTACTCAATAGAGTGAAAAGCACCACAAAGCAGTGACAGCACTTGGCACTCCAGTATTCAGGGGCAGAATTCCTGCTGTCTGTCTGTGAGGAGTCTGCATGTTCTCCCCGTGTCCATTATAAATTGCCCCATGGTTGGGCTCGGGTTACATCAGGAGTTGCTGGGTGGCACGGTTCAAGGGCAGGAAGAGCCTGTTCTACACTGTATCATGATAAATAAATAATTAAATACTATGCTACCACCACATGACAGATTGGTGATTCAGACTTTGCTTTGCAACACCAACATCTAAAACAAAATTCTGGATTGTCTGACTACCTGAAGATGCTGGGGAGCTGGTCTGGAGAGGATGAAGCATATAACAAAAACTGGCTGGAATAGGTAGAGGAAAACTGGAAATGTGGGACTGATACTACTTGATAACCGGCAAGAACCTGATCATCAGGTCGATGCAGGTGTAGCCGGCAACCCACCCTAACTTCATGGCAATCACCCTAGTCAATTTCTGTTCCGTCTGCAAGCACCAAGTGTCACAGAATGCTGATGTGTACTTGTTGCCAGTGTTGCAAATAACAAGCCTGGTTTGCTTACTGCAGAGTCTATCCTTCATGGAGAACTTCTTTCAGAGAACATTTATGACTACAATTAACATCAGGTTGTGGTCACAAGTGCTCTCTGAAAGTAGAAAAAGACAGATGCAGTGAGATAATTCCCTGAGCTGAAAGTAAAAGCTAATTAGCAGAATACCTCATCACAGAACTCAGCAATAAGCACCAAGACCATATTTGGGTCATACAGAGCAGGCCTCTCTCATCAGATCCTTCCTATATAGTTGGAGTCTCATGCTTAAAACACACTGCCCTCAGAATGGCTGTGATGATTACGAGCTGCTCACCAACCTCTTCATGGACTATGAGCTGAGTGGCAATGCGATAATTATATAGAAACAACAACACTAAAAATTGCACACCAAGTGACACCATAACGGTAAAGAAAATTATGAACTACTACTTATATTTGTGTATATTTTTAAGCATAAAAGTCAATTCTGAAATTAAGATGATTGTTTGGGACCATATTTTTTGTCTGATCTAACTTCAGTGAAAGGAAAAATTTAAGTGGAGAATCTGTGAACTACAATAAGTAACAAAAAGTTTTCCCTTTAAATTGTCCATGCATGTGGCAAGCTAATGTACAGAAATACAGACATGAGATGGTCTCCAATTGCCATTCACACACAAGAGCCTCAAGCTATCCATGAATATAAAGCGTAGAGCAGTACAGCACAATAAGAGGACCTTCAGCTGACAATGTCCATGCCAGTTTACATGAATCATATCTGCCTGCATCACATCCCTCCATTCCCTGTCTGCTCAAATGTCTCCCAAAATTGGCCATCATACCTGCTCCCATCACTTCTTTCAGCACATTCCAGGCAACTATTGCTCTATGTAAAAACAAAATAACTTGCCTTGTCAATCTACTCCAAATGATAACCCCCACTCTCTTTTTAAGTTGTATCCAATGGTCTTTTTGTTTGAGTTGATAATGTCAATACTATCTATGGCTCTCATAAATTTTATATACCTCTATAAGGACACCCTCAGCTTCCAGTATACCAATGAAAACAATCCAAGTTTGGCCTACCTCTCCTGATAGCTAATACCCTCTAACCTGGACAAAGTACCGGTGATTCTCTTATATACCTTCTCCAAAGCCACCTCGTCCTTCTTCTAATGCAGTAACTACAAGTAGACAATATCTCAAATGTGGCCTAATCAAAGTTTTATTAAACAACATGACCTGCCAATTTCTACACTCTGTGCCCCGACTGACGAAGGCAAGAATATTATACACCACCTTTACCAGCCTATCTACTCATTTTGCCACTTTCAGGGAGCCATGCAGTTGCACTCCAAGATATCAAAGAATATCAGTATTCCTAAAGACCCTACCATTTACTGTATATTTTCTCTTACATTTGAATTCCCAACGTGCTACACCGCACACTCGTCTAGATTAAACTCACTCTACTATCTCTCTGCTCACATTTCCAAATGATCTAACATCCTGTTGAACTATTTGACAACTTTCCTCATTATCTATAATTCCACTAATTTTTGTGCCATCTATAAACTTAATAATCAACTAGCCTATACTTTATCTATATGACTTATACATATATCACAAACAATAGAGGTCACAGTCACAATCCATGTGGAACACTACTGGTTACAAACTTTCATACAGAATAACAGCACTCGACCAATGCAGTGTGTCTTTTATGACCAAGTCAATTATGAAATATCAGCATACCTCTAATTTCACCATCCTTCATTTCCTCCTTGGAGGATACCTACAAGTACTTGTTTGGTACCTCACCCATTTCTTCCATTTCCAGGATAAATTCTTTTCTTTGTCTTTGAGTGGTCCGACACTATTCCCAGTTATCCTTTTGTTTTTAATGAATGTAAAAATGTTTTGGGATTCACTTCCTAGTCCAGTTGAAGGGACTCAACCAGAAATGCCGATCGTCTACTTCCCTCCAATGATGTTGCCTGGCCTGTCTAGTTCCTCCAGCACCTACTGTGTTGCCCCAGATTCCATCAATGCAGCCCCATATGTCTCCTTGGGATTCCCTTTAATTCTTTTTGTCTAGAATGTTTCATGGTCACACTTAATTTTCCTGATTCCCCTTTTAAGTTCTTCCCTGCTTACTTCTTCAAAGGCTGTGTCCGATTTTATCATCCTAAAGCACATGCGTTTCTTGATTCTTTTGACTAAAAAGATGTGGAGGCAGGGCTTCTCAAGCACCCCCAGGCTTGCCACGACATGATTGGGTCCCAGCCAGTAAAGCAAGTTGCTAAGCATCAGAATCTTGCACAACTTTCTCTCAAAAATCATCACAAACATCAAGCACCGGTCCCAAACCACCACCTCATTTTTTTTTTTAAAACTTCCATTACCAATAATTTCATGGAAAAGGATAGAATCAGAAAGGACAGGAAAATTTTTAATTGGGGAAGGGCAAATTATGAGGCTATAAGGCTAGGACTTGCAGTTGTGAACTGGCATGATGTTTTTGCGGGGAAACGTACTACGGACACGTGGTCGATGTTTAGGGATCTCTTGCAGGATGTTAGGGATACATTTGTCCCAGTGCAGAAGATAAAGAGTGGTAGGGTGAAGGAACCATGGGTGACAAGTGAGGTGGAAAATCTTGTTAGGTGGAAGAAGGCAGCACAGATGAGGTTGAGGAAGCAAGGATCAGATGGGTCTATCAAGGAACATAGGGAAGCAAGAAAGGAGCTTAAGAAGGGGCTGAGAAGAGCAAGAAGGGGGCATGAGAAGGCCTTGGCGAGTAGGGTAAAGGAAGTAAATGGTAGAATACTTGGTAGTGTGGAGGAGCAGAGGGATCTGGGGGTACATGTCCACAGATCCCTGAAAGTTGCCTCACAGGTAGATAGGGTAGTTAAGAAAGTTTATGGGGTGTTAGCCTTCATAAGTTGAGGGATAGAGTTTCAGAGTCGCGAGGTAATGATGCAGCTCTATAAAACTCTGGTTAGGCCACACTTGGGAGTACTGTGCTCAGTTCTGGTCGCCTCACTATAGGAAGGATGTGGAAGCATTGGAAAGGGTACAGAGGATGCTGCCTGGTTTAGAGAGTATGGATTATGATCAGAGATTAAGGGAGCTAGGGCTTTACTCTTTGGAGAGAAGGATGATGAGAGGAGACATGATAGAGGTATACAAAATATTAAGAGGAATAGATAGAGTGGACAACCAGCGCCTCTTCCCCAGGGCACCACTGCTCAATACAAGGGGACATGGCTTTAAGGTAAGGGGTGGGGAGTTCAAGGGGGATATTAGAGCAAGGTCTTTTACTCAGAGATTTGTCGGTGCGTGGAATGCACTGCCTGAGTCAGTGGTGGAAGCAGATACACTAGTGAAATTTAAGAGACCACTAGACAGGTATATGGAGGAATTTAAGGTGGGGGGTTATATGGGAGACAGGGTTTAAGGGTCGACACAATATTGTTCGCCAAAGGGCCTGTACTGTGCTGTACTATTCTGTATTCTAAATTTCCCTAATTGAAATCCGATACCACCACCTCAACCATCTGCTCACTCAACAATTGCCAAAAGCTGGCCATGTCTACTGACTGCTTCCTTCATCTACAAACTTCTCCCCCTCTTTGTTAAACCTCAGCAGGTTGACCTCATCTTGACAACACCTTTCATTCCAGTTCCTGACCATTCTCCCTCATGACTTGCCCCAAGCCCTAATTGCACTTGTCTCCTTTCACCGCATCCTGTTCACCATGCCCTGCAAACTCTCTGGATACAGCTCCACTCTTGGACTTACCCAGTGCTCTCTGGGAGCTCCTTCAATGCCTGAATGCATGTAGCAGCACGTAATGCCTTTGAGCTCATGTGCAATATCTCTTACCCCAACCACAGCTCACTTCTGATCTCCACTGAGAGAGGGCTTCAACAAGGAGACTGAACCAAGACAGAAGTCAACAATAGAAGACCACCATTGAAAGTGAAGCAAAATAGCTCAATATTTGAATATAAATGAGATTGCTAATGGGTCAGTACTGCACTTAACTGATTTGTCATTGTTAACTATTCAATAAAGTTTGCAAAATAAATACCAGCCCTACTTTGAAATTCAAATCCATTTAACATCGCATAAGTGCCTTAATCTATTTATGTACAATAGTTTTATCCCAGCGTCCATCCTCAATATAAACTCAGTCAGACATCTGAATACAGTCACACAATGTTTAGGTATTTAAAATAATATTTACCAGAAGCCCATTAGAAGAAAATGATTATAATATGACAGTGAATCATTGTCACAGCAGGACATAATACAATGAAAATAAAACAGAAAGGAACAAAATTAAAGTACACAGCAGGTCTTTCTATATCTACATACAGGACAGTCCCCGCAAAACTGTTGGACTTACATTTAACTGGTCTTGGACAGATTTTTTCTACTATAGTCCTGATAGTGCACAGCACCAGTTTGTAGAAAATGCTGACAGTTTAGTGCAGGGGTTCCCTATCTGAGCTCCACAAACCCCTTGCTTAATAGTATTGGTCCAAGGCATAAAAAAGTTTGGCAACCCCTTGGGTTAGTGCATTTCCCCACAACTCATGGATTGTTGTGAAGATGTGCGCAAATATGGACAATCTGCAGTCATTATTAGTTATTCATGGCATTTCTCTCCACAGTACTGTAATTTCAGAGCCTGTCATGGGTGTGAAAAGTCACAGAGAATACCCATTATTAACACTGGTCAGTCTGTTTTGAATTACCTGAGCCTGGTGTTGGACAGTGTTTCTCCACTGGATCCTTAAAACAAAAGAGCTGCAAGGGACTAGGGTACATGCAGGTACTTTAAAAATACTTTGGTTGCTAAAAATACCCAAGTATGGTTTTGTTAAATGGTTAGATTTATTCTTAATTTTAGAATTTGTGCATGTTTCTGAATATCAGAATGATTTCAATTTTGACAACCGATTAAACCAGTACGCTGTAAACTATCAAGGTCACCCTCCATTGACTCATCCTCAGTTCCCTTTCTCTCCTTATCCCTGCAACCTGTTCATGCCTTGCAACATGCAGAGGCTTCCCACTCTCTCCAATTCTGGTCTCTTGTCCTTTTCTTTAACCTCACTATTCCCAGACACACTATCAGCTCTGGACTAATCCTGAAGATCACTACCTCCTCAAGACACATATACCCTTTAACATCTAGCTTTAACCAACTTCTGGCCACATTGAAGTTTCCACCTTTGACTCACGCCAGTTCTTACTTGGAATGTCTTTACCACGTTAAAAACGTCAAATAATAGGTTTCTAATAAAGATGTTTCAGCCATTAGAATCACAGAGTAATAGAGAAGTACAGCACAGAAAGAGGCCCTTTGTCTCATCTAGACCATGGTGAAAACATTTAAACTGCCTACTCCCATTGACCTGCACCAGACCATAACCCTCCATACCCCTACCATCCAAGTAACTATACAAACTTCTTTTGAGATCAAACTCAATAGATCTGTTTCTAATCAGACACTTCCAAATAAATCTGCTACTCTTATCAATTCTTTTATGGTTGATACAGGAATTGTAGAAATTTGGAGATTTTTATACCTTAAAGATAAATAGTTTTCATTCTTTTCTCATGTATATCATAAGTACTCTAGAATTGAGTATTTCTTTATTGACTCTCATTTAATTCCATTTGTTATTGATTGTAACTATGACTCCATCGCAATGTCTGACCATGCACCTTTGAAACTATCTATCAAATTAATGGATACGTTTTCTAACATTAGACAATGGTGGTTTAATTCTACTCTTCTTCAAGATTTGAAATTTGTTAATTTCATTAAGGATCAGATCGATTTCTTCTTTTCAATAAATGCTACGGAAGAGATTTCTAGTGGAATATTATGGGACACTTTTAAAGCATATATACGTGGACAAATTATTTCATATTCTGCTGGACCGAAAAAATGAATTAATAATGAAATACAAATGCTGGTTGATAAGATCAAACAAATTGACGTGGAATATTCTATTGCTCCTAGTAAGAAGCTTTATAAAAAGAGAGTTGAGCTTCAAATGGAGCATAGCTTATTACTAACATCCTCGATCAAAAATCAATTAAGTAAAACTAGGAACACACATCAACGTTGCTGTTGAACGCAGTAGGCCAGGAAGCATCTCTAGGAAGAGGTACAGTCGACATTTGGGGCCGAGACCCTTCGTCAGGACTAACTGAAGGAAGAGCTATTAAGAGAAATAGGAGGGGGAGGGGGAGATCCAAAATGATAGGAGAAGACAGGAGGGGGAGGGATGGAGCCAAGAGCTGGACAGGTGATTGGCAAAAAGGATATGAGAGGATCATGGGACAGGAGGCCCAGGGAGAAGGAAAAGGGGGAGGGAGGGGAAAAACCCAGAGGATGGGCAAGGGGTATAGTCAGAGGGACAGAGGGAGAAAAAGGAGAGAGAGAGAGAGAAAGAATGTGTGTATATAAATAAATAATGGATGGGGTACGAGGGGGAGGTAGGGCATTAGCAGAAGTTAGAGAAGTCAATGTTCATGCCATCAGGTTGGAGGTTACCCAGACGGAATACAAGGTGTTGCTCCTCCAACCTGAGTGTGGCTTCATCTCGACAATAGGGGAGGCCGTGGATAGACATATCAGAATGGGAATGGGATGTGGAATTAAAATGTGTAGCCACTGGGAGATCTGCTTTCTCTGGCGGACAGAGCGTAGGTGTTCAGCGAAACGATCTCCCAGTCTGCGTTGGGTCTCGCCAATATATAGAAGGCCACATCGGGAGCACCGGATGCAGTATATCACCCCAGCCAACTCACAGATGAGGTGTCGCCTCACTGGAAGGACTGTCTGGGGCCCTGAATGGTGGTAAGGGAGGAAATGTAAGGGCATGTGTAGCACTTGTTCCGCTTACAAGGATAAGTGCCAGGAGGGAAATCAGTGGGGAGGGATGGGGGGGATGAATGGACAAGGGAGTCGCATAGGGAGCAATCCCTGTGGAAAGCAAGGGGGGGGGGAGGGAAAGGTGCTTAGTGGTGGGATCCCGTTGGAGGTGGCAGAAGTTACGGAAAATAATATGTCGGACCCGGAGGCTGGTGGGGTGGTAGGTGAGGAACAGAGGAACCCTATTCCTAGTGGGGTGATGGGAGGACAGCAGATGTGTGTGAAATGGGGGAGATGCGTTTAACAGCAGAGTTGATTGTGGAGGAAGGGAAGCCCCTTTCTTTAAAAAAGGACATCTCCCTCATCCTGGAATGAAAAGCCTCATCCTGAGAGCAGATGCGGCGGAGACGGAGGAATTGCGAGAAGGGGATGGCATTTTTGCAAGAGTCAGGGTGAGAAGAGGAATAGTCCAGATAGCTGTGGGAGTCAGTAGGCTTTGTTACGTACCCCGTAACTGGGTTGCCAAACCAGCAGAAATGGATCACTCAGTTGGAGTCTGGAGTACTAGAACTAAGAAAGTTTTATTAAAGAAACAAGCAACACCGTAATCGAAAGGATAATAAATGCAACAGTTCAGTGATGATAAACACACATGTGCACAGAAGTAAGATAATAGCATCAATCAAGCTCTATCGTTGTCTAGGGGTAAATGACCAATTTCAAAATGACTCAAAGTTCAGTCCAGTTAGTAGTTCAGTTCGCAGTAATCGTTGCCATGGCGATGGACAAGGTGGGGGAAGAGAGACAGAGAACAGGAACAACTGATCATTCAGAACGGCTTCACTCACAGACCAGCGAGATGGCTCACAAGCAACTTTTGGGCGGGTCCTTGGTGATGTCACCTGAGGTCACCGACTGTGACCCCTCCTCCAGATGCGGTCGATCCTCTGCAGTGAACCCGGCACCCAGGCAAGGGCGGACACACACCGGGTTCCCGCTGATTGTACCTTTCCACCCTGGTCGTTGTCTGGTACTTCTCACCCTCTCGTGAGAAGCGTACCGCTTCCAGGGTCTCGTTACCTCGGGTGGCGTGTGTGTCTGTCTTAGCGAACCTGTCCCCTTTTTATCCCCCTGCTGGGGTATCGCCTGTCCATCACTTCAAACAGTTCAGGGTTCAAAGGGGGAGCCGCTCCAGACAGCTCTCTCTCCCACATCCCTTCACTACACATCTCCAGACGCTGCTCCATTGTTCCTTATCTCTCCTTCCCCTGAGGGCAGGTGGCAGACCAACTGCTGATGCCACTGATGCTAGCCCAGGCCAGCAAACATCTTAATTTTATGTGTATTCTCGTAACAGCTTATAGTAGACATGAGTTGATAAGCTGTCTCCAGAGATAGAGACAGAAAGATCTAGAAAGGGGAGAGAGGTTGCAAGAGACAGGGTGAGAAGATGAATAGACCAGATAGCTGTGGGAGTCAGTAGGCTTATAGTATGCAAGAGACTTCTCTAACTTCCGCTAATGCCCCACCTCCCCCTCGTACCCCATCTGTTATTTATTTATGTACACACACATTCATTCTTTCTCTCTCTCTCCGTTTTCTCCCTCTGTCCCTCTGACTATACCCCTTGCCCATCCTCTGGGTTTTTCCCCTCCTCCCCCTTTTCCTTCTCCCTGGGCCTCCGGTCCCATGATCCTCTCATATCCCTTTTGCCAATCACCTGTCCAGCTCTCGGCTCCATCCCTCCCCCTCCTGTCTTCTCCTATCATTTTGGATATCCCCTCTCCCCCTCCCACTTTCAAATCTCTTACTAGCTCTTCCTTCAGTTAGTCCTGACGAAGAGCCTCGGCCTGAAACTTCGACTGTACCTCTTCCTAGAGATGCTGCCTGGCCTGCTGCGTTCACCAGTAACTTTGATGTGTGTTGCTTGAATTTCCAGCATCTGCAGAATTCCTCGTGTTTAGGTAAGTAAAACTAGGAGTCAGTTCTAAATACACGGTGATAAATCTGGTAAATTATTGGCTAATCAACTGAAAACTGCTTCGGTTAAATGCCAGATTCTTAAGATTCTTAAAAGTGATGGTATCCCGATTGTTGATGATGATGAGATAAATAAATCCTTTCAAGAATTCTATACTTCACTATACCAATCAGAATCTCCCGATGATCTTACTATAACACATGAATTTTTAAGGAAATTGAATTTTCAGAAATAATCATCTGATGAACGTTTGATATTAGAAACTCCCATTACTGAAGATGAAATTAAAAATGCTATTTTTTCAATGAATTCAGGTAAAGCACCTGGCCCGGATGGTTTCACAGTAGAATTTTTCAAATCCTTTTCCAATATTCTTTCAGCTTGGCTATATAGAATTTTTAACGATGTATTATCTATAGGTAAATTACCACAGTCCTTTTATGGTGCTTCTATTTCCTTAATTCTTAAGAAAGGTAAAGATCCCACTGAATGTGCATCATATAGGCCTATGTCTTTGTTGAATGTAGATTCCAAGGTTTTTTCTGAAATATTAGCGGCCAGAATGGAAAAAGTATTGCCTCAAATTATTTCTGTTGATCAGATGGCACTTATTAAAAATCGCTATTCTTTTCTTAATATTAGGAGATTAATGAATATTGTTTATACTCCTTCATCTAGAACTCCAGAATGTGTCATTTCACTAGATGCTGAGAAAGCGTTCGATAGGGTTGAATGGACATATTTATTTAGTGTGCTTGAAAATTTTAATTTTAGTCCGACATTTATATCTTAGATTTAATTAATATACCTTACCCCTTTAGCATCGGTATTTACCAATAATCAAAGATCTCCCTTTTTTCAGTTGTTTCGCGACACTAGGCAAGGTTTTCCTCTTAGTACATTGTTATTTAACATTGCTTTAGAACCTTTGGCCATTGCTATTCATGAATCAACTAATATATTTGGTATCACCCATGGGAATGAAACACATAAGCTATCACCATATGCTGATGATTTATTACTATATATTTCTAACCCCGAAAAATCTATTCTGACATTACTATCCTTGCTTGATAAGTTTAGTAATTTTTCGGGCTATAAATTGAACCTTAATAAGAGTGAATTCTTCCCAATAAATAAGCAGGTTCCAAATTATAGACGTTCACCATTCAGGCTGGTTAATGATTATGTTACTTATCTGGGTGTTAAAATTACTAAGAGACATAAGGATTTTTTAAAGCTTTTTTTTTACCTTTAATTGATCAAAGTAATCAAATTTTCATTAAATGGTCCCCATTGTTTCTATCAATGCTTGGTCGAATTAACGCTATTAAGATGATTCTCCTACCAAAATTTTTTATACTTGTTTCAAGCATTACCAATCTTTATTTCTAAATCTTTTTTGATACTTTAGATTCTAAAATCTCTTCATATGTATGGCAGAGCAAAAACCCTAGATTAAGTAAAAAATATTTACAAAAGTCTAAAGAGGATGGTAGTTTGGCTTTAACAAATTTTAGATTTTACTATTGGGCAATTAATATCCGATATTTAATATTTTTGACACAAGATTTGGATATAACTTTACGCCCACAATGGGTAAACCTGGAATGTAAATCTATACAAGGGTTTTCTTTGACTTCCATTTTAGAGACTTCTTTACCATTTGTTATTTCTAAATTAAATAAACAAATGGTTAATCCAATAATTAAACATACAATACGAATATGGTTTCACTTTCGTAAATTTTTTGGCTTGACCCAATTTATTTTATTAAGCCCTATTACGTCTAATTTTTTCTTTCAACCTTCTATTATAGATCAAGTTTTTTCTGTATGGAAAACGAAGGGTATATTAAGTTTTTGTGATTTATTTTTGGATAAATGTTTCACATCTTTTGAACAGTTATCTAATAAATATAATTTGCCTAGATCTCACTTTTTCAGATATTTACAAATTAGAAACTTTTAAAATATTAATTTACACACATTTCCAGCTTCACATCCAATTGATATTACGAAAAAAATTCTATTTAAATCCTTTTCAGAAGGGTTTAATAGCATTCATTTATGATTTGGTTATGAAAATAAATTCAGGGATATTTGATAAAATTAAGGTTGAATGGGAAAGAGAACTCCAACTTCATTTACCTATAGATAAATGGGAAATTTTTTTCAATTAGTCCTCTTTATGTGCTAAACATACATTGATACAATTTAAGGTAGTGCATAGGGCACATATGTCTAAAGACAAATTAGCTCATTTCTATTCATATATAAGCCCAATGTGTGATAGATGCCATTCTGAAGTTGCTTCCTTGACTCATATGTTTTGGTCTTGCCCTTGCTTGCATAAATATTGGAAAGATATCTTTGATATCATTATTTCTACTGTATTGCATATTAATTTACAACCACACCCTGTTACTGCAATTATTGGATTACCAATGATGGAAGATAGTTACCCATCCCATTCAGCCTGTCGGATGATTGCTTTTTTAACATTAATGGCTAGAGAATTTATCTTATTGAACTGGAAAGAGGTCAATCCCCCTACTACATTTCAATCATTTTCTCAAACTATATCTTCTTTAAATTTAGAGAAAATTAGAAGTGGCACCTCCGACCCTTCGATTAAATTTGAAGAAACTTGGAGCCCATTTATTCAACATTTCATGTGATGTAGTTTGACCTTTTCAAATCCTTTTTTTTTTAAAAACTTAAAATACACGGATAGAGGAGTGGAGTTAATGACATTAATGATCTTATCCAATGTAATATGTTAGCCAGTCTTTTTTTTCTATAGTTTTGTTTTGAGTTTTATTTAGTTTGGGTTAATATCGCTTAGTTTAAATAATATGTCTTTTTTTTTCTTTTCTAATTTGGTTTTTTTTTAAGATTTTTCCTCATTTATTCCTCTACCATGTTTAATTATATTTAGAGTTTGGGAAACTTTATACATCTGTATTATTACCAATACTATATTTACAACGTCAATTATTAATGTAATCCCAATCTGTTCATTAATACTGTTGTTATGTTTATAATTTTGAAAATTAATAAAAAGATTGGAAAAGAAAGAAAGAGATCAAGCTCACATGCAGCATTTATGCTGGCAACTCATTCCACACTCTCTCCACCCTCTGAGTGAAGAACTTTCCCTCACACTCCCCATAAACTTCTCACCTTACACCCTTAAGCCATGACCTCTGGCTGTAGTCCTACCCAACCTCAGTACGAAAAGCATGCTTGTCTTTACCCTATCTATCCCCCTCAAAATTTTGTATACCTCTAACAAATTTCCTCTTAATCTATGTTCTAAAAAACTTCTCTTATAAGTTCCCTTATAAACATATAAACTTTCCTTATTCAATTTTGCCTTATAACTCAGGTTCTCAAGAGCCAGCAACATCTTTGTAAATTTCTCTATACTGTTTCAACCTTATTTACATCTTTCCTTTAGGTAGGTGACCAAAACTGCACACAATACTCCAATTAAGCATCATCACCGTCTTACACAACTACAAAATAACATCCCATTTCCTGTACTCAATACTTTGAGTTATAAAGGCCAATGTGCCAAAAGCTTTCTTTACAACCCTATCCATATGTGGCGCTGCTTTCGATAAAGTATGGACCTGTATTCTTAGATCCCCTTGTTGTACAACACTCTTTAGTTCACTGTGCAAGACCAACTACCTACCAAAATGTAACACCTCATACTTTTCTGCATTAAATTCTATATGCCATTTTTCAGCCAATTTTTCCATCTGATGCAGATCCCTCTGCAAGCCATGATAGCCTTTTCTCGCTGTCCACTGGACTGCAAATCTTTGTGTTATCTACAAATTTGCTGATCCATTTAACCACATTATCGATATAGATGAAAAATAACAACAGACCAACCACCGATCCCTGTGGCACACCACTGTCACAAGCCTCCAGTCAGAGTGACAACCATCTACTACCGCTCTCTGGCTTCTCCCACAAAACCGATACTTAATCCAATTTTCTACCTAATCTTGAACGCAATGCGACTGAACCTTCTTGGCCAACCTCCCATGCGGGACCTTGTCAAATACCTTGCTAATTTTCATGCTTTTTGCAGGAGAAAAGCTACCATTGTTTTTGGGTAGAAGTTATTATTTGTTTTAACATTCTCCCTTTTTAAAAAATATATCCTTAACCCTATGCTTAATCCACCTGGTTAACAGATTCTTTGCTCGGCAAAAATCATTCAATTTACTGAGACCTTTAAACTAAATTGCTACAAGCTTGAAAGGAGAGTGAATGGAGTTTAGCAATTCAATTGTAATGGCTTGGAACTTTAAGATAACCATTTTATTCAGCATGAATAATGTAACCTTGAACCATAAGAACATTGAGTACACCTCATTGTGGACTGTGCATTCTCAAAGCTGACAGCAATTCACAGTTATAAGAAACTTCTCTTCACCTGTCAGCTATTTTCAGAAACCATGTGATTGGCATGTTTTCCTCCAGGTATCATAATTACCTAGAATTATTAGTTAGCAAATGCTGCAATGCATCACCTGTGCTTAATATAGATCAATTCCAATATTTTATTAAACACAAAAAAAATTCTGTGGGCAAATAAAATTAAGTGACCAGTAACCTCATTGATCAGTATAAATTAGCTTCAGGAGTTTGCTTCCATGTGTTTATAATCAGGACCATCACAGATTACATAGAAACATAGAAAACCTACAGCGCATTACAGGCCCTTCAGCCCACAATGCTGTGCTAAACATGTACTTACTTCAGAAATTACCTAGGGTTACCCATAGCCCTCTATTTTTCTAAGCTCCATGTACCTACCCAGGAGTCTCCTAAAAGACCCTATCATATCTGCCTCCACCATCGTCGCAGGCAGCCCATTCCATGCACTCACCACTCTATGCATAAAAAAAAACTTACCTCCAACATCTCCTCCGTACCCACTCCCAAGCACCTTAAAACTGTGCCCTCTCGTGTTAACCATTTCAGCCCTGGGAAAAAGCCTCTGACTATCCACACATATTCACATGGAAGCAAGTTATCCCACAGACTTTGTACCCCAGACTGCAAACATACACAGAACCACTTAACCAGCAAGGGAGAAAATACCAAATACACATCAGCTGATTAGGATGTAGAAAAATGCCAAGTAGGCAGATTTAGAAAACAAAAATAGCAGCTGTTAGAAATATGAAGTAAAAAGAAAAAAAATTTGGAAATATTTTGCAGGTCAGGGAGCATCTGTAGAGAGAAAAACAGCTGCTGCTTCAGGTCAATAACTTCACCAAAAGTTAGAGAAATAACACATATTAAGTTGCAACGAGGAGGTGACAGGGAAAGAACAGAGGGAATATCGGTGATTGAATGCCCAAATTGAATGATGCACTTAGTGCCAACAGAGAGAAGATGCCACAGGCTAGTTACCTCAGATGATCTACCTGCAGTGAGGTAATTAGAAAGAGATGGATGAATGAGACAATGAAGACCAAAATAAATACTAGAGTCGTGGGATACAGAACACTACAGTTAATGGAAATCTAGATTAATCAGAGAATGCTGGAAATACTCAACAGGTCAGGCAACATCTATGGAGAGAGATGCTGATGCTACTGGCCCATTATTGTTCACTGGAACTGGGCAGTTCTGAGACAATTGTACAATTGATTATCTGAAGTTGTAGAATTTAATATTGACTCCCCATCCCAATTCCTGTAATAGAAGATAGTTCCTCAAAGCTTATGAATGGACAGAATTGTTACACTGCATCCCTCAGGTGAAAGGGTCTATAGAGGCACTCACACAGGATTATGTAGTGAGAACAGCACATTTTATAATCTATTTCTAGATTACAAGGTTAATCTTAAAAACTAACATTTAGATCTTTAACCAGCATCCTTTTTATGGCAACCTAATTATGTGCTGTTATGCTGAAGAAAACTAGTTGGCAGTTATATGCGCCACCACTTCAATGACTGGTTTTCTCTTATGCCTACTGTCCATGCTCTGACAAAGGAGTAGAAAGAATAGCTACTGCATGAAGCAGAGGGATGGGAAGAAGCTTGTATGGAGCATAAAACAGTTGGTCTATAAGGCCTGTTTCTGTGAAGTATACCCTCCAAAAAAGCAGGATATCCAGTGGGAGATGGACATTCACTGCACAGGCCTTTGCAAGTTCTGATAAACTACAGTACATGTTAAGGCATGTCTGCGTGCTTTGCCAGGCACATTGTGGTGGCTTTTGCTCTTTATTCTAGCTGAATATTTGCTGCAATTAAATTAGGAACTAGACAAAATTTCAGCAGTAATGAAAGCAAAGTGCTTTCCTCTTATTACTTTGCAAGAGCATTCAGCAGCAAACAACCCTTACGGTGAAACAATCAAATGCATGATTCCACTACAGACATTTGAATAAACTTCCCAACACAAGCTATGAGCTGTTGAGCACACACATTATGCAGTCTCCTCATCAGTAATGAAAAACACTTTAAACATTTATTTTAATTTGAGGGATTACTGCCAAATTTCACACTCAAAATTAGTAAATACCACTTTTCTATCACCTGGGGAAATTTGACGAGCCTATTTATCTCTAGGATGTAAAATAACACTCAAAGCAATAGCCAGATTAAATTGCAATGTACCTTTACATATATTAACTTGATTTATTGTGAGATCAACTCAATAACTATGATTTAAATAATAAGTCAAAGTTCTATAACTTACAAACACAAAGGCTAAACACCAACATGTTTTCTCAGCAGTGACTTCATGATGCTGGGTCTTGAACTAAAAAGAATGGTTTTCCACTGAACACAGACCCAAATTCAGCAGGTGTGGGTGACCTATTGTTCGAGTGAGTAAGCTGAACCAATACAGAAAATCCCTTTAACATTTCATTTTGGTTAATGCGCATGGGCTTTATTTGGGAGAAATTCACCTTCCAGTTTTTTTCCTCCTGGCACCCCATTAGTAGTTGACGAATATGATTGCAAATTGTCAGGCCACAGCACGAGCTTTAAATGGTGCATTATGATGTTCTCCCTCAGTAAATTGTATTCCACCAATTCCATTTGTACACTGTCTCCAAAAGTCAAGGTCACACTTATAAGCCACATTTTACAGACAAACAACTAGTGGAAACAAACCTAATCTTCAGGCTTTTCTTTTAGGATATTGATTTTTCATGTCAGGAAAAGAACCACCATTTCACCAACAAATGGCCAAAGCTCTGAGATTTCAAACCAATTTCTAAAGAAATCATTTGATGGAATTCATACTCTTTGCTTTCCTGTAGCGAGTCTTTATTGCAACATCATAGTTCTCATTTCCTCACATCTTTTCAGATCCAAGAAGTCCAAGCTTTAAAAGCTGCAAGACATTCTGCCGGGTCTTTTTCTGTTCCCATTATTGTAACAAATATAGACACTGGCACAGATCTTCTGCCCATGATCCACCAGAAAAGAAGGAACCTACTCCTGGACCAACTCACGGCTTCCAAGGTGGCTCTGAGAGTAGCGATCGACTAAGAATCTAGTTCTTAACACTTTGGCAGCAGAGCAGCCGACCACCATTGGTGCAAGTGCCATCAGTGGACAGAGTTCTCGAGCAAAATCCCTCACCAAAGCTGACTGCTTTGTGAATAGCTTAACTCAGGAGGTGGTCATCCCACAGATCAAAAGAAATGGAAGAGAAGAAACAATGACAACCACGCCTTCCTCTATGCACTCCTCCCAAAGAAAGCTTAATAACCTGTACCGTATTTAGACTGTGGAAAGAAAATTCCCCTGGATATTGTAGTTGGATTCAAATCCATAACATCACTATGGGCAGATCAGTTATACAGGGAATGAAGAGAAGTGTCACTGAAGCAGTAGTAATCAGGAGTTCTACAGTTAAGGAAGCAGAATGCCATTTTTGTGGTCGCTATTCTACATGTCAGGTTCAGAACACTGGAGGGGCTGGAGGAACCACCAGAGACCATGCAGTTATGTACAACTCCACTTCATTGACTAACTTTCTCTGAAGCCCATTTTCCAAAGTCAAAGTCAAAGAAACAAAAAGATCAGCTGCTGGTGAGCTAGAGGAATGGGAGGAAGTTTGTCTGGAGCATGATCCAGTTGGACCAAATGGCCTGGAATTGGAATGTAAATTTGATAATGAAGTAAGATAAGCACGGACAGTACAAGTCTTTGCATCCAGTTCTGAGAACATGCAGGACTGTGTCTTTTATGAGGTCTTTTTATGATGGCTTGTGCTCCGCATTGGTTTTGATAGCACGACTAGAAAAAAAAAAGTCAAGGTCCATCAAACAGCATTTTAAAGAAGTTATAAAATATAAAGAAACAGTATCATCAAATTTATCAATCCTTAGTCTATTCTTGAGCTCTGAATAGGTGGAATTTAGATGAATTTCTGACCGGAGAGAAGGTGCAGGAGGGAGGATTTCACTCAAGAGCCATTACCTGCAGGGTTTCCAGACCAATGTGATTAAGCAGAAATGATGGATTGAATAGCCTTCTCTGTGTAGTTTACTTTCTACTTTATTACTAGAGGTGATTTTTCATCACCAGGCAAGGTAATGACGGGGCCAAATGATAGTTGCTGCAAAGCTAAATTCCCACAACGCACAAGGAAAACCAGGATCCCACGTTTCCATTCAAAAGTCTGCCCCCTACAGTCTACCACCGCAATCATTAGCAATGCTGCAAAGCGTAGCCAGTATAAATCAGGAATTATTAATTATATTTCAAACACAAGCAAAACAGATGATAGAAAAATAAAGGGAATTAAGACAGGGAGAAGACAAACAAGAAAATTAAATTATTTAAATTTAATAGCACTGACACTTGTTGAATTAATTTATGAATCAAACCTACAAAAATCAGACCTTTACTGCCAGAAAGGTTGTTTGCTAATTTATTTAGAGATACAGCAATGAACAGGCCCTTCTAGCTCAACAAACTGCACCACACAGCAACTCACCTACTTAAACCTATTCTAATCGCAGGGCAATGTACAATAACCCATTAGCCCACTAACTGGCACGTCTTTGGAATGTGGGAGGAAACTAGAGCATCCGAAGGAAATGCACACACTCATGGGAAGGGCGTACAAACTGCCTATAGGGGATGCCAGAATTGGACTCTAAACTCTGACGCTCTGAACACTAAATCGCACTAGATGCTACGCTATCGTGGCCCACTAGGTTGTTTGATAATAACTGCAACTTGAATTTTTAAAAAAATGCTTAGACTTAATTGCATCGGCTCTAACTTTTTTTTTGTTTGCAATGTCTGATATGGAACTCTAGCTAAGTACTACAACTGTATAGTCTTAAATTAATTTCAGAGTCATATCTATTAATGAAGGACTGTAGGTACAGAGAAACATGCCCAATACGTCTGGATTTCTGAGTTCAACTCACACATTCAGTAGCTGAAATTCACTGTCTAATTTAATCCATGGTAAGCCTTGCCATAATTCTCAACACCAACTCCAGCCCAATGAGGCACCAGTCTTCATGGACACTTTCTCTAGACACTTTTGCCATTGCCATTTTTGTTCTGATTTTGTTACACACTAACTGCAGTTCTTCACAATTTGTAGAACTGCAACAGTCAGCTCTATCTTTGTAATATAAGACAGCCCAGGATAACCAGTCCATGAAAAACTTCACAACATGTTTCTAGTCATTACAACTATGTAGCTAACAATCTACCTGTTCAATGCCCTTCAGACCAGTATTCACCAGGTACAATGCACATGTTCAGAAGTGTTAAACAGTAATGTGTAAAAAGTCTTAGGCGTATATCTAGGATGCCTAAGACTTTGCAAAGTACTGTAATTTTATGTATTGCACTGTACTCTTGCCACAAAAAGACAAATTTTTGACATATGTGACTGATGATAAATCTGATTCTGATATTGGGTCTCTATTGTAGATTGAGAGTGGGAAACGATCAGGGAGAGAGAGTGAGAAGCACCAGAGAGAAGCATTATGTAATGATCAATAGACCAATTGTTTAGAACCAAATGACCTTGCCTGCTGTCTCAGGGCTGGGTGTGTCTGCACCAGCACCATAGCCCATCCCACCCATGCTTAGCATCCCTTCTCTGCCACACCCCTTTTGCAGCACTCCGGCCTCACTATCCCCAACATCCTTTGCTCCTGCTAGATTTACAAACTCGCTCTCCACTCCACATTTACAAATACACACTATGCAAAAGTCTTAGGCACCCTAGCTATATATATGCGCCTAAGAATTGTGCACAGTACTATACCTACAGAAGCAGGCCATTCAACACATTAGGTTCATGCTAGTTCCCATCAACCGCATTCCCACTTTCCTTATTTCCCTGTAGCCCAGGAACATATTCTCTCACATGCTCAACTCCTCCTTTTTGATATTTTCCCTTTTGCACACTTCCAGGAGATAATTTACAGTGGCTAATTAGCCTAACCGCATCTTCATGATATGCAAGAAAATTTAATCAACTGGCTGAAACCAGGATAAGACGCAAACTTTATAAGACACCACTCAGGGTCAGAATCGAACCTGGATCATTGGAGCTGTACAATAATAGTATTAATATCATGTTGCATCTAAAGGATTGATCCCTTTTATAAAGGGAAGACAGAAATTTGCCTTCATCATTTGGACTAAACAAGCAGAATTGCATATTTCCTTTTATACTAATTGTATGACCTAGAAATACACTTAAGGATTCTTCACAACTGATATCCTCAGTATTCTTTTACTTTGCAGAATGTCTTCCTTTGCACATTTGTTGTTTGTCAGTCTCCGTCTCTAAAGTGTTTAAAAAAAATCTACCAATTTCTTTTTTCCCTATAAATAAATCGAGGTAGTATATATTAATATATATGTACTTTGATAACAAGTTTTCTTTGAACTTTTATATAGCTGCTTAATATTCATTTCCTCGTAAGTTAACAAAACTGTATATCAATCAGAAAGTGCAACAAACAGTTCTAATAGCGAGAGGCTTGTACTTCTGTTTCAGAAGTTTTGCTGCCCATGTACCAAGATCAGTAATTGCAGCAATTCCTTTGTATTTTTCCAAGACAGGTATATCAGGATTGATTTACGGCAACAGATTTTGTGAATCTTATGAGAAAATGCTACTTTCTTTTACCTTAATATGTAGGGTGGGCATCTGTGGGTGCATGATAGCACAATCATTATTTTAAACCTATATATTGCCTGTGGCAAGTCTGCTGCAGAGATTGATTCTCAGCTGGAATCCTGCTGAGAAGCTCCAAGTAGCATATTTGTTTTATTAAATTGCATTACAAGGGAAGATGGACGAAACGCTCAATCAGGAATGCTGATACACCGCTCAAGGATAGTAGGGATACTCCACTGTGAAGAAAATAGTACGACACACCTTCCATGGTTACTAATCATAAGCAGAAATGTCCTATGAAACAAAATATTAGCGCTGAAGACCACATGGAAGTTTATTTCCCATGGTACAATGAGGGAAAATGAGACAAAGTGAGCAAGGACCAAAAATGGATTTTAAAATGATCTTACTGTTGATATGAATCCAGTTTCATTCTGTGGTCAGTTCTGATCATTTCTCTGTAGGAAGCCCCCAAAGGAAGTCTAACAGTGGTTGCAGGATATGATGGATATATGTGTTACACATGAGAACTCACAGAACCATAAAGCTCCCATCATGGATTCCTTAAGGTACAAAGACAAGGGAAGCATGAAGAACCTAAGATCTCAGCTGTAACACTGAAGTGAAGACTCACTGTAAAAGATCAATACAGTACATAGTGAACACATTATTCAGCAGTAAAGATAATATCAATTCAATTCTGGTTATGAAGCAAAGGCTGCAATCCTAATATTGCTTTAATTCATGAAGCTGGAAGATAAATATTTCAATTTGGGAAGAACAAGAGGGAGAAAAAGAACAATAAAAATGTCATAGCCAAAGTGATTTTTTTTTGCTCAAAAGTCTGAATTTCTTTCCGCTCTATTTAGATTTGTGATGAATACTTATTCAAAGAGTTAGTCAATGAGAATTTAACTTATAGAAATACTTTTACAAGCACAGATATATAGAAGCATTCCTACAGATTTATTTCCCAAATCAATGTCAAGACAAAGGTAGCTTAGTAAAACCTACTGCATAATACTTGGGGCATAGTTTTGTAATATAGGATTTTAGGAGCAAACAACTGAAATTACAAACAGAAGTATAGTGAAGCAACAGCAGCAGTAAGAAATACTACCCAAATAAAATTGTAAATTGGATTGATTAGGAAACTTCGGCAGGTTCATCTTGACTGCACACCGATGCTACGCACAAGGATCCTCAGCCGCCATTAAAATCATTCGGTCCGTTTATATTTTATACATTTGATAAAATCCCCATGAAGGTCACACTTCAGCAAAGTAAAGAGACCAAACTTCTGTTTGCAGAGCAAGCCTGGAGAATTATTATAATGCACAAGGCAGACATTCTGCCCATCGAGTCTGTGCTACTTCCTAAATGGTTTAAGCAGAAATTAATACCCTGGTCCTCTTCTACAATCTTTCCAATGTTTCTCTATCCTCAGTCTCGTGAACACCAGTTGCAGCATTTTTAATACTGACCTTACTATGGTCTTGTTGAAAGACAGAATGTACTGTCTATGTTGTGTCATCCTGTTGCCAACATACACAGAAAAAAATCTTGAGTTAAACACCTTTCCTGTTATGTGCTGCATACACCAAACATGGAGAGAGAATACAATCTTATGGATGCTAAGGTCAGGGTATGTGTGATCTTGAGGCTAAAACAGATGTACTGAACTTTACCTTTTAAATATATTGGACTTTGAATTCTAATACAGTGGATCCTAGTTAATTGGCCTTTTGGTTAATCGGAGCAGCCACTTATTTGAGACAACTCTTAAAAATAAAAACGAATTGAGAAAATAGCTGGGATTCCCTTCGTTTATTTGGGACATTTTACTGCTTAACTGAGACAGGAGACTACTGCTGAATAGCTTCTGACTAGCGTCAGTTGCATGCACTTGTGTGGCCATTACATCAGACACTGTGCCAAGCTTAAAGTGAACAGTTTTTAAATGACGAACGTGAGTTTGTGTTAAAAAAACAGTCATTTTTATCACTGACTGTTGTTGAGAAATGAGCAGTAAGACACTTCAGAACTGCTTTGCTCACTGTCGTTTCAAGCATTCAGGCTTGGAGATGTCAGAAACAGCTGAGAGTGAAAATGAAATGATTTTGCTACTTCAACAAGTTATGAATGACAGAGAATATGAAGGTATTGACAACCATCTTGAATGTTACAATGAAAAAAAGAGGACTTGGAGGATGCAGCCTTTGAAAGCATTATATAGGAAGGCAGTCCTTTATCTTCATTAGGTGTCTGCGCTGATGTTGTTCAGTTACGGTCAAAAGAACACAGCAGCACACTCTGGATGAATTCCTACATTGGTAACTATTAGGAACTAATACAATTTTATAGTGCTGTGGTAGTATTGATAGTATTCTAATTTTTCTGTGTTTCTTTTACATACATAATTTGTCACTGTATTTGTCTTGTTTATACCTTTGTAACTATTCCCATGAAACTTCAGCTAATTGGAACAGCCTCTTAATTGGGCCAGGATGGACTGGTGCCAATGAACCAGACTCTGCTATAGTTTCCTATGACCTTCCATGCAATATGGAAACCAGTGGATACATTTGTGGTTGACATTTGCTATGATTTTGGCTGCCAGAGTTTACAGGTGGTACTAACTCTGGAAAAACAGATTATTCACTAAATACATCCAAAATTCCAAATAAGCAGTTTGCATGTTACAGGGAAACGTTAAGATACAGCTGCTTCATCCCAAAACGTCCCCACTGCTCAGCTGTCAGACTGTTTCAGAGGTTATATCCCAGGGTTATTGCAAACAAAAGATGGGAAGCATTGCAACACACATCAAAGTTGCTGGTGAACGCAGCAGGCCAGGCAGCATCAGGTGAAGGGTCCTGATGAAGGGTCTCGGCCTGAAACGTCGACCGTACCTCTTCCTAGAGATGCTGCCTGGCCTGCTGCATTCACCAGCAACTTTGATGTGTGCTGCTTGAATTTCCAGCATCTGCAGAATTCCTCGTGTTTACGATGGGAAGCATTGTTGTTCATGAACTTTATTTCAGGAGGATGAAGGGAAACTCTGAAAAATAACAGTACAACTCTAGTGCCAACATGCATGCATAATTATCAGCCTCCAAATAAACAAGTTATTTCTCTGCAGTGAGAGTATATCTGTGCAAAGTATTATTCCCCAGAGCGGATGCCAGCAAAGCATCATATCTTTGCTACACCAAGTCTCCAATGTAACGCCTATTTTGAACCAAAGGGAATTATATTAAACAAGGCTACTTGCAATACATACGTTTCTCCGGGAGAGAGAAAGCAAAGGATTAGTTTGCACAGAAGACAACCATTTCTTTCACACACTTCTGGATCATATGGGTTACCACATAACTATATACTACAGAGAATGACAAACTTACCCCAATTATAGATCTATGCAATTGTTTAAGCCTAATCAAGATGTCCTTCAATATTCTGGATTAAAGAGATTTTATTGAATGCATGGATTGATGCAATTTGCTACATATGTTCCTTTCTAGTAAAAACAAGAACTATTTGATCAAAGACACATTGTAGTCGTCGGGGCTAGCTGGTGCTGGGGGCAGTTGGGGCTGTTGACTGAGTGGGTGAGGACTTTGATGTGGAGGAGCCTACTAGTTTGGAAAGGGTTCGTTTGTAGCCTATGGCTGCAAAAGGGAGGGGGTGGGCATTGAGATTGAAGGGGGAGGGTGGGAGACTGTGGAATACTCCAGAAGTAAGGGTAGCCAAAAAAGGGGTGCATCAAGTGCAAGACCTGAAGTAATAGGGGACAACAAATTGAGGAAAATGGGTGACTTGGAGGAATTTATATTTTTGTATAAAATTAAAGGTCAGAAGGAAGGAGGAGGAGGATTGAGAGCCCTTAATCCTTTGAAAGTGGCAGCAGCATTAGAGAACCAAATAGGTAAAGGATTCCAGGCCAAGATTTTGTCTAATGGATTGCTGAAAATTCGTTGCAAAGATATTGACCATTATAACAGTGCTAAAATGGTGGGAAAATTGGTTGTGAAAGTGGAGTGTATTACTCTGAAAGAAAGGAAGGGAGTTAAGGGGGTAGTGTATGGTATTTGGTCTGGCATGACTGAAAAGGAAATTTTGGACAATGTTAAAGCCAAACGATTAAAATCGAGAGAAGGTGGTAATTGGGATTCCCCTGTTCTTCTGGTTTGTGCAGGTGATGTTCTTCCAACTAGAGTCCATCTTGGGTGCATGTCTTATCAAGTTAGAGAATACATTAGGCCTCCCTTATGCTGTTTTAATTGCCAGATATTTGGACATGTTGCTGGTTCATGCCGAGGTAAAAGAAGATGTATGAAATGTGGAGAGGATCATGATATTAAAGCATGTAAGGCAGTGGTGCCTAAATGCAGTAACTGTGGAGGGGACCATATAGCGGCGTTCAGAGGATGTGAGTATTTTAGTAAGGCAAAGCAGATTCAGGATGTTAGTATCCAACAAAAAATATCATATGCTGAAGCAGTAAAGAAAGTTGATAGAGAGCAAAGGATAAGTAAAGAAAAGATTGTTCATTCCAAGTTCTTCAACTGTGGTTCCTTCAGAAATGATGTTGATGACTGAAGAGTCTTTTTTGGCGTTTGTTGTTGATGTACTGTCGGGGCTAAAACTACAGCCAAGAGGTCGTATGTGATAAAAGTAGTTGTTGGAGCTGCAGAGAGATTCCTTGATATAAAACAGATTTCGCCGGAAAAATTACGAGTTTATAACAGACAAGCAATCACTGAATACTTCCCAGTTGTCGGGATCAGAGAATATGGAGGAGCTATATGTGGATGAAGAGACAAATAATTAGTATTTGGATGTTTTTAATATTACAATGGAATGCAAGAAGTTTATCTGCAAATGGTCAAGAATTAGAAAGATTTGTTGGAACTTTTAAAGACGAGCCTGATTTGATCTGTATACAGGAGACATGGTTAAAGCCTCATTTAGATTTTGGGATCCCTGGATATGATAGTTTGAGAGCTGACAGAACAGGTAAATTCGGTGGAGGGTGTGCAACTTTCATAAAAACAGGACTCCAGCTTAGAAGACTTGATTTTAAATCTAACCTTGAAATTGTGGCTGTGGAGGTTAGGAGCTCTCGTGGTCAAACAACTTTGATTAACTTTTATAATCCAGGCAATATGATGTTATCAGATTTGGATGAAATTATGAATAAGGTAAGATTCCCAGTAATCTGAGTTGGAGATTTCAATACCCATAATCCTATATGGGGTAGTGAAAGTAAAGACAGTAATGGAGCAGTAATAGAGGGGTTTCTAGATAAACACAACATGGTACCGCTAAAAGACGGAAGGCCTACAAGACTTAACATCGTAAAGAATACTTGTAGTCACTTAGACTTATCTATCACTTCCTCAAACTTAGCTAGGGTTGGGGAATGGGATGTTATGGACAGATACACACTAGGAAGTTATCACTATCCTATATTATGTAGATTTGGTAGAAATTTGATAGTAGAAGTTGAGGAGAGGTCTGCTAGGTATAACTTTTCTTTGGCCCATTGGGATGAGTACCAGGAGAAAGCTGTGGATATAGTAGAAGAGATTAATAGCGAGGGCTCCATAGACGATTGGAATGAATTCCTCTGTTCTATAATTCATAAAGTTGCTCAGTTGACTATTCCGCTACAGAATGTACTTAAGGCTCGAGCATTAGTTCCGTGGTGGAATAAAAATTGTGATATAGCAGTAAGAAACAGAAATAGAGCTTACAGGAAATTAAGTACCCAGTGTTAGATAATGTTATGAAGTATAAAATGGAAAGAGCAGTAGCAAGGAGAGTAATTAAAAATGCAAAGAGGGATAGTTGGAGAAGATTTTGTGGAACCCTGGGCCCTGAGACACCTATAAAGCAGCTATGGATGATCATTCACAGAATGTCAGGGATATATGGGAAACCACCTATCCCAGCTTTGCTGTAAGGAGATATTGAAGCTATAACCAATAAGGAAAAGGCTGATATGTTTGTAGCTGTGTTCCAAGCGTAACACAGTTCTGGAGAGTTAGGTGATCTGAGAAAGGAAATTATGTTAAAGGAAAGTTGGAAATTGGACAGGAGTTTGGATGATAATAGCTCCATAAATTTGTTTTTCTCCCTTCAGGAATTGCAGGAAGCTGTCCAATCAGGTTCAAACACTTCACCTGGTAGGGATGGACTGTGTTAGGAATTGCTTAAGCATTTAGATAACTCTGTATTAACAGAAATTCTAGTGTTGTTTAATTCAGTGTGGAAAGAAGGAAAATTACCAGTAGAATGGAAGCATGCGGTGGTAGTTCCAGTTTTAAAGCCAGGTAAGGACGCGTCTGGTCCTAGTTCGTATCGGCCTAGAGCTTTAACGTCAGTGCTTTGTAAAACTACGGAATGAATGGTCACCAGACTTGTTTTTTTTGGAAAATAAGGGACATTTTGCTGCCTGTGAAAATGGTTTTAGAACTGGAAGATCAACAATGGAATCTGTTGCCCTTTTAGATCATGATATTAAAAAAGCATTTCAAAATAGAGAAGTAATGGTAAGTGTATTTCTAGATATTAAAAGAGCATATGACTCACTATGGAAGGATGGCTTATTAATTAAACTTTATGATGCAGGAATTAGAGGTAGAATGTTTAATTGGATCAAAGATTTCCTTAAGGAAAGGACAATTCAAGTAAGGATAGGCGGTACAAGCTCCAAGTCAGTTAAAATAGGTAATGGTACCCCTCAAGCAAGTGTCATTAGTCCAGTTCTTTTTAATGTCATGGTAAATGACATCTTTGATCAGGTAGGGACAGCATTTGGCAAATCATTGTTTGCAGATGATGGTGCAATCTGAAAAAGAGGAAAAAACATCAAGTATATATTAAGGCAGGTACAAAAGGCTTGAAGATCAGTTGAAAACTGGGCTAATAAATGGGGTAACACACATCGAAGTTGTTGGTGAACACAGCAGGCCAGGCAGCATCTCTAGGAAGAGGTACAGTCAACGTTTCAGGCCGAGACCCTTCGTCAGGACTAACTGAAGGAAGAGCTAGTAAGAGCCTCTTACTAGCTCTTCCTTCAGTTAGTCCTGACGAAGGGTCTCGGACCGAAACATCGACTGTACCTCTTCCTAGAGATGCTGCCTGGCCTGCTGCGTTCACCAGCAACTTTGATGTGCATTGCTTGAATTTCCAGCATTTGCAGAATTCCTCGTGTTTACGCTAATAAATGGGGTTTCAGGATTTCTGCTTCTAAGTCCAAATACATGATTTTTGGCTTTAGAAGAAAGATTCCTGATTGTGAATTGTGTCTATATGATTCTGCACCAGAAAGACTCAAGGTATTCAAGTTTTTAGGTGTCTGGTTTGATGAAAGACTTACTTGGAGGGTTCATATATTGGAAAGTGTGAGAAAGTTTTAAATGTTATGAGAAGTACTGCTGGATGCGACTGGGGAGCAGGGCGGGAAACTATGTACTTAATATATCTAGCTATGATTAGATAGGTTATAGATTATGGTTGTACTGCTATTGGTTCCGCTGCTACGGCAGTGCTTGGAAAACTAGACACTGTGCAGTCCAAAGCACTTAGACTCTGTTGTGGAGCTTTTAGAACAACATCAGTCCCGGCATTATGTGCCTCTGCATTTAATTCAAATTCAGCTGTGCCTGCAGTATTGGGCAAAACTAAATGGATTCAATCACAGCTGTCCATCAAAGTGTCTTTTGCAGGGAAGTCAGAGCACCGAAGTAAAATTAAAAGATACCCATTTTTAGATTTGGTTAATAACTGGGCTGTGAAATTGAAACTGACTGAGGAAGACATAGTTGGCCAAATTTGCCTGCCACCCGTCCCTTTTTGGCTCTTTCCAGAACCAGAAGTAGACCAATTCCTCCTTTTTCACTTTAAAGGAAGCAGTGCAATTTCATCAGTGTTGATCACAAATGAATATTTAAATAATAAATGGGGATCTTATCTGGAGATTTTTACTGATGGCTCAGTGGACCCAGAGAGCAGTAGGACAGGATTTGGGATGTATGTGTCTCAACTTGGAGTTAAGATTGGTCACCAGGTTTCAGATGGTGTTTCTGTCTTTGCAACAGAATTATTAGCAATCCTCTGGGCCTTATGGTGGATAGAAGACTCTCGACCACGTAGGGATATCATCTGTTCGGATTCTACTGCTGCCTTAGAGTCTATAAAAGGGATAAATCAAAAGCTCATCCTGACATAGTTATTAAGATTCTCTTAGTGTTGTTTAGAGTAGGGAAGGTGGGTTGTGCAGTTAGATTTTCATGGATACCTGGGCATGCTGGGGTGGAGGGAAATGAAATTGTGGATGGCAGTTCCTTACAAAGCAGGCAAGTAGAAATTAGAGTTCCCCTAGGCAGAGCAGAATTGAGAAGTAGGATTAAAAAAGGTATAGAGAAGAAGTGGCAGAAGGATTGGAAAAATGAATTAAGGGGCAGGCATTATTTTTCTAGTCACCCACTAGTCAAAAAGGTCTCAGACTGTTACCTTTTAAGTCGTAGAGATATGGTGAAATTTACAAGACTTAGGTTGGGGCATTGTGGGCTAAACTATTATTTAAAGATAATAGGAAAACATCCTACTAGATTATGTGACTGTGCTAGTCCAGAGAGAGTCCAGCATGTTTTGCTGAGCTGTAATCGATACAAAATTGAAAGAAGCATGTTGTTCAAGAGGCTATCTGGCTTAAATTTATTTTGGTTTTCTATTAAATCTTTGTTTGGCCATCAAGAGAATCAACATCTGATTGAAGAGTATTATTCAGTTTATACATGAGACTAGGTTGTATTCGAGAATTTCAGTTCCTTGAAGTTCTACAATTAATTATACATCCTGCGCCTAGATGCATCTAAACAGCCGGAAATAGAAGAAGACGACAGACACATTGTCACGTGCCAATTAAAGATTTAAAGATGAGCTTTATACGTCACTTGTACAGTAAAACACACGGTGAAGTGCATTGTTTGTGTCAAGGACCAGCACAGTCTGAAAAGTGCTGGGAAGCATCTTGCAAGGGTTGCCATCTTTTTGGCACCAATTTGCATGCCCACAATTTACTGATCTCTACGTCTTTGGAATGTGAGAGGAAACCAGAGCACCCCGGGGGGAAACCTACACGACCATGTGGAGAACGTACAAGCTCCTTATAGACAATGGCAGGATTTGAACCCTGATCACTGACACCATAATAGTGCTATACTAAACACTATGTTGACATACTGTCCAAAACTAAAAGCAAATAAAAACAAATGAAAAACTAAATTATCCACCCAAATTAAAAACAAGCTTTAAAATAATAAAAGACCAGGCCTAATGTATAAACTGAGTAATTGGACGAACATGTTTTGTTGACAGCTACAAACTTTACACCTTTAGATTATGCAGTCATGCAATTCTCATTGTGTTAATAGTTAATATACAAAAAAGATAGCACTTTTGACTGTTATTCCCAAACCCATTGCAAGCACAGGACCTTGGCAATTGGACACCATAGCAACTGCAGTTCCCCACACATTCATTTTCTAGTTACCAGTCAAATGCCTTTGAATTTGATTCAAAATGAATCTAGTTCTTGTATACATGGCTTGTCATAACATCTGGATGGAACTGTAATGTTACAAGTAATGTCATGGTAACTCCGAAACCAAAACTGAAATAACACTCTCACACTGATATCAGCTGAGGTGGCAACTGAACAATAAACAAACAAACATCAGTCTTCCCAAGCTGGTGAAAGAAAGACTTGCATAATTGTACATCGCACATTATGTCCTGAAGCCCCAGTTAATGAACCACAGTCACTCGTTCAGTGTAGGCAACACAGGTGCCAATCAGCACACGAAGTCTCCTGACAAAGCAACGTAATAATGATCAGATAATTTGTTTTAGTGTGTTGCTAAGGGGATAGATACAGATTGGAGCAAACAAGAAATGTTTTTTGCTCTCTGAATAACGTCACCGAATATTTTACATCTCCTTAAGGGGTAAGTGTGAGCCTTGATTTAGAATTTTATTAAGAAATACTTCTGGAAGTATGACTTCATCTGCAAAATCTAATGCTGTAGGTCTAAATTTTGTGCTCCTTGGTAACAGCCTTGATTCAGTAGGTGAGAGTTCTACCAAGATTGATTCTAAACAACTAATGACAGATCATAAAACCTCACACTATTCAGCAACCAGTGCTGAAGATGTATGTCCATAATTTTCCTCACATCATCAAAATTGGACTCAACTACAATCTTCTCAACTGATTAGCCTTTTCATATGCCCTGCTCTGCTTCAAGCTAAGCAGACATCACGATCGAGAGAGGCTGATTTCGACCATGTTACATAATCCTGGTGGTAAATGAAGATTAAAAAAAACATGAAATGATGCTGCAAATCTTAAAATCAGAAAATGCTGCAAGTCAACAGTTCTGACAAGAGCTTTTAACACAAAACACGGACTCTGCTCTTTGTTCCACAGATGATGTCTGACCTCCTGAATGTGTGCAGTGTGTTTTTTTTTCCACTTTTGATAACATTTGAACTGCTATCAGCTCCTCACGAAAGGCAGGCCAATTTAAAGATCTGTTTTTAAATCAGCCATTGGAACAGGTGAAAGTGATGAAATAAAGCCATTACTGGAGAAACCCATTAACATTTCGGTGCATAAGGAAACAGTGATAGGTCAAAAGTGAAGTCCATTAAATGGCTGTAATTGTGCAAAGGGTTGAAGTGATTCAAAGTCAGGGTGGATTTGCCATTGTTCATACTGATCCCAGCAGACACACAAAACTTAATTAACTTTCACTTTCTGAAACGACTCCTAACGACAAAATAATCAATTGCATTTCTATATACATGGTGCAGAAAAGGGGAAGAAAGGGATTCTTGTAATTGTTATGAAAGCAAGATTAATCACAGGTAGATAGGAGTGAAAATAAGATTGAGAGACTGTCATTTAACAAAGAATTAAAATATTTCAAAAAAAATTTCACGGCCAGGAAACAAAATTTGATGATAATTGGAGTTCACTGACAATGGTTGTGCAGGTGGATAAGGAAGTAAAGAAGACGAATGGCGTGCTTGCTTTCATTGGTGGAGGTGTTGAGTAGGGGTGCTGCAGCTATCGAAAACTTCAGTCAAACTGCAGTTGGAGCATTGTGTGCAGTTCCGATTGTCCCATTTTAGAGAGGATATGAAAAAGTGCAGCCGAGATTTACTAGGATGCTGCTTAGATTAGAGAGCAAGAGATCTGAGGAACAATTGGATAAACATAGCTTGTCCTTCCTAGAGCATCAGAGTCTGAGAAGAGACCTGATAAAGGTGTTTAAAACTATGAGAGGCTCAGGAGAGGATGGACAGTCAGAATCTTTTACCCAGTGTAGAAATGTCCACTACTAGTGGACATTTATGGCAGGAGAGAAGAATTTTAAAAGTAATATGAGGGGCAAGTTCTTTTTAAAATAAAAGGAGTGGTAAGTGCTTTGATGAGATACTAGGTGTAGTGGTGAAAACAGGCAGTTTGATGGATTTCACTAGATGAATATGAAGAGAATGGAGGAATATGGATGATATAAAGGAAGAGTTCATTTCGTATCCTTTGTATACTTATGTAGAAATGTGATGAGATTTATACTTCAATCATCAGTTCAGACAGTGGATTCTGGATCACTATAACTTATATATTTTTTTCAAACTTGTTTCCTCAATTTCCTTCCAATTCTTTTACTAGTTGAATCACGCTTACATTTTGACAAAAACAATTACTGTAATAAATATTTCTCTCTCCAGATGCAATTGTATAGTTTTAAAGAAAAACTTTTCCACTTTCAGTTGTTTGCTCACATTTCTGGATGTTTTTAGCCAAAAAGATACCAGTTTAGGGTAACCAGGACTTGTTCTTCTTTCTATATGGATACACATCTTTCAGGACCTGGTCAGTGATGGCAAGGCCAATTTTTATTGCTCATCCTTTAACATTTGGACTTGGAGGGCAGAGCTTAGTCAAGATGACACTAAACAACAACTCCTTTGCTTGCATCTTCAGAAACAGCTCTATTTCCATCTTTAATATCTCTATTTTTCCCTTTCAGGGTTCTTTTGAAGACCCTGACCTGGAGTTACACGCTGACTTCGGTTCTTTGTGGGAATAGGACCCACTCTCGGAGTGTCACAACTGTTATTCGACATGCCAAGGGCGCGGCCTAACAGTTCAGCTCACCTTTGGAGGCCTAGGATCTCAGGGCTCTGGAGATGGGGGGGAAGGGGGGAAATCGGAGGTCAGTGTCACAAACCCAGTGTGTCATGGGAGTCCGAAGATCTATGGCTGTGTGCCCAGAGACCTAAGATCTTTGGGCACAGAGCTTGGAAAAAAGTGACATAACAGACTTTTAACATCGTCAACCAGCAAGTTATATCTTATGTCTGCCCTCTTAAATAGAGACATAGAGACATAGAGAGAGAGAGACATAGAGAAATGGAGGGGGGGGAGAGAGAGAGAGGGGGGGAGAGAGGGGGAGAGGGGAGAGGGAGGGGGGAGAGGGAGGGGGGAGAGGGAGGGGGGAGAGGGAGGGGGGAGAGGGAGGGGGGAGAGGGAGGGGGGAGAGGGAGGGGGGAGAGGGAGGGGGGAGAGGGAGGGGGGAGAGGGAGGGGGGAGAGGGAGGGGGGAGAGGGAGGGGGGAGAGGGAGAGAAATGGAGGGGGAGGGGGAGAGGCAGAGAAATGGAGGGGGAGGGGGAGAGGCAGAGAAATGGAGGGGGGAGGAGGAGAGAGGGAGAGAGAAATGGACGGGGGAGGGGAGAGAGAGAGAGAGAAAGAGAGAGAGAGAGAGAGAGAGAGAGAGAGAAAGAGAGAGAGAGAGAAAGAGAGAGAGAGAGAAAGAGAGAGAGAGAGAAAGAGAGAGAGAGAGAGAGAGAGAGAGAGAGAGAGAGAGAGAGAGAGAGAGAGAGAGAGAGAGAGAGAGAGAGAGAAAGAGAGAGAGAGAGAAAGAGAGAGAGAGAAAGAGAGAGAGAGAAAGAGAGAGAGAGAGAGAGAGAGAGAGAGAGAGAGAGAAAGAGAGAGAGAGAGAGAGAAAGAGAGAGAAAGAGAGAGAAAGAGAGAGAAAGAGAGAGAAAGAGAGAGAAAGAGAGAGAAAGAGAGAGAAAGAGAGAGAAAGAGAGAGAGAGAGAGAGAAAGAGAGAGAAAGAGAGAGAAAGAGAGAGAAAGAGAGAGAAAGAGAGAGAAAGAGAGAGAGAGAGAGAGAGAGAGAGAGAGAGAGAGAGAAAGAGAGAGAAAGAGAGAGAAAGAGAGAGAAAGAGAGAGAAAGAGAGAGAAAGAGAGAGAAAGAGAGAGAAAGAGAGAGAAAGAGAGAGAAAGAGAGAGAAAGAGAGAGAAAGAGAGAGAAAGAGAGAGAAAGAGAGAAAGAACTCATTGTATGTTGAATACCAGGTGAGTAGTCTTTGGGGTACTGCATGACTGTGTCTTTGCTGTTGCTTTTGCTGCACGCTTCAGTGCTTGGTGACGGGAGCCGATGTTTTTCTTCGCCGCTGGGTGGGGGGTTGTTGCTTGCAGCTGCTTACGCGCGGTAGACTTGGGGTTCTAACATTTAACTATCATTCATTCTTTGGGGCACTCTTCTGTTTCCCTGGATGGTTGCGAAGAAAAAGCATTCCAGGATGTATATTGTATACACTTCTCTGACATTAAATGTACCTTTGAAATATTTAAGATAGGACTGAGACGGATTCTTGAAACACTGCTGTTCTTCGAGTGAAAGTACAAAGTACACCTTCAATGGGGTTGGTTAGGGAATGACTATGTCTATATATAGTTGCAATGAAGGAATGGTGAACTCCTTCCAAGTCAGGAAGGTGTATATTTTAAGAGGGAACATACAGACAATTGTATTCCCATGCACGTGTTCCCCTTAACTTTTAGTGGTAGACCTTGTGGTAACTTTGGAGATCTCAAGCGAACAGCAGATGTGCATTTTATACATGGTACACTAGGATGTTAGCCATTTTATGTACAACATCTCATTCAAATCATTTTTGTGACTGCATAATGCTTCACATTGGACAAAATGCAATCATAAATTGCACCAAAGGACTTTGGATTTTACTGCAAACCCTTGCTCTGTGAAGATATCTGTTAATAAATCTTTGTACTGTAAATGTAGAAAGAAGGAATGGGTTTCTCCATTTCACTCCTCCCCACAATTTTAGTCCATTTGATGGATCTATAAAAGGATAAAAATACATCCCATCACTATCACAATAGTAAGGAATACAATCTATTCCAAAGTATCTGAATTGGCAACTTTCATAGCTATTGAGAGCACCAAACATCTCCAATCACAAACTAGTTTGTTTTCCAAAAGGCATTACTCTGGGGGACCCATTTCAAATTTACCTGTGGTTGAAGAATCAGAATTCATAGTAGATTGGAGATTGTTTGAAATTGATTTTGGTGGTTATGCTTCTACTGAACTACTTATTCTACATATGATCATGCACTATACTCACCCCCTCGGGAGGATACGCCACCCAGCCCAAGTCTCCAGGCGCTGACATAGAGTCCAATAACGTAACTGTGAACAAGAGAAACAATTTTAGTTCTTCCTAGTGACAACACCATCTTTAAGTGAAGATCCCAAGTTAGGTCCCAAGGACTCACAACAGAACTAGTGTGGACAGAAGTGGACAAGGAGAAAATTCCTTTGATTTTAGCTTCAATAAACTCAAAATTATGGTTGAATATAAGCAGAATTTGCACATTTTGGGTTTCGAGTCCAGAACACTGTTTGGATTTCCAAGTTTTTCTAAGATAAATGCAGTTCTAGTTATAGGGAGTTAAGTGACTGAGTTATCGGGAATGGTTGGAGAGGCTAGGGCTCTTTTCCTTGGAACACAAGAGAGGGAGGTGATGTTATAGAAGTGTATAATATCATGAGGGGCAGAGAGGGTGGATGCACAGTCATTGGCTAAAATAGAGCGGAAAAATTTAATGGGATCTTAAACACAGAACAGTACAGCACAGGCCCTTCAACCCACAATGTTGTGCCAACCTTTTAAACCTACTCCAAGATCAATCTAACACTTCCTATCCACATAGCCCTCCATTTTTTCTTTCATCAATGTGCCTCTTAAATTTGCCTAATGTATCCGCCTCTACCACAACCAGTGGCTGGGCACTTAACACACTCACCACCTCCGTGTCACACAAGAACTACCTCTGACATCCTCCTATGCATTCCTCCATTCACCTCTTGTATTAGCAATTGCCACCTCAGGTCAAAGGTGCTTGCTGTCTTCTCCATCTTTCATCTTGTACATGTCCATCAAGTCACCTCTTATCCAAAGAGAAAGGGGTAAAGGCCCCAGCTCACTCAACCTGTCCTCATTAATCATGTTCTCTAGTCGAGGCAGCCTCCTGGTAAATTTCTTCTGCACCCCTTCTAACGATTCCACATCCTTCCTGAAATGGAGTGAACAGAACTGAAAACTCCAACTGCAGTCTAAACAGAGTTTTTTTTTCTTTTAAGAGCAGCAACATTATCTGGTGGCTCTTGAACTCAGTCCCTCCAACTAATGAAGGCACACTTTCTGAACTGCCCTATTAACTTACACAGAAACTTTGAAAAATCTATTGATGTGGACCCCAAAATCCCTTTGTTTCTCCACACCGCTAAGAATACTGTAATTACCCTTGTACTCTACTTTGAAGTTCAACCTTCCAAAGTGTATCACTTCACACTTCTCCAGATTGAACTCCATCTGCCATTTCTCAGCCCAGCTCTGCATCCTATCAATGTCCTGTTGTAACTTATGATGCCTTTCTACACGATCCACAACACTACCAACCTTCATGTCATCTGCAAACTTACTAACCCATCCTTCCACTTCCTCATCTTGTGCATTTATAAAAATAAGTTGCAACTTTTCTTATACACAGGCGATGGTGTATGTATATGAAATGAGCTGTGAGAGGAAGTGTTTGAGGCAGATCAGATAACAACATTTAAAATGACACTTGGACAGACACATGAAGAGGAAAGGTTTGAAAGGATATGAATCAAACACGGGTCAAATGGAACTAGTTCACTTGGGCACCTTGGTCATCACAAACCAGTTGTACTGAGGAGCCTGCTTTCATATTGTATGGCTTTTGTTCTTGAGTTCAAACAGTTCTTCAATTAATAAGCTCTACTAAATTTGCTGGGATGGTATATAACAACTAGATAACAAAACAGGTTTTCAACCTGATTTTGGAATTGGGGTTGCTGGATTCTGTGACTATTCGTGTGTGTTTTTTTTTTAAAAACACCATAAACAAGCAGAACAAGTCATGTAACGGTGTATTGTTCAGCAGATACACCGCACAAAATCCATCGAGATGCAGCTCCTAAGGGACCGCGTTACGGAACTGGAGCTGCAGCTCGAAGACCTTCATCTGGTCAGGGAGAGCGAGGAGGTGATAGAGAGGAGTGGAAGGCAGGTGGTCACGCCGGGGCCACGGGAGGCAGACAAGTGGGTCACGGTTAGGAGGGGGAAGGGGAAAAGTCAGGTGATGGGGAGTACCCCGGTGGCTGTGCCCCTTAACAACAGGTACTCCTGTTTGAGTACTGTTGGGGGGGACAGCTTACCCGGGGGAAGCGACAGTGGCCGTGCCTCCGGCACAGAGTCTGGCCCTGTAGCTCAGAAGGGTAGGGCAAGGAAGAGGAGGGCAGTTGTGATAGGGGACTCGATAGTAAGGGGGTCAGATAGGCGATTCTATGGACGCAGTCCAGAGACCCAGATGGTAGTTTGCCTCCCTGGTGCCAGGGTCCGGGATATTTCTGATCGTGTCCAAGATATCCTGAAGTGGGAGGGTGAGGAGCCAGAGGTCGTGGTACATATAGGTACCAATGACATAGGTAGGAAAAGGGATGAGGTCCTGAAAGGAGAATATAGGGAGCTAGGAAGGGAGTTGAGAAAAAGGACCGCAAAGGTAGTAATCTCGGGATTACTGCCTGTGCCACGCGACAGTGAGAGTAGGAATGCGATGAGGTGGAGGATAAATGCGTGGCTGAGGGATTGGAGCAGGGGGCAGGGATTCAAGTTTTTGGATCATTGGGACCTCTTTTGGCGCAGGCGTGACCTGTACAAAAAGGACGGGTTACACTTGAATCCTAGGGGCACCAATATCCTGGCAGGGAGATTAGCGAGGGCTACTGAGGTGACTTTAAACTAGAATGGTTGGGGGGTGGGAATCAAATTAAAGAGGCTAGGCGAGAGGAGGTTAGTTCACAACAGAGGGATGGGAACCAGTGCAGAGAGACAGAGGGGTGTAAAGTGAGCGTAGAAGCAAAAAGTACAAAGGAGAAAAGTAAAAGTGGCAGGCCGACAAATCCAGGGCAAGCATTAAAAAGGGCCACTTTTCAACATAATTGTATAAGGGCTAAGAGAGTTGTAAAAGAGCGCCTGAAGGCTTTATGTGTCAATGCAAGGAGCATTTGTAATAAGGTGGATGAATTGAAAGTGCAGATTGTTATTAATGATTATGATATAGTTGGGATCACAGAGACACGGCTCCAGGGTGACCAGGGATGGGAGCTCAACGTTCAGGGATATTCAATATTCAGGAGGGATAGACATGAAGGAAGGGGAGGTGGGGTGGCGTTGCTGGTTAAAGAAGAGATTAACGCAATAGAAAGGAAGGACATAAACCGGGAAGATGTGGAATCGATATGGGTAGAGCTGCGTAACACTAAGGGGCAGAAGATGCTGGTGGGAGTTGTGTACAGGCCACCTAACAGTGGTAGTGAGGTCGGAGATGGTATTAAACAGGAAATTAGAAATATGTGCAATAAAGGAACAGCAGTTATAATGGGTGACTTCAATCTACATGTAGACTGGGTGAACCAAATTGGTAAAGGTGCTGAGGAAGAGGATTTCTTGGAATGTATGCGGGATGGTTTTTTGAACCAACATGTCGAGGAACCAACTAGAGAGCAGGCTATTCTGGACTGGGTTTTGAGCAATGAGGAAGGGTTAATTAACAATCTTGTCATGAGAGGCACCTTGGGTAAGAGTGACCATAATATGGTGGAATTCTTCATTAATATAGAGAGTGACATAGTTAATTCAGAAACAAAGGTTCTGAACTTAAAGAGGGGTAACTTTGAAGGTATGAGACGTGAATTAGCTAAGATAGACTGGCAAATGACACTTAAAGGATTGACGGTGGATATGCAATGGCAAGCATTTAAAGGTTGCATGGATGAACTACAACAATTGTTCATCCCAGTTTGGCAAAAGAATAAATCAAGGAAGGTAGTGCACCCGTGGCTGACAAGAGAAATTAGGGATAGGATCAATTCCAAAGAAGTAGCATACAAATTAGCCAGAGAAAGTGGCTCACCTGAGGACTGGGAGAAATTCAGAGTTCAGCAGAGGAGGACAAAGGGCTTAATTAGGAAGGGGAAAAAAGATTATGAGAGAAAACTGGCGGGGAACATAAAAATGGACTGTAAAAGCTTTTATAGATATGTAAAAAGGGAAAGACTGGTAAAGACAAATGTAGGTCCCCTGCAGACAGAAATAGGTGAATTGATTATGGGGAGCAAGGACATGGCAGACCAATTGAATAATTACTTTGGTTCTGTCTTCACTAAGGAGGACATAAATAATCTTCCAGAAGTAGTAAGGGACAGAGGGTCCAGTGAGATGGAGGAACTGAGTGAAATACATGTTAGTAGGGAAGTGGTGTTAGGTAAATTGAAGGGATTGAAGGCAGATAAATCCCCAGGGCCAGATGGTCTGCACCCTAGAGTGCTTAAGGAAGTAGCCCAAGAAATAGTGGATGCATTAGTGATAATTTTTCAAAACTCGTTAGATTCTGGACTAGTTCCTGAGGATTGGAGGGTGGCTAATGTAACCCCACTTTTTGAAAAAGGAGGGAGAGAGAAACCGGGGAATTATAGACCGGTTAGCCTAACGTCGGTGGTGGGGAAACTGCTGGAGTCAGTTATCAAGAATGTGATAACAGCACATTTGGAAAGCGGTGAAATGATCGGACAAAGTCAGCATGGATTTGTGAAAGGAAAATCATGTCTGACGAATCTCATAGAATTTTTTGAGGAGGTAACTAGTAGAGTGGATAGGGGAGAACAAGTGGATGTGGTATATTTGGATTTTCAAAAGGCTTTTGACAAGGTCCCACACAGGAGATTAGTGTGCAAACTTAAAGCACACGGTATTGGGGGTAAGGTATTGGTGTGGGTGGAGAATTGGTTAGCAGACAGGAAGCAAAGAGTGGGAATAAACGGGACCTTTTCAGAATGGCAGGCGGTGACTAGTGGGGTACCGCAAGGCTCAGTGCTGGGATCCCAGTTGTTTACAATATATATTAATGACTTGGATGAGGGAATTAAAAGCAGCATCTCCAAGTTTGCGGATGACACAAAGCTGGGTGGCAGTGTTAGCAGTGAGGAGGATGCTAAGAGGATGCAGAGTGACTTGGATAGGTTGGGTGAGTGGGCAAACTCATGGCAGATGCAATTTAATGTGGATAAATGTGAAGTTATCCACTTTGGTGGCAAAAATAGGAAAACAGATTATTATCTGAATGGTGGCCGATTAGGAAAAGGGGAGGTGCAACGAGACCTGGGTGTCATTATACACCAGTCATTGAAAGTGGGCATGCAGGTACAGCAGGCGGTGAAAAAGGCGAATGGTATGCTGGCATTTATAGCGAGAGGATTCGAGTACAGGAGCAGGGAGGTACTACTGCAGTTGTACAAGGCCTTGGTGAGACCACACCTGGAGTATTGTGTGCAGTTTTGGTCCCCTAATCTGAGGAAAGACATCCTTGCCTTACAGGGAGTACAAAGAAGGTTCACCAGATTGATTCCTGGGATGGCAGGACTTTCATATGAAGAAAGACTGGATGAACTGGGCTTGTACTCGTTGGAATTTAGAAGATTGAGGGGGGATGTGATTGAAATGTATAAGATCCTAAAGGGATTGGACAGGCTAGATGCAGGAAGATTGTTCCCGATGTTGGGGAAGTCCAGAACGAGGGGTCACAGTTTGAGGATAGAGGGGAAGCCTTTTAGGACCGAGATTAGGAAAAACTTCTTCACACAGAGAGTGGTGAATCTGTGGAATTCTCTGCCACAGGAAACTGTTGAGGCCAGTTCATTGGCTATGTTTAAGAGGAAGTTAGATATGGCCCTTGTGGCTACAGGGGTCAGGGGGTATGGAGGGAAGGCTGGGGCGGGGTTCTGAGTTGGATGATCAGCCATGATCATAATAAATGGCGGTGCAGGCTCGAAGGGCCGAATGGCCTACTCCTGCACCTATTTTCTATGTTTCTATGTTTCTATGTAACCATACAGCCCTAAATACCATTTTCTGATAGTCACCTAGCTTCAGGTCAAACTAAACCCTTGTAAACTGTACTGGTACTGCATTAACACAAAGTAGTAAACTTCGGAAACAAATGGAGATGTTGACCCAACATTTGATTTGATCTTTAATATGAATTTCATTATCAGCAATTTATGCTCAATAGATCTGAAAAAAAAAGAATTGGCATTTTCCATTCCAAACATTGTTGCAGGTTAAACTGCTTGGTCACAGCACTAAAACCTATTATTAGTATTAAACTGCAGATGACCAAATATTAGCCTGACTCATTAGTTAAACATGCTGGGGTCAATATTTTATTAAATCACAGCAGTCTGTCCGTGGTTGAACAAAATGCAAAACTCACATTTGAGTGGACAACACACTGCTGTATGATAGCCAGTAGTAAAATGTATACAAAAGGAATGCACATTATGGCAATCTCCATTTAGAATGAATCTACCAACTTTAAAGTTGAACTGCTGTAAAATATAACACAAGCATAAGTTCTCCAGGGTCTTTGGCTTTAGATCAGCACAAATCTGGATAGGACGAAAAGAAGTATTCAGACTTATTAATATATGCTGACAATATGTGATGCGAGCATCATCACACATGGTTAGATCCCTCCAACACTGAGCATGTCTATAGGAAGCCCAGTACTCAAAATTGTTAACCCAAGTACATACAAGCACAGACATGGATTTGCAATAATAAAAAGTTCAAAAACACGAGGAAGTCTGCGGATGCATGATAATCCAAAGCAACCAATGCTAGAGGAACCTAGTAGGCCTGGCAGAGACCATGGAAATGAATTAACAGTTGACCTTTCAGGCCAAGACCTTTCTTCAGGACTGTGAAGGAAGGGTGAAGATGCCAGAGTAAAAAGGTGGGTGGGGTTGCAGGGGGAGGGAGAAGGAGGAAAGAGGCTAGCTGGAAGGTAATAGGTAAAGCCAGGTGCGTGGGAAAGGTAAAGCACTGAGAAAAAGCAATCTAATCGGAGAGGAGAATAGACCACAGGAGAAAAGGGACACAGGTGGAAGTAACAGGCAGGTGAGAAGAGGCAGAAAGTCAGGGTGGGAACTACAGTAAGAGGGTAGTGGTGGGGAGAGGGGTGGAATTTATTTACCGGAAGGAGAAATTGATATCCAAGCCACCAGGTTGGAGGCTACACAGACGGAATACAAGGTGTTGCTCCTCCACCCTGATGGTGGTCTCATCTTGGCACAACAGGAGGCCATAGACCAACATGTCGGAATAGGAATCGACATTAAAATGTTTGGCTACTGGCAAGTCCCACTTATGGCAGATGGAGCGGAGGAGCTCGATGAAGCAGTCCCCGAATTTATGACAGGTCTCACTAACCTAGAGGAGGCCACATCCGGGGCCCCGGCCACAATAGACGACCCAAGCAGATTCGCAGGAGAAGTGCTGCCTCACCTGGAAGGGCTGCCTGGAGCCCTGAATGGAGGTGAGGGTGGAGGTGTATGGGCAGGTGTTGCACTTTGGTTGCTTATAGGGATAAGTCCCGGGGGCGGTTAGTGAGCAGGGATGAATGGACAATAGAATCACAGAGGGAGTGATCCCTGTGTAAAGTGGGGTGGTGGGGGTGGGGGGAGGTAGAGATTATGTTAACCATAAAAAGTCTATCTAGTCCACAGAAAATTTTGATCAAAGCATTTATCCCTTTCCAAATGATTTACTTGGTGTAAAAATGAGTTCCCTGAAAGGTCTGAGAAACAAAAGTTCTAGTACTATGAACTTTTGAGGTCAATAATAAAATAGCACGAACTATTCAAAATTTCTAGTGTTCATTTAAACCACATTTTTATGTGGTTACACCATTTGCCATTAAAATATAACGGCTAAGTGTGGTGTAATGCAATAACACTAAATTTTAGTTCAACACAAGAAAGAAGCTTTTGTTAAAATACTCCTGTGAATAACTGTTTAGTTGACACACTGCTTGGCCACACAGTGATAGATGTGTCTGAGCTGGGCAGTGATACCTGGTGCAGACACACAATGGCGAGTTAGCACTTTGTACACCTGTACTTCATATCCACAGGGCTTTCATTATTCACTAAGACCGAGATGATTTCCTCCATCTAGGCTTAAACAAACTACCAGCTAGTCAGTGGTCTCACTTTCAAGAGATTACATTACTCTCACTATTTTACTGCAATAACAGCAAAGTTATGATGGAAATATTCTCACTTCCTACCAAGATAAAAGAACACATTGAATTGGAAAGGATGAAATGAGTTATGCAATCCACACCATAAAAATGACATAATTCCTTCCCACCCCACTAACTTCATTCCCTTAAATTTAGCCATTCAACAAATAATTCTTGCCATTGCTTTTGGAAAAGGGAATGATTTAACAGGATAAAGTAAGTGAACAGTTGTGGAAATTCATTGGAAGTTTCTGTCCCAGAATATTCCGTACAAGTGTCCCCCGCTTTTCGAACGTTCGCTTTACAAAACCTCACTGTTACGAAAGACCCACATTAGTACCCTGTTTTCGCTTTCAGAAGGTGCTTTCACTGTTATGAAAAAAAAAGCAGCGTGCGGGAAAATCAGCGCGCGAAACAAGGCAGCCACTCTCCCCCGGCTTCGGAACTGCATTCTAGCCGGCATTGCTTAAACATGTGCCTGTGAGCAGCCATTTGCAAGATGAGTTCTAAGGTATTGGAAAAGCCTAGAAGAGCTCATAAGGGTGTTACACTTAGCGTAACACTAGACATAATTAAGCGTTTCGATCGTGGTGAATGAAGTAAGGACTAAGTGAGTTTGGCTTGTGGAAGCTGACAAACATGATGTTGAAGAGGTTTTGGCATCCCATGACCAAGAACTGATAGATGAAGAGCTGATGCGATTGGAAAAGGAAAGGATAACAATTGAAACTGAATGCAATAGCGAACGGACCGAAAGTGAAGTCGTCCAGGAAGTGAACATGAAGCAACTGCGTGAGATTTTCGCTGCAATGATAAAGTACGACTTTAATTTTGAAAGGGTACATAGGTTTAGGGGATTTTGCAGGATCGTTTATGTCCTTACAAAGAACTGTATGATAGAAAAATGCGCGAGGCTCAGCAGTCAAGCCAGCCTTCCACATCAGCCACAGCAGACGACAAACCTTGACCTTCGACATCGAGGCAGGCAGTCAAAGGAGAAGATGAGCTGCCTGCTCTAATGGAAACAGACGACGAGATGACACCCCAGTGTCCCACCACCCCGCGATTCACGGAGAATGCAGCGGTAGCCGGGAGGCACACAGCACATCTTTAAGAAAAAAGTTGAAATAAACATGCTAACTAATTAGGTGCCGCCTGACACATAATTGTCGGCCCAGATCAGAGACGATGCAATCGGAAATCAGCACTGATCTGGGTCGACAACTACGTGCCGGGTGGCACCTAATTAATTAGCATGTTTATTTCAGCTTTTTTTCTTAAAGATGTGCTAGTTGCCTCTCGGCTACTGCTGTACCCCTGCATGCTTCGCGGTTCGGTATCTGTCGGCGGCCTGGAGGGTGGGGGCCACTGCACCACCCAACCTGCGACGACTCAGTCTAACACACCATCATCAGTGTGCTCGGCGCTGAACCAATTCCGGTAACTGATACTACACTGTACATACATTATTTCTACTTTATATAGGCTGTATATTTTTACATGTTATTTGGTATGATTTGGCAGCTTCATAGCTTAAGGTTACTGGAGAGCACTTGCACCGCGTTTTTGCCGACAGCGCTTGCGTGAGATTTTTGCTACGGAGAACAGTGCAGTAATGATTATGGAAAAGTATTTCTACTTTATGTAGGCTGTGTATTTATCATATCATTCCTGCTTTTACTATATGTTACTGTTATTTTAGGTTTTGTGTGTTATTTGGCATGATTTAGTAGGTTATTTTTGGGTCTGCGAACGCTCACAAATTTTTCCCATATAAACAAATGGTAATTGTTTCTTCGCTTTACGACATTTCGGCTTACGAACCGTTTCATAGGAACGCTCTACCTTCGGATGGCGGGTGAAACCTGGATTGAGAATAATAGGCTCAGCATTGACGGTGGTGTAATGAACAAACATATACACAACCCTTAAATTTACACCTCATGGCTCAATTCAAGATTTTTCCTTTGCCAGTCTTGAATTTTGAGACAGAGAAATGTGTTTGATCTACATCGTACCTAGTTGAAATATTCCACCATTTTCAACCATGCCCCTCCCACTACACTCTTCCCCAACCCTGCTAAAAAAAATGGTAAATTATAGAAATCAGTAGTGCTAACAATGAAGTGCAAATAAATCCAACGACTGACAATGTACAGATAATGGACCAACCATATAAAATTTCTCTCTGCTGTCAGATTGTCGGTAGCAAACAACTGAATAAAATTCCATGATATTCATATGAGTGATGTGCAGACGTAAACCAATGTGTTCTTCTGAAGTATTCTCAATCCTTGAACAACATTTCTTCCCTTAAAACAAAACAGCCTTCTGTGATGCTGCCTGGCCTGCTGAGTTCCTCCAGCACCTTGTGTGTGTTGCTACTGTGGATATTCACTGTCCAGTGCAGAGGGACCTTTTTGCCAAGCTCAGCTTTCTAACACAGCAGCTGATTCTTCCAGGGATCGAACAGTTGTTTTTGAATAAGTTAAACATCCAACCAATATTCATTGCTCAGCTTCTGGTCATAAGCAAGAACCGGTATTCAGTTCTTAATGTAAATTGTAAGCAATAAACAGAAGTTAAAGGACAGCTTTGCAAACAGACAGCATGGTCCGTAGACGACAGGCTACTGACCCACAGTATGGGTTTGGCTGTTCAAATAATGTTAATTGGGCCTGCATCAAGCCACTTATTTAGATCAAGGGAGCTTGCAGGCCAGACTGATACTATCACTTAGCACATCAAATAGCTGATCTATCGGGAGGATCCGGCGGGAGGAGAAGCTGGCAGCGTGCCACGTGTGCACAGCTCTCGGGTGAAAAATGATGTTGTATCTGTTAAATAGGGGCCGTGGACAATTCTGATTTGATGGAGAATGGACGTGAAATCACAGAGGAACATCTAGAGAAATTTCTGAAACGCCCGTCCGCTGCTGTCGTTACTGTGTGGTCGGGAATCTTTCGGAGGGTAGGCCTCAAAATCCCCGGCCTTGCCTGCTTTTAGCGACCGAGAAGGAGGTAGAGATGCCGCTCAGTACTCGGTGTCGGAGAGCTGATCAGAGCTCGAAGTTTTCTGATGACTCAGAGTCGGATTGTGGTCGGCATGGCAGGGAGAGTTTCTCTTCCTTCTCCCGTCTGCGTGAGATGTGGGACATTTCAGAAACTTTGAACTTTACTGTGCTCACGGACTTTCTTCATCAAGTTATGGAATTGTGCACTGTTGTAACTATATGTATAATTATGTGGTTTTGTCAGTTTTTTCAGTCTTGATTTGTCTTGTGCTTTGTGATATCACACCGGAGGAAATAATGTATCATTTCTTAATGCATGCATTACTAAATGACAATAAAAGGGGACTACGTGTCTTCATAATCTTAAAAAAAATAGTTGGGATATTTGTGTACTCAAGAGTCAGCTCCAACAGTATTAATTTTGGGTGTCTGAGATCTCTGTCCCCAAAAAATTTTAGACTATCTTTGTGGAGTCACAAAATAGTAAAAAAATGTAAGAAAGCAGTCAGGCTTGTTAAGAATGGTCAAGGAATGATAAGAATTGACATAAAAGGCTGATTTTTAATTTGGAAAACTTAGATAAGATAGGAATCCTTTGAGTTTTAAATGTCTTCTACGAACTTTATCTAAATTTAAATGAGTAACACTAAAGATAAGTGAATTGCCTTTAAACTACTTCGCTAGCGAGAAGGATCTCCTCCCGAGAAGGGTATTAGTAGCTAAACTCACTGTGGAGGATAAACAGGGAAGTGAATTACCCTTTGAAGAGTAGGAGGATACACTATAACCTCCCTTTATAACCTCCCTTATAGTTAGGCACGTAGCCAAATGGTTAAGGCGTTCGCCTAGTGATCTGAAGGTTGCTAGTTCAAGCCTCAGCTGTGGCAGCGTGTTTGTATCCTTGAGTAAGGCACTTACCCACACATTGCTCTAGTGCCTGTGCGAGGAGTGGCGCCCCACACAGATTTCCAATCTGCATCTTGTAAGGCATGACAATGCCTGACGCAGGCCTCTCGAGGTCTGAGTCGACGTTCCCTCCCTTAGTGAAGGTACCCATAGCTATCTATACCAGGTAGGACTGAGATTTGAGTTCAGAACTTCAAATCCAATACCATCACATTTCCTAATCACCTATTTTCTTGCTTTGTACCACCACTCACAACCTTATATATTCCAGCTCAGGACTTTCTCCTTCTTTGCAACACTATTCTGCAAGTATAATGGTCTCATTTTGCAGACAGCTTACAAAACTACTCTAGTCTTTATACTACTCCTAAACTGTGATCACCACAGTCTGCAGCCTGTAATTTCCCTTTTAAAGATGTACTTCTGAACTGACTACATGATCTGGCACCTTTAAAATCTCCTGGGGGATTCAGCAAAATAACCTCTCAGGAGTGTAGGTATAGCTGGGGTGGTGATGTCGCATCAAGGTCTGATAGTGCAAGGTGAACCCATAGTTGACTCCAATACTCCAAGCATCGAGCAAGATTGAAATCGTCGAGGATAACAGCGGAAAATGAACAGGTGTTCAATGCCGTCTGCTTTCGCTTGACTGGTCTCCCTCTTTTCTTGCTGCTGCCAGGCGCGAGGTGCTGAGTTCTTGGGTGCCATGCACCGAGTTGGGGAGCAGTTGTTGCCTTTCAGCTATCAGGCTTCTGGACAGGCCTCACTCAGCCCTGCACTGAACGCGCCCCTCAGCTGTGGACACACCTTTGGGGGCTCTGCACTTCACATTCCATGTTTATTTCTTCTTTACTTTTTGTGTGATTTGTCCTCTTTTTCAAATTGGATATGTGGCGCTCGTGATTTTTTTTTTAGTGAATTCTATTACATTTCTTTGTGTTTTGGGTACCAACACAAAGAATCACAAGGTTGTATATGGTATACATACTTCAACAATAAATTTCAACATTGAAATTTGAAGTAGCTTCTCCAAGTGTATCTGTCCACAGTGGTTTTTCAACCCACAAGTGAACATTTCCTCATATTAAACAGCACGCTATCAATACCAGATCAATTACTGTGTATCAATGCAAATAGACTGGGTAAGCTTCACTAGAGCATATATAATGGACATACCACTTACATAGAAGAGAATCTATTAGATAAAACATGTGAACATTTTAAACAAGAGCTTCTGCCTCTAAACGTTTGTATTGTTTTCTAAATTGGGCTAACGCAGGTAAGCAGCCAGGTGGGGTCTAACCTACAGCGCCTGACAAATTTGTTTACAAAATACAGGCAGTTAAATCTACAAACATCAGCAATTATTTTTATAGCAACACATAAAAATTGCTCAATGCAATTACAACGCCTAGAAAAAGTATTTGGCCCCCATAACTATTTTCACATTTTACTGCCTCAATCTCCCTAAGTTAAAATATATTGAAGTAGGATTTTTGAGCTAATCTACAAAATATTGTGCATCATGTGAAATGAAAAAAACCTAAATTCTGTCAACAATTTAAGAAATATTGAAAACTGAAATTGAGGCTGGAGAAAGTATTCATCCTCTTTGTAATTACTATGCTAACTGTCCTCAGATGCAATACTTTTTGTTACTTGACCAAGTCACACAATTTGTTGTACAAAATTGGAGAATCAACCGTTTTCAATGAATTCATAAGAATAAATACCCCCTACTGTCTATAAGATCCAACAATATGGTAGACTTTCATCACATCAAACCAAAATGAAGACTAAAGAGCATTCAAGACAAGTCAGGGCCAGATAATATAGGAGCACAAATCTTGGGAATGGTACAAAGACCATCTCAAAGGAACTGACATACCTTGGAGCTCAGTGCAGTCACTGAGTGGAAGAGATACCAAACCAGTCACGCCGCCTAGGTCAGGTCACCACAATAAACTTAGACACTGGAGAAGAACGATACTTGTAGGAGAGGTTGCTGTGACACCAACAGTCACTCTGCAAAAGCTGCGGAAGTCAATGGCTGCAACTAGAGATGAAATTAATGGTTCCACAATCTCCAAAGCCTTGCACAAAAAGGGTACTCATGGAAGAGTGGCAAGGAAGAAACCCTGGCTGGAAAAAAAAGCACATCCTTGCTCAAAAAGACTTTGCAAAGCGTCACTTAGAAGGTACTATAAAGATGTGGAAGAATTTCTTGTGGTTGGCTAAGACTAAAGTGGAACTTTTTGGCCTCAATGCTAAGTAGTACATGTGGTATAAATCTAACGGCTGCACATCAGGAAGGTACCATCATCCCGACTGTACCGTATGGTGGAGGTAGCATCATGCTATGGGATGCTTTTCGACAGCAGAGATTGAAAATCTGATCAAGATTAATGGGAAGATGAATGCTGCTAAACACAGATCCTGTATAAAAACCTGCTAGCCTCTGCCAGAAAGTTTAAACTAGAGAGGAAGTTCATCTTTCTGCACGACAACCCAAAGCACACTGCTAGAGCAACCATGGAAATTGATGTCCTTGAGTAAGTCTGTCAGAGTCCTTACCGTAATCCAATCGAACATCTTTGGCTAGTCCTCAAGTTTGCTGTGCACTGCCGCTCCCCAACTAACCTGGCACAGCTTGAGGAATTTTGCAAGGACAAATGGGCAAATCTTGCTCCATCATATCGCGCAAAGCTATTAGAGACTTATCCAAAAAGACTATTGACTGTAATAGCTGCAAGAGATAATTCAACTAAGTACTGAACAAAGCAGGATGAATAGTTTTGATCTGCTAACATTTCAGTTTTGAACTTCTTGTGTTTTACAATTTTTCCTGTGTTTTGTCTCTACTGTGAAAAAAGGACTATGTGATTCACAAATAAAAGTTCAGTTGAATGAATTAAAATCCCTGCTTGTAATACTCATTTATATGAACAAAGGTTTGGGGGCTGAATACTTTTCCACAGCACTGTACTAACATTCTGCGCCGTTGGCAAATGGGATACCTTTAGATGTGCAATCTGAAACAAGTTAATTAAGACTTATGGTCACATCCCAACATCTACACTTAACATTAAACCCAAGAGGTAGATGTTGACACTCGTGTAAACTGGGAATGGAGACTGGAATTTGCGCTAGAATAGCAGCACAATGATCATGGGTAAAGATCCCCTATTCCTGGGACTGGCAATCTGGGATACCAGATTCCCTCCTACACTGTCAACACATTCTCTACTCCAGTAGTGACTCCCTTCCTTGTTCGCCCCTGAAAATTTGAATGGCTCCTATTTCACTTCCCTACAATATTACTCTGAGCAGCATTCTTGGCTCATCTTCAAAACTGGTCACAGCACCTCAACACTTGACCAGTCTTCCTCACACACAGATGGTTGACTTCCATCTCTCCTTTTCTCCTCAATGCCAAAGCATTTCACACCTTGATTCCTTCCCTTCTGCCCACCTCCTTAGAGCTTGAAAGAAACCCGACCCAAGATTGTCCTGTCGAAGGGTCTCAGCCCGAAACGTCGACTGTACCTCTTCCTAGAGATGCTCCCCTGGCCTGCTGCGTTCACCAGCAACTTTGATGTGTGTGGCTTGAATTTCCAGCATCTGCAGATTTCCTCGTGTTTCCAAGATTGTGATATCCCCTGTGACTTAATTTCTATCTTCTCAACCTCCCTTCTTTGCTAACCCAAACCAAACCAGCCTTTTCCAACCTTCAACTTAATGCTGGAAATACGAAGCAACACATACAAATTCCTCCGGGGGGAGGGAGAGGGGAGAAGAGGGGGGAGAGAGAGGGGGGGAGAGAGAGGGGGAGAGAGGGGGGTAGAGAGAGAGAGGGGGGAGAGAGAGAGAGGGGGGAGAGAGAGGGGGGAGAGAGAGGGGGAGAGAGAGGGGGGAGAGAGAGGGGGGGAGAGAGAGGGGGGGAGAGAGAGGGGGAGAGAGAGGGGGAGAGAGAGGGGGGAGAGGGGGAGAGAGGGGGGAGAGAGAGAGGGGGGAGAGAGAGGGGGGGAGAGAGGGGGGAGAGAGAGGGGGGAGAGAGGGGGGAGAGAGAGGGGGAGAGAGAGGGGGGAGAGAGAGGGGGAGAGAGAGAGGGGGAGAGAGAGGAGAGAGGGGGGAGAGAGAGAGGGGAGAGAGAGGGGGGAGAGAGAGGGGGAGAGAGAGGGGGAGAGAGAGGGGGGAGAGGGGAGAGAGGGGGGAGAGAGAGAGGGGAGAGAGAGGGGGAGAGAGGAAGAGGGGGAGAGAGAGAGGGGGAGAGAGAGGGGGAGAGAGAGGGGGGAGAGAGAGGGGGAGAGAGAGGGGGAGAGAGAGGGGGAGAGAGAGGGGGAGAGAGAGGGGGAGAGAGAGGGGGAGAGAGAGGGGGAGAGAGAGGGGGAGAGAGAGGGGGAGAGAGAGGGGGAGAGAGAGGGGGGAGAGAGAGGGGGAGAGAGAGGGGGAGAGAGAGGGGGAGAGAGAGGGGGAGAGAGAGGGGGAGAGAGAGGGGGAGAGAGAGGGGGAGAGAGAGGGGGAGAGAGAGGGGGAGAGAGAGGGGGAGAGAGAGGGGGAGAGAGAGGGGGAGAGAGAGAGAGAGGGAGAGAGAGAGGGGAGAGAGAGAGGGGAGAGAGAGAGGGGGAGGAGAGAGGAGAGAGAGAGGGGAGAGAGAGGGGGAGAGAGAGAGGGGGAGAGAGAGAGAGGGGAGAGAGAGAGGGGAGAGAGAGAGGGGGAGAGAGAGAGGGGGAGAGAGAGAGGGGGAGAGAGAGAGGGGGAGAGAGAGAGGGGGAGAGAGAGAGGGGGAGAGAGAGAGGGGGAGAGAGAGAGGGAGAGAGAGAGAGGGAGAGAGAGAGAGGGAATCTCTCTCTCTCAACATTCCATATTCATCCTGAAATGCAGCTAAAGCATCACCAATATATTCCCTTCTCCTTTTCAGACGTCTCTGTGGTTCCTCTCCTTATACAGTAAATATGACCTTTCAATCCCACAATCTACCTCATCACTGTATATTTCAGTGCACTTTCTCTGTACCTGCCACACTATATTCTGTATTGTTTTCTTATTTACGTTATTTTAATCGGGATACAGTGCAGAAAAGGACCTTCAGGCCCTTTGAGCTGTGCCACCCAGCAACCCCCGATGTAACCCTAGTCTTACTACAGGACAATTTACAATGACCAATTAACCTACCAATCAGTACATCTTTTGCCTGTGGGAGGAAAGCAAAGCACTCAGAAAACCGACACAGTCACAGGGAGAGCGTACAAACTTCTTACAGACAGCGGCAGGAATTGAACCCAGCTTGCTGGTACTGTAAAGCATTCTGTTAGCTACTACCCTACCGTGCCGAGCCTTGAAGTACTAACGTATAGCTTGAACTACCTGGATGGCATGTAAACAAATGCTTTTATCTGCATCTCCGTAGGTGACAAAAATAAACCAATAACTTACTGTATATGTTTTATCAGTAGATGATGACATCCAGACTCAAGAGATCAGCATATTACTCAGAGCAAATGTTTCCCAACTCCACCCTGCCTCAACAGCTCCACATTCCTCAACTTCCCTGCGATATCAGGTTGCTTGTCCAGCACCTAACCATGGCTTCCTCCAGCTGATAACTGGGTCATCCATGTGGATGGCATTCTGCACTGAGTGAAATAGGTTATTCAATCTAACCAGTCTTTGGACTGTGAGAGGAAACCAGAGGATCTGGGGGAAAACCCACACATTCCACGGGGAGGACATGCAAGGACTCCTTACAGAGGACGCCAGGATGAACTCTGACGACCCAAGATGTAATAGCGTCATGCTAATCACCATGCTGCCATGGCGACTGTACTGTGGATGCCAATGTAGAACACCAACCCAACAGAAATCTTAGCACACTACAGATTCATCAATATCACAGCCTGAAAGCTTCTATAGTAGTATCTTCTATGTTATAGAGCTAATGGTTAGAAATGCTTCAACACAATTTCTTGTATTGAAGAAGTGCTGTGTGCTGGAGTCAAAGGGTTATTTTTTGGAGGGAGTCGAGGAAAGAGTAGGACCTACTGCAACACACAAACCGATGGAGGAACTCAGGAGGTTGAGCAGCATCAATGGAGGGAAGTGACAGTTGATTTTTTTAGCCGAAGACTGGACTGAAAGAAAGAGGAAAGACAGCCAGTACAGAATGCTGGAGGAAAGTGGTGGGGCCACACCGAGCAGGCATTAGGTGGATCCTGATGAGGGGGGCTGAAAAACAGATGGAGAAGGGAAACTGGAATTAGTGCCAGAAGCTGGGAGGTGATGGATGGAAGCAACGAAGAGCTGAAGAACAAAGGACCCATGCAAGCTCATTGAGGGGACTAAAATAATCAGCAGCTCAGGTCATCATGTGTGCAAAACCCAAACCACACAAAGTCCTCTCAGATCATCCATCATGGGTTGGGAGAAAGTGGGAAGGGCGGTTGGGAAAAGAATGTGAGGTGAGCTAATTGTTGTTCCATTTCATGCCTTGTCACGCACTGGGTACATTTTTTTGCCGTTTCCTTCCCATCTGTCTTGTTTTTTTTTAAACGCAGCTCAACGCTCAACCCAGCGTGAATGGAAATCGTGCAAGGAGCCAGACAGATTCAAACCCGGGATCATTCGCCTCGAAGTCTTGTGCTGATGCCACTACACCATCACCAGCTAGGTGAGCCAAGGAGGGGCACAAATTGATGGTCCTCTTTAGCAAAACAGGAGTCTGCTTCTTTGTTTAACGCCCTACATCTTTCATGACTCTCATGGCAGAAAGGACAGTGTCAATGTTCTAGAAGATACCCATGCATACAAAGAATGTAACTGGGTTCAGAATTTAATCAGTGCAAGAAAATCTCAAGCTATACAGTTAAACTTTCCAGCACATATACCAATACTTCCATTAAAACAATCTGTTCTTTTCCTGGAAAGATTTCCTTTGTATTCCAATTGCCTTTTGTTTGAATATCTCCTATTTTCTGTGTATCATCTTACCAATTTTTTTTTTACTTTTTTCAATTTAACGCAGATTGCCTTTCTCTCTCATTTTAACTTTATTGAACAGCTACCAGCTTTAGCTTTAGTGAATTAAGAATGGAAAGAAAGGAAGAACCAGATGTGAAAACATTGCAAAACAGTTGAATTAAAAATTGAATAAATGAATCTTTTAAAGCTATTTTGTTTAGATTTCCAGAAGCCTTTTGTTTTACCTTTAATGTATTTTGCCTGCTGCTTTACATCAGGGGAAACATTCCTCACAGCCCATATCCAAAAGAAATTTAGATTTCCCATTAATCCCAATGTTCTGCAGTTTCTTCTAAACCTCCCGTCAGATAAACATATGGAGCTCCAGGACATTAATTTAACATTTTATTCTACATTATTCAAACTCCATATGGCCCATTGCATAATCATTCCTCCATGATCCAAATGACAAAACAACCAAATATAAGCCCAGGGCATTGTGCACCACACTGAACAGGCTTTACATGTAGAAAAGCCTTTCCTTCAAATGCGCTTGGAGGTTGGCAGACTGGTAGTTGATGACAAAATGGAGACAGCAAAATTAGCAAAGTGGTAAGAAGGTGTGAGGTTTACTACTGAGGGCAAAGAGCAAATTGGGGTAATACTCCACGAATATATTACTGCCAAATTTCGATGGGCAGAGTGAATGCCCCTTTAGTCAGGCAGCCTCCTGTTCAGTGATGATGAACCCCAGTTCTTTAGGAGTCACTCATACTCCGCATCAGCCATTAACGAAACTTCCAGCAGAGTATCCAAGCACTTCCTGCATATTATCAGAAGCTACTACAGACCCAGGACCTTTCATATAATAATCCAGTAAACATAGAGGTGTAACAATCATAAACACAAGAAAGTTTGCAGATGCTGAAAATCCAAAGCAACACACACAAAATGCCGGAGGAGCTCAGCAGCGTCAGGCAGCACTTGAACAAGGGTCTCGGCCCAAAACATCGACTGTTTATCCATTTGAGCTCCTCCAGCATTTTGTGTGTGTTGCTTGACATACAGAGGGCTACAGAAGATAGTTAGGAGTGCATTGAGTGTCCAGTTTTCCACTGAAGTTAAAACATGCAATATAGAAAATGCAGTGATCTACCAGCCAATCTCCATGCACAAACTTTTGGGTTTTATGGTATGAAACACAAGACCTCCACTACCACAGACACAAGAACATTTTAGTAAACTGCTTTATCATTACTATATTTACCACAGTAAAGTAAAAAAACTTGTTTGCATGCTGTCCATACAGATCAATATATTACACGTGGGCATTGAGGTAGCACATGGTAAAACAATGCAGAATATAGAGTGTCACAGTACAGAGAAAGTGCAGTGCAGGTAAACAAAATGGAGCAAGATAATAATGATGTAGATTGTGAGGTCAAGAGACCATTTTACTGCATCCAATAGTCTGGAACAGTAGGACAGAAGACGTCCATGACCCTGGTGATATGTGCTTTTAGGCTTTGGTATCCTCTGCCCGATCTGCGAGGGAAAAGAGGGAATATTCAAGGTGGGGGGGATTTTTGATGACAGTCACTGTTCCAGACATCCCACCCTGCAAAAACTCATTTCAGGGAGGTAGCACCATCAATTTGCAGGAGACTTCCAGGAGAGGTGGGATGTCTGCAATAGAGTAGCTCCTTAGCAGCCGGCCAGCTAGTTTAAATAATGTTAGCTATGTTAATGAACGAATGACACCTGTTAAACTCACCTCAACACATCTTTTACAATCTTAACCCACCATGGGCAATAGAAAAGTCACTGTTGCAAACAGTGCAGCGAGCAACACTGTCACTATTTTGACCCCTATTAGGCAGGGGTACACTTTAGTGTAGTCTGGGGTGACGTACGTTTTATATTTTTTTTGGAGCACTCTGCCATGGCACGCTCTCGCTCGTGCTCTCTCTCTCTCTCGTGGTCGCTCGCGCGCTCTCAAGCTCTCTCGCTTGCTTTCTCTCTCGCTCCCTCACGTTCTTGCTTGCTCGCTCTCTCGTGGTCGCTCTCGCGCTCTCTCTTGCTCTTCTCTCGCTCTTCTCTCGCTCGCTCTCAAAAAAATTGATTTCCGTGATGTTGTATATAATTTGCGGGCATCAGGGAACCACTATTAATATGCGGGAGACTCCCGGAAGTTCTGGGAGAGGTGGGATGTCTGCTGTTCCAATGTAGAAACATGATGGTCAGTTTCAAAATGGCACACTCTCACAAACAACAATGTGTAAGTAATCAGTAATCTGCTTAGCAATGTTGTTTAAAGGATAAGCTCAGGCAGCAGCTCCCACTCTGCAGTAAGGCCTCTGTCAATCAGAGTCAACCATGGACATTGCATCTGAGCTGTTTAGATACGCAAGCCCGGGAATACAATATAGAGAGCAAGCTGTTGCCCATGTAGCAAGCTCCCCCACTCCAGACACCTGATGAACACATAGGAATAGCAGAGACTGAATGCCGTGCATTCAGGGATCATTAATGGATTTTCTGGAGGCAAATTATTTAAGGCCTTATTCAGAGTATCCCCTCTGATAACACAGCATTGCTTGGAAATGCAATTAAGCATCAACTTAGATTTCACCATCAAAGCACCAAGCTGGAATTTGACCTTATAGTTTTCTCACTCAGAATCAAACGTGACAACTAAAGCTGATCCTTCAAATGTAGGGACCAGTTGTTCATCTTAAACTCTATTCTTTTGCATCCCCTCTCAAATTGCTCATTCTAGGTAAATATATTAGAAGATTACCAAGGCTCAAACAGGCATCATTGAATGTCTAGCTAAGCATTTAATCAGCCCTCTCCACCCACTATGTGTGTGTGTGACCTCTCAAAGTTAGAACACCTGTCCCAAATTAAAAAGCTCCCAATAACTCAAAAAGGGAAACAATGAAGACCAAACCCACTTCACGCCCTGCAAAGAAAATGCCATTTCAGTTCTATTATAAACATATTCATAAATACGTTTGAAAACTTATGGGTCAAAATGCAGGTCAAATTCATTTAGAAAACTACACCTGTTATTCAGTCCAAAGCATAGAATTTCCATTTTCCACAGCAGGATGCCCTTTACAGGCACAAAGTCATCCAATTAGAGATAATTACTGTTGGATTAATATTTTCTATAGTGTTCATTGGGGAATGAATTGAAACTGCCTGAACTCATTTCATTTGTAATCTGTAAAGCTGCAGTTAGCAGCTGAGAAAAGAATTCAATCAATCTGAGTTCCACTCAAACTCAGTCAGTCCCAAGAAACGAAAAGATATTTCCTAACCTACTGTTGCATAGCTGCCAATATCTAATTAATAAAGTTCTGATGTTTATGTTCAATGTGAACAGAGGAACATAAATGAATTCTATTATGTACTGTATATGGATTGGACTGTTTTCTGCAGGCTCACCACTGTGGGTTTAAATCCCATTGCAATATTAAAAAACATCTAATCTGATGCTTGACTGTGTATGCAAGAAGTTTGTATGGTCAGAGATTCCAGATTGAATATTGCATTAAACCACTGAAGTGGACTTTAAAGCAAAATACAGAAAAGATTAGAAATCTGAAATAAGTAAAAAGATCCCTGATTGAATGATTATTAATCCAGCACATTTTCTTGTCTTCATTCTCTCTCTCTTCCCTGGTCACTGTTGTTCAACTGAAGCTATCTGATTAGTTGACAGGGGTTCTGTTGTTACAGATCTGACTCCTAACAACTGCCAGTGCCTTCGGGATAGGGAGAATGCTGACTCTTGCCTGAAATACCCTTTTAAAATCAACATCCTGCCTCCCGGTTGAGGTATTTCCTTGGGTGGCGGGGTGAAAAAAGAATAAATGCTCACTTCCAGCTAATCTGTTCCAGGAAGGAGACAAGAGACTGCAGATGCTCAGCACCAATGACAGGAAATGGACAATCGACATCTTGGCAAGACCTTTAGACTGATGAAGGGCCTCAACCCGAAATGTTGACTGTCCATTTTCCTTCACTGATGCTGCCTGATCTCACAGCTCCTCCAGCATCTTGCTTGTTGCTCGTTATGTTTTATCCTCAGGAATTTTCTGCAAGATCCGAAATTGAAATCTTCACTGACTTCATTTTCTACTCCTTATAAAACACCTCTACAATCACTCCAGATTTATTTATTGAGATACAGTGCAGAATAGGCCCTTCTGGCCCTTCGAGACATGCCGCCCAGCCACACCCGATTTAATCCCAGCCTAATCATAGGACTATTTACAATGACCAATTAACCTACCAACCAGTAGGTCTTTGGTCTGTGGGATGAAACTGGAACACCCAGAAGAAACCCATGCGGCCACGGGTTATAGGCAGCAATGGGAATTGAACCTGGGTCACTGGTACTGTAAAGTCTACTGTGCTGTGGATCATTGGTACTGTAATGCTACTGCGCTGTGGAACAGTCCAGAATGAATGCTTGGATCTTTCTGATCCACATCACTGAACAGACTCACCGATCTACCCCAGAATGCTTTCTCCATTTTTAGCTCAACAACACACTCTTAACGCAGCTGCTAAATGAAGCCTTATGCCCGTGTTTTTTTTGTATTAACCTTGGCATTCATTGTTCCTTTTTTTTTGTCTGTCACAGCCTCGGCGACCACTATTTTTTTTTCCAATTGCTTGTCTTGGAGGAAAGATTATGTGAGTGGTCCCCCACGTCCTTCTCATAGCGCAGTTATTTTTGTTTTTTTTTTTTTTACAAGGCCGAGTTACAAGCTCGACACTCAACCCGGCATGGATGGAAAGCATGCCTGGGAGTAGCCCGACTGGATTTGAACTTGGGAACCTTCGCCCTGGAGTCCGGCACTGATGTCACTGCGCCACCAGCTGGCCTAACTATTGTTCCCAACTATTCCAAAATTCCAGCTCTATCAAACTGCTGTGAGTGATCACTGAGCAAAGAAGAAAGTAACACCACTGAATGACACTGAAGTAATCTTCTGGGTGGCGTGAGGAAGTATGAATGTTTGATCCGTACCTGGCCAAGAAAACCTACACTGGCAGTACTGATGGTTCTAGTCCCACTCTGAACACATCCGTTGGCACTGGCCCAAGCAACTCAGTACTTCTTTCAATACTTTGATTCAATCCTTTATTCAGTCTTTAAAAGGTGAACAGAAAACACATTACAGCAAAAGTTGTGGTTTTTATCAAATACAGTATTTCTATTCATGAGGGAGCCACTTTAAAAAAATAGTATACATCAGAATTTAGAGCACTTCTAATATTGAGTGACAGACTGTTGGACATGGGCTGATTTCTACTACCTGGCACAATATATGTCAACCACAGCCTGATTTTTTTTTAAAAATGCATTTGATATGACCATTATATTTTCTCTGTCTGACAGAGCAAAGTGTGTTTCTGGACCATTCCAGATAATGAATGCGTTTCAGTTTTACAGACATCCATAATTCATTTTTGTGTGCAAGTCAGAAAGTACACAAAAATCATTCAATATGATGACCACACCTCCACAGCTTTGTAATGAATAGCAACAGAATCACACAAGAGGGATAAGAAAGATCATGATTGAAAAAAGAGAGATAGAGATAGAGATAGAGATAGAGATAGAGATAGAGATAGAGATAGAGATAGAGATAGAGATAGAGATAGAGATAGAGATAGAGATAGAGATAGAGATAGAGATAGAGATAGAGATAGAGATAGAGATAGAGATAGAGATAGAGATAGAGATAGAGATAGAGATAGAGATAGAGATAGAGATAGAGATAGTTCTACATACATAGGCATGAACTATGTAAAGACATCAGACTTTTGAATTTTAATAATGCTATCAGATCTCGTTCTTATGTGGTGGCTTCCTAAGTTGAGTATTTTAAAATAGGAATTGTGTGCAACTGAAAGAACCTGATCTGCATTTTATACTGAAGACCAATAATTAATCACAAACCTCACCCCATTAGATGCTGGATAACAATTTTCCTACTTGTTCATTGGGGAATTGTCCCATGTTATGTAAGCCATGTGAGCCACTCTGACCTCTCTCATCACCCAGGCATTTTCGCCAACAGAACTGCCGCTCACCGAATAGTTTTTTAATTTTGTTTTTCGCACCTTTTCTGTAAACATTAGAGACTTTTGCATGAAAATCCCAGGAGAACAGCAGTTTAAGAGATACCCAAACCATACCATCTGGCCCCAGAATCATTCTAAAGTCAAAGACACTTAGATGACATTTCTTCCCTATTCTGATGCTTAGTCTGAGCAACAAGTGAGTCTCTTGACCATGTCTGTGTCAGATGATTCGCTGATCAGATATTTGCATTAAGATATATAGGTCTACCTAATCAAGTGGCCACTAAGTGTCCATCAGGAAAGGCATAAAATTCCTGAAACATAGGTCATTTTGTGAAGTAAGGAGCAAAATAGAGAAAAATAAAAGCCTCCCAATATCCTTCTGAGCAGAGGCTTTACCCGAGCGTCGAACTGGGACATACAGTCCTCATCTCCCAAATGCAGTTTGCCAAAAAGAATCATCATACAAGCAGGCTAGTTACAAGCAGTTGGTGCTAAAGTGGAGGAATAAAGCTGATGCAGAATATTTTGTTTCTCATCAGTACTGAACATGGCAGGACAATCGTCCAGCCCTTAGAGCCGCTGCCCCACGGCACCAAAGACTCAGGTTCAACCTTGACCTTTGTCTGTGTGGAGTTTGCACATTCTCAGAGACTGTGTGGGTTTCCTCCAGGTGCTCCAGTTTCATTCTACATCCCAAAGAAGTGGGCTGGTACGTTAATTAGCTGCTGTAAATTACCCTTAGTGTGAAGGTGAGTAGAAGGATCTGGAGGAAATTGATGAGCAAGTGGGAAGAATAAAATAGGGGTTGATTTAGAATGAGTGTAAGTGGAATCTAAGTGGATCGAAGGAACGTTTCCATGTGACTGCTCAGACTCCACAGCTGGCATTAATGTATAATATGATAATGTTCACAGGGCCTGGAACATGAATGCATCGTGAAGCACCTTCAATAACTCCAAAAGACTGAAGTAGGGTAAATACTGAAAGGCTTTTATTCGCAGTACAATACGACCTCCATGCTGAGTGTCTGTCCCTGGACTGAGGGGGAGGGGCAAGGCGAAATCACCTTTATTCAGGAATCTGTGGGGGGAGCCACAGGGGCAGTCAGCAGAGGGGCGTGTCCAGACAGGTAACCCAGTTACAACATATATATGGTTTACCACACATCGCAAATCCAGGACTATGGTCATCCCCTGGAGAATGTAACACTGAGTCGACAGCGCAACAAGTAAGGCAGAGTACAGCAAGACTCACTGTGAATGTACAGTCTATTGACAACCAGTAATAATATCTGAGGTGTGAGAGGGGGTGATAAAGTTGCTGAATTACTGGTGGTCAATGTAAGCTTCACCTGTGAAGTTATAGATTCAAAGAATTACACAGCATGAAAACAGGTCCTTCAGCCCAACTCCTCCATGCTGACGAAATACATTCCTGAGCTAGTCCCATGGGCCTTTATTTGGCCCATATCTCTCTAAACATTGCTTATGCACGAACATATCTAAGCATCTTTTAAATATTGTCTAATCCCTTTGGTCCCCATTAAATCTTTCCCCTATCATTTTTAAACCCATATCCTCCAGCTTTAGATTCCCAAGCCATGGGAAAAAAACTATTACCATCCACCTTATCTGTGTCACTTATGCTTTCATAAGCCACTGGAAGGTCACCCTTCAGCTTGCTTCACTCCAGGGAAAACCGTAATACTTCGAAGGAATCAATGTACTTGTGTAACAGGGCAGCGAATGTAACCACATAAATGTTGTCCTTAGCAGCAGCTGCCCTTCCTCATCTTTTAATGCAGTCATGACTAAGTTCGAGATGTACAAAGAGCTGCTGATCACTGAACAGTGAAGTGTGCAATAGTCGTTATGTATCCAATGACTGGACTTCACGAACAGCAGTATTTCTCTTCAGCTCTTTGCTGAACAAGAGTCCATCACTTCCACCTGTGCTGAGCTGAATAGAAATAATAGTTACCAGCCCCAAGAAAAAAGGCAATGTATTTTTCCAATGAACATGACAAAGGGCTGCAGTACCTGTGCCTCCATTGTGTGGAATCACAGCACAAAGTCATTCCTCAACACCTGGTGACCATTATTATATGTTTATTTTATTTCCATTCCTCTTCCTTCTTCTTTCCAATTTCCCCCACCCAATCAAACTTTTTTCAGGTTTTATGCAAGCAAAGATCTACAGCATAGCAACAACTTGGAAGGCTCATGGGCCAACTGAATTCCCATGGAATCTGGAGCAAACTGTGCAGGCAGGACAAAGCTAACAACTTTACATTTACTCACTGCTCTTTCTCCACCTTCAGTCATTTCTCACACTCTCCTTCCAACCTTGTACGAACATGCAAAATTCAGTGTTTTCTCTTGTTTGAATTCAAACTTCTATCAATGATGATCTGCAGGGAACAACGGTCCTTTACTTGAGGATATTTCCCACCCCCCACCCCCCCAACACAGTTTCAGCTGAGAGGTTGTACCACTGACAAATCATGCTGTGTGCTCCAGAAACATCTACCTCCCTGCCCCTTCGATTAAAGTCTACAGATAACGGCAAGTGGGAACACTGAGGCCAGGCAGAGCAGTAGCTTACATTCAGCTAAATTAAAGGCAACTGCAGGAAGATAAACTCAGATGGCACAAAAATGCAGAAGGGAGTGTTGTTGTTCCAGACACCCAGGTTCAATCCTGGGTAGTCTGTGTGGTCACACGTATTTCCCCAGTTGCCTCCCATATGGTGATAAGTTAGCAAATTACCCCTCAGTGGAGGCAAGTGATAAATGAGTCACAGGGGAGTTGATGGCCATAAGTGCGAGAATAGATTGTGGGAGGAAAGGTAAGTAAAGAGTGAAAATTGGATAGCTATGCAAGGAAAATAATCGTGTTTGAATGGCTTCCTGTGTCATAATGTGCAAGGTTTTTCTTTAGCCATGGGACCCAATAACAAAACATGGAAAGAATATCATTAGTAAAGACCAGCCATCAGCACACAAGGCCAGTTCTTTAATTCATTAGTGTAACAGAACCATTAAGAAATGTTCATAGTTATCCATTTGAACAATAGATGCTGATACTGCACTTGAAGTCTATGAACCAGTTCTCATTGGAGGATCAGAGGTGGAGAAGGTTAGCAACATTTAAATTCCTGGGCGTTACTACTTCAGAAGAACTGTTCTAGACCCACTGTGCAAGTGCAATTGCAAAGCAAGCACGGCAGCATCTCTACTTCCTTGTGCTTGCAGAGATTGGGCGTGATGTCTAAAACTCAGACGAGCTTCATTAGATGTTTACTGGAGAGTGTATTGACTGGCTGCATCACTGACTGGTATGGGAACACCAATACCTTTGAGTGGAAAATCCTACAAAAGGTAGTGGATTCAGCCCAGTATATCACAGGTAAAGCCCTCCCAACTGTTGAGTATATCTACGAGAAACGCTGTCATAGGAAAACAGTATCCATCATCAGAGATCCCTACCACCCAGGTCATGTTCTCTTCTCACTGCTGCCATCAGGTAGCTGGTACGAAAGTTTCAAGACTCGCACCACCAGGTTCAAAGACAGTTACTACTCTACCATCAGGCTCTTGAACAAAAGGGGATAACCACATTCACTTGCCCACCCATTGAGATGTTCCAACAACCTATGACCTCACCTTCAAGCACTCTTTATCTCATGTTTTCATTATTTGTTGCTATTTATTTATATTTGCATAGTTTTCATCATCTTTTGCATTCTGCTTGATCTTTCATTGATCCTGTTATAATTACTATTCTATAGATTTGCTGAGTATGCCCACACAAAAATGAATCTCAGCGTTGTATATGGGTCACATATGTACTTTGATAATAAAATTTACTCTGAACTTTGAAGTCCAAGCTGACATTCCAGCTCAATAGGATACAAGTGTTATTTCTTGGCTGAAATATTTATCAGCCAATTTTAAACATCAATCTCTCACGTGGACAATTTTGGAAAACAAGGAGTCTTTTCTGATGACCCAACCAATATTTATCCTAACAACATTACTAAAGCAAACCACCTGCTGGAGGAACTCCATGGATCAACAGAGCCTGTGGATGGGAAGGGGGAGTGGGCAGGGACTGTCGATGTTTTGGGTCAAACCCTGCACAGCCCCTGATGAAGTCAACATTGACAATCCCTTTCCTCCGTCACACAGATGCTGCTCAACCGAGTGAGTTTCTCCAGCTAGTCATTTGTTCTTTCAGATCCCAGCACTGGCAATCTCTTGTGTCTTCGCTAAAACAATCCGCTCCCCATCATATTGCCATTCATGGAACCTTGCTGCATGAACACAGTGACAGGTGTGCAACCAGAATTGCACTTCAGTGGGCAGTGAACGATACTACACTAAATTATTTTTTGTAACATTGCTTTAGTTTTCCTACAAATGTTGTAGTCTCTTCATTCCAAATGGCTGAGTACTGAATGTGATAATGAACTGGATGCACAAAGGTACTAGCAACATCCACAAAATGCTGGAGGAACTCAACAGGCCAGGCAGCAGCTATGGAAAAACTTACAGTCGACGTATTTTTTTTCCATAGCAACCCAAAACGTCAACTGTACTTAAGTGTACTGATATGGTAAGCAGCACAGACTGTTTCAGTTTACTGATCCCTGCTGACCTCTTCTCAGCTGTGAAGCTCCAAAGTAACATCAATCCTGCAGAAATCAGGAGGGGAAAAAAAGACCCACAATTTCCATTTGGGAACACCATGGATTCACCCCATACACAAGACAAACAAAAGCACAAAGTGGTACTGTGATCCTCCCACTTTCACTGTCTGTTGCTGTTTGCTAAACTCTCAAAAGGGCAGGGCATTCGGAAGTGATGCTGGGATATCATTTGTGAATCTAAGGGCCAACGAATGTCTGTGTCCCAATATAGAAATGAGTCAAAACCTGCTGAAATCAACCATAACCTGGTTCTCATTCTTTGGATTAACTGACCCAAAATGAAGTTTTGTCCTTAAAATATTCGATAATAAATGAGACAGTGTGAATTCAGAGTGTGCCTGACTGAGCTGGAAGTGACCTCCTCCTCAATCACATCTTTCACGGAGTGCACAACCCAGGCATTGGACCCTTCACAAGCTCTGTCCTTTCTTCAAGTGGCTGAAGCTGTAGAGTAGTACTAGTCTCGTAAAATGATGCATCCCCAATACGTCAGCCGACACAGAAAAAGTTGATTTGCTGGAAACTAACAGTTCCCAAGTATCATTCACTGTGAACGATAACAGTTCACAGTGAATAATGAACATTCACTGTTCATCATAACATTCCAGCAAGAATGTACAGAGAACTTTCTCACATCACTGTCCTTTTCTTATCACCCTAAAATTCAGAGCAGAGCAGCAACTGGTATTATTCAAGAACCAAGTACAATCAGCAAATTATGAGGAAGAAACCTCTGGCTAGATATCTTATTACATTCACCATATAATGAGATTATGGATACTATAATTGACTTTAGCATCAGTAGTTGGAGCTTGTTAATTGGAGCAGCAAGGAGAGAAGAATTAGTTAGGCTTCAAACTTACAAGTGCTCTCTGGTGACCCCTGTTGGAATGTAGGTGCAAGATAGGATTGCATTTCACTTGACCTACCAGCCAGGAAGCTGAACAATAGCCGAGTGATAGGGCAGACAGCTATTCTCTGGAGCATAATCTCCACAAGTGTTATCATCTTTAGATGGAAATGGAAAAAGCAAAAGTGAGTAAAGGAGAAAGGTGACTCTTTTCAAAAGTGGCATCAGAGATATATCTGTTCTCTTTTTCTCAGTAAAATTAATGGGGGCCGTAGTCTTATAGACACTACCTAACTGATAGAACTGGCCTTTATCAGTCCTCAGACTGCACCATCAATAAACCAGCTTTCTCAAAAATACTTGGTATTAAAAAAGTTTGCAGCCAGAGAAAACATTAAAATATGTTATATAAATTAAAAGTACTATTGCTTTTAAATGGAGAAAAATAATCAAAAACCTTAACAACTTGCTAATTAAGGCTGCAAAATTAATTCCCAGCCAGCTGCGGGAAAGGGCGAGGGAGAAAGACCGCCACCTTGTGTCTGCCCATCATTTGTGCGGCCTCGCCGGCCGAGAAGAGAGACAAGAACACACAGACGGGATGGTTGCCCCGCCAGCCAAGTGAGTGCAGCCTGCCAGGTACAAATTGTCTAACATCCATCCCTCTAATCTTATGAAACACTTCTAATCTTACAAACAACTGTCACCGAACAAATCACAAATAACGTAGCAAGAAAAAGCAAACTGACCTAAATCTCCCAGTGATGTAAATTTAAATGCATTGTCGCCGCAAACACAATGCTAATCGTTAACAAGATCCCCAGTGATGCTATTAAGTGGTATCCATGGCCAGGGAACTGTGTAGGTAAATATTATTTAATTATGTCTCCGCTCGAGCGAAATGACCCAAAGGCATCGCTCGCTGCCTTCTTACCCCATCTCCATAGTTATTTCTACCAGTTTCTCCCAAACTTTCAGTTCTACCAACCAATTACTAGGACTGCAGGTTCGCCTATTGCTTTTCAAAGAAACGAGAATAAAAACTGCTTAAAGCAACATGAGGACACTGACGTTTCACAGTCCAGTTTTCAACCCGCTAATTCCTCGCGAAATATTTAACGTGTAAAATTTCCTCGAATAATTATGGGTTAGGTTTATGTTGCAACTTATTATAAAGAACAGCAAATCCCATGCCATTAACTTTTCCTCTCCCCTCAAAGGTCACCTGAAGTACAACTTACCTTCGTTAGCTGGGTAATTCCGGGCGGCATTGCTGGTGAGAATGAAGTGGAGTAAAGGGTAAATCCATCGGTGGAGAGCCATCTTAGACCGCCAGAGCCTGCATCCCTTCTTTAAAGTTATTGAACGCTTAATAGAAAGAGAGAGAGAGAGAGATGGAAGCCGAGGAACTGCGGAAGGAGGCACCAGCGACGTCTCGGCTGTCAATCACACGCCAACAAACAGAGCTGCCTCTCGACAACCACCTTAAAGGGACAACACCCCCTTGCCCCCAGCAGTGGTACAAGACTTATGGCAACGTTACATGATGTCTAGATATCAGAACCGCAGTATACATATAAGGGGAAGCTAGATAGGTATACGGGTGTCGTGAAACTGAGTTGAAATGTAAGGATTACATGGGGCATAACGCGTAGTCAGAGTGCATGGTTTAGTACTGTGATGAACATTTGATGCAATCATTGTTTTCGGGTTGGTAATCTTGTAAATTATTTAATAAATAGCTCTGCATACCTAACCTTCATGTGCATTCCTTATCGGTCCCTGAATTCTGTGCGGGTGACAATCAAACATGCGTCGTTCACTATTCCCCCCATCCTAATGACTAATGCAAGATAACATCTTAGCATTTTAAATCATTTTACAAATTGATAGGCTGTGCTGTGAGATTATTTTTGAACACTGGAAAATACCAAATACCCTGCATTATACTTAGTGCCTTTCCTAGAGTATCAGAAAATAGTTAAAGAGAAAGAGCATGCGAACTGAATCTCAGCATCTGATTTTGTTTTGAAATGAACAGTGTTCCTTTAAGGAAATTCTCGCAGTGCGTGTGTGAGCATCTCCATCTGAACTGATCTGCGACTATGCTTGTAGCTTTCCCGTGAGTTAGTCTAATAACAACAGTACTGTACTCGACACTTAAAGACACATCCACTCTTCGTACTGTGTCTGTCTAGAAAATCAATCAACATCACAATTTACAGCAAAACACGTAAAAGAGCTGTTGTCGTGTACTTCTGTAACGTCCATTTTATAGTACCCTTTCATGAAACGTATTAGGGATAAATACTGGACGAGGGATTGATAGCAACCCGCAACTCTTCTTCGGTACTAACATCTCTTGTATTTTTTAAGGCACTTTGCACAATATGAAACCCCAAAGACAGTTATAAGGACAGTTAATCCTACAATGGAGATTTGGGGAAAAATCGGTGCTCCCGTAACACTGCAATACAATACACTTGCGTCTCCGAGTGCGACTTGGATTCACAATCTACACGCCTCCGGAGGCGAGAGCCACAGCTGACGAAAAGTATCGGTAAAATAAACTGACATTCTTAATCCTATCAAAATCGGGTTTGTAATGACTTGCTGTCAAGTTGAAGAAAGGTAGATGACTTCAGTTTTAGTTTTAAATGCACACTGGATTTGGGAATTGCCATGTGTTTGCTTGCAACTACAAAAAGCGCTAAATTAAAGATCCCTGAAGCAAGTTCCCTGGGGATGCAGTATTTTCTCGGAGATATGTGTGATGTGTATACCTGGCAAGTCGCCAGTTATCTGGGCTAGATTTGGGGAGACGGCGGGGGCGATAATCTGACACATTGTACTTTGTCTTGATCCAAAACTACAACCTCCGTTGCATTTGAAGGGACTTCTTTTTATTCCAGGAATAGAACACCCCTAATTCCAAAACTTAAGTTTTTTTATTCACAGAACCGCTGCAAACCCGATTGTGTCCAACGCCATCTTCTCTATTAAGGAATGCGTTGAGCGATATCTGAGTCTCGACCGACAAGAAAATAAACAGAATATAGTCTTCACCAATAAATGTGTCGCGATAAAGGGGGATGGATTTGGAGCATCGGGGATTTACGGTGTGTTTTGTAATTGGTGCAGATTGATACTTGTCACTGCAACACGTGCTCCAGGCTTTGCCAGTTGAGTGAAGGGAGAGTACAGACGCAAGTGAGCGGAGGGAAGGGTTGGAGGGATGGGGGAGGTGTGGAACTGTGCGGCGGGGGGGATAGTGCACTGGCTCAGTGCATTGCCAAGTTATATAGGGCAGATCCTACGCGGAGGGAGGTTGGTGGGTGGATAAGCGGGAGGATGAGAGTGAAGTAACACAATTATGACTCGACAAAGCTTGACACATTGCAGTAATTTTAGAACTGAGTCTCAGCGAAGTAATTTCTGTGACAATGCATTGCAGTAACATCCCTGTTGCTCCTTTTTTTACGATGTGTTGCGTCAGTTGTATTGTTTACTTTTCACAGTGGTTAGTGTGATCGAGGCACCCGTGGATTTAAAAGTAAGGCTTGTTGAAAGATCCAAGTAAATACAGTATATTTAATCCGCATCAATAAGTAAAGCAGCACCTAATTTACAGGTGTTAGCAGCTTCTGAAAATCTGGAGGCTCTTTGCACGAAGCGGTATGATTTTAATGATTAACGCTCCGCATTATTTGAGAAAATCGCTTGTAATGATTTCAGACTGCCTGTAGATTGGTTGTGTGTGAGCCTGGAGCGCTCTACAACGCGCCCCTATTAAAACGGTTCTAGTGAAAGGGTGTGCTTGGGGGATTTGTCGATTCAAACATTGTTATTAAATACGCAAGTAGTACATGTGTTTGAACCGGTTATTTCTGTTTCTTAAAAAGTAAATTGGAAATCATAAGACATGGGTCACGAGAGACAGCTGTTAAAAGCTGAACTCTGTGTCACACTGTTTATATAACAGCTTCGGTGTATAAACATCAAATGGAGATAAAATAATGGCATTTCTTAGTACTTGAGGAAAAACGAATAACCTTGAATTTATGTTCCAAGAATCTTTAAGAAAAGGGAAAGTGTGTGATGCCAATGATGGATAGCAGAGCATTTTCTTCTTTCGACATTGCTGTCATAGAACATCACAGCAGAGAAAGTGCTGGTAACGAGGAGTTTCCTATTTTATTCCCCAACTCTGCCTCCCGCAGCCTTGCAGAGCTTTTCCTTTTCAAGTCTTCACTCTCCCTACACCATCATAAATCACAATGCATGTCCTATCAAACACTGGTACTTTCCTGCTATTTTACTACCTTCCCATTATTCTTCCTTTTTGTCTCCATCCTGCCAAATCTTGATGGAGCACGTGGTGATTTGTTCTTTTCCTGGCCAACACTGGCAACCTCAGCATGTATTGCTTATTTCTAATGGCCTTGATCCCAATTCCTCCCCCCACCCCACCACCACCTTTTACTGCTGCAATAGTGCTGCTGACATTAGAGAGGGTTCAAAGGAGGTTCACAAAAATGAATCCAGGATTGAAAGGCTTATCATATGAGAAACATTTGATGACTCTGGACCTCTACTCACTGGAATTCTTTTTTTTGTTATTAATTATTTATTGCAACACCAACAAATTACATTCAATACAACCAGTTGCCAATTACATTTGACTGTTTAACCCAGTGAACCCCCAACCTTCATCGCCATCCCCTCCACCCCTCTCTCCCCCATCCTGTCCCCTCCAACAATCAACTGAATAGTAGTACATACACAGACAAAGCATTCCTATTTTAACAAAAGATCTTTTAAGCTAGATATCAAATTTGTCCACATTAAGATTGTGTTTGGTCGTGCATCATTTACTCTTGCTGATGAAAGTTCCAGGTAAGAAATGTCCAAAAAGCTCCGAAGCCAGTGAGTATTTGAAATATCATGAGGTGGTTTCCAACGCTGGACTACAATCTTCTTAGCTGCAGTCAGGCCTGACAGCCAGATTTTGCGTGTTTTTTTTTTAATTCTGAAGAATGAAGGGTGACTTAATTGAAACCTATTGAATGTTCAAAGGCCTCGAAGAATGGATGTGGAGAGGACGTTACTATGCTGGGGGAATCTAAGACCAGAGGACACGGCATCAGAATAGAGGTATGTCCATTTACAACTGAGATGAGGAGGAATTTCTTTTGCCAGAGAGTGGTGAATCTGTGAATTTGTTGCCAGAGGCAGTTGTGAAGGCCAAGTCATAGGGCATATTTAAGGTAGAGGTTAATAGATTCTTGATTAGAAAGGACCTGAAGGGATACGGGGAGAAAGCAGGAGATCGGGGCTGAGAGGGAAAATGGATCAGCTGTGTGGAATGGCAGAGCAGACTCAATGGGCCAAATGGCCTAATACTGCTCTTATAGCTTATGGTCTTATGGTCTAGGACCCAATGGCACTGAAACTCTACAACGTACTTCCAAGTCAGGATGGTGTACAACTTGGTGGTGAATCTGCAGCTGGTGATGTTCTCTGGTGCATGTTGTCCTCATCCTTCATGCTGTTGGAGATCATGGCTTTGGGAGGTGCCACTGTAATAACCCAGCCAAGTAATTGAAGTACATACTGTAGACAGTGGGTATTGCTGCCATCTGGTTGTACAAGAAATATCTCCGTAAGATTTCAGTGCTTCTGGAGTAGCAACTTTGTTCTTGATGGTTTTCAAGCTTCATATTTGTTTTTGAAGTTGCATTCCTCCAGGAATGTGGAAAGTCTAAAGTCTTTGGACTGTCGTGGAAAGGCTTTGGGTTGTCAGGAGATGAGTCCCATTCCACGAATGTCCAGTATCAGACCTGCCCTTGTAGCCACTGTACTATGTGGCTAGGTCCTGTTCAATCTCCAGTTATGATGACCCCCCCCCCCACCCAAGGATATTGATGATGATGGACTCAGCAGTGGTAAAGGAATGAAATATCAAGGGTATGTGATCAAATGTTCCCATTTAGAGGTTGTCATTGTCTGCACATTCAAGGCATAATTGCTAAAAACATAGTGCATGTTCCAAATATTTTCAAATCTCACTGTATGTAGGCATAGGCTTCATTTTGAAGGAACTGTGAATGGAAATAAATATCATATTCCCAAGTGAATATCTGTATATCCAACCTTTATAATCATTGATTAAAATGAAGAAAATTAATGAGCCCAAGGTGAGGGCAGAGGATCAGCTGTACTGATATCCTGGATTGGTATGATTGACTTCTAAAAACCATAATCATCTTCATTTGTGCAAGATATGACTCCATCCCCAGAAGAGTTGTCCTCTTGATACCCATTGTCCTGGGTTTTACCAGAACACATTCAGTCAGAAGTTGCAGTAATATCAAGAATATTTACGGTCATCTTGCCACTAGAATCCAGTCAAAGATTAGCTTAGTGTATCCCCTGATGCTATAAGACTTCATGGAGACTTATGAATGTGGAGGACCTCAACTGGGATTTAATGGGTGAGCAACATGCTTGGCAGGCCAGAGGGATAGGACAAACCTAGGGATTGTGGTGGCACATTATCCATACTTATGATTCTATGAGGTTGAGTTTGTCAGCGCGTTGCTTGATTGCTCAATGGGACAACTTCCCAGTATGGCCAATGACCCTGCTGACATTTGTGAGGAGGAATTTGCAAGATTGTCCAGGTTGCGAGTGACTTTGCTGTGCCTGAATTTGATGCCTAAGTGGCAATGGTTGCTCCAGTTTTATCCTCTTAATGATTTAATATAATGGTGTGTTACAGCTGAAAAGGTTGCTAGGTTATGTAGGAGAGTATCTAAGGAACAAGGGTCTGACATCACATACAGACCTCAACCAACCGTTGCTAAGTTGAATACTATTTATTCTTAATTGAACAGAAGATCATGTAAATAGATTACCATGTGGGATAGAGGAGTGACACACGTGTCGCTTGATCCTTTCCTACTAATACCCTCAAATAATATGTTGGAAGGAGAGACACTACAGAGAGCAACATATCCAGCCGAATGGCCTAACCCTGCACCTATTTTCTATGTTTCTATATGGAACTGCAATTGCAGAGAATTGTGGACATAGCTCAGTGTGTCACAGAAACGACAGAAATCCATGGACTCTGTCTACATTTCTCACTACCTCAGTAAAGCAACCAGCATAGTTCAAATAATCTATCAACCCCAGACATTCTCTTTCCTCCCTCTTCCATCAGGCAGAATTTACATAAACCTGAAAGCATGTATCACTATACTCAAGGACTGCTTCCATCCCACTGTTCAATACTATTGAACAATCCTCTAGTATGATAAGCTGGGCCCTTGACTTCAAAATCTACCTTGTTATGGCCTGGTGCCCTTTTGTCTTCCTGTGCTGTGCTTTATTCTACATTGTTAGTGTTTTCTCTTACGCTAGGTCAATGCACTGATGTGACAAAACGACCTGTACGGATGACAATCAAAATAAAAGTGTTTCAGTGTACTTTGGTGCCCATGACAACAATAAACCAATTTGCCTTATCTTCTTTCCTCCCTCCCAGATCTAAGCCAAGGATGTTGAGCCAATTATACAGTGCTTATGTGAACTTTGGCCTTGGCCAGTGCTACAAAGGGGACAGCAGTGAATCGCAATTGTTTTTGTTCTGCTGTGCATGTAAGGGGATTGAAATCCATTAGCTTTTACATTCCAGCGCAAAGCTAGTGTCAAATCTCATTGTACATTTCTCTGGGCAACTCATCATCTGGGCTGGAAAATAGATCTGGTACACCAAATTTTCCATTGATATTATCTTCAGCCAGGCCAACTTTCACGCAAGATACAAGAGGTATAGATATAATCTCTGGAAATCCAGCTGGTGCAAAGTGGCAATTCTGGACCAAACTTGAATCATTGAAGGATGCTTGACAGCCATGGCAGAACTTGAATGCTATTAACTCTTAAAAGGTGAAACCAAGCAACATAGTTGACACTGCCAGATGAGCTCAAAGCCTTCTATGCTTGCTTTCCCCATCAAAACATAAAGGAGCTTTTACGGACTCCCACAGCCCCCCGATAACCCTGTGATTTCAGTCTCTGAGGCCAATATAAGAGCATCCTTCAGGAAGGTGAACCTGTGTTATTATGTGTGCATGATAAAGAGCTTAAGTTCCCAGTGGACAATGTGGACATTACACCTGGAAGCAGAAGCTTTGATGGTGAGCTAGTCGTACGCAGTCAGTATTGGAACAGAGTTAAGTAATGATATAAACAACAGGAATTCTGCAGATGCTGGAAATTCAAGCAACATACATCAAAGTTGCTGGTGAACGCAGCAGGCCAAGCAGCATCTATAGGAAGAGGTGCAGTCGACTTTTCAGGCCGAGACCCTTCGTCAGTAATGATATGTTCTATCGTTTACCCCTGCCAAGCTTGTCTTTATTAAGAATAAACAACAAAACCCATGGAAAGCATCTGGCTCAGAGAGGGTAGCTGGCCAAGCACTAAAGATCTCTGCTGATCAACTGGCTGGATCATTCACCGATATGTTTGACCTCTTGCTTCGGTAGTCTGAAGTACCCATCTGCTTCAAGCAGGTTTCAATCATACCAGTGCCTAAGAAGAACATAGTAAACTGCCTCAATGAATGTCATCCAGTAGCACTTACATGCAAATGATGAAGTGCTTTGAGAGATTGATGGTGAAACACATCAATTCCTGCCTGTAAAGTGACTTGGATCCGCTCCAATTTGCCTACTGGCATAACAGGTCCATAGCAGAAGCCATTTCATTAGCTCTTCATTCAATGCTCAAACATCTAGACAGCAAAGGTGTATATATTAGGATGCTCTTTATTGACCACAGTTCGGCTTTCAATACTATCATCCCCTCAAAACTAATCAATAAGCTTCAAGATCTTGACTGTCTTCTTGCTGCTGCCATCAGGAAGAAATTACAGGAGCCTTAGGACCCACACCACCAGGTTCAGTAACAGTTATTACCCCTCAACCTCCAGGCTCATGTAACAGAGGGATAACTTCACTCAACTTCACTTACCCCATGACTGAACTGTTCCCACAACCTATGGACCCATTTTCAAGGACTCTTTATCTCATGTCTTCATATTTATTGTTTATTTGTTTGTTGTTATTTTTTTTTTCTTTTGTATTTGCAGTTTGTTGTCTTTTGGACATTGGTTGGTTGTCCATTCTGTTGGGTCCAGTTGTTCACTTTATTGTGGTTCTTGGGTTTACTGTGAATGCAGGCAAGAAAATGAATCACAGGGTTATTTATGGTAACGTATACTGCATGTAAATTTGCTTTGAATTTTGAACACGATTGTCTCTCTTCACAATGAGGTGCACAGTACTCTCCCACAGGGATGCTTTTGAGATTGTAAACTCAGCAGTGGGTGAGACTGATTTATGTTCACTTTTCCTATTTTTTTCATTGTCATAGTACATAGAATAGTACAGCACAGTAAGGCCCTTCGGCCCACAATGTTGTGCCTACCCTCAAACCCTGCCTCCCATATAAGCCCCCACCTTGAATTCCTCCATATACCTGTCTAGTAGTCTCTTAAATTTCACTAGTGTATCTGCCTCCACCACTGACTCAGGCAGTGCATTCCACGCACCAACTACTCTGAGTAAAAATCCTTCCTCTAATATCCCCCTTGAACTTCTCACCTCTTACCTTAAAGCCATGTCCTCTTGTATTGAGCAGTGGTGCCCTGTGGAAGAGGCACTGGCTATCCACTCTATCTATTCCTCTTATTATCTTGTACACCTCTATCATGTCTCCTCCCATCCTCCTTCTCTCCAAAGAGTAAAGCCCTAGCTCCCTTAATCTCTGATCATAATGCATACTCTCTAAACCAGGCAGCATCCTGGTAAACACGAGGAATTCTGCAGATGCTGGAAATTCAACCCACACACAACAAAGTTGCTGGTGAACGCAGCAGGCTAGGCAGCATCTCTAGGAGAAGGTACAGTCGACGTTTTGGGCCGACACCCTTCATCAGGACTAACTGAAGGAAGAACTAGTAAGAGAATTGAGAGGGGGAGGGGGAGATCCAAAATGATAGGAGAAGGCAGGAGGGGGAGGGATGGAGCCAAGAGCTGGACAGATGACTGGCAAAAGGGATAAGAGAGGATCATGGGACAGGAGGCCTAGGGAGAAGGAAAAGGGGGAGGGGAAAAAAAAACAAACCCAGAGGATGGGCAACGGGTATAGTCAGAGGGACAGAGGGAGGAAAAAAAGAGAGAGAGAGAAAGAATGTGTATATATAAATAAATAACGGATGGGGTACGAGGGGGAGGTGGGGCATTAGCGGAAGTTAGAGAAGTCAATGTTCATGCCATCAGGTTGGAGGCTACCCAGACAGAATATAAGGTGTTGTTCCTCCAACCTGTGGCTTCATCTTTACAGTAGAGGAGGCCTTGGACAGACATATCAGAAGGGGAATGGGATGTGGAATTAAAATATGCGGCCACTGGGAGATCCTGCTTTCTCTAGTGGACAGAGCGTAGGTGTTCAGTGAAACGATCTCCCAGTCTGCGTTGGGTCTCGCCAATATATAAAAGGCCGACGCAGACTGGGAGATCGTTTCGCTGAACACCTATGCTCTGTCCACCAGAGAAAGCAGGATCTCCCAGTGGCCGCACATTTTAACTCCACATCCCATTCCCATTCTGATATGTCTATCCACGGCCTCCTCTACTGTAAAGATGAAGCTACACTCAGGTTGGAGGAACAACATCTTATATTCCATCTGCGTAGCCTCCAACCTGATGGCATGAACATTGACTTCTCTAAGTTCCACTAATGCCCCACCTCCCCCTCGTATCCCATCCGTTATTTATTTATATACACACATTCTTTCTCTCTCTCTCCTTTTTCTCCCTCTGTCCCTCTCACTATACCCATTGCCCATCCTCTGGGTTTGTTTTTTTTCCCCCTCCCCCTTTTCCTTCTCCCTGGGCCTCCTGTCCCATGATCCTCTCATATAACTTTTGCTAATCACCTGTCCAACTCTTGGCTCCATCCCTCCCCCTCCTGTCTTCTCCTATCATTTTGGATCTCCCCTTCCCCCTCCCACTTCCAATTCTCTTACTAGTTCTTTCTTCAGTTAGTCCTGAGGAAGGGTCTCGGCCCGAAACATCTACTGTACCTCTTCCTAGAGATGCTGCCTGGCCTGCTGTGTTCACCAGCAACTTTGATGTGTGAAGCATCCTGGTAAATCTCCTCTGTACCCATTCCAATGCTTCTACATCCTTCCTATAGTGAGGCGACCAGAACTGGACACAGTACTCCAAGTGTGGCCTAACCAGAGTTTTATAGAGCTGCATCATTACATCGGGACTCTTAAACTCTATCCCTCGACTTATGAAAGCTAACACCCCATAATCTTTCTTAACTACCCTATCCACCTGTGAGACAACTTTCAGGGATCTTTTGATGTGTACCCCCAGATCCCTGTGCTCCTCCACACTACCAAGTATCCTGCCATTTACTTTTTACTCTGCCTTGGAGTTTGTCCTTCCAAAGTGTACCACCTCACACTTCTCCGGGTTGAACTCCATCTGCCACTTCTCAGCCCACTTATGCATCCTATCAATGTCTCTCTGCAATCTTTGACAATCCTCTACACTATCTACAACACCACCAACCTTTGTGTCGTCTGCAAACTTGCCAAACCACCCTTCTACCCCCACATCCAGGTCGTTAATAAAAATCACGAAAAGTAGAGGTCCCAGAACAGATCCTTGTGGGACACCACTAGTCACAATCCTGCAATTCCTCTGCCTTCTGCAAGCAAGCCAATTCTGAATCCACCTGGCCAAACTTCCCTGGATCCCATGCCTTCTGACTTTCTGAATAAGCCTGAATAAGTCATGATGTTGATATGCCATGATCTTATTGGGGGGGCGGTGTTGCGTATTTATATTTCAGTAATATTTTAGTAATATTGTAAATATGTTGGTTGATTAAACATTCTTTGTTTAATCAATTCATTATGATTATATGGACAAAATACGTGAATGGCATACATCATCACAGCAGCACATGATACGTGTACGCCTTGCTTAAAGTAAAAGCGAAGTTAGACTCACATTCCCAGTTCTGTGTTTCCTATCAATTAGTTTTTATGTTTTGGAGTTACAAAACATAACAGTAGTGATAAAGAAGCTTTACATCTACCCAAGACAATTACCCACTTGTTGAAATGCAGTGAGACGTTCAAGTTAAAAAAAAGCGTAGCATGAAATGGTCAAGTAAAAAAAGACCGACACAATCGAGATTTAAAAAAGGCAAAAAAGACAGAAATTTACAGGTCCATAAACTGTGAGCACTGGGTGATAATAATCATAAAGAGCAGAAATGGCTGGCTACATTGGAAAGATTGATGTATTCAATTGCACAAGGAATAACTGGATTTTATATACTGAGTGAATTGAGCAGTATTTTAAAGCAAATGGAATAGCCAATGAGAAACTGGTATCAGTTTTGTTGGGTGTATTGCGTTTAAATGCATACAGATTGCTTAGAAGTTTAACTGCTCCAACCAAACCAGCCAAAATGAGCTTTGCTGATATTGTGAAAGTAATGCAGGAACATTTAGAACCAAAACCACTGTTTATTAGCAGAATCGAAAAGAAGCAGAGTCCATCTTAGCGTACGTGGCTGTATTGAAGAAGTTGTCTGAACTTTGTCAATTCAGTAATGGGCTTAATGATTCACTGAGAGATTGTTTGGTTTGTGGAATCTTACAAGAAGGTATTCAAAAATGGCTCTTAACTGTAGCACAATTTGTATTTAACAGAGCAGTTGGAAAAGCTGTATCAATGGTCACAGCAGACAGAGACGTAATTGAGTTGCAGTCAGGAATAAAGGTGAGCGTGAACAAAATTGCCATATCTCAACAGAAACTGGCCTGGCTGAACATGTTACCATTAAGAAGGTGGAGCAGAGTGATGATGGTGCGAAACAGAGACTCTTTTACTTGCATCTTTGGAAACAGCTCTATTTCCATCTTTATTTTTCCCTTTCAGGGTTCTTTCGAAGACCCTGACCTGGAGTTACATGCTGCCTACGGTTCTTTGCGGGAATGGGACCCGCTCTCAGGGTTTCATAACCGACAGTTGTTGTTCGACACACCTAGGGCTCTGCCTAAGAGTCCAGCTTGGATTTGGAAGCCTAGAATCTCAGGGCTCTGGAAACGGGTGGATCGAGGGTCGGTGTCATGACAGGAGACCCGTGCGTCATCAGGGGAGTCAAAATGTCTGTAGTTGTATGCCCAGATTTTTGGACACAGAGCTCGAAAAAAGCGCCGTGGCAGACTTTTAACATGGTAAATCAGCGAGTTGCTTGTTATGTCCCCCTGCTCGCTGGGAAAATGGAAACACCCCTTTCTTCTTGATTAGGGAAAGAGAGAACCTGTGGTATGTCGTGTAACGGGTGAAACGCAAAGTCTTTGGGGTAACTGCAAGTCTGTGTCTTTGCTGTTGCTTTGCTCACGCTTGAGTGCTCGGTAGTGGGTGCTGATGCTTTTTTTTTGCCAGTGGGGGAGGGAGGATTGTTACTTGTTGCTGCTTACAAGTGGGAGGGGGGAGCTGGGGGTGGGACCATGGGGTTCTAACTGTCGTCCATTCTTTGGGGCACTCCTCTGTTTTCATGGATATTTGCAGAGAAAAAGCATTTCAGGATGTATAGTGTATACATTTCTCTGACGTTGAATTGTACCTTGGAAACCTTTGAATTCTTTGTGGCAGGGGCTCACATACACCAGAGAATGCAGGTTTAAAGGTGAAACTTGCAGAAAGTGCAACGAAGTAGGACACGTACAAATAGGATGTTGGGCAGACAAAAACTAAATGGACCGCATAGAGAAGAGAAACACATAAAAAGGGAAGTTGCAGTTTCAGAAAGAGCACTAATCTGCGTACTGTTTGGAAAAGGAAGTCTGTTGGATGAGAGTGATATAGGATTGGATGGACTTGAGATTTACAATTTTAAACCAACGATAGACAAGCAAAATGGCTTACACCAAAAGTGAATGGCAAATTAATTAACATGGAATTGGATACTGGCTTGGTTGTTTCAGTTATTTCACAAAATGAGTTTGAATGCTTTTTCAAGAGTACTGAACTGAGCCTGTGGATATCTAACTAAGAAGCTATACTGGAGAAAATATAATTGCTGTGGGAATTACATTTGTAACAGTGAAATACAACAATTAACGAACCACGCATGGGTTATATGTGGTAAAAACACATAGGAGGGCTAGCGCTTTAGGAGCGTGTGTGGCTGAGACAACTACAGCACAATTGGAGATCCATCCACCATTTGCACGCCATAACTCCTGCAATAGAGTTAATCAAAAGTGAATTAAGAAAACTACTGGATGATGCCTTAACAGTCTCAATTCTGTATGCCATGATCTGTTGTCCGACACAGGGAAAATGCGTGTTGGTGCCAACCTCAGTGTGTCTGGTTGGAAAGCATATTGGACCAAGGAAGGAGGGTGATGCTCTGAGGCATCTTGAAAGTGATGAAATCAGTGGTCTGTCTTCAACAGTATTTGTGCCAACATATTTGAGAAACCTTCTGATATATCAATCCAGCAATTACTTGCAAAACATGTCTTGGTTTTAAAATGAAAGATTGTTCAAGGAGCTTCAAAAGTTGCAAGCATTTGGCTTTTGTGACTATAAAGAACCAGATTCCACTCTGTGTGGATTAAAGTTGTTGCATGGGTTTCATGTGGGAGACAAAAAGCTGCATGAAAAAGTAGATGCAAAGGACCAAAGCCCAGCTGGATTATGGAAGGCCAAAATGAAAGGAATCAATGGAGATTTGAAAATAGAAGATTAATCTGATAATGTTGTGGATGAGGAAACTAAAAGGAGAGGTCAGATCATAAAGGGAGCAATAGAAGGATTAATAAGAGAATACTCCAGTGAACTAATTGCACCTTCCCAAGATCAAGATGTGCAATCTAGAAAGAAGAAAATGGAAAATCAAGAGGAGGATGACATAAACGCTGTGGAAATGAAAGAGGATAAACCACACCTAATTTCTCGAGAAATTAGCAAATTCAGAGGTACTCATAAGAAACTAGAAGAAGAAAAAAGATAAAATAAAGAAAGACAAGAAACTGAAAAGAGAAGAGATAGAGAGTAAGAACATGAACAAGAAAGAGAAAGGTATGAAAGAGAGAAGGTACATGAGAAAGAAAAAGAGTGGAAACAAGAATGAGATTGTGATAGGGATTGTGAAAGAACCAAGGATAATGAAAGGAAGCACGATCGAGAATGGAATAAAAAGAGAGAAAGAAGCCAGGACTGGAAGAGAAGCAAGGGTCAAAGTAGTTCCAGAGAGAAAAGCCAAGAAAAGGAAAAGAAAGGAGTCCAGAGCTGTCAGATCTACTTCCTACAGTCTCAGTGTCAACTCCTGTAGCCAACACAGTGCAGGCCCCAGAACCTGAGATTGTCTCACAGCCACAAGGCACACCTGCCAAGCAGAGTGAGCCTCTTGTCAGGAAAGACGTTTATAGCTAAGCAGGAAGAAGTGTTGTGCATTTAATACTTCAGTAATATTTGAGTAAGATTGTAAATATATTTGATTAATCATTTGTTTAAGTAAGTCATTTATGAAGTATGTGAATAGCATACATCATGATGCCACCATGTCATACGTGTGCACCTCGCTTAAAGTAAAAATGGAGTTAGACTCACATTCCCGACTCCATGTTTCTTTTCAATTAGTTTTTACGTGTTGGAGTCACAAAGTATAACAGGGGAGCCCTACATTGGTTGGGGTTGTCCACGGATGTTCGCTACACGAGCGAGGACAGTGGAATCAAGCTGTTGCCCGTGCAGCAGACTCCCCCTCTCCAAGCAGCTGATGAATCCGAAGGAACAGCGGAGTCTGATACAGTTCGGCAGAAGCTGCATCACAGGAGTTGCTAGTCAGTGTTGAACTCAATATCGAGCTGCCTTAGGGACTCCCGCTCTGGATTTTTCCTCAGCTTTTACTCCGGAAGCTTTCCACATGAGTGTGTATAGCTGTAAGGCCGCGGAGGTTTGAGATTAGAGTTTTTCTTTTCCTAAATGAACTTCCAACCATGGGCAATGACACCCATCTGCCTGGAGCGATTGGTTTTAAGGTGCCAGCATTCCACCTGTTACCACTTTTGCTGGAACTGGACATGGTTGTCAGAGGCTATATGAGATGCACACCACTGGGGGCATTTAATAGGTAGTGGAAGCTGACCCTCACTGCCACTACCCCCGGTTATGACAACCTTACAGAACCATGACCTTATTAAACTGTAGCATTCTTGTTGGCTTTACCTGTAACAAAGACACTGGACTGCACTTAGCTTAAAACCAATCTATGCAAAAGAAGGAAATAACTGAAGATCATTTAAAACAACTCCCTTTAAAACAACTGTTCACGACGTGCTGAGTGCCCAAATACATAATCATATATCAGTAGTAAGATATAGAATTTGGATTTGTAGGGAATCTTATAGCATAAATGCATATTGTAAATTTTTCAGGACTATGTATTTTGTTCACAAGATCACTAAATCCTTGGTTCAGAAGGTCGTTTGGGTTCAGCTTTTCATCCATTGGAAAAGAAAAAGGATCCTAGTTCCATTACAACAGTCCACTGACCAAAGTAACTGTCGTGCTGTTGTCTTCACTGCCCAAAGGGTTAATTACTTTTATTTGAGGATACTTATACTCTCACCGGTGTGAACCCATTGGAGTTTATCTGGATGTCACAGGAACAGAGACAGAATAACTTGGTTCTACCATTAACTAGATTATGGCTGATCTGCACCTCCACAATATTTACTTTCTTTATCCGTATTCTGCAGTGCAACTGCTGATAATAATCTAACTCAATTTTAGGTTTTTTGTTTCAATGGTTTTCACAGAATTTTGGGCAGTGAACAACTAGCCCAAAACTTCTCCTGTATGTGTAGTGTGAAGGAGTGCTCCAAGATTTCATTTATAATGAACTCTAGCTCTATATCTGTCCCTCTCCCCAATGTGACTGATCTTGAAATAATAGACTTATGACTTTCTGCAGATTAGATTCTGAAGTCACACGGTCCTCTTTTATTGTCATTTAGTAATGTATGCATTAAGAAATGATACAATATTTGCTCCGGTGTGATATCACAAAACACAGGACAGACCAAGACTGAAAAAACTAACAAAAACCACATAATCATAACATATAGTTACAACAGTGCAACAATACCATAACTTGATGAAGAACAGTCCATGGCACAGTAAAAAGTTCAAAGTCTCTCAAATGTCCCACATCTCACGAAGACAGGAGAAGGAAGAAAACTTTCCCTGCCATGCCTGACCACAGTCCGACTCTGAGTCATCCGAAAACTTTGAGCCTCCGATCAGCTCTCCGACACTAAGTACCGAGCACCATCTCTATCTGAGCGATTCAACCTCAATCTCGGTCGCCAGCAGCAGGCAAAGCCGGGGATTTTGGGGCCTTCCCTTGGAAGATTCTCGATTGCCTAGTAACAGCGGCAGCGAACCCACGTTTCAGAAATTTCTCCAGATGTTCCTCTGTGCTTTCGCGTCTGTCTCCATCAAGTAGTGGAAATCGTGAACAACATACACAAAATACCGGAGGAACTCAGCAGGTCAGGAGGTAGCTATGGAGGGAAATAAACAGTCAATGTTTTGGGCCAAAATTCTCCTTCAAGACTGGGAAACAAGGGGCAGAAAAGCCAGAATAAGATGGTGGGGGGAGAGGAAGAAGTGTAAACTGGCTGATGATAAGTGAAACCAGGTGAGAGGGAGGTGGAGAGCGGGGGAGGGAGAATGATGTGTAAAGCTGGGAGGTGATAGGTGGAAGAGGTAAGGGGCTGAAGAAGAAAGAATCTAACAGGAGAGGAGAGTGGACTATGGAATAAAGGAAAGGAGGTGGTGAAGTAGAAGAAGGCAATGGCAGGTTGTAAGGGCAGGGAGGAGAAGATGAGGGGTGAGAGGGTGGTGGGAATAGGGAAAAATCAAAAATATACTGTATGTGGAGGGAGAACAGAGAGGAATAATACAACTAGGCTTTCTCCATAGTCTTTTAGATGGGAAACAAACATTGTGATTTTGTCTGACTTCAGGATTTTACTGTTTGCCTTTGTCATTGACCACAGAGAGAGGTTCTTCAGCTACTCATTCTGTACCTAGTGCCAGGCATCCATTTTATTCTTTCCCCATTCCCCTCAATCCCTCTGAATTGCATCACACACCTGCACACTGAGGGCGATGTACAGTGAACAGTTAACCTACCAGTATGCCCACTTTTGGAAGGTGGGAGGAAACAGCACGTAGAAGAAATCCATGTAGTCACAAGAAGAATGTATAAACTCCTTAGAGAAAATCCCTGAGCTCAGGACTGAACCTGCTCCCCTAGAGCTACACTCTCTGTACCTTTGTATCCTGAATTAGTCCAAAATGATGAACGACTATTGACATATTTCATTTTTAACTAAAATAGAAATTGTAGCCAATGGATAAAAAAAGGTTCAAGATCTTGGAATGCAGACTGTATATCCCCAACAATGCACAAAATGATTTTTGGAAGATACAACTTGTAACAGAGGAAATTAATGATCAAAGAGGTTACAAGCAATCATGAATTAAGATCATGAGATATAGGAGTAGAATTGGGCCATTTGGCCCGTCGAGTCTGCTCTGCCATTTCATCATGTTTGATCCAATTTTTCTCTTGCCCCTAATCTCCTGCCTTCTTCCCATATTCCTTCATGCCCTGACCAGTCAAGAATCTATCAACTTCTGCCTTAAATATACATACAGATTTGACCTCCACTGCTGCCTGTGGCAACGAATTCCTCCACATCTCCATTTTAAAAGAATGCCCCTCTATTCTAAGGCTGTGTCCTCTGGTCTTAGACTCACCCACCAAAGGAAACATCCTCTCGATATCCACTCTATTGGAGCCTTTCACCATTCGATAAGTTTCAATCAGGTCACCCCTCATTCTTCTGAATTCCAGTGAATACAGGATTAAGGACAAGAAAAGGTTAAAGCAGCAGTTCAGTATGAGGGGGTACTGGGATGGTGTGCTTCTAAGTGTTGAAACAGAAAATATCTTCTTCAGAACAATAAAGCTGACAGCACTCAATGAGTGAGGCAGCGTCCATGGAGAGAATTGGACATTTGACATTTTGGGTTGAGATCCTTCACCTGGACTGAAATTGGAAAGGTAGTCAGTATAAAGAATTGAGGCGGAGATTCTATTTGTCAAACTTGAAGAGATTAACATTGAAGATGCCTATTACCTGGTCTGTTGCTGGACACTAATGACATAGACATGGGAATGGAGTACAGGGTTTGAAACTTGGGATGACACCGAACAGTGGGGTATGTTAAATGATGTAGTAGGAATGCATCCTAAAATATACAGTTGGTGGACTAATGAAATAGGTAGGCATGTAGCAGATGAAAATGAATGGCAAAAGCACAAGATGCGACACAGACACTTCAAACTAGAAAGTACACTTTTAAAAGGGGTGGAAGGCCAGAGGCATCTGAAAGTGTTTGATTGAAACTCTCTGAAGGGAAGAAAGACAGGTTAACAAGCAGTTACTAAAACACAAGGGCTTTTGGGCTTCCAGAAGGACAAAGTAGAAATTCAACCTCAGTTACTCCTGCTTAATGTGCATGTACAATAGCTATCACCCCTCGTAAGAGTAACTCTCAGCAAAGGGATTTCCAGAAAGACATGAAACCTTTCATGAAGTGATGTAGTAGAATGGATCTGGGGATGAGAGAATGCGGCAGTGCGAAAATATTTGAGAAGATGGAACTTTTTTGGAACACTTGAAACAGTCAAGTGGAAGTAGAGATTTAATAAACATAAGTTTGAATGTTGAATGGTTTGTATTCGGTAAATGAAAACAAACTCACCAATGATTGAAGGTTGATTACAAGAATGCAGAGATTTAAACCGGCTGTCAAAAGAGCCAGTGGCAGCATTTGGAAACATTTTTAATGTAATTTGTTAGGATTTAGAATGCAATGCCTGAAAGGGTGGTTGCTACTGGTTTATTAATCGTCTTCAAAGTGAATTGGATAAATTCTTGAAATAGAAGAGAGTATGTGGACATTGAGAGAGCGAACTAGAGAGAGACTAATTGATATTCAGATTAGCTACATTATGAACTGAGTGGCCTTTATAACTATTATTTTGTGATTCTAAGATACTATTGTCCTCTCAGAACATAAATACCACCAATTCAAGGGGGTAAGACTAAATTAGTATTTGCAACCGTGGATTAGGGTATAGAATTTTTATTTTTCTTGTAGTTTAACTTTCCTATGATGGCTTGTATTTTTATAAAATCACCTATACATGTGTGATTGATCAGTGAAATTTCGGCTAATTGTCGTGAAGCTGCTTCTGTATTTTTCTATTTTTCGGCAGCAGGTGTCACATCTTGAATCTAGCTATTTTATAGATGAATTGTTAACACTAAAATGTTGTTATCTTTTCAGTCAGAGCTAGTATTTCTGCATAAGACAACCACAGCTTCTTTCTCTCTGCTCTTCTTTTTATTCATAATTTCATTTGTAACACTTAATAAAACAATCTGTAAGCAACAAGTTTTACATCTCAGACTTGACTTCCAATCCTCTTAATTACAAAACCACCAGAATCCAACAAAGCAGATAAGATGGAAATGTTGACATGCAGCTCAGTTGAATATTATTATGATGTAAATATCTACAAAATGTGGTTGGTCATACATTGTTTGCTGCTGACATCAGGCCTGAGATTATGATGACAATATTCTGGCCAAGAAACATTTCTTGCCCTTTTCTGTAATGTGCTATCTCCTGTCTCATCCTATCAGCTCCTGCTGTTTCTGAATTTATGGAATACTTGCACTGCTAACATGGTGTGGCCTTTCCCATGCATGGAGACTCAGAGTTGCTCTTCTCTGGCCAATGTGGTAAGTCCATCATTAACATTTTCAGCTTCTTGCAGTGTCAGCATGGTCCTTGATGACAAGATCATCATTGAAGATAGGCAGCAGGAAAACAAAACAGTGCTCACAAAACAGCTGTAACATATTTTATAACCAAAGGCTCTGCTTACACAGTCAGCAAAGCATTTTTTATTAACTTTTGACATTCAGTAGCATTCAAATAACATTAAAAATCAAAATCACGATTTTTTATTTTGTGTTTCTTAACCATCCTATCAACTTGTTTAATCACATTCAAGGAGCTATGAACCTGGACGCAAATATCCCTCTACTCATCAACACCGTTAAGGGTCTATCTCTTTACATTTGACCTACCAAGGTACAATATTTCACATTTGTCTGGGTTAACAATCTCCTAGATGTAATAGTGGCCAGAGGACCTAAGGTAACAGAGGAACTGAAGGAAATTCGCATCAGGCAGAAAATGGTGTTGGGTAGACTGATGGGACTGATGGCTGATAAATTCCCAGGGACTGATGGTCTGCATCCTAGGGTACTTAAGGAGGTGGCTCTAGAAATCGTGAACGCATTGGTAATCATTTTCCAATGTTCTATAGATTCAGGATCAGTGCCTGTGGATTGGAGGGTGGCTAATGTTGTCCCCCTCTTCAAGAAGGGAGGAAGAGAGAAAACAGGGAATTATAGACCGGTTAGCCTGACATCGGTGATGGGAAAGATGCTGGAGTCAATTACAAAAGATGAAATTACGACACATCTGGATAGCAGTAACAGGATCGGTCCGAGTCAGCATGGATTTACGAAGGGGAAATCGTGCTTGACTAATCTTTTGGAATTTTTTGAGGATGTAACTATGAAAATGGACAAGGTAGAGCCAGTGGATATAGTGTACCTGGACTTGCAGAAAGCCTTTGATGAAGTCCCACATAGGAGATTAGTGGGCAAAGTTAGGGCACATGGTATTGGGGGCAGAGTACTGACATGGATTGAAAATTGGCTGGCTGACAGAAAGAGTAGCGGTTAACAGGTCCCTTTTGGAATGGCAGGCGGTGACCATTGGGGTACCACAGGGTTCAGTGCTGGGACCGCAGCTGTTTACAATATATATTAATGATTTAGATGAGGGAATTAAAACTAACATTAGAAAATTTGTCAAAGTTGGGTGGCAGTGTGAAATGTGAGCAGGATGTTATAAGAATGCAGGGTGACTTGGACAGGCTGGGTGAGTGGGCAGATGCATGGCAGATGCAGTTTAATGTGGATAAATGTGAGGTTATCCACTTTGGTGGTAAGAACAGGAAGGCAGATTATTATCTAAATGGAGTCAAATTAAAGAAAGGGGAAGCACAACGAGATCTAGGTGTTCTTGTACATCAGTCACTGAAAGCAAGCATGCAAGTACAGCAGGCTGTGAAAGAAAGCTAATGGCATACTGGCCTTCATAACAAGGGGAATTGAGTATAAGAGCAAAGAGGTCCTTCTGCAGCTGTACAGGGCCCTGGTGAGACCACACATGGAGTACTGTGTGCAGTTTTGGTCTCCAAATTTGAGGAAGGACATTCTTGCTATTGAGGGAGTGCAGCGTAGGTTCACAAGGTTAATTCCCGGGATGGCGGGACTGTCATATGTCAAAAGATTGGAGCGACTGGGCTTGTATACTCTGGAACTTAGAAGGCTGAGAGGGGATCTTATTGAAACATATAAGGTTATTAAGGGATTGGACACACTGGAGGCAGGAAGCATGTTCCCACTGATGGGTGAGTCCAGAACCAGAGGCCACAGTTTAAGAATAAGGGGTAGGCCATTTAGAACGGAGATGAGGAAAAACTTTTTCACCCAGAGAGTGGTGGATATATGGAATGCTCTGCCCCAGAAGGCTGTGGAGGCCAAGTCTCTGGATGCTTTCAAGAAAGAGATGGATAGAGCTCTTAAAGATAGCGGAATCAAAGGTTATGGGGATGGCAGGAACTGGATACTGATTGTGGATGATCAGCCATGATCACAGTGAATAGCGGTGCTGGCTCGAAGGGCCAAATGGCCTACTCCTGCACCTATTGTCTATTGTCTATTGTCCTTAAACTCCATCTGCCATTTCTCTGCCCACATCTACAACTGAACTATATCCTGCTGTACTCTTTGCCAGTTTTCTACACGATCCACAACACCTCCAATCTTCATATCATCTGTAAACTTACTAATTCATCCATCCACATTTTCATCTAGGTCATCTATATACATCACAAACAGCGGAGGTCCCAGTACGGATCCCCGCAGAATACCACTAATCACAGACCTCCAGCTAGAATAAGTCCCTTCAACCACCACCCTCTGTCTTCTATGGGCAAGCCAGTTCTGAATCCAAATGGATAACTCACCATGCATCCTAATATTCTGATGAGCTTTCCATGATTGTCCTTATTGTCACTGATGATTGTCACTAAAACTGTCTACAAGAAGGGTCAGAGCCGTCTCTATTTCCTGGGGAGACTGAGGTCCTTTAACATCTGCTGGACGATGCTGAGGATGTTTTACGAGTCTGTGGTGGCCAGTGCGATCATGCTTGCTGTTGTGTGCTGGGGCAGCAGGCTGAGGGTAGCAGACACCAACAGAATCAATAAACTCATTCATAAGGCCAGTGATGTTGTGGGGATGGAACTGGACTCTGTCACGGTGGTGTCTGAAAAGAGAATGCTGTCTAAGTTGCATGCCATCTTGGTCAATGTCTCCCATCCACTACACAATGTACTGGGTGGGCACAGGAGTACATTCAGCCAGAGACTCATTCCTCCGAGATGCAGCACAGAGCGTCATAGGAAGTCATTCCTGCCTGTGGCCATCAAATTTTACAACTCCTCCCTTGGAGGGTCAGACACCCTGAGCCAATAGGCTGGTCCTGGACTTATTTCATAATTTACTGGCATAATTTACATATTACTATTTAAGTATTTATGGTTCTATTACTATTTATTATTTATGGTGCAACTGTAACGAAAACCAATTTCCCCCGGGATCAATAAAGTATGACTATGACTATTATCAAACAGCTTACTAAAATCCATTACACAATATCCACAATCTGTGTTCATCAATCACCCTTTTAACTTTGTCAAAAATCTCAATCAAGTTGGTCAGACACAACCTGTCCTGCACAAAGCCATGCTGACTCTTCCTAATTAGGTCATCGTTTTCCAAATGCTCAATCTCTCCAATAACTTTCCTACCACTAGCATGAGACTCACTGGTCTATAGTTTCTGGAATTATCCCTCGTTCAGTTCTTGACCAACATTAGCTGTGCACCAGTCCACCAGGACCTCACATGTCACAAGAGAGGACAGAAAAATTTTGGTCAAGGCCCCTACGATCTCTTCCCTTGCCTTTCTCAATAACCTAGAGTATATTCTATCAGCTCCTGAGGACTCTTCCACCTTCATGCTCTTTAAGAGACCCAACACTACCTCCTCCTTTGCCTTGAAGTATCCTAGCACATGAATACTCTCAGCACTCTTCTCACTACCTCCACATTATTCTCCTTGGTAAATACTGATATAAAGTACTCATTAAGGACTTCAACCACGTCCTCTGAATACAAGCAAAGATAAACTTCCCTCTTTATCCTTGAGTGGTCCCAGCCTCTCCCTAGTTATTCTCTGGGTCTTCATGTATGTATAGAATGCCTTGAGATTCTCATTAATCCTACTTGCCAAGGACTTATCTTAGCCCCTCCTGGCTTTCCTAATTTCCTTCTTGAATTTTTTTTCTGGCTTCTTTATAATCCCCAAGGGCTCTGTTTAAAGCTTTACATATCTTTCCTTTTTCTTCTTGACTAAATTCATCACCTTTCTCAACATCTAAGGTTCACTTAACTTGCCATCGTTGTCCTCCCTTCTGACTGGAACATACCTGTCCTATACTCTACACAGATCCTGCCTAATGCTCTTGTAATTTGCTCTGTCCTAATTTAATACTGTCATGCAAGATTCATACTTATCCTTATCTATAGCTATCTTAAAACTTAAGGAGTTGTGGTCACTGTTCCCGAACTGCTGACCCACTTAGAAGTCAGTCATCTGGCTAGGCTCATTACCCAACACCAGGTCCAATGCAGCCCCTCCTCTTGTTGAACTATCTGCATATTGATTTAAGAAACCATCCTGGATGTGTCTAACAAATTCTGCCCATCTAAACTTCTTGCACTCAAAAGGTGAACTGATCCATGCTCTGTTCCTCAACCGTACTCAATATACTCTTATTATAAAAATACACACACTTCAAACTATCTGTCCCATTGTATCTATTACTTTGTTCCTGCCTGCTTATTCTGGCCCTGACATCTACATTCCTCTCCATCCCTCTACCTTCTGACCTGGTGCTCTGGTTCCCAAACCCTATCAAACTAGTTTAAACCCTCCTGAGTAGTACTAGTGAACTTGCTGGCCAGGATTTTGGTTCTCCTCAATTTTAGGTGCAACACGGCCCTCTTGTTCATGTCATCCCACCACAGAAGAGGTTCCAGTGAACCAACTAAATAAAACCCTGCCCCTGCATCAACTACTCAGGCACTCATTCATCGGTACCATCATTCTATTTCTGCCCTGCCCAGCATGGTAGTAATCCAGAGATTACTACCTTGGGGATCCTGCTCTTCACCCTCTTTCCTCATTCCCCATATTCACTGAGCAGGACATTTTCTCCTTCTCTTCCTATTCATTGGCGCCAATGCGCACCATGACCTCTGACTGCTCACCCACTCCCTTGAGAATATTCTGAAGCCTCTCTGAGACATCCTGAATCCTAGCACCTAGGAGGCAACATACTGTCCTGATGTCTCTTTTGCAGCCACAGAATCTCCTGACCATCTCTCTAACTATTGAGTAGACAGAACATAGAATAGTACAGCATAGCACAGGCCCCTCAATCCATGATCTTATGCTGATCTATATAAACATGCTCTATGGTCATTCTAACCCCTCCTTCCTACACATTAACATCCATTTTTCTTATATCCGTGTACCTATCTAAGAGTTTCCTAGATATCACTATTGTGTCAACCTCTATCACCAGTCTCAGCAGTGCATTCCAAACACATGCCACTCCTTGGTAAAAAGCCTTCTTTAGAAAACCTACATCACCTAGCCAGATTCTGCTTATATATTTGGAGCAGACGATATATTAAAACAAAATCTGATGTAACAAAAAAACTGATACCAGTATTTGGAGTAAAATGTTATTGATGATATATCTGCTTTGCAAATCCACTATTTATTCAAGCACTACCCCATCAGTAAAAGACAATACCTAAGGAAAGTAAAGAAATCACTTTCTTTCGCATCAGTCATTTCCTCATTGGTCTGGATGCTGGTCTCGGTGCCAAAAAGGTACTTCATTACCTTGTGCTTATCTTACATAATGGTGCTCCTGATGTGCAGTTTGTTTCTTCTCAGTCTCCATTCATAAGAGGAAAACAGGAAGTTAGTGTCCTGGTTGGCGTACAGTATCATATTGAAAATCATTAAGATCAATGCTGAGTGGACTAGACAGACCCATTAGCTCCTTTCCTCCAGAATAAAGGACATCGGAGGAAGATGACAGGGACATTTGGAGCCACTCCAAAATTCTTTTGGCTTATGGTTGAATTAAAGTTATTTTAATGATTCATTTTATAAAAAAGATATAAGTTTAGAATTTCAGGAACAGTTTGTGAAACAGTTCATGTTGCATTAATGTCTAAGATATCATATTTTAGTCACATTGCAGTTTCTTGTATTCATGATTTAATAAAGCTAATTCAGCAGCATTAGTTTTATCTAAAAGAAAACCAATGGATAAGGTATTAAAAATTAAAGCATTGGTTTCAAAAGATTATAGAATGTATACACTGAATGTTTCCCCAGTATTTATCTGTGTGTCAGAAGACTCATGATTATTGTATCCGGAATAAAATAAATAATTGCTTTATGTTTCATTCTCAAAATTGCTAATATATTCTAGAGCAGTAGGAGTGCAGTAAAGGAAAATAAAATGACTATGCAAATACTGAGTGAATAAATTGTTGTTGAAATGTTACTTGAATGAATAGTGTAGTCCATAATATAAAGAGCACACATTTCCCATCTTCACAGAGTGCCTTGGGATCTTCAAAGCTGATCTGAAGGTACCCTTTAAAAGGCTGCACACTGGGAATTCGAGTGGTGGTTCAACCTACATTATGACCACAGGACTGGATGAAAGCCTGAAGGTGGTGATTGTTAATAAACTAAAATAATAAATAAAACTGAGAACTAGATTATGTCACTGATAATGAACAAATGAAATGTTTTTAAATTACAACAGTAAGGTACATGCTGAGTCATTAAACAAAAGATAAGAACAGGAATTACATTACAAGTTAATCGTAAATTGACGTGTACAACTGAATACATTTTTTCTTGCTGTTCATAGCTTTAATTAGCAACAGAATTTTCTCAGAGGAATTGTTGTGGTCGGAAGTTTTGGTATGATGATTGTTGCAATGGAAGCATAACAATATAGAAGGAATAGAACTGTTACTTTATGTCACAATGATGTTTAGCTCTACCTTAATTTATTGTGGAATTAAGTATGAAAAATGGGGATGATTAAGAGCTTTGATTGAATAGTATAAAGCGCCCCTCTATGTACTCACATTTATAGTTCCATCTAGTATTCATGCGCTGACGTTCCTGTCCTTATAAGGCCATAAGATATAGGAGCAGAATTAGGCTATTTGACCCATCGAGAATGTGCCACCATTTCATCAATTTTCCTGTCAGCCACAATCTCCTGCCTTCTCTCCATATCCCTTCATGTCTTGACCAATCAGGAATCTATCAACCTCTCTGATTTAAATATACATAATGACTTGGCTTCTATTGCTGCCTGTGGCAAAGAATTCCACAGATTCACCACTCTCTGGCGAAAGAAATTCCTCCCCATCTCCGTTCTAAAGGACTCCCCTCTATTCTGAGGCTGTGTCCTCTGGTCTTAGGTTCTCCCATCGTCGGAAACATCCTCTCCACATCCACCCTATCAAGGCCTTTCACAATGCAATAGGTTTCAATTAGGTCACCCCTCGTTCTTCTGCATTCTAGTGAAATCAGGCCCAGAGCCATCAAACGTATTTCATACGACAAGCTATTCAATCCTGGATTCAAGTCTGCTATGTTATAATTTGGCATGTGCTAAAAAGTTAGCATGGTTTTGATTGTGCTGCTCGAGTTTCATGGAAATAATTATGGCATTGTTGGCTTCCCCTCCTAACTCCCTCACTGAACTTTCACCTACTGATATCTAAGAGGATCTGTTCACATAGATGAATTGCTGTTATTACTGTATTATGTCCTATTATTTCACCATTTATTAATTCAATCCTTATAACTATTTTTGCCACAATTTACCTTAGTTTTGAGAATTTGCAGGAGATGGTCAAGAAAAAAACAACAGGTCTAATCAAAATTATCATGAAGTCATATTTTAATTAAGCATCATGATCCATATTGCTGCCTTCTACCAATTTGACAGAAGCAAAAATATACTAGGTGCCGTATTTTTAGGTCAAAATAATCCAATGAAATTTTTTCACAATCTGTATGTGATGTCTTGCACTTTAAGATGGAAGTAATCTTTCAGTGTTTATAATTAGCCATTGTTATTCACAGATGAGGCTTGGAAAGGAAAAGCACTCTAAAAGTGCTGTCCATTGTTTATACCCGGTCTGTCACTGCAGCTCTTGTAGAATCAGGTGGAGAATCATAGAATCTTATATGCAGCATTATACCTTCTACCATGGTAATTTCTCCACGGGTTAGTAAAATTCTCCCTTCAATGGTTTATTCAGTTCCTTCTTAAAAGTTACTGCTGATTTTTCTCCCATTATGCACACGTATTGAGTTCCATCACAGTAATTTGCTGCAATATGAAAATATTCTCATCATCTCAATGGCTGCTATAACCTCTGGCACTCTCCTTTAAGCTAGTTGTAGCAATTCATCATTATTTTGAATGTCTGTTTAGCTAGAAACTCTTGGAGTTTACATTGATAAGTCCAGCTCCCTAACACTATTGGGAAACTATAGACCTATTTAATTTGTCCTTTGGTAGTGATTTTGGAGTGAGGGTGTATTAGTGTTAATTTCAAAGACGTGCAGTCATGATTTGTTTATTCAGAACCTAACCTAATGTTAAACTAGGAGATTGGGCTATTACCCTCAGGATACAGTTGACTAAACTGAATGATGACCAGTGTCCTTTTGGTGTCATTAACATGTAGTGCCAGCTACTATACCTCAGCAAATCAATATTTACAGCTGCTTTGAGAATTCCGAAACAAACATTAGTGCAAATTGAGGAAGGAAAGGGTAAAGTAAAATACATTTTGTTGTTAAGAAGAGATTGGCACAGAAGAGTCAACTTAAATGTTTACAGCTTAATGGATTTAGCAAACTGGAATATTAATTCAATAAAATGCTTCTGAGGAAATCTATTCCATGTGCAACAAATTTTATCCATCATTTACTGGAAAAACTGTTCTACCGTGGTAACATATACAGACTACAAAGTATGGGTGGATATTGCATCTTTGATTTTAAGAGATTGTCCTGAAAAGGCTGGGTAATCCAGTAAATGCAATGCTGATAGAGATAGTGCATAAAGTGGTAGGCACTAAATCTCATAGTGTTTGATTTCCACAGGACATCTCCAGAAGATCAGGCAGTGATACAGAGAACAAAAAATCAATTGGTCATTTGCCATCTGCAAATAAGACCAGAATCAAGGATGAGAAAATGAGTCTATGACTATAATGCATCTAGTTCATCAAAGGCATCCTTTAATAGTTGGGTGTTCTGTTGCATACTATTGTTTAGTCTGAGAACCTACCTCTTGATTTGTCTCATTTGATGCCAAATTATTGTCATGTTAAAATACTGACAGAAAAAAGAAGGTAATATTTTTATTGAAGTTTATAAATTTATTGACCTATTATTTTCATACTTCAAGATGTTGTTAATAAACTGCTTGGAAAGTGCTTAAAACGGAAGTCAAACAAAATAGTTCCAATTTTTAATACACTGTTGCCTGATGTCCCCAATCACTCTTCCACCACCACGCATAATAATATTAATTGTTTATATGTGTACATCTTGTAACAAATTTTCAATTCTACAGAATATTAGGTGTTAAATTTATCACCTAGTATTTCATAAAAGAATTATCGTTTAATTTCTCCCACGCAATTCAGCACCATGATGGCTCTCTGAGTAAATACTCTGTCTGCTGTGGAACAGCCAACTATACTCTTAAATATTTTCCCCATTCTTTGCTGGTTTAGTTCACTCCAACTGTGACATTAGTTATGGCATTGCAATTGGTTTGTGAGTTCAAAATAAAAAAAAACATTTCTTCTTTCCATTCTAAATTAATTTGCTGGATAATGTTAATTACATGCACAGCCATCTTAGTTTGTGTGGATGTTGGTGAGATCAGTATCAAATCATTGTGCCTGACAAAACTTTTGGATGCGATGTAAAACCTTCCTCACAAGAGTCCCAATAGACTGTTGGAGCCTGGCTACACCCTGAACTATGGTTTCTACGAATACTCTAGTAAAGTTATTGTCAGGTGATTAAGAAATAAGAATCAGAAGAGCATTATCATGTGACTTGCTATCCAAACAAAGTATAAAAGTGGTCCATTACTCACAGTCATATTTTCTGTAAAATGTATATTGTCGCAGTGATTCTTGGAAATTCTTGTTTCTTTCATAATGCCATTTAATTGTCTCCATTTACACTGGGGAAATACAACCTAACACATACTTGATTTGATGAAGATCAAGAGATAACATGGAGCCATAGTCAAAGGACTCATTGATTCATGCCATTATAAGATGTACAGTATCTGTTTTAATGAAATATTTGAAATATCTCCTGGGAACTTGCTTGAAGCAATACCAGAGATTATTTTTCAGTAGAATGGTTGTTGGTGCCAAGAAACAAATGCCATAATTTTCCGACAAAGTCCAGGAGTATTTCACCAAAACTAGGAAGTGTAACACACTGAAACTTCTAGAGGCTGAAATTTTCCAAACAGAACTTGACCAACCAATGGAGCGACTTTTAGCCATTGCTGTAAATGGAATCAATCAGAATAACTAGCATCAGCCATGACAACCCGACCTTGGCAAATATACTGTAGGTGGTGTACGAATTTCATCATTGCTTTGATAAACATTTTAAGATTCACTGGCTTTTCTAGAGGCACACTGAAAAAGCCTAGAACTGTAATACAGTACGTGTTTCTCATCAGTCTGCCCTTTTAAAGGCCATTCCTACACTGTATAACTTAAAATGCCAAGTGGCAAACATTGAGTTTTATCACCATTTTCAGTTCCATTAGAACATTCTACAAGGTGCTTTTCTACCTCTGATCATTTAGGGTTGCAATCATCCATTAATTATGGACGATGAGACAGAATAACAATTCAGAGAGGATGCTTGGTTTATATTGGAGAAACACTGAGGTAACACCATGATTGGAATCTAATTCACAATGAAACTCTAACAATAACAAAACTATTTTAATTTAACTTGAACCTTTATTAAAATTAATAAAACATCTTGAAGGGCACAGTTTGCAGGTGGTAGAACTACCACCTCACAGTTCCAGCGGCGCGGGTTCAGTCCTGACTTCTGGTGGTGTCTGCACTGAGGATGCACGTTTTCCCAGAGACCGCATGTGTTTCCCTCAGTGCTTCAATTGCCTTGCACACCAGAAAGGCGTGGCTGCTGTAAATTGCCCTAATATAACTAGATATTAATGAGGACTCATTAGGAATATAGAGTTCAGTTTTGGTTTCTCTGCCATAGGAAAGATGCCATTAATTTAATTTATTTAGAGATACAACGCAGAGTTGTGCCACCCCCATCAAACCTCGATTTAACCCTAATCTAACCACAGAACAATTTATCATGACCAATTAAGAGGAGATTTATGAGGATGTTGCCAGGACTTAAGGGACTGAGCTGTGGAGTGAGGTTGAGCAGGTTAGGACTTTATTCATTGGGATATAGAAGAATGAGGGGAAGATTCTTAGAGATATATATAACATTATGAGTGGCACAGAGAGAGGCAATGCAGTCTTTTTTTTAAACCAGGGTTAGGAAATCAAGAACTAGAGGGCATAGGATTAAGGTGAGGGGGGAGAGATTTAATAAGAATCTGAGAGGCAACTTTTTCACGCAAAACATGGTCCGTATGAGGAACCGCCAGAAGTAGTTGAGGCAGGTACATTAACAAAATGTAATAGGTACTCAGACAATGTGAATAGGAAAGGTTTAGAAGGGTTATAGGTCAAGCATGGATGAATGGGATAAAATTAAAAGGGCATTTTGGTTGATAGTTGGTCCAAAGGCCCATTTCAGTGCTGTGTGAATCTGTGATCCTAGACTAAGTGCTAGAATATGAATGGATCTGAAAAGAATCTAGGGAGAACAAAATAATTTTAGTGTGAAACCAGTGTAACAGTACTTGATCATTGGTGCAGGCTCATGGCCTTACATTTATGTTACGTCACTATTAAAATCATTAACAAATAAAAAAAATATTGCTCTGTATAATGGAACAGATGACTGAAACCATCATAAAGAGCAAGATTTAAAGATGGTTTTAAAGAACGAAGGAGGAGTCGAAATATCTGAAATGAAGTTGTAGAATGCAAAGCCCAAAGAGTTTGAGCAATTAGATATGGGGATAGTCAATGAGCTAGAAACGGAGGAGTGGAGATATTTTCAGTTATCTCTGATTGTATGGTTTAGATAATGAGGACACGCAGTCCTCTTTTATTGCATTTAGTAATGCATGCATTAAGAAATGATACAATGTTCCTCCAGAATGATATCACAGAAACACAAGACAAATCAAGACTGAAAAACTGACAAAAACCACATAATTATAACATAGTTACAGCAGTGCAAAGCAATATCGTAACTTGATAAAGAACAGACCATGGGCACGGTAAAAAAAAGTCAAAGTTTCTCGAAAGTCCTATCATCTCACGCAGATAGTAAAAGGAAGAAAAAAAAATCTCCCTGCCATGAACCTCCAGTGCTGCAAACTTGCCGATGCAGCACCCTGGAAGCACCCGACCACAGCCGACTCTTGAGTCCGTCTGAAAACTTCGAGCCTCCGACACCGAGCACCATCTCTGCTGAGCACTTCAATCCCGGCCCCGGCAACAGGCAATAGGTAAAGCCGAGGATTTGGGGCCTTCCCCTCCGGAGATTCTCGATCGCACAGTAGCAGCGGCAGTGAAGCAGGCATTTTACAAGCTTCTCTAGAAGAAGGTTCCAGGCTTGTAGGAATCCTCCTTGTTGCTACTGCCACTGGGCAGGAGGTACCGAATCCAGAGGCTCCACACCACCAGGTTCAGGAACAATTATTACTTTGAACCATCGGGCTCCTAAACCTGCATGGATAACTTTATTCAGTGCAACTTTGAACTGAATTTTTGACTTACAGCCTCACTTTCAAGGCCTCTTTCCAACTCATGTTCTCAGTAGTATTTTTATTTGCACAGATGATCTTCGTTTGCACATTGATTGTTTTCAGGCTTGGTCATTTATATGTAGTTTTTCTTAAAATTCTATTGTATTTCTTCTTTTTCCTATAAATGCCTGCAAGAAAATAAATGTCAACATTGTATATGGTAACGTACATTCCGTAGCCACTTTATTAGATGCAGGAGAGAAACCCAGTGTGGTCATCTACTGTTGTAACATGTGGTTATTTCAGTTACTGTAAGCTGGGATCAGTCTGGCCATTCTCCTCTGACTTGTCTCATTAACAAGACATTTTTGCCCACAGAACTGCTATTTGCTGAATGTTTTTTTTTTCCATTTCTCACACTATTCTTTGTAAACTCTAGTGACTGTTGTGCGTGAAAATCCCTGGAGATCAGCAGTTTCTGACACGTACTCAACCCACCCTGTCTGGCATCAACAATCATTCCACAGTCAAAGTCAGTTAGATCACATTCCTTCCCCATTCTGATGTCTGATTTGAACAACAAATAAACCTCTTGACCACAACTGTATGTTTTCATGCATTGAGTTGCTGGCGTATGATTAGCTGGTTAGATATTTGTATTAACAAGCAGGTGTACAGATGTACCTAATGAAGTGGCCACTGAGTGTATATGTACTTTGATAATAGATTTATTTTGAAATTTAAACTTTAAATTTGAAAGAGAAGGTGAAGATTTTCAACACTGTGCATCGCTTAACCTGAGGCCATATGGGTCAACAACCCTGGGGTGACTGGTTGACAGGACTTGGTCAAAGTTCAAATATGGGTGTAAGGGAGTGCAGAACAAGATTCACCTTTCATGAGTGCACTGAAAAGTGAAATCTACGGGCAACAAAGATGTGGATTTCAGCAGCAGAATCAAGTATTGTTGTGGGTCCTGGATTTAATGGTTTATCGTCATTATGATTGGAGTAAACTTCTGATAATCCATTACTAGATGTTATTCAAGCAGTCTGACAATTTATAAATAGAAGAGGAATCAAGAATCGGATTTAATATCAATACTAATAATAATATTTAATAAACGTGTTAACTTATAAATAAAGAGAGTTGATACTTGGGTAGATTTGGATGTGAAAGCTTGTAATAACTTGCAAACTTTGGAGCTGGGAAAAAGCCTGTTTTATGGTCACATTCTTATCAAGATTCTCCTTAAGGAATGTGGATAAGCATAGAGTTAAAAATGGCTCCACAAGTTTTGATTGCCAAATTCTGAGTGAGGTAACTTGAAATGTGAATACATTGAATAATATCATTATGGTAACACTAATGCTGGGATTCAGATGTTAATACCCAGAGGAGGATGTGGTTAGGTATATGGAAGTAACCCACAGGTAGAACCTTGGGAATACCAGAGGCAATGATGCAGGAAGATAATCTATTGTCGATGCTTCTCAAGATGAGAATCTGATCAGTTTAGTACAATACCATGCACCTGAACAATGATGGGAGAAAGTGTGGGACAAGATGCATGGTTTACATTGACAGAAACCATAGACTGCCCAGGAAGGGTAAGAAAGGATTGATTGCTTCTGTTGCAGTCACTGGAATCACAAGGTTGCACTCAGGGAATACTGTGGTGTTTTGGATTAATCTAAGAGCCCAATAGCTTTCATTTATCTATCTATCTAATTAACACCAGCTTAATCACAGAATCACTTATAACGTCCGATTACCCCACTCATCACTATATCTTTACACTGTGGAAGGAAACTGGAGCCCCCACCCTCACGGGAAGGACATACAAAATTTCTTACAGGTTGTATCACAATTGAAGTCTGAACTCTGAAACCCTGAAATTAATAGCACCATGCTAACCACCACACTACTGGTGGGCAGAATTGTAAAATTGCTATAGGTGGGTAGTATTGTAAAATTGGTATTGGTGGGCAGTATTGTAAAATTTACTGGTGGGCAGAATTGTAAAATTGGTCCTGGTGGGCAGAACTGTAAAATTGGTACTGGTGGGCAGTATTGTAAAATTAGTATTGGTAGGAAGTATTGTAAATTTGGTACTGGTGGGCAGAATTGTTAAATTGGTACCGGTGGGCAGAATTGTAAAATTGCTACAGGTGGGTGGTTTTGTAAAATTGGTGCTGGTGGGCAGTATTATAAAATTGTAACTGGTGGGCAGTATTGCAAAATTGCTATGTGTCTGGGCCAGCAATCTGCAATAATGTGTATGAGCTAGTTATTCATTACCGAGACTGGCTAACAAAATGCTGAGTCTTTCAACATATTGTTTATTTTCTGATTCATTTACATATATCCTATCTTCTAGCTTTTATATCTTTAAATGTATGCCCGTGTTTCTTCTCAGTCAAACTAATTGATGTGTATCTTGTTGCAAATACTCTCTGTGTTGGGGAAGAGGTGTCAGAAAAGCAAGGAATGGGAACAGAAACTCAGCTCACCAATCATTTTTTCAGCAAGTGTGGGACGGGGTTATGGGTTGAGATAATTTAAAAATGAGGGCGTACACTAGTGGGAGAAATACAATGGGTGATAGTAACCTTGTCGATGCAGGAACCTCAATCCTACTATGATGATTTGATGTATGTTTTGCTGTAGCTAATGGTTAGCTAGGAGTAGTCAGATGTACTTGGTCTCTATCACTGAGAAGATAGTTGGTGGCAGAGAACAGTAGCATGCAGTCCTGCTCTTTTGCATGCTGATCCCTTTGATGTTCCACCTTCCAGCGTGTATAAATATAATTATGAACTAATGTGTCCAGGGCAGTTTTAAAACCCTCCTCATCATTGTGTATATTGCCCTGGTAACCAGACTAGGAAAGCAGTACATATAGTGACCTGTCATTAAGCGAGCTATCAGTCTGTGTTGTCATGGCTTCTTTTTGTGTTCATTCTTCTCTCATTAGACACTTCTGTAAATGGCAGGAAATTGAAAGATTTAAGCATTTAAAACATTTGACTCTCAAACAGTACCAGTAGAAATATTTTCCAGCCAAAACTGTCTGACTTAGTTTCTGCATTACAACAGCATCTGCATTCAAAAATTGTAGGTTGATTTCCTGGCTTTGTGGATGTCTTCTCTTTTATATTGGGTTCATGTTGCATTCTCCTTTATTTATGCTCCCACTTAGTACAAGTCATCATTTTCCAGCCAGAAGCACTAAGTACATCTAAAGGTAGGCGAATGCTGTATTTGTTCATCTGCTGCAGTTCCATGAGATGAAAGTGGCCCCGTCCTTGATGCAACCCAGTTCTATGGAAAATCAAAGAAGACAATATTGTATGATTTTACTGTGGTTGTGCAAAGGACTCGATAATTACCACTGAAGTATATTAAAAGGATAATGCAGTCTAAGAATATGCTGTGGCTGTGAGTTTTTTTTCTGAAAGGAACATTTTAAGATGCTGTATAGTGTCAGAGTAATTTGACACATAATACCTGAGAAATGTGGATTGAAGGAGAAAGTGACTCAGAAGTGTAAACTCTGATGTTTCTTGTGTATTTTCTGGGTCCATTTTCGAATAATTGATGTAAGATGATTGCTGATTAGCCAACTCATACAATCAATTTAAGAGCCAAGCCAATTTGGAAAAGTCGGGTGAAGGCTGTGTCGAAGTGGCAGAGCCCGAGTACTGAATGACCTGAGGTTTGGATGATTTAAGCACCAGACTAGATTGAAATGATGGGAGGTGAGAGATGGGCTGGTTTGGCTCGTTGCTCCATAGGATTTGCTCGAATCTGCTAAACTGAGGCTGTGACCTGCAACTAGTGGATGTATGGATCAAGTGCAGTGATGCCTGTTTTGCAAACTTCAGTTTCCAGTGCTGTTTGCTTGCTTTTATTGTTTACACAATTGTTTGTTTTTCTGTCTCTCTGCACACTGTGTGTTTGACAGTCTTCTTTGGTTTAATAATGAGTTCTTTTGCTGGTCTTTGTTTTATGGCTGCCTGAAAGGAGACAAATCTCAAGGTTGCGTTAAGTATACATACTTCAATAATGAAATGTACTTAAAACTTGGAACTTTACCCAGCAGATTGTTATTGGGATGGACTTAATATTCTTTACCTAGCAATTCTGATGTAATTTATTTCATTAAATTGTATCCATATTTAACAAGTACATCTACATCATTGCTTTAATAAATTTGCATCAAGGCTGACTTAATAAATATAAACAATGGAGCCCTGACTTTAAAAACTGGTTTAGTCCTACTTGCAATATTTCTGGATTTAGGTGTCCAATAATTCGATACTGTCTATATAATTCTTTTTATAGTCCTGCATCACTTATGCTTCACGATAAATTAACAAAACTGCAGAAGGACATTTGATTTTCTTCTGATTTAACAAGTGTTAGTCCCATTAAATATCCTCTTTTATGAGACCCTTTGGTTAAATTGCATCATAAAATAACTTTTTGTCTGCTTGTTTATTGTACTCACCTAATTCAATTGATAAGGATCACAGAATTTCAATCAACAGTAATCTGTATCTAAACAAATTCTAAATGCCTGGATAATCCTGACAGGATCCAGCCAGTCTTGTTTGTATTATTTATTCCATTAGGGAAATGTTATTGATGGGTAAATGGCTTGCTTTTCCACATACACACAAAATTTAGCTACTTTTTTAAAAACATGTTTTTCTTTAAATCAATATTTTGTATTTAACTACGAACTCAGCACTTATTTTCCTCTTATCTGGATTCTCTGTCTCTTGGCATCTGACCATTTGCCTGCAGGTATACAGCTGAGTTCCAGTTGAAATAATAATTGTCTGTACTGGGTCTGTGGGCTACGTTGCATCTAACCCTGAATTTAAGAGTTCACTACCCACGGCTCTCTAGACAGTAAATGGGAGGGTTTTAGAATGTTGTAGAACAGAGAGACCTAAGAGTGCAGGTACACAGTTGCTTTAAAGTGGCAATATAGTTGACGGGGTAGTAGAGAAGATATTTGTCATGCTTGCCTTCATTGGTGAGGCCATTGAGTACAGGAGTCATGTGACAACTGTACCAGCATCCTAAAGGGGAATGGTGAGCAGCCAGAAGTCGTAGTGCATATTGGTACCAACAACATAGGTAGAAAAGGGGAAGAGGGCCTGAGGAGAGAATATAGGGAGCTAGGTAGAAAGCTGAAAAGCAGGAATGATCATGGTTGGAAGATTAACATCCAAGGATACATATTGAGTCAAAAGTACAGGTAGCTAAGTGGAGGGGGTGGGATGGATCTGTTGGTAAAAAATGAAATTAAATCCTTAGAAAGAGGTCATATAGGATCAGAAGATGTAAGAAACTAGAAGGGTAAAAAGACGCTGGTGGGAGTTATGTACAGGTCTTCAAATAGTAGCCAGGATGTGGGATACAAATTACAACAGGAGATAGAAAAGGCATGTAAAAGGGCAACATTACAATAGTGAATGGGATCTTAATATACAGGTAGATTGGGATAATCAAGTCTGTGCTGGATCCCAAGAGAGGAAATTTATAGAGTGCCTCTGAGATAGTTTTTTAGAGCAGCTTGTGATACAGTCCACTAAGAGAAAGCAATTCTGGATGGAGTGTTGTGAAATGAACTATATTTGATTTGAGAGTTTAAGGTAAAGGAACCCTTGTGAGGCAGTAATCAGAATATGATCGAATTCACCCTGTAGTTTGAGAGGCAAAAGATAAATTCAGATATATCAGTATTACAGTGGAGTAATGGGAATTACAGAGGCATGAGAGAATAGGTAAACTAGGCAATAATATAAAAGATAATACCAAAAGTTTTGTCATATGTATAACAAGATTAAAAGAGAGGCTAGAGTGGATATTGGACCACTGAAATTGATGCTGGGGACAAAGAAATGGTGGATTAAGTTTTGCATCAGTATTCACTGTGGAAGATCTAACAGTATGCTATAAATTCAAGAGTGTCATGGGGCAGAATTGAGTGTAGTTGCTATTACAAAGGAGAAGGTCCTTGGAAGCTGAAGGGTCTAGAAGTAGACAAGTCACCTGGACAATTGGACTGCACTCCAGGGTTCTGAAAGAGGTAGCTGCAGAAATTGTGGAGGCGTTAGCAATGATATTTCAAGAATCACTAGTTTCTAAAATGGTTCCAGAGGACTAGCAAATTGCAAATGTCACTCCACTCTTTACGAAGGGACAAAGTCAAAAGAGAGGAAATTATTGGCCAGTTAGCTTGACTTTGGTTGTTGGGTAGATGTTGGAAACCATTACTAAGGATGAGGCGTTGTGGTATTTGGAGGGTGCATGATAAATCTGACCACAGTCTGCTTGGCTACCTTAAGGGGAAAATTTGTCTGATAATACGTTGGAATTCCCTGAAGAAATAACAAGCAGAAAGTCAAAGGAAAGTCAGTGCATGTTGTTCACTTGGATCTTCAGAAGGCCTTTGACAAGGTGCCTCACATAAGGCTACTTAACAATATAAAAAACAATGGTGCCACATGAAAGATACTTGCATGAATAGAAGGTTTGCTGACCAGTAGGAGGCAATGGGTGGAAATAAAGGGGGCCTTTTCTGGTTTGCTGCTGGTGTCTAATGGTATTCCACAGGGGTAGGTGTTAGGACCACTTCTTTTCACATTAAATTTCAGCAATTTAAATGACAGACTGATGGGTCTGTGGCCATGTTTGCGAACGATATAAAGAGAGGTGGAAGGAGAGTTAGTGTCGAGGAAGCAGAGAGTCTGCAGAAGGACTTAGGTGGGAGAATGGGCAAAGAAATGGCAGACAGGACATAGCGCAGAGAAATGTATGGCCATGCACTTTGGTAGAATAAGTAAAGGCATAGACTATTTTCTAAATGGCATATAATTCAAAAATCAGAGGTGCAAAGGGACTTGGGAATCCTTGTCCTTGTCCCTAAAGGTTAATTTGCAGGTTGAGTCGGTGGTAAGGAAGGTAAATGCAATGTTAGCATTCATTTCAAGAGGACTAGCATATAAGAGCAACTATGTACTACTGAGATGTTATAAAACATTGGTCAGACCACACTTGAAGTATTGTGAGCAGTTTTGGGCCCCTTATCTAATAAAATATGTGCTGACATTGGAGAAGGTCCAGAGAAGATTCATGAGACTGATTTCTGCAATGAAGAGATTAACATACGAGGAGTGTTTGATGGCTCTGGGCCTGTCCTCACAGGAGTTCAGAAGAGTGAATGGGAGATCCCATTGAAACCTATCACATACTTAAGGGTCTGGATAGAGTGGATGTGGAGAGAACATTGCCTATAGTAGCTGAGTCTAGGAACAGCGTCAGAATAGAGATGAGGAGGAACTCCTTTAGCCAAAAGGTAATAAATGTTTGGAATTCAGTGCCATGGATGGCTGTGCAGGCTAAATCATTCAGTATATTTAAAGGTTCTTGGTTAGTCATGGTGTCAGTGGTAACCAGGAGAAGGCAAGAGAATGGGATTGAGAAAGGTAATAAAAATTAGCCAAGATGGAATGGTGGAGCCGACTCAAGGGGCTGACTGGCCTCTGCTCCTACACCTTATAGTCCAAGACATTTGTAGTGCCACACTTGGAATACTGTTATAGGAAAGAATTCACTAAACTAGCAAGGGTGCAATCAAAATTGACCACAGCATCCATGAATAGAAAGTAGACGTTTTAATATCTCAGGTCAATAACTTTAAAAAAAAGCTTTAAGTTGAATAGAAGGAAGGGGAAGGGGTGCTGAGAGCAAAAAGGAAGGTCTGTGATAGGGTGAAGAAGTGAGGGATTGACTGAGAGTGAGTGGTAGCAGTTAGTGAAGAGCAAATAGTATATTGGCGGGAGATACAAATTGAAGGAGAAGAATTAAATCTGAAATTGCAGAATAGAAGCAGTGGAAAGCTTAAATGCTAGAAATCTGGCTGATTATTGAGATTTGAATTGTTGCTTCTTAAGCTTTTGGAATAATGTAGGAGAACAAAGACAGAGGACTCGCAGAGAGAGTAGAATGATGAATTAAAATGTCAGGCTACTTAAGCTCAGAGTCACCCTTGAAGACTGAACAAAATGAGCAGCATATCCACATTTTGTTTACTATAGTACAGCTTATTAAGCCAGTATCTTCACCTTTTGTGTCATGCAATGCCGCTTGGTCTCCACCCTCATATGGACCTGTTTGATCACTCAATTCCTCTGTAATTTTCATTGCAATTTAAAACTTTATCTCAGATGTTTTCCAGTTTGATGAAAGGTTATCAACCTGAAATATTCTCACTCTGACCTGCTGCATTTTCTGATTTCTTTTCAGATTTCCAGCATCTGCAGAATTTTGCTTTAAAGGTATTTTATGCTAGTTTTATTCCTCTTCATGAGGTAGAAATATCAGGAGCCCCTTGTGTCAGCTCAACTAATCATGAGTGATTTGTATCTCTTCCATCTGTATTTCATATCATCTGATACACCTCCCTAACTTAAAAGCTATCAGGTCATAATAACTCAAAGGGGCATGCAGGGACGGTGGATGCTGGAATCTGGAGCACCAACCAATCTGCTCCCTGCCCCACTCAGTCCACCAATCACCTCTGGCTTCTGTCTCACCACTCCCCAATTCTTCTTTACTTTGGCTACCTCCCCTTCCACTCTTAGTCCTGATGCAGAATTTTGACTCAAAACATTGGTAATTCCTTTTCCATAATAAAACAAATTGGTCAAGTTTTCATTTCAATTAGAAGCTAGTTACCCAATTAGCACAGAACAATGATTGTTGGAATTAAGATAGATGCAACACCTTATGATATGTTCATCTTGAAATCAGGAATTAATTCTGAAGCTTGTTATGAGGTGCCAGCAGCAGATGGAATGAATCAAGGTGTCATTGTGTAGGTGAGGATTAAAAATATAAAATATAAGATATTTATGTTTAAACATGCAAAATATATCTCCATGTAACCGCAAGAGTTATGTTACAAACTTTGTTTTCTAATTACTAAGATACTCCCTAGTTGCTATAGTAATTGAATTAACAACACATTGTTAGGTTGCATTTTTGTTTTTCAAGATGGCTGTCAGTCACAGGGACAGAATTAACCTGATAGGATGCTTTACAACTATTACCATTAAAAAATAGTGCATTCAGCTCACCCGACTGATGTAATGAAGAATTCGGAAACTGGCCAGCATCAAATACAACTTAGACAGAAGTCTGAATGCTTGTTGTCCTATTGGAGCTCAATTTGGCTCTGATTTGTAAACCAGCCTATAAAATAAGTGGACTGCAGATTTACTTTCAGTCAAAATGACAACTTCAAGGACCCAAAGAAGAAAAGTCAAAAGTTGTTTTCTTTTCCTAAATAAAATATTTATTATGTGTAAATCAATGTGACATTTTCACTCTTGCTGTTTAGACAATCTAATGTCAAAAGGAAATATCTGCAATACATTATTAATCATTCTTGTTCTGTAACAGTTTTTACACCATTAGTTTTCACGGATATGTTGGAATGAATGGCTCCACACCAATTGAAGAAAATTTCTCAAATGGTTTGAGAAAGTATGCAGAAATAAGGGCTATTTTGCCAAATGTAAGTTTAAGTATCAATAAGTGTCTGAGATTAAGGAACAACAATTGTGGAAGACATCTGAAAAACTTCAGGCTAGGACTTGCACCAACACTGAACCAAAGTACTGCTTATATTACCGGTCTTTCCTCAGTAATTATTTTGAATGCTTTGAGAAGGGGACCAAGATCATTTGCTTTCTCAAGCCATTAAAAAAATAAATGACAATAACTATATATGGTATTCAAGATATGACAGAGTATCGTACTTATGCAATGAGAGGTGAGACTGATTATCTACTTTTCTTTTGCATTGTTATTTTCTAATTTATGTGCCACAAATGTTGGATAATATTTGTGCAACAAAATGAATTTCCAATGTAAATGGAAGCTGGTCATCTGGAGCATTTCAATCATGTAAGCTAGATGTTATAGTAGATGATGAGGGTGTGAAAAACAGTGGTAAATGGAGTTCACTGGGGGAATGTGTGAGATTATTAGCTTCAGATTTGAGAAAAAGCAAAGTACTTTCCATCCAAAAATTGTGAGTAGGAAGTGGATTCAAAGCCTTGGCACGGAAATTATTGTGCATTTAATATTTCAATAATATTTGAGTAATTTTTTGTGTATATTTAGTTTCATTAAGCATTCTTGTTCACTTAAGTAATTCATCATGAGTTATATAAAAAAATGTGAATTACTTAAGTCACCACACTACCATGTGATACCTGCACACCTCACTTAAAAATCAAAATTACTCCCAATTTTCCCAGATTCACTAACCTTCTTTTGGATTAGTTTATTGATTTCAAGTTACAAAATATAACATTAGCAATGAGATATTTTTTAAATGAACCTGAGATGGCTACTGACTTGTTAAAGTGGAGTGAGAAGTTTGAACTAAAACAACACTGTAAGGAATTGAAAAGAACCAGCCCAGCACATGCAGAGACTTTCAGTTTCAAACAAAGGCCACGAATAAAAGTATTCAGGGTTCATAAAGAGTAGGTACCCGTTGATAATATTTGTAAATAAAAGCAGAAATGGCTGCGAATATCTGAAAGTTTCACGAGTTTCATGTATACTGAGCTAATTGAACAGTATTTTAAAAACAGCCAATGAGAAACAACCGCCAATTTTGCTCAGCACATTGGGTTAAAAGGCATAGAGTTTGCTTCAAAATTTGGCTGCTCCAATAAAATCATCAAGTGAGCTTTGCTGATATGGTAAAAGTGATGCAGGAATACTTAGAACCAAATCCACCATTGATTTCAGAATGCTTTAAGTTTAAGTGGAATCAAAAAGAGGGGGAGTCTATGTAAGCATGCATGGCTGAATTGAAGGTATTGTCTGATCATTGCCGGTTTGGTTATGGGCTTATTGATACACTAAGAGATCATTTAGTTTGTGAAATCTTAAAAGAAAGCATTCAAAAGCTGCTTCTAACTGAAGCACAGCTTACATTTAAAAGAGCAGTGGAAATTGCAGTTGCTCTGGAAACCGCAGACAGATGCAATTGAGTTGCAGACGGGAAGGAAAGTGAATAAAATTGCAGTTTCTAAACAGAACCAGCCTGGCTGGACAAATTGTGTTACCATTATGGCAGGGGCTCACATACACTAAACAAATGCAGATTTAAAGGTGAAACTTACAGAAAATGCAACAAAATAGGACACCTACAAAGAGCATGTCAAGCAGACAAAAATAAGTAGACTATAAGAAAAAAAGCTAAAAAGTGAAATTGCAGTTTCAACAAGTGCATTAATCTGCAAACTGTTCATCAAAATTCTACTAATGATGATAGTGACACAGGATTGTGCAGCCTTGAGATTTACAGTGTGAAAACTAACAATAGGCAAACAATCAACAGGAATTCTGCAGATTCTGGAAATTCAAGCAACACACATCAAAGTTGCTGGTGAACGCAGCAGGCCAGGCAGCATCTCTAAGAAGAGGTACAGTCGATGTTTCAGGCCGAGACCCAAACAATATGGCTTATGCCAGAAGTGAATGGTAAATTAAAAGGAATTAGACGCTGGTTCAGCCGTTTCAGTCATCCACAAAATGAGTTTCAAAGGCGTTTCAAAGATACTGAACTGAAGCCTGTAGATACTTGGCTAAGAACTTATACTGGAAAAAAAGATAACTCCTGTAGAATGACATCCATAACAGTGAAAAACAACAACCAACAGGCCACATTGAGCTTATGCTTAGAAGTACCAGCATTGTGGAGGTGTGATTGGCTGAGACAACTACAACTTGATTGGAGATCCATCAGGACGAAAAGCATTATCAGGGATACTGCCCAACTTGCTGAGTTCCTCCAGCGTGTTGTGAGTGTTGCATTGATCCCAGCATCTGCAGATTATTTTGTGTTTAGGTGGATAGAGCGTTGGCTGATTGGCAGGTAATAGAGAGTGGGAATAAAGGGATCCTATTCTGGTTGGCTGCTGGTTACCAGTGGTGTTCCACAGGGGTCCGTGTTGGGGCCGCTTCTTTTTACATTGTACATCAACGATTTGGATTATGGAATAGATGGTTTTGTGGCTAAGTTTTCTGACGATACGAAGATAGGTGGAGGGGCCGGTAGTGCTGAGGAAATGGAGAGTCTGCAGTGAGACTTGGATAGATTGGAGGAATGGGCAAAGAAGTGGCAAATGAAATACAATGTTGGAAAGTGTATGGTTATGCACTTTGGCAGAAGAAATAAATGGGCAGACTATTATTTAAATGGGGAAAGAATTCAAAGTTCTGAGATGCAACGAGACTTGGGAGTCCTCATACAGGATACCCTTAAAGTTAACCTCCAGGTTGAGTCAGTGGTGAAGAAGGCGAATGCAATGTTGGCATTCATTTCTAAAGGAATAGAGTATAGGAGCAGGGATGTGATGCTGAGGCTCTATAAGGCACTGGTGAGACCTCACTTGGAGTACTGTGGGCAGTTTTGCCCTCCTTATTTAAGAAAGGATGTACTGACGTTGGAGAGGGTACAGAGAAGGTTCACTAGAATGATTCCGGGAATGAGAGGGTAAACATATGAGGAACGTTTGTCCGCTCGTGGACTGTATTCCTTGGAGTTTAGAAGAATGAGGGAGACCTCATAGAAGCATTTTGAATGTTGAAAGGCATGGACAGAGTGGATGTTGCAAAGTTGTTTCCCATGATGGTGGAGTCTAGTATGAGAGGGCATGAGTTAAGTATTGAAGGGCGTCCATTCAGAACAGAAATGCGAAGAAATTTTTTTAGTCAGAGGGTGGTGAATCTATGGAATTTGTTGCCATGGGCAGCAGTGGAGGCCAAGTCATTGGGTGTATTTAAGGCAGAGATTGATAGGTATCTGAGTAGCCAGGGCATCAAAGGTTATGGTGAGAAGGCGGGGGAGTGGGACTAAGTGGGAGAATGGATCAGCTCATGATAAAATGGTGGAGCAGACTCGATGGGCGGAATGGCCGACTTCTGCTCCTTTGTCTTATGGTCTTTATATCTATACATATACTGTCTACTTAGTTGAAATGCATCCTATATTGAGTTGGAGTTTATAGCTAAGCAGGGAGGAATGTTGTTTACTTAATATTTCAATAATATTTGAGTAATATATATACATTGTTTAATTAAGCATTCTTGTTTGTTGAAATAATTCATTACAGGTTATATGTAAAAAATTATTAATTGCATATGTCATCACACTACCACACGATACGTGCATGCCTCGCTTAAAGTAAAGTTGAAGTTAACCCATATTTCAGGACTTTCCAGTCTTCTTTTATATTAGTTTAATGTTTCAAAGTTACAAAACATAGAAAAATCAGTAAAAACTCAGTGGCTGTGCCAACAATGAAATGAAAAAATGGCTAATGGAAAGTTAATTTACATCAAGATGTCTGGAACTGAAAGAGGCAGCTGATAAGCGACAGCAATAAATCCACCTTTGAGACCCCAGCCAGAGTTCAGTATTTAATTCTCAGTATGTCACATCAGAAAGCAGCCAATAAAACGCAGATGATGATGCTGGGAATGCTTTGTGTTATAGAACCAACATGAATAATGGCAAGTTGATTATTAAAACATAATCGAAGGGTTGAATGGTTCCTCCTGTTGCACACTATTTTTGAGTACACTTTCACTGCTATTCAAAACCTCCGCCAACACCAAGTTAAGTAGACTACATTTTCCCTAGTTAATTGAAATGTTCCAGTCGGAAATGATGCAAGATCAAGGTGGATTCCCCATTATTCTTGAAAAATTGCCATTACACTTTTGGTTGCCTCCTCACAGCAAGTGAGATTGGGACTGGAATTGCTAACTCACATCCACATGAACCATTAGCATTAAATCACATTAAGCTGCCTCACCATTATCTCAGCTGATACAAGGCATGAAGTTGCAGATTCTATAAGTTACTGTATTAGGTTAGAATAGGTACAAAGAAATGAGGTAAATTGATATTATCTGATCTTAAATTGGTATTTCCCTGATAAAGTTCCTGTCAGTTTCTGGTTGCATACACTCATAAAATAATTTACCTTCTCAAGCCTAATCTACTATTCATGACTGATCAAATCATTGACCAAATTTACTTGGTTTTATCCCATATGACTGAAAGCTCTTACAAAGTAAATATCAGTCACTCTTAGGATGTTCAACTGATACAGCATTCACAGTCTTTTTTTTTGTCCCTAGAATACAGATAAATTTGAAGTTCTTGTGCTTAGCTGTTAAGGAACATGATGTAGTTAACATAATTTTAATGGTTTGGAAAGAACTTATTAGACTATTTTTTTTACTTCTTCCTCCTTTACCATATCCATCTTCTGAAGCCTTGCACCTATCTCAGTGACATTGTCTAGACAGTATTTCAAACTTTACTTTGCAAAGTCACTCGGAAATATGCTAGGAATGAATTTTAAAGCAGATAAATCATTTTATTTACAGTGATAGCTACATGCCAGATTTAAGTAATGCTTCAAATCTCCTCCAACCTTGCGTATGAATGTAGGAAATAATTGCCCAGAAATTCATCTTCTGTCAAGTTAACTATAGTGGAATGCATTTCTGAGATAGGACAGTTCATTTATGTTACTGTGTAGCAAGTTTAGTGCTGTCAATAGGAGATGGTTTTTCGGCAATTATGTTTGTAAGTTGAGTAATTTTAAATCATTTAAGTGAAGTTTTTGTGGTCCCCCTATCCTGGCTTTTTACCATTTACTACACCTCAGTTGAATTGTGCTCAGATTTCTTTGCTTCACATCAAAATACCCCACTCTAGACTCTCTCACTCTTCATAGCAATAATGGCAAAATCCTCATACATTTTCTACGGCCCTCTCTGGTACTATGTATATTTCCTGTTGTGTGGCCATAACTGTGCACTGGGCCTCAGCTTTCACTTAACTACCATTTTATTCAGTGGAGCATGTTCTTCATGATCTCATTTTCTTCCTCTGACAGAAAATTTGCTTGTATTCTCTTATCTATCTTGCATTTGCTCACCACCTTTGCCCTCCCTTGATGTATTCTATTTGCCACATTTGTGCTCACCTGACCAATCCTTTGATTCTTACTACAGGTTAGAGCTTCTTTTCAATCAACTGCACTACCAAAGTTCTCAATTATGGCTCCTCATTTAAATCCAAGTCACTGAAATAGGTCAAAAAAGTAAAGGATCTTCTACTAAATCCTGAACAACTATTATGCACACTGAAAGTAAAACTTGCTCTTTGAGCCAAATTTTAATCCAACTTGTCAATTTCCCTTGGATCACGAGCTTTTACTGATCAATTGGTCACGGGGTACTACATTGACACCCTCATTAAAAGCCATGAAAACTACATCATATGTGCAAATCTCATCAGTCCTACAATGTAGTATGTTTAATCACTGAGAAGACATGACCTTCTCTTAAAACGTCCATGGTCACCGTCCATGATTAACCTGTGACTTTCTAAATGCAGATTTATGCCATTACTCAGGATGTTCCCATCAATTTGCCCAATGCTGATGTTAGGCTGAGTGCCCTGCATTTACTTCAATCATCCTTTTCTCCTTCCTTGAATAACAGTGTCAAATTAGCTCTCAGCCCTCACCAAATACGCAGCTCAAAAGGACTGGAAAATTATAGAAAATCCCTGTGCAACTGTCTACTGTGCAGTTTATCCAGGCCTGATGTTTTGCCCATTTTTAGACTGCTGTATGTCCTTTTATTCTCTCTCTCTCTCTCTCGCACATCGAGTACTTCTCATTCTTCCTTAATAACATATTTGAAGCCCCTCTACTTCAGTGCACAAGGTTCTTGTTTTAATTTATTTGGAGCATCACAATCCCAGCTCTTATTTTCCATCCTTAATTGTCCTTGAAAAGGCAGTGGTGAGTCACCTTCTTAAACTGCTGCAATTTTATCTAATGTTGCCAATTAGCACAATGCTGTTGCTAGCAAGTTGTTGGCAATGAGGGAAGGACAATGTATTCTCAAAATGGTGAGTAACCATGAGACAAACCTTCAGTTGGTTGTGGGGTTGGTGGTTTGGGAGGAGCTATCGAAGTAGCCTGGGTGAATAACTGCAGTGTTTTATAGATGGTGCATAAAGCAGCCATTATGTGCTAATGTCAAAAATAAGTTGCTGAAAGAAGGCAGCATTAGTCAGGACAATGACATGGTCAAATTTTTGGGTCGAGACCAGCATCAAGACTATGTACTTGTATTGAAGGGAAAGAATTTTCATTGTAGTGGATAGTATAAAATGGGATGCTTTGGCTCAATCACGCTTCTCAGTTATGCTTTATAGATGGTGGAAAGTCTTTGAAGTTGTGTGGATGCTTGCAGTGGAATTCCACGCACATCACCAACAGGTTTGATTGGGATCATATTTGACAATGTTGTCCCTTATTTCTGTGCAAACAAGAAACCAGTGGCCTTCATTTTAGTATTCTGTCCACATTTTGTTGCTCCCCTTAAATAATCTTCCCTTTTCCTCGTGTGCACATATTGGTAACAGCCTGAATAACAGAACATGGCTTTGAAGGTCTGAAGCACATGATGTGACAAATTCTCTAGAATACGATCTCCTGGCAAGAACTTTGAAGTGGATCTTGCAATGAATGAGATGGCGGGACTTGGGAGCAGACAACATCCATTTCTGATGGAAGATGGAAGTTTTCTAGGGACCTCCAGGAAGAGTGGGGCTTCTCCAGCGAAAGAGGAAGGACAAATCCAGAATACCCAGAGACATCTGGTCTGTTGAAGACAATTCCATGATCTTTCTCAATGGAAGATTCCCCACAATGGCTCATGTTAAGATTTCCCTTTCAACTTATAGTCAAACAAATCTTTCTCCACCCTCCCCCCCCCCACCCCCGGTTAAAGGCTGATGTGCCATTCACTCTTCAATGTAAATATAGTTTAAGCATTTTCTGAACATTGAGGTCAAGGATACAATTTAATTTTGCCCACACAGGGTCATGCTTAAATTTTGTGATCATGTTCCAGTTTCAATTCTATCATGTATTATTAAAAATTTTCTGTTTATGGTAGAATTTATAGGTCTAAGTCTCTTGTCAACATCATTATTTTATTCTTGCTCTCAAAGTTCAAAGTAAATGGTATTATCAAAGTAGATATATGTCACCATATACAACTCTGAGATTCATTTTCAGGTAGGGATACTCAACAAGTCTATAGAATAATAACTAAAACAGAATCAATGAAAGACCACTTAACTCAGGTCTCAGCCAAAGTGCAGAAGACAACAAACTGTGCAAATACAACAAGAAACAACAACAATAAATAAATAAACAATAAATATTGAGAACATGAGATGAAGAGTCCTTGGAAGTTGAATCAATTGTTGGTAGGATTATTTCAATAATGTGGCAAGTGAAGCTATCCGCTTTGGTTCAAGAGTCTGATGGTTGTGGGGCAATAACTGTTCCTGAACCTGGTGGTGTGAGTCGTGAGGCTAGCTGAGTTATTAAATCTAGTTGCAGTAAATTTCCTTCCAGATGATCAGTAAGAAGTTTGTTGGATGTTCTAATGTTCCCATTCCAGAGTACAGAAGGCATTGTACTTATAGATTACAATATTATTGCTCTGGATTTGTTTCAAGATATATTTATTGAGGCAGAAAGATAGGCAAATGTTAAGCAAAGTAAAATCAGACGAAGGGACTGACTTTAACTGGTAGAAAAATTGATGGGGCTCCCCAATAGCTCTGCTTTTGTAGCATTTTACTGAGATGGATATTGCATATGGCATAAGTCCAAGATGGTGTTAAAATTAATTTAGAAGATGCTGTTAAAATCCCTTGAGTGTTTTCTATACTTCATGTTTCGGAGTTTGGAGAACATGCGTTTTCCATAGTTCATTCTCCAGATGTTTACCCTTCTATCCACTGGGAGAGATTTCTGCATGTCCATGTGTACAGACAATGCATGGCTGTCCCTCGGGTAGCACAGTTAAATTTCAGCCAAGCGGAAATGAGGAAGATAAACTTACTTCTGCCTGACTCAATCCATTACTGCCTTTGTACTGCCGCTGCAGTGGGAGAATGTCCAAATGCTGCTGATCCTTGTCCTTCAAACTAGCCAGTGCCGTCAAGCAGAAGATTGGCACAAGGCAGGTATAAATTCTGCATGTATTGCTTTTCCTACGGGGATGAAAAACTCCAGTGTGTGCAATAATATAGGAATCCAGATCCGAAGATGAATGTTTCCCATCAATCACCTGCAATGCTGAATAGGCTTTTAAAGGAGTTCTGAATGCCAGTGATTTGTAGTGAATTTTTTAAAGTTATGGGTGACAGGACAAGATGCACGTGTGCTGCAGGCATGGAAGCAGTGAAGTTCCCTGACTGATTTTATTGATTTCTGATTTTTGAAATCCTTTGGACAGAAGAGAGCTGTTAAATCTAGAATATCAAGGTGTTTACTGAAATTCTGTACTTTGTTCTCAAGCTTTCATTGTGAATGAAATTAAACTGTGGGATTTTTTTTGGAGGGGCTGTGGGGGAAATGTTTATTTTCTAAGGTTAAGCAACATTAATATAAGTGACTGGAACAATACATTTTGCAGGCATCCAGAGTCAAGGATTCCCAGGTCCAGTGCCTATATCTCACTTGTTGCAGAGTCTTGCTCCTCAATCCAATTTTGGCTCATGCCAAACCCAAGCTGTACTCAAAGTTTTCATGAATCCAAGATCACAAACTCACCTCAAGTCTCAAATCTAACCACTCACATTTATTGGTTGGTCCAACTCTCCTTACCAACCATTATCCCTTCTAGGCTGGCTACCTAACATCTTAATCAGCCCATTTTGTTCCTTTCCCATGGATGTTTGAAATAGATCTAATTGTGTTCAGTACTTTATTAATTTTTTTTTTACTGACGCACAGTGCAGAAGAGACAAAGAGCCCTGGAAGGAGAGAGCAGCAAAAGTCTGAAGAAAGTTTTACATGATAGAGAGAAGTAATTAATGTGAGTGGTTCAGGGGAGACTATCAAAGTGCACGGTTGTGATCATAGAAACTACTGATTAAGCATCATCACTTTCTACTTTGTTGCTCAAAACACTGTCACTTAGTTATTTCATTGAAATACATCTACCTGTTGAAAATAAAATGGTTACTGATTTATTGGTGTTTAAGTAGAATTCATGCAATTAAATAAAACAAGTGGTTAGAAAATCATTTAAGTGGATGAAATGGCAAGACATGCACCTCATTTTTCATTTCTGAAGTTTGGTTCCATTGAGCTACATTCAAATGTATATATTATTATATTGAATATTTAACACAGTTTAGAACAAATTTCTTCCCCTCTAAATCCATGTGTGATTGAGCGAAGGTCAGGTCACACATTTTTCATGATGATGATAATGGTAACAGCGAGATGAGAATGTTGTTTGATGGGTTCACTACTCTTTGTTCCCTCACCCTGTGTCCTGCTCCAACCCTTAGTTCTTCACGAGCTGAGGTCTCCTGAAATGCCTTTTCAAATAGGATAAAACATAAACAGGGATGCATTAGAAGAGCTTATAAACTGATAGTAATAGTGTCCAAGACTATTTACGGTATATCCCAACCAAAGCCAAAAAGCAGATTTTCTGCTTAATTTATCCAGTTCTTGTCAGAACCTTGATTGGCAAGGTTTATATGCCATTTTACACCAATACTATCTAAGAAGGGGGTTCAATCACAAACAAGAGGAAATCTACAGATACTGGAAATCCAAGCAACACACACAAAATGCTGTAGGAACTCAGCAGGCCAGGCAGTATCTATGGAAAAACGTACAGTCCATGTCTCGGCCAATGTACTTTTTTCCATAGATGCTGCCTGGCCTGCTGAGTTCCTCCAGCATTTTGTATGTGGTTAAAAAAGAGCTTCACTGTCCTTAAAACACATTTGAATCTCTAAGGTCATGAAAAGAGACCTATACATGTCTCCCTTTCCCCAAGGAATCTTACTTCATCACAAGTCTCAACCTCTGAATTGGAAGGCAAAAGTTTCAGGTCACAGCTTTGAAGTGAGACTTGAGTACATAAGCAAGGTTGGTATTTCTATTCTGTACCAAGGGAATGCTGCCCTATTGTGTGCAGCTTTTCAGAGACTTCAAGAGCCTGTCAAAGATTTTGTCACACTTTTTGGAAGAATAAAGGAGTTTGTGGCAATTTATTAGTCAGTCATTATTCCCAATGTTTGTGGAGAAAAATAAAAAATAGTTGTGACAGGAGTGATAACTCTCTCCCCCTCATTAGTGAGAGAGTGAGCCTGTGGGATGTCGAAGTGTTGTGATAGTGTTTTTTTTGATGGACTCTAGATCATGGTCTCTTTGGGGTCTCTGCTATTGTTTGCATGGTGGGTGGCAGGGGGCTGATGCCTTTGCTGAGGCAGGTGAGGGAGGGGAGGGGAGGGTTGATGCTTTTGCTGCTACTTGTACATGGGTGGGGAAGGGGGCATTGGGGTTCTATTGTTTTTCTGTCATTCATTCTTTAGGGTTTGTCTTCTGTTTCATGGATGTGTGTGAAGAGTAAAAAATTCAGGTTGTATATTGTACATGTAACATGCTGTAGGGTTTCACTGCTGTGTAACATGCTGTAAGGTTTCACTGATAATGTAATGGTTTCTCTGTAGCAGCAATGTTTGGGTTATGACTAGAGATAACGGGGTTAGGAAAGCTGTTGTTCTTTCTTGTGAGCTGGAAGAGAGATTTTCGTGGTCTTTTGCCGGGGAGAGATGAGGAGCGAAGACGCGAATGGAGAGAGTTGGTAGACCGCCGAATGGGGTGGACTTGGAGTGAGGGTCCGAAGGGCAGCGACGATCGGAGGAGGTCAATGCTGGACAATCGGCTTACCCGTGAGCTCCAACATTGCGCAACAGAATGTTCAATAAGATTGGGCCCTTTTTCTTCTTTTTTCGTTTTCTTTACTAACCATACAGTCAAAGTAAGATTTATAAAGCTTAATCGTTTAATCACATATTATGTACTTTTTGTTATTTTGGGGTACTGATATGCAACAGGGGGCAAATCGTGCAGCATCCACCCAAACGAAATTTCTTAAGTTTGGCCGGGCCAGGAGCTATCACCCCCTATATTTAGCCGCTAGTCAAAGTGAGAGTTACATACACGTTCTGATATTAAATTGGACCATGAACATTTGCTGAGAGAAAACAATCGAATGCTGAAAGTGGTGCAATGCCATTACTTGTGTGTCTGCTCTTCACAGAAAGCATTGATTTTAAAGCCTTTTCTGCATCCTGCGATCATTACAGATGCCATAGTAATGCAGGACCTTATCAAGTAGTCCTCACCATATGTGGATCACCTTGTGTCTTCTTGACTTATATAATCTTTTCTGCAAGGTATGAAGTGAGAATTAATTGAAGTATTGATCCCCAATAATATGTGCCTTATAAATCCTTTAGCAGTCACACACATTGTCCTAATCATGCTCAGTCAATTGAATTAATTTATTTCAGTAGTTGCTTAGAAAGGTCAAGTGGTGATTTGGAGCTGTTAAAATATTTTAAGGCATGGTTTGGCTGCTCATACATATTCTGCTGAACTGTGAGCTGATCCCCAACTGATATTTTAATGAAATCACGGTACTGAATGTACATGCATCTGAAATGAACAAATCTGATTTTATGCTGATATGCAAACAAGAAAGTAAATGTTTTTTTTTAATCTGTTCCTGCATTGTCACCCCAAGCATGAACCTTTGGACCCCACCAAATTCTCTTCCAGCCACTGCCTCTTGCCATATCATCTGAAAACACAATGTCAATTTGCTTTCATTAGTATCAGTTTGCTTGCAGCATCCAACTTTTCTTCACCATCACTTATTTGAAAATTCCAATATTTAATCCTTCCGTCTAAATAGTGGAATGAACTAAGCTGTAATCTTTGTTTGTCAATGCAAACTCTGTTCATTACCCCTATACCTGCCAACAGTCTGACACTGATTGTTTACCACCTTGTGTCATAAAGGAGACCAAGATACACATATCTGTCCATTTCAAGCTCGCTAACATCATCCTAGTGTACCCCCTGGTTCAGATTATCTTCTGTTGAAACTCACATCCATATGATTTTACATCTAGGGCCGATTATTCAAGTGATAATGCACTCCTTATGGTCTATCCCTGCCGAACTTGATGCCCTCCTAAAACTATGTTGCACTTGCTCCACCTTGTATCAAGTTCCATTCTCATAACGCCTCCACACTTGTTGTCTTTTATTGGTTAAGTTGTTCGTTTCAAATTCCTCTTAAGAATTTCATGTTTCTTACTGCAATCTTTGCTAGCCCTATTAGTGTAGTGTATTTAAGTATCTATGTACATTTAAAGATTTGGTACGCTTTGAGGTGTGATATTCAATAGATTAAAAGTTGAATCTTTTCTGCCCTCTTTTAGAGTCATTCAAAAGTACAGCACCAAGAACAGGCCCTTTGGCCCATTTAGTCTGTGCCAAACCATTTAAACTGCCTATTCTCATCCATCTGGACCTGGACCATGGCCCTCCATACCCCTGCCATCCATGTATCTATCCAAAATTCTCTTAAATGTTGAAATTGAGCTTGCATGCACCACTTGCACTGTCAGCTCTCACCACCCTCTGAGTGAAGTTACCCACAACATTCCCCTTGAACTTTTCACCTTTCACCCTTAACCCATGACCTCTAGTTGTAGTCTCACCTAACCTCAGTGGAAAAAGCCTGCTTCCATTTAACCTATCTTTACTCCTCATAGTTTTGTATACCTGTAGCAAATCTCCTCTCAATCTTCTACATTTCAAGGAATAAAGTCCTAACCTAGTCAATCTTTCCTAATAACTCAGGTCCTCCAGTCCCTGCAACATCCTTGTAAATTTTCTCTGTATTCTTTCAACCTTATTTACATCTTTCCTATAGGTAGGTGATCAAAACTGTTCCATTCACTTTGCACACTCAACCTGAAGAAAATAGCCTTTACTTCTGACAACAGGATTGAGGATAAATTTATTCAGGCGAGGCTAAACAAAGAAACAAAACAAGGCTGAACGGTCGATAAAGAGAAAGCGGAAAAGCTCTCCCAAGAGGGCAAAGATGGAGATGCCTGGAAAGGTGTCAAAACAATGGTCAGCCTCTGTAATCCCCAGCCTCCATCCTACCGGAGTCGAAAGGAATGTGTAGAGATTGCAGAAGGACTGAACAGCTTTTACTGCAGGTTTGATCAATAGACTTTCACACTGGAGATGGAGGAACTGATAACCATTCTTCTATCAGATGCACTAAGCAGCACCAATATAGAGCTTCATCTGACAGAGGTGGAGAGAGTACTCAAGAGAACAACGCAGGTAAAGCACCAGGTCCAGACAACCTCAGTGGATGGCTACCAAAACTCTGCTGTAGACAACTGTCAGAGGTTTTCTGTCATCTCTCCAACTGCTTTGTCTGAACATCCCATACTAACTATTTGGAAAACTGTCATTGTATGCCCAGTTCCCAAGCAGAACAATCCCACCTGTAATAATGACTACTGTCCTGTAGTTCAAACGTTGCTGGTAATGAGTCCTTTGAAAGACTCCTCCTAGCACAGCTCCAGGTGATGGTGAGTGAGCTCCCTGACCCACTCCAGTTTGGTTATGGACCAAAAAGAGGTGTGAATGATGCAGTATTCACGTTACCTACACACACCTTGAGAGGCCCAGATCATTTGTTAGGATGTTGTTTATGGACTTCTCCAATGCATTTAACACCATGCAACCCCATTTCAAGGGCCACAAACTCTCCAGCAAATTAATGTAAACCCTCACCTCATACTCTTCATCCTCAGAGACAGAGATCAAAAAGTGAGATACAATGGTTATATGAGCACCAAGAGGTAAATATCAACTGGAGCACCACAGGACTCTGTTACCTCACCAGTTTAATTCACACTCTACACAGACGACTGCAGAAGCTCACAGCCAGGCACGCAGTACACCAAGTACTCAGGTGACACAGTCATCACTGACACTACCAACTCTGATCAATGAGGAAATCAATACATTTGCTGGATGGTGCACAAACAACTTTCTGGACCCGCACCCCAGTAAAACTAAGGAAATGGTAGTGGACTTCAGAGAACAACAGTACAGTGGCCCAACTCTGGAAATAAGTGAGTTGATAGAGAGTGTTGGAGAATACAAATACCTCAGATCAACTATAGATAGCAAAATCATCTTTAAGGCCAATGGTGGGTCAATACTCTCCAAGTGCCAACAACAGCTATTTTTCCGAAGGAAGATGTGGAAACTTCAGGTCCAGGCATCGATTCTCCAGACATTTTATAAATGCTTCATTGAATCAATCTTAACCTACAACATCACGGCATGGTTCAGAGCAATGAGCACTATCGACCTCAGCCCACTCCACAGAATTGTCAGAATAAGCAGCAAAATCATTGGCCAGGAGCAGAATCAATCAGCAGCATCCATCAGAGACGGACAATAAAGGAGGTTCAACAAATAGTAGAGGACACTACACATACTGCACTCTCATGCCATCTGGATGTCACTACAGGGTCCCAGTCCATCAGCAACAGAAAAGCCTTACTCAGTTTTGTGCTTTCTTCTATGTGCTTCCTCAACACCAAACTTTGAATACATAGTGTGCACAGCACCTTTGACAGTAAAAAGAGTCAGTTTTATTGTGTATTTGTATTTAAAATTACTTTAATTAATTTTTTAGTATTTATAATCTATAGTGAGCATTTTATATTGTGTTTAACTATATGTAGAGTGGTGTTGTGCATCTTAAATTTGGTGTTGTCCTTACCAGTGCACAAATGAAGATCCTCACAGAAAATAAAGTGAATGAAGTTGAAGTTGAAAACTGCACACAATACTTCAAATTAGACCTCACCAATGTCTTAATCAACTTCAACGTAACATCCCATCACCTGAACTCAAGGAAGGATCTCTGCCCAAAGAGTCGACAGTACTTTTTTCATAGATACCGCTTGGCCCACTGAGTTCCTCCAGCATTTTGTGTGTGTTTCCTGAACTCAATACTTTGATTTATGAAGGTCAATCTGCAAGAAGTTTTCTTTACGACCCTATCTACCTGTGACACTACTTTCAATGAACTATAGAGCTGTATTCCCAGGATCCCTTTCTTCCAAATCACATTCCTCAGTATCCTACTGTTCACTGTGTAAGACCTACCCTGGTTGGTCCTACCAAAGTACAACACCTCACAATCATTTGCATTAATTTCCATCTGCCATTTTTCAGCCCATTTTTCCAGCTGGTCCAGATCCTACTGGAAGCTCTGATAGTCTTCCTCACTGTCCATTACACCCCCAATAATGGTGTCATCTGCATATTTACTGATCCAGTTAACCACATTATGATCCAGATCATTGATATATTTGACAAACAACAATGGTCCCAGCACGGATCCCCGCGACACTCCACTAGTCACAGGACTCCAGTCAGTGAGGCAGCCCTCTACCATCACTCACTGGCTTCTCCCACAAAGCCAATGTCTAATCCAATCCTCATCCTGAATGCCAAGTGAATGAAACTTCTTGATCAGCCTCCTATGTAAGGCTTGGTAAATGCCTTACTGAAGTCCCTGTGGACAACATCCACTGTCTTGCCTCCATCAACCATCCAAGTAACTTCCTTTTAGATGGCTTGATGCTAATTTTAGTTTGATAGTTGTCCCTTGATGTAGTTGGGAAGTTTTATTATGCTAAGGGTGCATTTTAGTAGATATTGTTGAACAATATTGTTCATTTATGTCCGAGATTTTTTATTCGCACTGAAGGTTGTGTTCTTTGTGTATCTGTTATGAGACAAGCAGGGATTTAAAAGTTACATAAATTGCATGCAGCAATGAAAAGTTAATAAAATTTTATTGATTGCTCTTTTTAATTTGCATTCATTAGCTCTGAAGTGCTGTGCATGGCTTGCATGGACTCATGTGGCGTGTACACTGTTGTTAATGCTAGTCATGGATGGTATTTGCTTGGGAGTTAAACCATAAGGGGAAATGTTCATACTAAACCTGCCCAATCTGTCCTGCAGAAATGGATATTAACCCTCTGACTTTCGCATTGTTATTTGCCAAATGTATTGGGTGGAACTGGAACTGTGCATTTTCACTGGATTTGAGGAGTCCACTGGACGCTGGTGAAGAACAAGCACGCAAAGTTGCCTATTGCTTCTACTATTAAACATAACCTTGCAAGAAAACTGCCAGCTCATTGGTGATGCATTTGTTAACTAACATCCACCCACAACGTTAGAGACACTAAAGAATGCAAATGCTGGTACCTGGAGCAACACACAATCTGTGGGAAGAACTCGTGGGGTCAAGCGGTGTCTTTGGGAGGAAAGGAATTGTATACAAACTGAGTCAAAAACCTGCATCAGGACACCTTGCTGCTCCATCCACAACATTGTTTGGTAACCAGGAAGACTTTTTGCCTTTTCAAATCTGAGCACCAATGAAGTTTATTCAAGTGGATTAGTCTTGTATTGATCAGGAATTGAATCTCTGTTCTTCAGGTTATAATGAATTTATATAGCAACACTCCCTGTATCTATCCACTGGGCTATAGAAAATAATAACTTTTTTAAATCTTTGGGAGAATGTTCTAAATTCCATTCATGAATCAGTGGCATGAAATAAGACATTAACTATGTTATTGGAATGCATGCTTCATCACACAGCTACATTGCTAAAAACAACGTTGTGAGATTTTTGTACTAATAATGAAATGAGCAAGCAAAAACATGACTTTTGCAGCTGAAAGCTTCTCCCCCCGCCCCAACCCACCAACACAGAACTCGCATTCGTTGGAAATCTGCAAATGCTTGAAATACAAAATTTAAAAAAACAGAAAGTAATAGAAACACTCAGAAGGTCTAGCAAAATCTGTAGAATAAGAAAGAGTTAACAGTTTATATCAAAGACCTTTTGTCAGAACTGGACTGCTATGTTTTGTAACAAAGGATAAAGTTGGGGTCCAGAATGTATGCATTTAGTTTCATTTTTACTTTAAACAAGGCAAGCACATATGATGTAGTGGCATGATGATGTATGCCATCTTTGTACTTTTATATTTAACATGTAATGAATTATTGAAATAAAGAATGCTTAATCAATATTTTTGCAGTATTACTCACATAGCACTGAAATATTAAATAAACAACACTCCCTCAATGTACACTCCAACTCAATATAAAATGCAATTCAACTCAAATACATAACACATTGCTCTCTAGTTTTACATACATATATACAGTATGCTATACAATACAACAACTATGTACACATCTACAGCATAGCAAATTGTCTAATTCAGGCCTAAATATTTAATCACTATGCAGGATTTCTTACTCTTGTGGGATAATGTCTTACCTGTGTGACGAGAATACACATAGATTAAGATGTTAGCTGTCCTGTGCTGGCACCAGTGGGATCAGCAGTTGGTCTGCCACCTGTCTTCAAGAGAGAGAGAGATAAGGAAAACAATGGAGCATCATTTGGAGATGTTAATGAAGGGGAAGGAGAGCTGTCAAGATCGGCTCCCCCTTTGAACCCTGAACTGTTTGAAGTGATGGACAGGCGATACCCCAGCAGGGGGATAAAAAGGGACAGGTTCGCTAAGGCAGGACACACACGACACCCCGAGGTAACGAGACCCTGGAAACGGTGCGTCTCCCACAAGTCGGTGGGAAGTTTTGGACGGCTGGTCGCGGGTTCAAGCCATAGACGCACAGGGTGGAAAGGCACGATCGCTGGGAACCTGGTGTGTGTCCACCCTTGCCTGGGTGCCAGGTTCACTGCAGAGAAACGATCGTATCTGGAAACGGAGGGGGTCACGGTCGGTGACCTCAGATGACATCACAAAGGGCTCGCCCGAAAGCTGACTGCGAAGGTCTGTGTGGAAGCCGTTTGAATATTCATTCGTTTTGCTCTCTCTCTCCTTCCCCCCACTGTGCATCTCCCACGGCAGCGATTACTGCGAACTGAACTGAACTAAATTGAACTGAACTTTGCGTCACTTTGAAACTGGTCATTTACCCCTAGACAACGATAGAGCTTGATTGATCCTGTTATCTTAATTCTGCGTACGTGTGTGTTTATCATTGCTGAACTGTTGCATTTATTATCCTTTTGATTAGGGTACTGTGTTGCTTGTTTCTTTCATAAAACTTTCTTAGTTCTAGTAATCCAGACTCCAACTGAGTGATCCATTTCTGCTAGTTTGGCAACCCAGTTACGGAGTACGTAACACCTGACAAGGGGGGATTCACTTCACTCTGTTTGGCAGGAGAGACTTGTGGTTGTGAAATAATTTCAGATTCTTGGGCCTCTTCCCCATGGTGGAGTAGGAATTGACTTTGGGACCACAGGGGGTGGTTCTAACAGCTTTGAACACTTACACCTTTCTTCTGGACGATTTGGGATCCCAAACAGTGCATGGTGAGCCTTACTGTATGATGTGGATCATAATGTGTGAGTACAGTGTCTGACATCACCATTTCCCTTGTTTTTATGAAAGCCACCTCACAGTGCTTTGCCCATTGCCATTTCTTCCAGATCTGAAGTGATGAATTCAAAGGATGGAGCACTGGTTTGGCAGGAACCTATTTTAGTAATTGGTGAATCCTAAAAGGGACCACAACTGTGACACATCCTTTGTCTTTGAGGCATCCACCATTGCTTGAATTTTCTCAGCACACTTCTGTAATCCTTGTGTGGGCATAGTGTGACCACAGTAAGCGATGCATGGTTTAAAGAATTGACACTGGTTGCATACAACAGGAATTCTGCAGATGCTGGAAATTCAAGCAACATACATCAAAGTTGCTGGTGAACACAGCAGGCCAAGCAGCATGTGTAGGAAGAGGTGCAGACGACGTTTCAGGCCGAGACCCTTCGTCAGGACTAACTGAAGGAAGACTGAGTAAGGGATATGAAAGTTGGAGGGGGAGGGGGAGATCCAAAATGATAGGAGAAGACAGGAGGGGGAGGGATGGAGCCAAGAGCTGGACAGGTGATTGGCAAAAGGGGATACGAGAGGATCATGGGACAGGAGGTCCGGGAAGAAAGACGGTGGGGGGGTGACCCAGAGGATGGGCAAGAGGTATATTCAGAGGGACAGAGGGAGAAAAAGGAGAGTGAGAGAAAGAATGTGTGCATAAAAATGAGTAACAGATGGGGTACGAGGGGGAGGTGGGGCCTTAGCGGAAGTTAGAGAAGTCGATGTTCATGCCATCAGGTTGGAGGCTACCCAGACGGAATATAAGGTGTTGTTCCTCCAACCTGAGTGTGGCTTCATCTTTACAGTAGAGGAGGCCGTGGATAGACATGTCAGAATGGGAATGGGATGAGGAATTAAAATGTGTGGCCACTGGGAGATCCTACTTTCTCTGGCGGACAGAGCGTAGATGTTCAGCAAAGCAGTCTCCCAGTCTGCGTCGGGTCTCGCCAATATATAAAATCCACATCGGGAGCACCGGATGCAGTAGATCACCCCAGTCGACTCACAGGTGAAGTGATGCCTCACCTGGAAGGACTGTTTGGGGCCCTGAATGGTGGTAAGGGAGGAAGTTTAAGGGCATGTATAGCACTTGTTCCACTTACACGGATAAGTGCCAGGAGGGAGATCAGTGGGGAGGGATAGGGGGGACGAATGGACAAGGGAGTTGTGTAGGGAGCGATCCCTGTGGAATGCGGGGGGGGGGAGGGAAAGATGTGCTTAGTGGTGGGATCCTGTTGGAGGTGGCGGAAGTTACGGAGAATAATATGTTGGACCCGGAGGCTGGTGGGGTGGTAGGTGAGGACCAGGGGAACCCTATTCCTAGTGGGGTGGTGGGAGGATGGAGTGAGAGCAGATGTACGTGAAATGGGGGAGATGCGTTTAAGAGCAGAGTTGATAGTGGAGGAAAGGAAGCCCCTTTCTTTAAAAAAAGAAGACATCTCCCTCGTCCTAGAATGAAAAGCCTCATCCTGAGAGCAGATGTGGCGGAGATGGAGGAATTGTGAGAAGGGGATGGCATTTTTGCAAGAGACAGGGTGAGAAGAGGAATAGTCCAGATAGCTGTGAGAGTCAGTAGGCTTATAGTAGACATCAGTGGATAAGCTGTCTCCAGAGACAGAGACAGAAAGATCTAGAAAGGGGAGGGAGGTGTCGGAAATGGACCAGGTAAACTTGTGGGCAGGGTGAAAGTTGGAGGCAAAGTTAATAAAGTTAACGAGTTCTGCATGCGTGCAGGAAGCAGCGCCAATGCAGTCGTCGATGTAGCGAAGGAAAAGTGGGGGACAGATACCAGAATAGGCACGGAACATAGATTGTTCCACAAAGCCAACAAAAAGGCAGGCATAGCTAGGACACATACGGGTGCTCATAGCTACACCTGTAGTTTGGAGGAAGTGGCAGGAGCCAAAGGAGAAATTATTAAGAGTAAGGACTAATTCCGCTAGACGGAGCAGAGTGGTGGTAGAGGGGAACTGATTAGGTCTGGAATCCAAAAAGAAGCGTAGAGCTTTGAGACCTTCCTGATGGGGGAGGGATCCCTTACTCACTCTTCCTTCAGTTAGTCCTGACAAAGGGTCTCGGCCTGAAACGTCGACTGCACCTCTTCCTACAGATGCTGCTTGGCCTGCTGCGTTCACAGCAACTTTGATGTATGTTGCGTGACACTGGTTGCCTTATGCTTTGAGCCCAGAATCTTCAAATCTATTTAACACTGTCTAGAGATTTTGGAGATGTTCCTTGTTATCAACAATGATGTCATCCAGGTAATACTGAGTGCCTGGATGGCTTTGCAACATCTGGTCCATAGCTTCCAGCCGGAGTGCTACTCAAAAATAAACTATTATAGTGATAAGGCACTATGAGTGTTTATGATGCGAAACACTTTGGACACTTCTTCCATCTCCATATGTAGGTAGGCCTCAGCTAAGTCTACTTTGCTGAAGTGTTTTCCTCCAGAAAGGTTTTCAAGGGTATCCTCTAACCTGAGCAGAGGGAATTGATCTACTTTCAGCACTGGGTACTGGGTGGATGGTAACCTTAAAATCACTACAGATCCTGACAGACTCATTCTTCTTGGCTGCACAGACCACAGGCTTTGGCCATGGGCCTCCCTCAACACTGGAAAGAATTCCTTCAGCTGCCATATGATCTAGTTCACTGGCTACTTCATCATGGATGGTGTAAGGAACCGGACAGGCTTTGCAAAGCTTGGATGTGGTGTTTTCATTTAGCACTATTTTATCATTGATATGTTGAGTTTTCCAATGCCATCCTGTGGCATCATCCAATACCTTTCTTAATTCACTTTCAGTTAACTATTACAGGTAATGTGGTTTGCAAATAGTGGATGGGTCTTCAATCCAGTACTGATGCCAATCACATCCCCACAATGCTGGCCCCCCAGATTTTACCACATACAAGTGCAATGTGGCTTGTTGATTGTTATATTTGACTGTTACAAGAGTAATTCCCACAAAAGTTACCTTTTCTCCCAGTATAAGTTCTTAGTTGGATATCTGCAGGCTTCAGTTCAGTATCTTTGAAATGTGGAATGACTGAAACAGCTGAGCCATTGTCCAGTCATGAATAAGAGGAAATATGCAGATGCTAGAAATCCAAGCAACACACACAAAATGCTAAAGGAACTCAGCAGGCCAGGTAGCATTTTTGGAAAAGAGTACAGTCGATGTTTTGGGCCAAGACCCTCCATCAGGACTGGAGAAAAGAAGGTGAGTCATACTCTGTAGCATTTTGTGCATGAAGCCAGTGTCCAATTCCATTTTAATTGATTTGCTGTTCACTTCAGGTGTAAGCAAGATTGCTTGTTTCCGGTTACTTTTCACATAGTAAATCTTAAGGCTACTCAGCCTAGTGTTATTCTCAACGTTATCAGATTTTTCATCAACAGATCTTTTTGAAACTGCTGGTCGACTTTTTTTCTTCATCCCTTTCCTGTTGTTGTTGCTTTTTGTGGTGCATCAGGCCGTATTCTTGCCATTTCCTTAGCATTTAACTTTTTTTTTAATGATCTGAAGTTGCTAGCTTGACGCTCAACCCAGTATGGATGGAAAGCACATGAGGAGCCAGCTGCATTTGAAGCAGGAACCATTGGTCTTGAAGTCCAGTGCTGATGTCACTACATCACCGGCCAGCATCTCTTCCCCGTCAAGTCCATTTTTGTCTGCAAACATGCTGTTTATATTTGTCTTACCTTTTCATATTTTTTGCAAGTTTTGCCTTTAAATGCGCATTGGTCTGGTGCATTGGTGGAAAGCGTCCAGTGCGTGAGTGGGCCTGTGAAGGAGAGGAGCTTTGAGGCTTTGACTTGAGAGGCTTCGACGAGAAGAGGTGGAGGACAAGCCAGCTCGCAGTTAGTTTTTATAATGTCTCCTGAGACGGTGATGTGCCTCTCATGTGAGATGTGGCAGTCTTGGGGGAACTCCCCTCTCCCGCAGAGTCACATCTGCCAGAAGTGCATACGGCTGGGCGATCTGGAAGACCGTGTGAGGAATCTGGAGCAGCAGCTGGATGACCTTCGACTCATAAGGGAGAATGAGGCAGTCATAGATGAGAGCTACAGGGAGGTAGTCACACATGGGCTGTTGGAAGCAGGTCGTTGGGTGATAGTCAGAGGGGGGAAAGCGAAGGTGAGCAGACAGGTAGTGCAGAGCACCCCTGTAGCCATTCCCCTGAATAATAAGTTTACCGTACTGGATACTGTTGGTGGGGATGACTGACCAGGTGTGAGCCACGGTGGCAGGGCCTCCGGCACTGAGTCTGACCCTGTGGTGCAGAAGGGTGGGACGGAGAAGAGGAGAGCTGTCGTCATTGAAGACTCTATAGTCACGGGAGCAGACAGGAGATTTTGTGGATGTGAGAAGGACACCCGCATGGTTTGTTGCCTCCCGGGTGCCAGGGTCTAGGATGTCTCTGACCGGGTGCACGACATCCTGGTACGAGAGGGAAAGCAACCAGAAGTCGTGATACATGTTGGGACCAACGACCTAGGCAGGAAGAGGGATGAGGTCCTGAAGTGTGAGTTTCGGGAACTAGGCAGAAGGCTGAAGAACAAGACCTCAAGGGTGGCGTTCTCAGGATTGCTGCCAGTGCTACGTGACAGTGATGGTAAGAATTGGAGGAGATAGTTGAATGTGTGGCTGAGGAGTTGGTGCAGGGAGCAGGGTTTTAGATTTTAGATCATTGGGATCTCTTCTGGGGTAGGTGGGACCTGTGTAGATTGGATGGGTTGCACCTGAACTCAAGGGGGAGCAATATCCTTGCAGGTAGGTTTGCTAGCATGGTTCGGGAGGGTTTAAACTAATTTGCGAGGGGAATGGGACACAGAGCGATAGAGCAGTGAAAGAAGTTCATGGAGTAAAGTCAGATCTAACATACAGAGAGGCTTTGAGGAAAGAGAAGTAGAATAAACGGTGTAAAGACAGTAAGGTAGAAGGGCTGAAATGTGTGTACCTCAATGCAAGAAGCATCAGGAGCAAAGGTGATGAACTGAGAGCTTGGTTACATACATGGAATTATGATGTAGTGGCCATTACAGAGATTTGGCTGGCACCAGGGCAGGAAAGGATTCTCAATATTTCTGGATTTCACTGCTTTAAAAGGGATAGAGACGGTGGAAAAAGGGGAGGAGGGGTGGCATTACTGGTCAGGGATACTATTACAGCTACAGAAAGGGTGGGTAATGTAGCAGGATCCTCTTTCGAGTCAATATGGGTGGAAGTCAGGAACAGGAAGGGAGCAGTTACTCTATTGGGGGTATTCTATAGGCCCCCTGGTAGCAGCAGAGATGCAGAGGAGCAGATTAGGAGGCAGATTTTGGAAAGGTGCAAAAATAACAGGGTTGTTATCATGGGTGACTTTAACTTCCCTAATATTGATTGGCACCTGATTAGTTCCAAGGGTTTAGATGGGGCAGAGTTTGTTAAGTGTGTCCAGGACGGATTCCTGTCACAGTATGTGGACAGGCGGACCAGGGGGAATGCCGTACTAGATCTAGTACTAGGTAATGAACCGGGTCAGGTCACAGATCTCTCAGTGGGTGAGCATCTGGGGGACAGTGACCACTGCTCCCTGGCCTTTAGCATTATCATTGAAAAGGATAGAATCAGAGAGGACAGGAAAATTTTTAATTGGGGAAAGGCAAATTATGAGGCTATAAGGCTAGAACTTTTTGCTGGGAAATGTACTACGGACATGTGGTCGATGTTTTGAGATCTCTTGCGGGATGTTAGGGATAAATTTGTCCCGGTGAGGAAGATAAAGAATGGTAGGTTGAAGGAACTATGGGTGACAAGTGAGGTGGAAAATCTAGTCAGGTGGAAGAAGGCAGCATACATGAGGTTCAGGAAGCAAGGATCAGATGGGTCCATTGAGGAGTATAGGGAAGCAAAAAAGGAGCTTAAGAAGGGGCTGAGAAGAGCAAGAAGGGAGCATGAGAAGGCCTTGGTGAGTAGGGTAAAGGAAAACCCCAAGGCATTCTTCAATTATGTGAAGAAAAAACAGGATGACAGCAGTGAAGGTAGGACCAATTAGAGATAAAGGTGGGAAGATGTGCCTGGAGGCTGTGGAAGTGAGCGAGGTCCTCAATGAATACTTCTCTTCGGTATTCACCAATGAGAGGGAACTTGATGATGGTGAGGACAATATGAGTGAAGTTGATGTTCTGGAGCATGTTGATATTAAGAGAGAGGAGGTATTGGAGTTGTTAAAATACATTAGGACAGATAAGTCCCCTGGGCCTGATGGAATATTCCCCAGGCTGCTCCACGAGGCGAGAGAAGAGATTGCTGAGCCTCTGGCTGGGATCTTTATGTCCTCGTTGTCCACAGGAATGGTACCGGAGGTTTGGAGGGAGGCGAATGTTGTCCCCCTATTCAAAAAAGGTAGTAGAGATAGTCCGGGTAATTATAGACCAGTGAGCCTTACATCTGTGGTGAGAAAGCTGTTGGAAAAGATTCTTAGAGATGGGATCTATAGGCATTTAGAGAATCATGGTCTGATCAGGGACAGTCAGAATAGCTTTGCGAAGGGCAGATCGTATCTAACAGGCCTGATAGAGTTCTTTGAGGAGGTGACCAGGCATATAGATGAGGGTAGTGCAGTGGATGTGATCTATATGGATTTTAGTAAGGCGTTTGACAAGGTTTCACACAATAGGCTTATTCAGAAAGTTAGAAGGCAAGGGATCCAGGGAAGTTTGGCCAGGTGGATTCAGAATTGGCTTGCCTGCAGAAGGCAGAGGGTGGTGGTGGAGGGAGTACATTAGATTGGAGGGTTGTGACTAGTGGTGTCCCACAAGGATCTGTTCTGGGACCTCTGCTTTTCGTGATTTTTATTAATGACCTGGATGTGGGGGTAGAAGGGTGGTTTGGCAAGTTTGCAGACGACACAAAGGTTGGTGGTGTTGTAGATGGTGTAGAGGATTGTCAAAGATTGCAGAGAGACATTGATAGCATGTAGAATTGGGCTGAGAAGTGGCAGATGGCGTTCAATCTGGAGAAGTGTGTAGTGGTACACTTTGGAAGGACAAACTCCAAGGCAGAGTACAAAGTGAATGGCAGGATACTTGGTAGTGTGGAGGAGCAGAGGGATCTCCGGGTACATGTCCACAGATCCCTGAAAGTTGCCTCACAGGTGGATAGGGTAATTAAGAAAGCTTATGGGGTGTTAGCTTTCATAAGCCGAGGGATAGAGTTTAAGAGTCGCGATGTAATGATGCAGCTCTATAAAACTCTGGTTAGGCCACACCTGGAGTACTGTGTCAGGTTCTGGTCACCTCACTATAGGAAGGATGTGGAAGCATTGGAAGGGTACAGAGGACAATTACCAGGATCCTGCCTGGTTTAGAAAGTATGTATTATGATCAGAGATTAAGGGAGATAGGGCTTTACTCTTTGGAGAGAAGGAGGATGAGAGGAGACATGATAGAGGTGTACAAGATAATAAGAGGAATAAATAGAGTGGATAGCCAGCACCTCTTCCCCAGGGCACCACTGCTCAATACAAGAGGACATGGCTTTAAGGTAAGGGATGGGAAGTTCAAGGGGGATATTAGAGGAAGGTTTTTTACTCAGAGAGTGGTTGGTGCGTGGAATGCACTGCCTGAGTCAGTGGTGGAGGCAGATACACTAGTGAAGTTTAAGAGACTACTAGCCAGGTATTTGGAGGAATTTAAGGCGGGGGCTTATAAGGGAGGCAGGGTTTGAGGGTCGGCACAACATTGTGGGCCGAAGGGCCTGTTCTGTGCTGTACTATTCTATGTTCTATGTATGTGAGTGCCTGCCACAACAGTAAGACAGTTTGTTTCACCAGGCCAGTATCTGTTTAGCTGTTGCAATTTTGTTCACACTCACTTTCATTCCTGACTGGAACTCAATTGTATCTCTGCTGTTTCCATGGATGCAGCTGTTCAACTGCTGTTTTAAATGTAAGTTGTGCTTTAGTTAGGAGTAATTTTTGAATGCTTTCTTGTAAAATAAGTGATTTCTCAGTCCATCATCAAGCCCATTGCTAAACTGACAATACTCGGACAATTTCTTCAATTCAGCCAGGTGTACTGAAATATACACCCCTTCCTTTTGATTCCACTAATGACATCTCTAGTATTCTGCAACCAACGGTTTTGGTTCTAAATGTTCTTGCATTACTTTCATGATATCAGCAGCACTCATTTTGGCTGGTTTAGTTGGAGCAGTCAAACTTCGAAGCAGACGGTATGCCTTTATGCCCAATGCACTTAGAAAAACTGGCACTTGCTTCTCATTGGCTGTTTCATTTGCTTCAAAATACTGCACAATTCATTCCACATACAGCAGCCAGTTATCTTTTGTGGAATCAAACATGTTAATCTTTCCAATGTAGCCAGCCATTGCTGCTGCTTTATTTATGATTATTTTGACCTGGTGCTCATTGTTTATGAACCCATGATTTCTCCCTTATTTATGCCTTTAAAAAAACATGAACATCTCACTGCACTTTTTAAAAACTCCAACACCTTTTTGTGCTTGAACAGGTTGGTAGTCATCTCGGGTTTATCAAAACTGCTTTTTTGTCAGTATTATGTTTTGTATCACTAAAATACAAAACTAATTAAAATAAAATGATGGTAGTCCAACAAGCATGTATGTTAGTTTTGTGTTTTTTTTACTTTAAGTGAGGCACGCACGCACGACGTGGTGGCGTGATGGCGTATGCATTTACATACTTCTCCATTTAACTCATAATGAATTATTTAAGCAAACAAAGAATGCTTAATCAAACAGTATATTTACAATGTTACTCAAATATCACAAATATTAAATACACAACATGGATAAGTGAGAAAACAAATTAGTTTAAGTTTCAGAGAGACTGTGGAAAGAATGGATTGGAAAAGGGGAACACCTTTGGCAGGGTGAGGTCAGGGTTGCTTCTTTAAGCCTGACATTTGGAGCACTATTTGGTTAGCAGATTTATGAGGACAGTTAAAGATAAGTAAACAAAGGGACGTATCTGTGAAACGTGAGTCAGTTACTTCAAATCTGAAACTGAAAGAACACTGAAAATGCCCAGCTGATTAGGCATTGCAGGTGGAGAGGAAACATAGGTTAATATTACAGATGGAAACCCTTAGAGCAAGACTGGTCAGGATTTGAACAGATCCTCATCTATTTTGAAACCCATCTTTGCTGTCTGTCCATCTGTACGTAACACTGTATCACTGACTGGTTCCCCGTAGTTATTTTTTTGACATCTGTGTGTAACATGAATTTGTGAAGTGGGGAGTCCAGGAATATCAGAGCAAAAGATGTTAGAGACTGACATCTGACATTCCCCTGGGCAAGAATATGACTGGAGACTTAGAAGAATGATATCTTGAGACCCAAGCCAAATGTGACGATATAGATGTTCTGAGTCCAAGTATGTCAACATAAAGTCTATGCACATGGGGAAAGGGGGAGATTATTGAAGGAGAGTAATAAAGTGTGGAAAGGATACTAAAACAAAGGTCACTGGTTTACTGTTTACACAGAAATAACTGATAACATTGTCAAACGTAATCCCAATCAAACCTCACACACACAAAATGCTGGTGAAACACAGCAGGCCAGGCAGTATCTATAAGAGGTACAGTCGAAATTTCGGGCCAAGACCCTTCGTCAGGACTAACTGAAAGAAGAGATAGTAAGAGATTTGAAAGTGGGAGGAGAAGGGGGAGATCCGAAATGATAGGAGAAAACAGGAGGGGGAGGGATGGAGCCAAGAGGTGGACAGTTGATTGGCAAAAGGGATATGAGGCTGGAGAAGGGAAAGGATCATGGGATGGGAGGCCTAGGGAGAAAGAAAGTAGGGGGAACCCAGAGGATGGGCAAGGAGTTATAGTGAGAGGGACAGAGGGAGAAAAAAGGAGAGAAAAAAGGGGGAAAGAAAAAATAATAATAAAAAAAAATAAGGGATGGGGTATGAAGGGGAGGTGGGGCATTACTTCCCCTTCGTACCCCACCCCTTATTTATTTATTATTTTTCTTTCCCCCTTTTTTCTCTCTCTGTTCCTCTCACTACAACTCCTTGCCCATCCTCTGGCGCTCCCTGCCCTCTTTCTTTCTCCCTAGGCCTCCCGTCCGATGATCCTCTTCCTTCTCCAGCCTCATATCCCTTTTGCCAATCAACTTTCCAGCTCTTAGCTCCATCCCTTCCCCTCCTGTTTTCTCCTATCATTTCAGATCTCCCCCTCCCACTCCCACTTTCAAATCTCTTACTATCTCTTCTTTCAGTTAGTACTGACCAAGGGTCTCAGCCTGACACATTGACTGTACCTCTTCCTATAGATGCTGCCTGGCCTGCTGCATTCCACCAGCATTTTGTGTGTGTGTGTGTTGCTTGAATTTCCAGCATCTGCAGATTTCCTCGTGATTGTGTCCCAATCAAACCTGTTGTGTTGTGCACAGGATTTCATCCAGGTATCCAGTGGCAAGGGACTTGTCTCCCAATATCTCAAAGCCTTTCCACCATTTGTACCAATCTGATTCTTTATAAAATAAACATCAGTGCTGTCAACTTACACTGGATCTGCGCAATAGCTCATCCATAGCTAAACATAAAAACTACGCGCCCGAGCTTATGTTTCATTACCCATCATTCAGTAGCGCATTCAATGTTGAAGTTAATGTGCACACTAAGGGAGGTTCTCTTTCCCATTGTCTTTTACCCCTACACCATTTGTTGTTTCCTGCTGTAACCTTTAACTAAACTGATCTGTTCATTTGTTTCCTGATAGTCAACATGCCTTGTCTGTACTTCAATCAATGGTGCATCTTTCTGTAGAGGGATTTTCTGTATTGAAATATACAACAATGCCAATAAAACCCTCTATTTATGAAAAAGCTGTGCCTCTTAATGCAATGATCAGTTAGAGAGATGGCAGATGTTTAATTTACAACATTAAGAATGGTGAAACCTTTCTGTAAAAACATGAAATTATAGCAAATGTGGACATTTATGGTGGTATTCAGATAGGATGTTTTCTATACTGTATACACACAAGCAAATACACATCAAACTGTACATATGCACCCATAGTGCAATTATTTATGAGAAGGTAAATTAGAATGCAGTATGTTCACATATTTTTCACTGTTCTACATTTAGATTTGGAAATTAAACTAGAAATATACAGTGAAAATGCCCAAGTTACATCTGAACCAATAGCTGTCTTGTCCCTTGGCTGAAAGCTAAATTTTGGTCTTGATTCTTCATCTGTCATGTCACAAAAATATTATACAAAAAAGTCCAGGTGCTTTCCAATGTCAGGGATACTTTGTACAACTACAAGAGCTAAACTAAAAGTATTTTTAATACAATGCATTCTCAATTGGTGCAACAATATACTATCATCCTGAAAGGCTTCAATAAATCCATTAGAACATAATTACAAAAGCTGCATTTACACACAAGATTCAATACCAGTATAAATCCTGTATTGTTTTACAGGTTTCTGATGTAAAGCTTTGGTATTATACTAGTTGGGGCCAAATCTGCTATTCTGTTTGTCAGCAATCATTTAAAGGGGCACTGTTGCCTTGATAAATTCCCTTGCAATTGATTTACCAGTCAGTGGTTGAAAAAGATACTGAATGGTGGGAATAGAATACAAGATAGTGAACATTTAGAAGTAGACTAGAATAATTCAGCAATATTTTTATCAGATGAATTTAATTCCAGAGATGTTCGTGATCAAAATCACAATGTTTTATTTTTAATCCCCTTTTTATTACTCTTGTAATGAGACCTACGGGTGGTGTTGATCTTATTTAGCCCCCTATGATCTATGGAGGGCCTTGGTCCACCTTCCTTATTGGTGACAAAGAAAAATCTGGCCCCAGTGGGAGGTGTGGACATTTGAATAAACCCAGATGTAGAGTTTCTTGGATGTGGTCTTCCTTGGCCTTTCTGGAGCTGATGGAGAGTAGGACCATTCTTGCAGGGGACAAGTATTCAGTAGCACATCAATGGCATAGTCGTAGTCCTGGCGAGGTGGTAGAGTGAAGACCTCCAGTAGGTCTGAATACTATGGAGCTGCTCCAGACAAGTCAGATGCACTGGGGAAAGAGGTGGAAGGTTCAACAGGAAATTCAGGAGGAAGTATCAGGCCCATTTTGAAGTCACTTACTTTTGCACTGGTTTAAGAAGCCCAGAATGACAGCAGCAGTCCAATTGACTCTCAGAATGTAGGATGACAGCCAGGGATGCCCCAGAATGGGTGATATTTCTGGGGGGTGAATGAGATGCAGCTGGATTGATTCCACATGTTGGCCAATCTTGAGCTTGAACAGGAAGGTTTGGTGGTTGATCTTCCCTGGCATCAAAGGTCTTCCATCTGGCACTGTGGCAACAAGCTGCTGGTTGAGACGTGAAAAGGAATTTTCAATCTTCTGGTCAGTCCGAGGTAAAAAAATACATTCCCCACTACACCCAAGACAAAGGTGTCTAGGAAACATTTTTATTCTCCTCATGAAAGTGACTAAGGAGCACCAAAATGGAGGGAGCTGAACCAGGAGTGAGGCAAGCACTACCACAGCTCTCCCTACACAGAACAGTCCTGTGAATATCCCAGCAAGATGTCTGATCATTTCTGGCCTCTCCACACTAAGTGCAGCACCTCTCCCTCCTCCTCTCTCTTCCTGCTTGACAGAGCATGGTCCAGCCAATTTTCAAAGGTTCTTCGAAGCCAGGACCGGGCAGGGTCAAGGAGGAGTCCTAGTCTAGGGAATAGGAGAGGATGGAGGATAGTTATGGGGAGAATCTCTTTGGAATAATTCCCTTCATTTATCCTCCCTTCTTCCTGTTAATTGGTTATTGAGTAGAATCGCCAGAGTCCCAAGATTGTCTAGATCCTTCACCAGGTTTCAGGCCACCAGCTCATCACTCAATCCCTTCAGGAATAGAGCAGTTAGTGCTTCCATATTCCAACCGCTTTCTGTGGCCAAGGAACAAAATTCTATGGAATAACTGGCCAGAGACTGATTCTCCTGGTGGAAGTTAAGGAGACTGATTCCCCTTGTGGAAGTTAAGGAGCTGTATTACAGATCCATGTCCTCTGGTGGGATTATGGAACACACTCAACATGTTCAAAATGAGGTCTCTACTGGCACAACAGGTGAATTTTTTGCCCAAAGTATGGTGGCCCTGGCAAGGGCTATTCCAGTAAGAAGATGCTATAGGCTACCTTATTGCATTCCATCAGGAACTTGGATGGCTGTAACTTGAAGGCCAAGGAGTGTTGTTGTAGTTAGAACCTTGGGAGCTGGTTGTCATAATGGGGGTGCTGGGAGTGGACCCAAATGCAAGACACAGACACTGAAGTACTAGGAACAGGACAGGACTAGAGTTAGGGACGTGACTGGATGCAGACTAGCAGCTGGGACAAGAACACAGACTTGGGCTAGGACATTGGCTAGGCAAGCGGGACCAGGACTAGGAACTGGGAA